>NC_136118.1:1180963-1905963 GCF_965212315.1 Lampetra planeri | reverse complement strand
TGTCGCTAAACGCGTGTTTCTCAATGTGGACGAAAAACCCGGAGGACCCGGAGAAAATCCACGCGACCACGGGAAGAGAGACATCGAAAACTCCAAATATACAGCAGGCGTCAGGGTCGGGATCGAACCCACGACCTCCTGCACACCAGGCGAGGTAGTTAACATCTCCTAGCCACCGTGATGATGATGAGAGAGACATGCAAACTCCAAATATACAGCAGCAGGCGTCAGGGTCGGGATCGAACCCACGACCTCCTGTACACCAGGCGAGGTAGTTAACATCTCCTAGCCACCGTGGCTGCTCCCGACGTCAGCTCCGCCCACTTTTACATAACTACGCCCACCAAGCCACTAGCCCCGCCCACACGACAAGTGGCATCTTGGCTCGCGCTGGGCCCGGTCCGCTTCTCGCAGGCCCTACACCAAAATCAGAGTAGCCCCGCCTACTTCTATTATAGCCACGCCTACTACACCGGTAAACACGCCCATTATCCCGATAACCACGCCTATTACTCAAGGTAGCTCCGCCCTTCTTCCCCGTTAACTATGAATCGTTGATGAGACCGTACACATTTTGAATGGGGGGGGGGGGGGGACAACATTCCAGTCGTTCACAGAAGAGACTGGAGTGATGATACGAGTTCACATGCAGCTGCCCGCGGTTATTCGCTCCATCGCTGGGCCGTGGGAGATGGCGACGACGGCTTAGGGATGGATGCCTTTCATCCAGCAGTGGATTTTTCATGGCTGCTGATGATGGTGATGATGCATTCAGTCAAGTTAAACACTGAAGCACTGTGCGTGTGAACGTGGAGCGAGTGAGAGAGGCTCCCGGTGACAATCATTGCGCCTTTGAGGGGCACAGTTGGAGCGAGCGAGAGGAGTGGTGATGAATGGGGGGTGAATTGAAGACGCGGAATCTTGTTCTGGCAAGATCCTCGTAAAAACTAAATATTATATTATTTTTTCTCTCCACTGGCAGCCACTAAACGCGGCTCTGCTATCGATTTGTCCCGCGAGAGACTCAATTCCAATTGTGCAGCCCCTCACCCGTCCAAATCCCTCCACAGCTAAACACGTGTACACACGCACACACAACAACAATAACAACAGACACCTGTACACACACAACAATAACAACACACACCTGTACACATAAAACAAAAACAACACACACCTGTACACACGCACACACAACAACACACACCTGTACACACGCAACAATAACAACACACACCTGTACACACGCACACACAACAATAACAACAACAACACACTTGTACCTATACAGCAACACTTCAACGAGTCTCAAGACCCTGTTGCAGGAGGGTCCTACCTTGGGATGTTTGACTAATGTCATGAGCGAGTGTGTTGGGGGAAGGATCGTGATTCTCTGGATCAACGCTCTTCACTAATTTTCAGAACGGGGCCACACTTTCGCCCAATGAGACATCAGCAGTGTGGGGGCCGCCACACATTTGAAACCACTGGGGTTTAACAGCAGCACGATGATGATGATGATGGGAGGTGTTGTCACCATTTGTGATATTGCCTGGGGCCGCCAGTGGCCTGCCCGCCTTGAAATGAAGAGCACTACTCTGGAGACGGGGGGCGGGGGGGGGGGGGTGTAATGCTCACAGCTCCTCACAGATGGATTTAATAATTCATCGCACTATTGACATATCCTGGCTGTGGTCGCAGACCAGCCTCCACTATTTGGTATTCCCAGGAAGTCACCCCCATTAATGTACTAACCAGGCTTAACTTTGTTCATCTAACGATCAGCATTAATCTATTTAATATATATACATATATATTTGTTCCTAGCGTTGCAAGTAAACATTGCAAGTGGTCTAAATTAAACAATTAACGAGAACAACAAACACATGTAATTACAGAACGCACTACAAAGGCAAACTAAACGATTGTTTATGAATGAGGACGACTTCCGCTCTCACTGCGCGTGGAAACGAACGCGGCCCGGGATCACGAGGGCGGTCGCGGCGGGGGGGGGGGCACGGGAGGGAGGGGGGAGTCCGGGCTGAGAGACAGAGCACCCTCGGCTACAACACATGGGTCCCCTTCGCTACTCCACACGGGACCCCCTTGGCTACTCCACTTGGGGGGAGGGGTCGATGTGGGGGTGTGGGGAGGGGGGGTGTCCTTTGACGAGTCTCGGTCCCTGAGGGCCTTCTCTCGAGCCCCCTAGCAGACCGTTCGGTCTCTCGCGAGGGTCCTTCCCTGTCACCCCCCCCCCCTCTCCATCCTGTCACCCCCCCCCCCTTCTCCATCCTGGCGCTCACCTTCGCTCGGCTTGCTCATGAGACTCGGAGCTTCGCTCGGGCCTTCCTAACGGGGCAGCCCTCAAGTGATCACGTGACGTGAAAACTCACAACAATGCTCATGATAATTTATTAAACGTCTTTTGTCAACCCACCGCTGGATGAAGGCTTCCCCACGACGTTTCGGTCATGCGAGTTGCTTGACCGTCCTTGAGCACGCTGGTCGCTGCGCGTTGGTCAAGGTGGAATGGGGCGGTTGAGGCAATGCTGCTTCAGACGTCACTCGCCGCTGATGTTATCCATGACCTGGAATCGAGCTTAGGTAACCTGGGTTCATGGCGCAATGCGCTAACCGCTAAGCCACCGCTCCCACCCCTTAAGTAACGTGTGAGTTCGTGAAAGTATGTGTGTGTGCTTGTGTATATGTACCGCGCTGGCCTTCATAGGGGCTCGCTAACAGCACTTGCCCCAACAGTATGTTAAGGCTATAGGGGCATCTTTATCTGTGTGTGTGTGCGTGTGCCTGGGTGTACGTTGTCTGTCTGCATGTTTGTGTGGATGGGTGAATGTATATACGAAGCAGTTAGCACGCTGCACCACAAACCCTGCCACCCGAGTTCGATTCCTGCTCACGGCCAACACCAGTGACGATTACACTATGTAACACAATTTTTGATCCTTGGTAGTAAGTGTTATTTCATAATTACTTGTGCCAAAAAAAGTATAGAAATTGGCTATTATTTCGCACAAACTTTTGTGACCAGGACAGTGATATTTGGAAATGTACCTATTTTCAATGAGAAAACGGGCAAATTTGTGTCTTTTCGTTCCCATAAAGTCAGAAAAAACAACATATTAATCAAAGTTAACATGTTTTTATACTAAAATAATACGAAAATTACTACAACAGATTTAGAAGTGAGTAGTTTTTCGAGATTTACGATTATACTGTAAATCACTTTCACGAATCAGCCCCCAAATGTAGTCTCACATCATGTTCTCGTTATACTGTCCTTGGTAGTGGCATTCAAAGTCTAGTATATCCTGGTGGAAGCGCACGCCTTGCTCCTCCGAGTACGCTCCCATGTTCGCCTTGAATTTATCAAGATGAGCACAAGGATGGGATACATCCTACAGCCCATTGTGCCGTAGTTCTTCACCAGTCTCAACCAGCTCCACATAGTTTTCGACATTGTGATTGTCCAGGAAGCCACGAACCACGGCGACAAAGCTGTTCCAAGCCGCTTTCTCCTTACTAGTGAGCTTCTTGGGGAATTCATTGCACACCAGGATCTCTTTATCTGTGGTACGACGAAGACACCGGCTTTGACCTTTACCTCAGACAGCTTAGGGAAGAAGTCCTGAAGGTACTTGAAGGCTGCCGACTCCTTATCTACAGCTCTGACAAATTGTTTCATAAGGCCCAATTTGATGTGCAGTGGTGGCATCAGCACCTTCCGGGGGTCCACCAGTGGCTCCCACTTGACGTTGTTCCTCCCCACAGAGAACTCGGTCCGCTGCGGCCAGTCCCGTCTGTGGTAGTGCGCCTTGGTGTCTAAATCTTTTGTAGTAATTTTTTTATTACTTTAGTATAAATACATGTTAATTTTGATTCATATGTTTTTTCTGACTTTATGTGAACGAACAGACACAAATTTATTGAAAATAGGTACATTTCTAAATATCACTGTCCTGGTCACAAAAGCAAAGTTTGTGGGTAATAATAGCATATTTCTGTACTTTTGAGACATAAGCAATGAGAAAATAACACTTACTACCAAGGAACAAAAAACATGTGTTACACAGTGTTATCTGAAGCGGTCCTGGGCCTCCCCGACGTCGACTTAGCCTCAAAAAGTATCTGTTGCGATGTGTAAGAATCGCCACTGGGGAGACAAAGTCGGACGGGCGTGGTGTTGCTGGCCACCCACCCCCTCGTGTGCCACAGTGCCGAACTTCATAGGTGCTTGCTCACTGCACTTGCCCCAAGAGTCTGTCAAAGGCTATACAGGAGGGGGGGGATCTTTGTCTTTGTCTTCCATCCGAATGCATTTAAAATTCACAACTGTCACTGAAGCAGGAATTCCCTACGTTCCGTTGCGGGGACAATATCAAAGGCTGATGATGATCTCTTAGAACTCGGAAGAATGAGACGTCTGGATGACAGCGACCCAAGTTATCAACTTCAAAGCCCTTTGCGACCCCTAGCGGCTGAACGGTCACTCGGTCGCGGGCTAAACATCGCATCTTCGTCATCGGCCCCTTCCAACGGCCACCACGCGTCACGCACGCAAACAAATTACATTCGGAGCCATTTCGCAGTCGTTTATTTTACATTCATTTAAGCAAAGATGTGGCCATTTACGCAGACCCTAATCTGGTTTGCGGGACCGTTCTGGGACAAGACTGTGGTCAGACATCCTTCGAATAACCGGGTTAGTGTGTAATTAGAAACATCACGGATGTGCCCATTTCCTCCAGCGATTGTGTAATTACAGATAATCGACCAGAGCAACACAAAGACAAGGATACTCCGTATTGCCTTTAACAGACTGTTGGGGCAAGTGATGTTAGCTAGCACCTATGAAGGCTGGCACGACACATGAGGTGGCTGGCCAGCATCACGCCCGGCCGCCTTTGTCTCCCACGTGGCGATGTTCAAACCACCGCACCAGGTGCTCATTTGAGGCTGAGTCGAGCCTAGGGGAGACCCAGACCGATTTGAGATAATCGTCACTGATGTTGGCCGTGAGCCAGAAGATAACTCGGGTCGCCGGATTCGTAGCGCAGCGCGCTAACCGCTACACAACCGCTCCACACTAGGGCGCGCGCACACTCACAGAACACGCGCGCACACTCACAGGACACGCGCACACACTCACAGAACACGCGCGCACACTCACAGAACACGCGCGCACACTCACAGAACACGCGCGCACACTCACAGAACACGCGCGCACACTCACAGAACACGCGCGCACACTCACAGAACACGCGCGCACACTCACAGAACACGCGCGCACACTCACAGAACACGCGCACACACTCACAGGACACGCGCGCACACTCACAGAACACGCGCCCACACTCACAGGACACGCGCAAACACTCACAGAACACGCGCGCACACTCACAGAACACGCGCACACACTCACAGAACACGCACACATACTCACAGAACACGCGCGCACACTCACAGAACACGCGCACACACTCACAGAACACGCACACACACTCACAGAACACGCGCGCACACTCACAGAACACGCGCACACACTCACAGCACACGCGCACACACTCACAGAACACGCACACACTCGCAGCACACGCGCACACACTCACAGAACACGCGTACACACTCACAGAACACGCGCACACACTCACAGAACACGCACACACACTCACAGAACACGCGCGCACACTCACAGAACACGCGCACACACTCACAGCACACGCGCACACACTCACAGAACACGCGCGCACACTCACAGAACACGCGCGCACACTCACAGAACACGCGCGCACACTCGCAGAACACGCGCGCACACTCGCAGAACGCAAACGCCTGCGGCCACGTGGTTATCGGCACTGTCCCTAGCCCGGGGGAAGTGACACAGCTCCACACAGGTGGATTTAAGAATCCATGTTGCCATATCCGGACCACGCCGCAGCCCAAGTCCACCACAACTCCTGGCGCTCCCATCAAAAGCAGTCCCCCGTGCCAGTACGAACCAGGCTCGCTCGACCCCCTGCCCTGCTTATCTTCCTGAGGTCGGCCGCGTTCGTGTGGATCGACGTGGACCGGCCGTCCGATTCGCGTGTTCGGCGGACGCGGCTGTTTCGCCCCCTTCACTTCTCGACGGGAATCCGTCTCCCCGCCACGGCGCGCGGGTCTCCCACGCGGCCCCACGTGGCACGGAGCTCGTCCCACGCGCCCGGAGCAGGCGGCGCGCCCTTGGGATAACTCTCTCCGCATGCCATGGCAATAACAACAACAACAACAACCCCACGAAAGTATTTGTTTCACACAAATCCGTCGGTCCCTCAAGCTGCTCGGGAGTGAATCATTTTAGCAGCGTTTGCAGTTCAGTTACAAGCATGCAGTGGTCTCATCCGCAGAGTTGGGGGGGGGGGGGGTGGGGGGGTTGTATCAATCAATGTTGGTGGACTGCCGGGTGTTTCCTAGGCAAGAACATTTAAGATGTGGGTCTTAGTGCGACGCGAAGTTAAGTAAAACGTAACACAAACCAATCACGAGCGTCGTCGCGGAGGAAACGATGGACACGTTCAGCGACATTTACCAAGCGGGGAGGGAGAGGGGGGCGGGGGGTAGAGAGAGGCGGCGGAGGGGAGGGAGGGTGATGAGGAGGGCATCGAACTCCCTCGGCTCGGCTCTCTGTGTAACGCTCCGCGTTTGATTTCGTCTTGGTTGTGGTTCCGCTTTCGCGTAAATGCGAATTGAGCTGGCACACGAAAGCGCTGCTCTGCCGAGTTGGTGGCGGGGACGGCTGATGGGGGGCTGGGGGGGTGTAGGAATGGTGAGAGTTGGAGTATCGGGTGGGTGGGGGTGATAGGGGAGGTGGTGATGCTGCTTGGGTTGGGGTGAGTGGTTCGGCGCGGCTGGTGAGGGTGTTGGTGGCGTACATGTGTTTAGAGTTAAGGGTGGTGAGGATGGTGGTGAGTGTGTGCAGGTATTGGCGGGGTAGACACGTGGTGAGGATGATGGTGAGAGTGTGGATATTGCTGGGATGTGGCGTGGAGGAGACGTTGAGGGAGTTGTATGGATGACGGGGGGAGGGGATGGGGGTGGTGTCTACACTTCCCCGTGATGTTGCGACTCGACGTGGCAACTCTCTCCCTCCTCGCTCCCTCCACGCTGTCTCCCCCACGCTGTCTCCCTCCAGGCTTTCCCCCTCCCGCACTCTCTCCCCCACGCTCTCTCCTCTACGCTCTTCCATCCACTATCGCTCTCTCCCTACACGCGCTCTCTGCTTCCTTCACGCGAAGCCCCGCGCCAGCCCCCCCTCCCCCCCATGCCTCTCATGCCCCCCCCCCCCTGGGGGCCGCATGGCACCGTGTTTAACGCAATGCGGCAGGACCCCCCCCTCCCCCCCCCCTCTCCCCCTCCCTCATCCCCCCCTCCTTTCGCCCCGGGGGTTCACGACTGGGCGCGCGTGGAGAGAGCCCGCAAACTGCGCGGCTAAACGACATCATCCACATTGTTGTTGTTCTCGTTAACATCGTCACGATCGTCGTCGTCATCATCATCGTTATCAAAATAATCGTCAACATCATCACGATCATTATCAACGTCCTTATCATAGCCATAACTGTCATCGGTATCTTTTTAGTTCATATCATCATCGTCATCACTGCCGTGTTGGACATAATCGTTGCCGTCATCATCACCATCGCCACCACCTGTAGTGGGTGATTCCGGACACGTGCTGTGGACGAGTGGAACACTCGGCAAGAGACGACGGTCCGGGCTCACACCCCGCACAGATGACGATCACTGCCGCACTCCTTCCCCCGCGTGCGGTGGCGGCGAGCTGCAATGAGCGCACAGCGACATCCACCCACACCTCCACCCACACCTCCACCCACTCCTCCTCCCACACATCCACCCACACCTCCACCCACACCTCCACCCACTCCTCCACCCATGCATCAACCCACACCTCCACCAACACCTCCACCCACACCTTCACCCACGCATCCACCAACACCTCCACCCTCACCTCCACCCACACCTCAACCCACACCTCCACCCACTCCTCTACCCACTCCTCCACCCACACATCCACCCACTCCTCTACCCACTCCTCCACCAACACCTCCACCCACTCCTCCACCAACACCTCCACCCACACATCCACCCACACCTCCACCCACACCTCCACCCACTCCTCCACCAACACCTCCACCCACATCTCCACCCACACCTCCACCCACACATCCACCTACAACTCCACCCACACCTCCACCCACACCTCCACCCACACCTCCACCCACTCCTCCACCAACACCTCCACCCACTCATCCACCAACACCTCCACCCACACCTCCACCCACACATCCACCAACACCTCCACCCACACTTCCACCCACACATCCACCCACACCTCCACCCACACCTCCACCCACTCCTCCACCAACACCTCCACCCACTCCTCCACCAATACCTCCACCCACACATCCACCCACACCTCCACCCACACCTCCACCCACTCCTCCACCAACACCTCCACCCACACCTCCACCCACACCTCCACCCACACATCCACCTACAACTCCACCCACACCTCCACCCACACCTCCACCCACACCTCCACCCACACCTCCACCCACACCTCCACCAATACCTCCACCTACACATCCACCCACACCTCCACCCACACCTCCACCAATACCTCCACCTACACATCCACCCACACCTCCACCCACACCTCCACCAATACCTCCACCTACATATCCACCCACACATCCACCCACACATCCACCCACACATCCACCCACACCTCCACCCACACCTCCACCCACACATCCACCCACACATCCACCCACACATCCACCCACACCTCCACCCACACCTCCACCCACACATCCACCCACACCTCCACCCACACCTCCACCCACACATCCACCCACACCTCCACCCACACCTCCACCCACACCTCCACCCACACATCCACCCACACATCCACCCACACCTCCACCCACACCTCCACCCACACATCCACCCACACATCCACCCACACATCCACCCACACATCCACCCACACCTCCACCCACACCTCCACCCACACATCCACCCACACCTCCACCCACACCTCCACCCACACATCCACCCACACCTCCACCCACACCTCCACCCACACCTCCACCAATACCTCCACCCACACATCCACCCACACCTCCACCCACACCTCCACCCACACCTCCACCCACACATCCACCCACACATCCACCCACACATCCACCCACACCTCCACCCACACATCCACCCACACCTCCACCCACACATCCACCCACACATCCACCCACACATCCACCCACACCTCCACCCACACATCCACCCACACCTCCACCCACACCTCCACCCACACATCCACCCACACCTCCACCCACACCTCCACCCACACCTCCACCAATACCTCCACCCACACATCCACCCACACCTCCACCCACACCTCCACCCACACCTCCACCCATACATCCACCCACACATCCACCCACACATCCACCCACACCTCCACCCACACCTCCACCCACACCTCCACCCACACCTCCACCCACACATCCACCCACACCTCCACCCACACCTCCACCAATACCTCCACCCACACATCCACCCACACCTCCACCCACACCTCCACCCACACCTCCACCCACACATCCACCCACACATCCACCCACACATCCACCCACACATCCACCCACACATCCACCCACACCTCCACCAATACCTCCACCTACACATCCACCCACACATCCACCCACACATCCACCCACACCTCCACCCACACCTCCACCAATACCTCCACATACACATCCACCCACACATCCACCCACACATCCACCCACACATCCACCCACACATCCACCTACAACTCCACCCACACCTCCACCCACACCTCCACCCACACCTCCACCCACACATCCACCCACACATTAACCTACACATCCACCCACACCTCCACCCACACCTCCACCCACACATCCACCCACACCTCCACCCACACATCCACCCACACATCCACCCACACATCCACCCACACATCCACCCACACCTCCACCCACACATCCACCCACACATCCACCCACACCTCCACCCACACATCCACCCACACCTCCACCCACACATCCACCCACACATCCACCCACACCTCCACCCACACATCCACCCACACATCCACCCACACATCCACCCACACATCCACCCACACATCCACCCACACCTCCACCCACACATCCACCCACACATCCACCCACACATCCACCCACACATCCACCCACACATCCACCCACACATCCACACATCCACCCACACATCCACCCACACCTCCACCCACACATCCACCCACACATCCACCCACACCTCCACCCACACATCTACCCACACCTCCACCCACACCTCCACCCACACATCTACCCACACCTCCACCCACACCTCCACCCACACCTCCACCAATACCTCCACCCACACATCCACCCACACCTCCACCCACACCTCCACCCACACCTCCACCCACACATCCACCCACACATCCACCCACACATCCACCCACACCTCCACCCACACCTCCACCCACACCTCCACCCACACCTCCACCCACACCTCCACCCACACATCCACCCACACATCCACCCACACCTCCACCAATACCTCCACCTACACATCCACCCACACATCCACCCACACCTCCACCCACACCTCCACCAATACCTCCACCCACACATCCACCCACACATCCACCCACACATCCACCCACACATCCACCTACAACTCCACCCACACCTCCACCCACACCTCCACCCACACCTCCACCCACACATCCACCCACACATCCACCCACACATCCACCCACACCTCCACCACACCTCCACCCACACCTCCACCCACACATCCACCCACATATCCACCCACACATCCACCCACACATCCACCCACACATCCACCCACACATCCACCCACACATCCACGCTGCATTACCCCTCTTCCTCTTCAGCCGGATTCTCCTCCTCCGCAACCTCCTCTTCCTCCGCTGCCTACTCAACCTCCGTTGCCTACTCAACCTCCGCTGTCTCCTCTCTAACCCTCTTTCTCATCCCTCTCTTAAACTCCTTCCTCGTCATCCTTTTAAATCTCTTCATCCTGCTGCTTCTCTCTCCTGGATCTGCTCTTTATCATCATTCTCCACTTCTTCATTCTCGTGCTTCTCCTGAACCTACTCCTCGTGCCCCCCCCCCCCCCGCTGTGCTAAGAGGCTCCTTTATTGGATTGGGTTAGCGCAGCGCTTCACATGAACGTGCTAATGGGGGGGGGGGGGGTGTAATGCAATTTGACGCATTGCTCGCACCGCCCACCATACATCACTGGCGATTTAAACAGGGCAAGGAGAAGCAGAGAGGATGTAGCAGGCAGTAGTGAGGTGTGGAGACGTCAAGCCCCCTGCTGACATGGCGTTTGTTTGTGTGCAAATGGGGCATTAGTGGGGGCCGTAGACTTCATGAATCCCCCGTGAACACTCAAGAAAGTCACGGTCTCGGAGCCTTAAACAAATGCTGCCGGGGGAGATCGGCTGATGCAGCTAAATGCAAGTTTTCTGCCTATTCACCTGTCTGTGTGCAAGTCGGTGTGTGCTCGCTAATAGCACTTGCCCAACCAATCTCGTAAGGCTCTTCCGGGGGGCATCGTAGTCTTGGCTGTGTGCGCGCGTGCGTGTCTGTTCATCTGCATGGATTCACGTGTCTTGTATGTTCCGGTCCGCGTGTGTTCACGTGCACGTGTTCATGTGAATTTACGTGGCAACCTGCGGCTACGGAGCCGCGTGCGGCTCTTCAAGGACTCTTTCGTGACGCTATAGGGAGCACCCTCTCGTATTCACGTGCGCCTCTCGAATTCGGCGAAAATGGCTCTTCTTATTATTTTTGTTGCCGACCATTTGTGTACACTGATCAGATGGATTTGACACGTGCTTACGGAAGTCTCGTGTTTACGAAGTCTCGTGTTCACGCAAATCTCGTGCTCACGCAAGTCTCGTGTTTACGCAAGTCTCGTGTTTACGCAAGTCTCGTGCTTACGCAAGTCTCGTGTTCACGCAAGTCTCGTGCTCACGCAAGTCTCGTGTTCACGCACGTCTCGTGTTTACGCAAGTCTCGTGTTCACGCAAGTCTCGTGTTCACGCAAGTCTCGTGTTTACGCAAGTCTCGTGTTCACGCAAATCTCGTGTTCACGCAAGTCTCGTGTTCACGCAAGTTTCGTGTTCATGCAAGTCTCGTGCTTACGCAAATCTAGTGTTTACGCAAGTTTCGTGTTTACGCAAATCTCGTGTTTACGCAAGTTTCGTGTTTACGCAAGTTTCGTGTTTGCGCAAGTCTTGTAGTCAGTCGGGGCATTCCAACGGTAACATTTGAGAAATTGGAGCCGTAAACATAAACGGCCTTCAAGTCACAGGACCGGCTCGGCCCAGCGTTCTCCAAGTCTCACTCTGGACTCTCACGAACGCACGAGTTCCTGGCGTCGGTGAACAGAGTCATTTGCTCCCACCCCCCCTCCGTGGAGTGTGACGCCAAAGTCACTGTCACGAGTAGCTATTGTGGATTCCCATTGTTGAGAGTTCTGATTGATTGTTAGTCGTGTATTATACACCTTCCCTGCCATTGTTGTATGCAGCCCCAGTCAGCCCTCTCTTCCCACGTGACTTTCTCGCCGCGTTGGCCGCTTCACCATGGGAGGAAGAAAATGAAACCGATCTGCTTCGGTCGATGGGCCTCAACCCCAGAGGCACCGACTGCCCAGTCCTGCAACACCCTCACACGTGCATTCCACCCGTGTGCAACACGTGTACCCGCGCCCACGTGTTCCTTGTTCCCCGACAAAATCTATCCATGTGTTCGGTCCAAACTACCCCCCCCCGTCCCGTAAACAAGATTCAGTCAATTAGTGGCCCAGGACTCAAGGGGGGAGGAGGCAGAATAACAACAGCGGCAACAGCGCTGCTGATAATTATCAAGCGGCGGTTACCCCCCCCCCCGACTCTTTAGAAGAGCATCGCGACGTCTCGCCACGTCGGCGCTGCCACGCGTTTGTTTGTTGTGGAAATCGCCGCGGCTGGGGCGAAGGAGGCGACGGAGGCTGTGGCCTGGAGTCGCCGCGCGCGCGGCTCTCAGTGAGGAGGGCGCTGAAGGATGCGCGGTTTCATTCTGCAGACTCGCACCCCACACGTCACACTCACACAGACGTCTCACACACGTCACACATGTCACACTCACACACGTCACACACACGTGACACTCACACACGTCACACTCACACACGTCACACTCACACACCGTCACACTCACACGTCACACTCACACACGTGACACACACACACGTGACACGCACACACGTCACACTCACACACCGTCACACTCACACATCACACGCACACACGTCACACTCACACACGTCACACTCACACACGTGACACTTACACACGTGACACTAACACACGTCACACTTACACCGTCACTCATCACTCACACTCACAATGTCACTCACACACATCACACTCACACCATCACTCACACTCACACGTCACTCGTACATCACACAACACTCATCACGGGGCACATCACCTTGTCCACCACCTCATTCTTCATGCTGGGGTGTAGACTCTGGTGGGGGTCCAGTGTTTGTCACGTGTTGGGGTCTTCACTGTGCTGGGGTCAGGATACCCTGGAGTCTGGTGTTGGTGTCCGGTGTTGGGGTATAGGGTTGGGGTCTCGTGTTAAGGGTCTGGTGCTGGGGTTTGAACTGTGATAGGATCATCTGATTGAGTTTTAGTGTTTGGGGTCTAAATGTTGATACCCGAGTTTCGTGGTATTACGTCAAGGTTCTTCGTTATGATCACCTGGTGTCGAACTTGTATCATCGTGATATCTCGGCGGGTTCGGGTTCGGGTCTAATGTCGGCGTTGCGTCTTTGTGTCTGGCCGTCGTGCCACGGTCAGCTGCTGGGGCCTGGCTCTGGCTCCCCGCGCTCTCGGCGTGGCGAGCGGCCGATAAGCGCGGCCAGAGTTCTTGCTGTCGACGCCACAGATTGGCCATCATCAAGTCGGTGTCCGCGCCACCTCCTGTTACCAGCTCCGGATCTGGAGACTAAATCCCTTGCATCGAAGCTGTGTGCCTCCTGATGCCACCCCGTGGCGCATCTACCCCCCCCCCCCCTCCCGGCTAGGGTTTAGCGGCACTGCTCCGTGGTGGGGAGACACGGGGATAAAGAACCACGTCGAAATAAGCCCCCTTTTAGATTTTCAGAAATCCCCCAAACGCATCTCAAATTTGCGCGTCAATTAGGAGCATTCGAAAGAAAAGGCGCGTTATTGAGCGGCGGGATTTTGAGTCATCTCAATTGAAATTACTCCCGCGTGGAGATCTGCACGCTGCGCTACTCGCCCCGATCACTATTCAAACCACGGACGTTACACAAATAATATTGGGCCCAACAAAAAAAAGCCAATCTCTTCCTGATTTGGTTGCGTCCGGCGCGGCTCGGGGTGTGAATGGAATTTTGCACCATTTCGTGGCACAGCAGTGCAACGGCGGCGATCGGCGTTCGCGTCTCGCCGCGATGCCGTTCCGCGAGAGTGCGCGCGGATAGCCCCGGCGCACGCCGCTGCCGCTTCTCGCCACGTGCCCCTCACAGCAGCGGTGGTGTCCTTGGTTGCAAGGCCCGCGGGCCACTGACGGCCCCTGGTGGCCTTGAGTGCAACCCCTGACGTGCGCCTGCCCCCCCCCCCCCCCACCGACAATCCACAAATCACAAATAGTGAAACCACCCCCATCATCATCGTGCTGCTGTCAATACCCAACAATGGTTTCAAATGTGTGGCAGCACTCACGCCGATGATGTCTTATCGGCGAAAGTGCCCCCATCCCCTCCCCTCTAAACATTTGTGACGAACGCTGCCTTACAGCGAGGGCCACGGTGGTAGTGGGGGAGGGGGCGGTGGGCCTCACTAGCTGAGGCTGTGGTGGAGCCAGGGCAGGCGCTCCAACTTTCACTCTGCTTAGTTTTATTTTGCCAGGTAAGGCCCATTGAGCTGTACGGCTCTTTTAGCAGAAGCGACCTCGCCACAATTGATAGCTCAACGAAGTGGCGTATCATGTGGAAATGCATAGCAGCCTATGGTGCCCCCCCCCCCCCCACACAACAATCCTACTGCCCCCCCCCCCTTCACCATCCGAGAGAAGCTGGAGCCAGGCTTGGCCGTGGGTGAATGTGGATTTGACTAAAGCGGTGGAGGTGGATTTGACTAAAGCGTTGAGCGGAGTAGAAATCCGCTCGTGAGTGCGAGCGCTGGGTGGATCGTTACATCACAGGATCGCGAGAGACGATGGCGTACTGGGGAGACCTTAGCCCAGCAGTGGATTGACCAAGGCCGATGATGACGAGAGGAGATACTCCTAACGAGACTAGTCCTCACACACGGTTCCATCCCAGTATTGGATCCCCGCTCACACAAACACACACGCGCGCGCGCGCGTGCAATTACACACGAGTCCGGATACTGCTGTTGTGACCCCCCTTCTCCAGAATCCTTGTAAAACTTAATTACCAGAGCGAAGTACATTAATTTATATAAAACAGAAATTCATCTTGTGATTCCCTTTGTTGCTGCATTAATTGCGTTGGCTATCAAATCGTCCCGAAACAAAGTTTGTTTTATAAAATCATCAGCGGCCAAATCCAATCTCGGAAAAAGTCACCTTGGCTGCCCCAGGCCCCTGAGCCTCTCCGTGTTATTCTGCCTTGTACACGAACGTGTGTGTGTGTACTCGAACGTGTGTGTGTGTGTACACGAGCGTGTGTGTGTGTGTACTCGCTCTCGTGTGTGTGTGTGTGTACACGCTCTCGTGTGTGTGTGTACTCGAACGTGTGTGTACACGCTCTCGTGTGTGTGTGTACTCGAACGTGTGTACTCGCTCTCGTGTGTGTGTGTACACGAGCGTGTGTGTACACGCTCTCGTGTGTGTGTGTACACGAGCGTGTGTGTACACGCTCTCGTGTGTGTGTGTACACGAGCGTGTGTGTACACGCTCTCGTGTGTGTGTGTGTGTACTCGCTCTCGTGTGTGTGTGTACACGCTCTCGTGTGTGTGTGTGTGTACACGCTCTCGTGTGTGTGTGTACACGAGCGTGTGTGTACACGCTCTCGTGTGTGTGTGTACACGCTCGTGTGTACTCGCTCTCGTGTGTGTGTGTACACGAGTGTGTGTGTGTACACGCTCTCGTGTGTGTGTACACACACACGAGCGTGTGTGTGTACACACACACGAGCGTGCGCATCTCCGCCCTTTGTGTGTACCTGTATAAGACGCCCGAGAATGCACGTGGCGATATTTCTCCTCGTATTGTGTTCAGGGTTTCACTTCAGTGGTTCCTCATTCCGCGTGGACGTTTTTATTCGAATAATAATTCAATGGCGCTGTCATGGTTTATTTTTATTTTTTTACGACTCTGTGTTCCTTGGTCCACGCTCGACTTGGAATCCGGTCCCACAAGGGATGGGGCTTTTGGCTTCCACCCCGCCCCCACTCCTCACCCCCCCCCCCCACTTTCCCACCCCCACCGGGACTGCATCCTCAGTGGCCCGCAATGATGAGACGCGTTTTTTCTCGCACACTCAGGGATCGCCCATTTACCCTCGTATGCCGGAGGACCTGTCAGCGAGAACCTTTAATGGGAACTCAAAAGTCAAAGTGATTTCCTGGCTCAACTGAGCATTGAGGCATCGGTGCTCATTTCCCGTTTGCAGCCCTGCACAGTCAGTGGCGGAAATTCCATTTTTCGAATGGCAGGGGTGAGCATCCATCGGACAACCACCGTTGACTTATCCACAACGTGGTACTCGTTTTATCGACCCCGGAAGGATGATGGGCTGAGTCAACCCCAATCCAGTGTTTGGACTCGTAACCTTTTCGATTGCGATTATTGCACCAATAAATAAACACATTTAACTATTTGTTTACCTTGGAAAGCCTCGTTATGTTTCAAGACGTGTTTGGCCAATTCCTATAAAGTAAAGTTTGGCTTCTAAGATCAGAGAGTCACATGATTTGGGGCCAGACTCAAATTAAATAATGTATTATTATTAGTTTCACTTTTATCGTCTCCTTTTGCATTATTTCTTAATTTCATATCATATTAGTGCGAGCTTTGTTTGCTCCGTTAGTTCACACACAACGTCAGCGTGCTATTAGCATATCATTCGCATGTCTCGTGAATCGTCAATCGTCACGCGGCACGATTGACTGCGTGCATCGAGAGCGTGGGAATCGATCGTCGCGTGACTAACGACCGACGCCTACACACCACGCCGTGTATTAATTTAAGGCTGAGTTGACCTACGCGCGGCTGGGTGATGTAAGAAAGGTGGGGGGGGGGGGGATCCGAGGGCAGTTTTCCACCAACACAAGCCCGAGCACACACACAGAGACAAATGTCTCCCGTGTAGCCTTCACCTACTGTTGGGGAAAGTCCTGTTGTAGTAAGTGCTGCTTGATATTAAGAAGCCACGGGAGCGATTTTAGGAAGCTGCTGGAGCTATCCACTTTTAGTTTCTAGATTGAAAACTAATTTCTCTTTAGAATTGCTATGTGTGTGTGTTAGTTTGTTGTCCTCCGATTCGCACGGTTGGCTACGCACGGTGCGAACGAAGTTCAACGCACCTTAGCAAACGTCTATGAAGGTCGGCACGGTGCCCTTGTGTGGTGGGTGGGGGGGCATCACCACATCAGGCCGCCGTTGTGTGCCTCGTGTCTCTGTTAAGACACCGCACCAGGTACTCATTTATATTGAGGTCCAGAATCGGTTCAGATTATGACCACCGATGCTGCCCTGGCCGGGGATCGAACTCGACAGGTCACCGAGTTCGCAGAGCAGTATGATGATGATCATCATCATCATCGTCATCATAATCACCGCTCTCGCGTATGATTGACAGAAACGCGTTCAGGCGCTAAATGCCAAAGTCGAGGTGGGCTGGACGCGACGAGCGGGGCTTCAGGAGAGAGAGAGCTCGCACGGCGAACACAGCAGGCACACATACAAACATCACCCGTATAGCCTTAGCAGACTGCAGGAGCAAGCGCTGTTAGCTGAGATGCCACTCGTCAACAGTGCTGCGTGGCCTGGGAATCCAACTCCTGTGCACGGGATCGTAGCGCAGTGCGCCAACCCCCCAACACAGACACGCACAACAAAGATGCCCGGTTTAGTCTGAGCGGACTGTTGGGGCAAGCACGGCAGACGAGGGTGTGAGTGGCCGGCACCACGCCCGGCCAGCCGCCTTTGTCTCCCCAGTGGCGATGTTTCACACATCGCACCGGGTGCTCGTTTTGAGGCTGAGTCGACAACAGACGGCACGCGCATCGGCACGTGAGTGCCTCCGAGCATTGCACTCTTAAACAAAACACAGGGGGGGGAAGGGTTTAGTTGCCTCCCCGTCCTCCCCCAACTCCCGCCTACTAATTGTGCGGACGAACTTCCGAGAAAAAATAAAGGCGCGCAAGCGGCGCTTGCGTGGGAACAAATTGGAAACTCGGGGAGCGGGGTAGAGTCGGGATAGAGACGCCCGGGCGCCGCGTCTGGAATGCGTCCGGCTCGATTAGGGCCGAGCGCCTCGGGGCCGATGGCGCGGTGCCTCGGTCAGCGCCGGCGGCACTCCGCGATCGAAAGCATCGATTCGTTTTTCTTGGTAAGAAAATTGCTCCGTGCTGGAAGGCGACGGGACGACAATCCGCCGCTCGCGTGCGCACCCCCCCCTCCACACACCTCCCGCACCCCACACCCCCCTCCACACACCTCCCGCACCCCACAACCCCCCCCCACGCCATCCCTCACACCTATCCCTGAGCCCCCCCCCATCCCGCCCCCCCCCCCATCCCGCCCCCCCCCCCCCTACGAACATTCTCCCCACCCCTCCAATCTCTTGCCAAAATTCACATCTAAGCTCGGAAATTCTTGCGGGGCATCAGAAAGTGTGAGGTTCCATTATCACGCGAAATGCCGGAATTGAGGGGCAGGGACAGGGCTCTGGGTGTCTGGATTGGTGTCCTGACATCACTTTAGGGCCCCCCATTCCATGTATCACACCAATCTCACCCTGTCCCGTCTCTCATTTTGTTTCCTTGTTTCATTGAATCACTGTCGGCCTGTCCCCTTGTGCGTGTCTCTCTGCTTCTCCCATCTATCGCCAAGTCTGCTCTCCCTGTATCCATCGGTCCTTATCTCTGTCTCCCTGCTTCCGTCTCTCTAACGTCTCTGTCACTCCGTCTCGCTGTCTCCTGGCGTCTGTCGTTTTACCACCCGTCCATCTGTCCCGCTGTCCTGCTAACCCACCAACCCGCACCCCGTCTCCCCCATCTCTCTGTGCCTCGTTCTGCCTGTCTCACGCATACCGCTCCATGTCCCCCCCCCCCCACCCCCCGCGCCACCCCCGCAGGAGCGACGAAGGACATGGGGAAGATGATGGGCGGCAACGAGGAGAAGGACCCGGACGCCGAGAAGAAGCAGGAGGAGCAACAGGAGGCCCTGCGGCAACAGGAGGAGGAGCGCAAGTCCAAGTACGCCAAGATGGAGGCCGAGCGAGAGAACATGCGGCAGGGGATTCGAGACAAGGTAGCGACCGCAGCATCGCCGCCCCTACCACCGCCTCTGTCCACCGCGCTCGATAAAAAAAAATATATGTTTTTTTATTTTACCAGGTAAGGGACCACTGAGATATGTGGATCTTTTTTCACAAGCGACCAGGTCACGAATGATAGCTCAACAAAGTGGCTCATGTGGAAATGTACAACAGCCAAATAAGCACGTTGATTCTAAATGTGGAGGGGAATACAGGAGGATCAGGAGAACAAGTCCATGCCACCACGGGAAGAACACGCAAACTCCAAATATACAGCAGGCGTCAGCGTCGGGATCGGGATCGAACCCACGACCTCCTGTACACCAGGCGGGGCAGTAAACATCTCACCACCGCAGCGCACGCTTCTACACTTCACACACTCGCGGCACGCTCGCGGACGCGCACATCACACGCCGGGCGCGCTGTCTGCACCCCGCCGGCATTGCCGTCGGAACTCTCTCCGAGAGACAATCGTGCGAAGTCTCCCGAGTGTGGGAGGACGTCTGCAGGAGGAGGGTGTGATGGGAGGGGAAAGGACATACGCAGATTCCGCGGGCAGGCGGAGAGAGGGGAAGAGAGAGGGAGGGAGTCTTTGATTGTGCAGGGTAGTGGGAGGGCAGGATGGGGGCGGTGTGGGAGCCGAGTTGGAAAGAATTCAGAATTCACCGAACGTGGGCACAGTGGGCATGACGACGATGATGAAATATGCGCGGCTGAGAGCGCTGGGTGGGGTGTGAGGAAGCGACGGGGTGCAGCCAGCCCGACGGGACCGCGCGAGCTCTGGGGGGGATACCTCCAAACACCCCCCACACCCCCCCCAACACCCCCCCCCAACACCCCCCCCCCCAACACCCTCCCCCCAACACCCCCCCACCCAACCCCCACCACGACGTGAGTCACCGCGCGTGGGCAGACCTGACCCCCCACCCCCGCACTACTCTGAAATGTTCCATAATGAATTAGTTGACGTTGTTTGCCTGGGGTTTTATTGTAAGTTGACAACACGGAAACGGATGCGGCTGCGCCTTTTGCGAGAGATCGAACGTCGTCGTGGCGTCCGGAATGACGCTTGGCGGCGTTTGCTCTCGGGGCACCCCTCGAGATCGGTCGAGAGTCTCGACGTAGTGGCAGCCAAGGGAATGGGTCAAGGGAATGGGTTAAGTAGTAGGGCGAGGGGCTAATCCACAGAGGAGATGAAGTGATGAAATCAGCTCTTGTGCAGGTGCTTGTTATGCCGCAGGATCCTGAAAGAGCGTGCCAGTCGCCTTCATCCAGCAGTGGATTGACCTTGGCTCTGATCATGATGATTATGATAGTCATACTTAACTCTTTGGTTCTTTCGGTAAAGTCACGTATGTATAAAATAAAATTAATTTAATCACGACGTTTCGGGCGCAACACAAGCGTCCGTCATCAGGTGGGAGAACCACAGCAGGAAACAATTGCTGAAGTGGGCGCTTCAAATCTAGATAGTCATACTTACATTTTATATTGCGTCATTTATGCTAATAGCATCGCATGGATGGTGGTGGGAATCAGGTTTGGGAATCAGGTTTTAGGTAGGCGTCAGTATGGGTTACTTTCCTGTAGACAGAGTGGCTCATTGAGCCATCTGGTCTCTTTGTGATCAAGACATCCAAGAAGGGTAGCAAGCCATCCTTTTCCACCTCCATGGTGAATTTTATTGCTGGGTGTATGGAATTGATGTGGTTGAGGAATTGTTCCAGAGCCGGTCGGCCATGTGGCCAGATGACGAACGTGACATCCACGTATCTCTTCCACAAGGACGGGCATAGAGTGGATGCCTGGATGGCGTCCGTCTCAAAATTTTCCATGAAAATGTTGGCCACAACCGGAGATAAGGGAGAACCCATTGGGGTGCCTTCAATTAGTTTGTAGAATGTTCCATTCCAAGTGAAGTATGCGTTGGTGAGGCAGTGTCTCACCAGGGCCGGTACATTAGCATTCAATCCTTGTTGAACCAACTCTTCAATTATTGCAATGGTATTGGGCACAGAAACTTTGGTGAACAAAGAAACTACATCGAAACTAACGAGCAAATCACCTGGGGACAGTGATATGTCTTTAATTGGCGATACCAGGGGAGCTGAGTTAAGAACAGAAGAGGTGGTCTCATCAGTGAATGGCTGCGAGGTCTCAGACAGATATTGGGCCACTTTGTAGGTGGGTGAGCCAGTGGTGGAGACGATGGGGGACAAAGGGGGGCACCTTCTTTATGGATTTTCGGTAAGCCATACAATCTGGGTGGTCTAGCAGCAGAAGGTTTTAAGGAAAACCGTTTGGTCTGTTCACTTAATGAAGCTGAATCAGTGATGAAGGGGTTCGGGGGTCGACAGTTTTCGGAAAACTTTTAGATCAACTATTTACCCCCCACTTTCTATAACTTTTTGGACTTCTGCAAGCCTCTTGTAATTTTGTTGACGGACAAATGGACAGACAAATGGCACTGCGGGCTTTCACAATAGCTCAGTATATGTATATGTTATGTTTTTAAGAGAAGGTATTAAAATATATTTTCCCCCCGGGCAACGCCAGGTGCTTCCCGCTAATATTAATAATAAATAAATAAATTGCACCAAAACTAAAAAAGGACAAACAACGAAAACGCGATCATAACAGAGAAATTAGTCCACGAGGTCTAACTTCACATCGCAGACCCACAGTCTCAACTACCCAACCAAGCCAAGGCAACCTTCGCAGGAGGGGCGCTGGTAGAGTGGCACAAACAAGTTACGACCTCATTTACAATTTAGATTTGAAGTTTTCGTGACTGCAGGCACGGAGAGATTGCCCACTTCAGCAATTGTTTTTTGCTGTGGTTGTCCCACCTGATGACGGACGCTCGTGTTGCGTCCGAAACGTCGTGATTTAATGTATTTTCTACCTACGTGACTTTACCGAAAGAACCAAAGAGTATGGACCTCATTTACACCAATCGGTCCAAAGTCCAAAAAGTGAGTACGGCTCCGTTCTGCCTCTCGCTCGGCGCCAGACACCTGCCGTGGTGCCGAGTTTGAGATGCGAGGCGGAGGTTGGTCAGTCAGCCTCGACTCTCCCACAAACGATTCCGTTCCCAATCCTCCACCGTCCCTGGCCAGCGGTCGACGCTTTTCAAATCACCAAAGATCAATCTTGAAAGTGTCGCGAAGGTGAGTTTTAAAAGCCCATAGTAGCGACTACGTTGAAAGCCAATGTCGAGGTCCATCTAAAAGGTTTTTGTTGTGAAGGTTCATATTGAATACTGAGTGATGGTCTGTATTGAAGGCGTCGTGACATTCAAGTAGCAACATCGCCCCCTACCGGCAGACTATACCCATCTGTGATACACAGCGCCTACATCATGATATCCACGTGATAACAATGGCGTGGTTATCATACACACACACTCAATTATGTTAGCGTATTCATATTACTATTTCATCTGGATTATAAGATGCTCCGGAAAGTAAGACACTCCCCAAGCCTTGTGTCCGATGTCAATAAAGTTATGCACATCTCAACACACGCACGCCCACACGCAGCTACCGGATTATCAGACGCACCCCCAACTTGTATAGGTGGGGGGGGGGGGATGTTAAAGTTCCGTCTTTTAAATCAGAGAATGCGGTGATAGTTGGTGCAGCAGCAGTCGACGGAACGCTGCTGGGCCCCAGTCCAATCTCAGCCTCGCCTCCCCCTGGGAATCCCCTCCTCCCCCTCGTGGCGCCTGAGCCAATCACAAGCGTCCCCCGCGAGCAGCGCGTGCTATGCAAGGCGCCTTAATCACGTGACAGCGCCGAGCAATTACCATACATGTGGGGTGAGCGCCCCCTGGGGCGTACCCGAGCCGACCAATGAGCGCGAGCGGCGGCGTGGTTCAATCTTCGCATTGACGCGTGAGCGGCTTCGCTAATTCCGAACGGCGGTGGAGCAACTGGCCCGGTGAGGTCACCAGACTCCGAACGCGTCTCTCACTCGGGGCTCCACGGCCGAATCACCTTGCCGCAGGCCACCACAGCCACTGGCAGTCGACCCCGCATCTCCCTGACGTCTCCCCACGTCTCGTCTGGCCCTCCCTGAGATGTCCTCCCGTCTCCAGGAATCCCGCCGCGTCTCAGAGAATCTCGTCACGTGTCTATGCGTCTCCCTCTCATCTCCCCGCATCTTTCCGCGTTTTTCACATATCCTCACATCCTCTCGCATCTCCTGGTATCTCCTCACATCTCCTCTCACTTATTCCCATCGGCTCGCTTCTCCTCACTGCTCCTGAAAACGTCTCACACCTCATCGCAATGCCCGACCTCTCTTCCCACCTCATAACATCTCGTCGCATCGCCCCACATCTTCTTAGACCCCCTCCGCCACCCACCGCTTCTTACTTTTTGCCAGCAATGTTCATCTCCATGCAGACAGAGTTACGGCTGCGTGGGACGGAGGCGAGTGGGATGATTGGAAAGTGGCCAAAGTCGCCGTTCTAATCGTTTGAACGCAGCAGGGAGCGATGGCCGGGGGAGGTGATTTAGGTGCAGAAAGAAAAATACCTACAGACTGCTGTTAGCGAGCAGCACTTATGAAGGCTGGCAAGGCACACGAGGGAGGGGGTGGGTGGCCAACACCACGCCCGTCCGCCTTTGTCTCCCCAGTGGCAATGTTTCCACATCGCACCAGGTACTCATTTGAGACTGAGTCGACCTAGAGGAGGCCCAGGACCGGTTCAGATAATCGTCACTAGTGTTGGCCTTGAGCGGGAATCGAACTCGGGTTGTCGAGTTTGTAGCGCAGCGTAGCGCTAACCGCTACACCACCTCTCCCCACCCCTTACACAACAAAGACAAAGATCCCCCGTATAGCCTTTAACAGACTGTTGGGGCCAATGCTATTAGCGAGCACCTATGAAGACAGCAACGGCACACGAGGGGGTGGGTGGCCAACACCACGCCCGGCCGCCTTTGTCTCCCCAGTGGCGATGTTTACTACACACCGCACCAGGTGCTCATTTGAGGCTGAGTCCACCTAAGGGAGGCACCGGTGTTGACCGTGAGCAGCAGCGCTAACCATTACCCTACCTCTCCCCCCCTCCCCCCTTGCACGCGGTTGCGCAGTACGGCATCAAGAAGAAGGAGGAGCGGGAGGCGGAGGCGAACGCGGCCATGGAGATGCCGTGCGAGGGCAGCCTGACGCGACCCAAGAAGGCGGTGCCGGCCGGCTGCGGCGAGGAGGAGGAAGAGGAGGAGAACATCCTCGACTCGGTGATCAAGTTCCTGCCCGGGCCGCTGCAAGACATGTTCAAGAAATAGAGGAGCCGGGACAGGGGAGAGGCGCTCAGCTCGCTCAGCGCGCACTCGACGCACAGATAATCAGATCAGATGAATCAGCCAACCCAGGTCAGGCCTGCAGTTCGTTCATTGTTGTTGTTAATTACGACGACGATAATAATTGCCGTAGCAATGGTGATGATTGATGGTGGTGATGATATTTTTTTTCAAACTGGTCTTTTCAAAATGCATTTAAAAATAATGTCATGTAAACATTCTAATTATTGAGAAGCCCCGAGTGAGACGGAAACAAACAACCGCAAAAATATTTTTAGAAAAAAAAATATTCACGATATTTGAATGATGTAAGACGGGCTTGTCTTTTCAGTTGCAAAGAAAAAAAACACGTTTACGAGAACGTGTTTTTTTTCGGTCCTAAATTCACGAAGGAGAGTTTTATTATGCAGACGCGGCGTGGATGTTGTTACTGGGTGTTAGGGCAAGCCGCACGGCGCGCTCTCGGGGGTTGCAACAAAAGGGGAAAGTTGCCGAGACGTTGGTCCTCGCCCTGGGCTTAATTTCTCGCTTCACGACTCTCCGGCGAGGCTGCTTGGGGCTGGCTTGGCTCTGCGATTACCTGCACAATGCATTCCCACGCAAGTACAAGGTGGAGCCTTATCCATGAAATAATCCTATATTATTGTACCTACATTCCTACAATCCTACGAACAGTTTTTAGGACACAATTTGGCGTGAGATGGATGATGCGGTTGGGTGCCAAAAGATTAATTCCCCAGAACGGCCGTTTTTCCGGAATGTTCTGGCGAAGCTTAAGCGGCAGCCGGTCTCTTTCGCTAAATATCGGATTCACGACTTCACGGAACTCTGGGCACCGAAATCGTCGTCGTTAATGACGGCGAATAATGATAAATCGGCGCTATATTTTGAGGGGGTGTTGGCAGGAGGGGGGGCGGCGCGGATTTCCCAGTGAGACTTTTAAAAGTTGCGTCGAGATGAGAATCCAGCCCGGAGCGGTGTCTCTCCACGTGGGCCCCGGTGGCTCCCTCCACCGTCACATCACCGCGGGGCCACCGGCGGGGACCGGGAAGACTCCGGGACCCTTTGTTGGGCGAAACCAATAACGGTTGTCAAATTTGCTGGGCGAAACCAATGACGGTGACCAAATTTGCTGGGCGAAACCAATGACGGTGGCCAAATTTTTTGGGCGAAACCAATGACGGTGGCCAAATTTGTTGGGCGAAACCAATGACGGTTGTCAAATTTGCTGGGCGAAACCAATGACGGTGGCCAAATTTGTTGAGCGAAACCAATAACGGTTGTCAAATTTGCTGGGCGAAACCAATGACGGTGGCCAAATTTGTTGGGCAAAACCAATGACGGTTGTCAAATTTGTTGGGCGAAACCAATGACGGTGGCCAAATTTGTTGGGCGAAACCAATAACGGTTGTCAAATTTGCTGGGCGAAACCAATGACGGTGACCAAATTTGCTGGGCGAAACCAATGACGGTGGCCAAATTTTTTGGGCGAAACCAATGACGGTGGCCAAATTTGTTGGGCGAAACCAATGACGGTTGTCAAATTTGCTGGGCGAAACCAATGACGGTGGCCAAATTTGTTGAGCGAAACCAATAACGGTTGTCAAATTTGCTGGGCGAAACCAATGACGGTGGCCAAATTTGTTGGGCAAAACCAATGACGGTTGTCAAATTTGTTGGGCGAAACCAATGACGGTGGCCAAATTTGTTGGGCGAAACCAATAACGGTTGTCAAATTTGCTGGGCAAAACCAATGACGGTGGCCAAATTTGTTGGGCAAAACCAATGACGGTTGTCAAATTTGTTGGGCGAAACCAATGACGGTGGCCAAATTTGTTGGGCGAAACCAATGACGGTGGCCAAATTTGTTGGGCGAAACCAATGACGGTGGCCAAATTTGTTGGGCGAAACCAATGACGGTGGCCAAATTTGTTGGGCGAAACCAATGACGGTGGCCAAATTTGTTGGGCGAAACCAATGACGGTGGCCAAATTTGTTGGGCGAAACCAATGACGGTGGCCAAATTTGTTGGGCGAAACCAATGACGGTGGCCAAATTTGTTGGGCGAAACCAATGACGGTGGCCAAATTTGTTGGGCGAAACCAATGACGGTGGCCAAATTTGCTGGGCGAAACCAATGACGGTGGCCAAATTTATTGTGCGAAACCTATGACGGTGGCCAAATTTGTTGGGCGAAACCAATGACGGTTGTCAAATTTGTTGGGCGAAACCAATGACGGTGGCCAAATTTGTTGGGCGAAACCAATGACGGTGGCCAAATTTGTTGGGCGAAACCAATGATGGTGGCCAAATTTGTTGGGCGAAACCAATGACGGTGGCCAAATTTGTTGGGCGAAACCAATGACGGTTGTCAAATTTGCTGGGCGAAACCAATGACGGTGGCCAAATTTGTTGGGCGAAACCAATGACGGTGGCCAAATTTGCTGGGCGAAACCAATGACGGTGGCCAAATTTATTGGGCGAAACCAATGACGGTGGCCAGATTTTCTAGGCGAAACCAATGACGGTGGCCAAATTGACCAGGGATACAATTTTCGTTCTCGCCACGGGGGGCCAAAGCACACCGCCACTCGGCAACAAACGCAGCATCCGCACGCTTCTTTAATAAAAATAATAAACGATGATGCCGATGATTGGGTTTGAGTCGCCCAACCCACTCGGAGCCACGCCTGAGTTGTGGCCGCAACAAAAAAAAAGTCATAAGAGTGCTGAATTGTAGTAATAATAGTGTTGGTGATTTTATGCCGAGTGTAAAAAAGTTTCTTCTTGGAGAGAGTTTGACTCAGAGAGGGCTTTTTTTAATCCCATTCGTCACAAGAAGCAGCCTCCATTAAACAGCTGCAGTAACATTTCAAAATCTGGCTGGGATTCAGGCACGTACAGCTGCTCAACTCTTGCAAAAAATATATAAATATAATTATTTCAGTGTCGTGGAATTATAGAAAATGAGCGATCGCGGAGCGCGATTGGTTATGAATAATTATCTCATTGCTCATGACCAGTGGCTGAAATTGGATTTCAACGGGAAAATCCTGGTTCCAGCCGCCAGCCATGAAGGCTGGGGATCCGTGTGAATGAATTGGCGACGTGAATGAATTAATTGAATGAGTGAGCTGTGGCCGTGAGGTTACTTAGCGAGGCCCTCTCGTGCGCTCGGGTTATGGCATGGGTTCTGCGGAGGTGTCACTGGCATCTCACCGTCAGCTCCACTCACCACCTTAGCCACTCACCACCTTAGCCACTCACCACCTTGCTCGCTCGCTCACTCACCCACTACCACGCCCGCACACTTACTCGCTCACTCACTCGCCAACGCACTCCTGCACACACTCGCTCACCCCCTAGCTCGCTCGATTGATTTCCACCTAACTCCTTTGCCAGCTCACTCTACCGCTCAGGCACCAACTGAAATGCACGCTTACCCAACAGCTCACTCACTCGCACCCCGCTCGGCCACTCCCATCGCCTGCTGGGATGATGACACTGGTGAGGGTGAGCCGCAGACGGTGGTCACTACTCGGGAACCCCACGTCGTGTGCGAGCTTGGGACTCACGCGAGCTGCCCGCGGGAAATTGTGGACAAATAACAAAATACATACATGCGCAGACATATACATAAATACATATGCATGCATGCATAAACACACACATACATGCATTGATACACATATATGTATACCGTTTGCATTCATACGGCATCTGAATGCAACCGCTTCTTGACAAACACATAAATACATACACAGCCCACAAATACACACATTGCATACATATATACTTGCACTCTCACACGCATAACGCATAAACACACACGCACTTGTATATATCAACAGACACGCATACATATGCTATATTGAAGTCTATAACGCGTGCGTACGTAAAAAACACAACGGCCGCCATTCGACGTGACGTCACCACAGCGCTTGTGCCAGGCTAGGTACACACACGTCAACACGCACACTGGGGCGCTGTGCACCTTTCCAAAGAGACCTCACTCAATATGCAGCAGCGCGTCACGTGTGCGAGGTGACCCGGCCCCTCCCCCTGCCCAGGTAGCCCCCCCCCCCCATCTACACCCCCCCGCCACCTCCTTTCTGACCTCCCTTGGGTGCTGGGGATGCGAGTGACTGATCAGGCTGGGAGTGGGAGGAGGAGGAGGGATGGGGAGTTTGGGGAAGGTGGGGAGAGGAGTTGGGGGTGAGGTGGGGGCTTGTGATGGAAGCCCCGTTCCTCTCACCTGGGCGCAGGTGTAGTCGTCACGTGCTGCTCTCCGCGCGCTTTAGAACTCACGTGACATGCGGACGTGTCCCGCATGTTGTTGCTGCCGTTGCGTCGTGCGTAGGTGTGTGTGTGTTGTCTACTCGTATTACTTTATGTGATTAATTGTTCACAGCTGTGTTGGTCGCGCGCGCGTAGAGACGCCACAGGAACCCACCCGGACACCCCCCCCCCCCCCCACTTTATCCCCTCCCCCTGTTTCCCTCTCCATCTCCCCCAGGTTCACGGTTCAATCCCTGGTATTGGCGCTTTGCAAACGTACAACAACTCACCAACCACGAACACGACTCACCACCTTGATCATTTAACGCCGCCTTATAACATGCATAGATTGTACTAACGTTTCGGGCAATGGCCTTTCGGAGTGTAAAGAGACACAGTGATTGGCCCACGTAATAAGTTAGGCAGCACTGTTTGGTGTGGCCAGCCAACGTTGCACCAACCATCCGTTGTAACAAGGTCACATAACAAGGTCACATATACCACATGTGACCTTTGATTAAGTAACACAAAAAGCTACGACTGATATTGTTCACCATGAGAATTATGCGAGGTTTAAGAAATTACGTTGTTTTTAATCTTCACACCGTTCATAGGATGATGGACAGGTAGCGGCTGTGAATGTGACTTTCAATCAATGAAGCGATCATTATTTTACGTGCCAATAAGAGAGGAGGCATCAGTGCACATTACAGCAGAAGGGGAACGGTACAGAGGGGGAGGGGGGCACGAAGCAATAGGAATGGAAAAAGAAACCCGTCACGACCTCAGCGGCACAACACCAACTGGGCTAAATAAATTGCTAACTTGAAAGCTGTTCACGCGTCGGCAGGGCGACTACCTCCCAATGTTGTCCAGTGGCCCCACAGAGCAACGCGGGATCACTGAGAAGTCTCTCCGCCCTCTCTGCATCTCTGCCCTGAATAAGAGGGCACTGCCTGAAACGTCAGCCTCATGATTATAAGTAGCTCTGCGTTTGAGGGTGTGCGCGTACGTGACCAAGGTTGGCGGGGTTGTTCGAGATGCGCGGATTTGCACGGAGCTGCCAACGCAGCCTCTCAATGTTTAATGCCATGGCTCGTAGGTTTCAACAACAACAACAACAACCACCACCACCGGCTGCATCCCACTCAGCCGCGCCCCGCGTGATCCCCCCCCTCCTCCCCCGTCATGTCTCGTCTCCCGTGGTTGGATTCTCAATTTGATCCCTCGCGACTCACGTGGGCTGGGATTTAAATGCTGTTATGATTTTAGCATTACTCTCAGCGTTATTGAGTCATGTATCATGTGCCACTAATGCTGTCTCTGTACGTGTGTGCACGTGCGTGTGTGATCGTGGGGAGCGGTGGTGGAGCGGTTAGCGCGCTGCGCTCTCAACCCGGCCACCCGAGTTCGATTCCCGCTCACGGCCAACACCAGTGACGATTATCTGAACCGGTCCTGCGCCTGCCCGAGCTGTGTAAAAACATCTCCACTGGGGAGACAAAGTCGGTCGGGCGTGGTGCTGGCCACCCATAGTTGCTCGGTAACAGTACTTGCCCTACCAGTCTGTTGAGGCTATACAGGTGATATTTGTCTTTGTGTCTACAGATCATGATGGAAGGCAGTGATTTACGCGTGTGACTAATGGGAGTTTATCAGGGGCATTTATCGTCATTACTTTCACATGAATGCTCGAGCTGACTCCATGCGTTTCTTGCGAGCAGCAGTGTCCGCGTCGAACGCGATTCTCGGACACCACCTCCGGCAGTAACCCCACGCGGTCCGCGACTGCGTATCACGCGGCCCTCGTTCGGCACAGCAGGCAAAGTTTCAAATTGTATAAAACGAACGCTGTGAGACCGGAAAATATTCAGGGTACCTCTCGCGAGTCAATCACAGATTGTCTAACATCTGATATCAGGCAGGTGGCGCATACTCATTAATAGAGATAACATCAGCAGCAATAAACTCAACATACCGTAGAATTAACTGGATCTGTTGCGAGAATCGAGCTTTAGCGCTTGTGCAGACGGTCCCCCGTCTGCACGTGTCGTGGCTCTTGCCGCGTGAGAGCTCCGGTTGGGGTGGAGCTCCAACTCCGTCTCCTGCTGCTTCTGGAGCTGCTACGGCTGTGGACAAAGTGCGCATTGTAATGTTCTCTTTCTCTCTCTCCCCCCGTGGTCGCGTGGATTTTTGTCCGGGTCCTCCGGTTTTTCCCCTCCACATTTGTAATCAGCACGCATTGAGGGGTTTTGGCTGCTGCTCTACATTTCCACGCAATAAGCCACTTCATTGGGCTATCATTTTTGGCTATATAGCTCAGTGGGCCTTACCTGGTAAAATAAAATAAAAGTTTCGTTTATCTAATTTTTTATATTTTCGTCCGGGGATTGTAAAAATGTTGTGACAGTCTGAGCACGCAACTTTATCAGTTTGACATGGTCGAGTGACGATTATCATGACAATTGTGATGATGTTAACTATTTTATCAACATCGTGATTATGATGATACCCATCACGATGTTGATCGTCAGCAACATCGATGATGATCACGCTTGATCATGACGATCAATTGATGATGATGACGGTCACAATTGATCATAATCGTGATCGTACAGACGTGCCCGTCACGTGTTTGTTTCCTTAAACTCGCGACCCAACGTCTAAATGCCCCTCTTGCCCATTGAAGTCTCACGATAGGTCGCAACACCTTTCGTCGCACCGATTCGATTCACACGGCCCAACACGAGTTGATGCATCCGATAACCCCGCTCACATTTCACGTGGCTATCGCGAAATTCACCGCCTTTGCCCGCAGAGAGAAAATAGAACCGTTGACAGTGAAGGCCACCTTGAGGGGGGGGGGGGGTACCGAGACATGGGGGAGGCATCTCTGGGCCGGGTTCTGCTGTCTGTAGTTGGTGACGTTGCGTGGTGCTTGTGGACACAGCAACGCATCCACGCTTGCTCGTTTTTCGCCACACGGGAGTAAAGCGAGCAGCTTGAGTGTGGGATCGGTGTTTTTTTGTAATTAACCCTATCACCCCCCCCCCACTCCCTATAGGTGTGTGTTTGTTGTTGCCGTCATAATTGAATAATTGTCACGGAGTAAATGTTGGGTGGCACGCAGACAAAGCCCCCTCCCAACTCCCCGCCAGCCCCGTGCTGCCCGCTGTGGAGCGGCTCGGAGACTGCGCGGCGCTTCTCGAGGCGCCAGCGGCGGCGATCTCATTCTGAACGCGGCCGATTCACGACCAGAAGTTGATGCCTGGGTCCTAATTCAAAAAATAGTGTTTGAGTTATACAAATACACACACGTACATACGTACATACACGCACACAAGGACAGACACACAACAACAACAATAGCCACCGTTCGCCACAAAGTGGTGGTGACGTGACTACGGCGCTTGTGCCAGGCTAGGTGCACAGAGGCAAAGCGACACTAAAACACGGCTAGCTTTGGTAACGCGTCCCAGAGCCAAGCCCGAGGCCACGGAGTGCAGATAGCGCGTTGTGCTGTTGTCGTATCAACAGCTATCATGAGTGCTATAGGTTTTGTATGAGAGCTATAATGTACGAAAACATTTTAAAAGAATATATTATTACATTAAAGTAGAAGCAATAACAAAAGCAAAGCATTGTGCGTGGAGTCGTCGCCGGCAGTGTTCGCTGCAATTGATTCTCTGTTGCGTCGCTTATGAGTCCTGAGTTCAATTCCACCTCCACTCCCCTCGCTCCATCCACCGTCACCGTCACGCATCTGTCTCGTGACCTTCATAACCACCAACCACAACCATCACCACCACAGCAACTACCGCCACCACCATCACGGTAACTACTATTACAACCACCAAACTACCGCCCCTACCACAACCACAGTCACCATCATAACGACCACCATAGTCATCACCGCAGCCACCCACCATCACGGCCACTACCTCCATAATAACCACTGCCATCACCACCATCACCTCGTCGTACCACGAGTCAGATGGCGAGCACTCTCGCCTCGTGGTCGGCTGGCTCCATGTTCGCGGTTAATCGGTGACTCGGGACCCCCGGGGATGACCCCGTTACCCCGCGCGGGGTCCCGGGGTCATCCCAGGGGGTCAAACCTGGCTCCGTGTGGAGCCCGCGCCCTGCTTTGGTCGATGTTCCGTGTGCGTCGCGTTCGCGTGTGCATGTGCGCGTCCGTGCGTCGCGTGCGTCCGTGATTGCGTTTGTACTCTGGCGCTGCGTTGCGCTGCGAACGCGTGCGCTCGTGTGTGCATGCATGTGTGTGTGTGTGCGTTCGTAACTCTCGGCCCTGCATCTTTGCGTGCGTGTTTCGTACGTCCGTTCTTGCGTGTTTATCGTAATCATGGTTACATCATGTCGCGTTAAACAAAAAAAAACACATCACGTGGTCGCCCACGCCCTTCGTCCAATCAATCGTTCCACCCTCGTGTCGCCCGACTCTCGTGTCGCGTCGTTGACTATTTACGCGTTTCAAAACGACGGCCGTAGCGCATCGCTGTTGTCCCGCGTGTCGCATCACCGCTTGCGTGGCCCCCCCCCACCCCCCAGAGGCAAGCACACGGGTCCCCTGCCTCCGAATGTGCCGCGTGCCACGTCCGCCGGTTGGTTCAGTGCAGGTCTGAGTCCAAATTCACGACCCACTCTCGCAATTCACAATTCATCTCAACTCACACCGCGCGTGTGTGCACGTCCACAAAGTGTATCGTAGTGTCCACGTGGAATGCGTAAATTATCACCGAGCTTGGCTTCTCTTGTCGAACCCTCCCTCCACTCCCTTTATATAAAAACAAGCCTCCAAAGCCATATATATAAATAATATAAATGATCTCTCTTTGTGTCATCAGACAGCAATTACTAAAACCAACACGTTACTTGATGTGCCGAGAATGGTGGTGAATATATAGATGTTATAATAATATATTATTATTACTACGAATAATAAAATGATGTTGATGATGTTGATGATGATGTTCATGATGATATTCTAGTGCAAGAAAAGGGGGATTGCCGCTGCTTCTGTCGGAGGTAACCCCTGATCTGACAGCGGGGTAACTTCAGGGAAAGCGAACACAGTTCATGCGTTAGCCCGCACCGCTGCGTCTCAATGTGTCCTCGAACCCGTCCTCACTCTCTCTCTCTCTCCACGTGCTTGTTTGTTCGAACGCCCCCATCCTTACATTTGTCCGTTAATGGCATCAGTTTAAGTGGCCACGTAACAATAATAAATAATGTTGATTGCTGATGATAATGATTAATTTTAGGAGAGAGAAAAAAAATCGGAAAATGACAATAATAATCGTTACACGTTAATCGAATGCTGTGTTGTGTGTACTGTCCGTGGATTGCAAACCTACCCGTGTCTCCGTGTCCCTCTGAAAGCGTCCAGCAGTCTTCCACTGGGGGAAGGGGCGGTAACAGCCACGTGTAACACACCTGGCTGTTACCTGTAGCCCACCTGAGTTGTAATTCCCCTAGTGGTTATCTGTACATCACCTTGAGCTGTTACCCGTAACTCCCCTGAGTATTGACCCACCTAGGCTGTTGCGGTTTATTCACCTTGAGCGGTTACCTGCAATCAATCAACTTTGATTGGTTACATGTAACCCACCTTGAGTGATTACCGATAACACTCACGCTCAGCTGTTACCTGCAACTCACCTGAGGTTGTAACTCTCACCTGGGGCTGTTTCCTGTAACGGCACCTGGGCAGTGCAGCTGCGCAGGCGATGACACCTCTATTCACCGAGGCGGTGAGTGAAGAGGCTCTCCAGAGTTAATCTACCAAGTCAGTCGTGTCCTGTGTTTGCATGTCAATGTCATTGTACGAAAAAATTGCACCTTGTAACATGAAATAAATGTCAGAATGTCGAAAACGCGCCCGCGTCCCCATCTCTCTGCCTCCGTCTCTCTCGCTTCCGAGTGTTGACTGCTGGAAGTGTTTCTGGGGGGCGGGGGTGGGGGGGGGGCTCGTGCCTCCCCTGCCCCCCATTGTGAGGAGCGGTGGTGCAGCGGTTAGCACGCTGCGCCACGAACCCGGCGACCCAAGATCGATTCCCGCTCACGGCCACCACCACCAGTGACGATTATCTGAGCCGGTCCTGGGCCCTCTCCTATGTCGACTCAGCCTCAAATGAGTACCGGGTGGGGTGTGTGAAAAACATCGTCATTGGGGAAACAAAGGCGGCCGGGCGTGGCGCTGGCCACCCACTCCCTCGTGTGCCGTGCCGGCCTTCATAGGTTCTACTCGCTAACAGCACTTGCCCCAACACTCTGTTAAGGCTACACGGGGGATCTTTGTCTAAGTGCCTCCTATCACTCCATGCCCCCCCCCCCCCCGCTCCATCGAGAGGGAGTCCCCTCGCTTGCAATAGCTGGGGAGGCAGCAGTCGATTTCAAGTAGAAAGGGCTCATCTCAGTCACTGCCGTCGATGTGAATGGCACCACCACACCGACGCCGTCGCTTCCTTCCTTCTGCCAGATGCCGAGCAGCAGTGGCGGAGTCGACGGGGGCACCTCGTGACCTCGCACGCTCTTCTTGCCCTTGGTCTTAGCCCACACTTGCAGACTTACACTGAGAGGCTGCGGGTGATGGGTGATGGGTGCCCCCCCCCACCTTCCCCCTCAATGGCCCCTGTTTACCGAGCCCTGGCATCGACGGCAACGGCAACCTTGCATGAGATGACGTCACGAGTCTTGAACATCCACTTACTGTGAAATTGACCTGGGAACTTAACCAGACAAACGAATCGAAACGGGTCTCTTGCCTGATTCCAGCTCCCGCAGGTGAGTGACCCAGGGACACGACCTTAGTTGGTCGAATAACAGCCCAAATCGCGTCCTTGTATTCCGGTAAACAGCACTCACGATGGGCTAGAGGAGGGCCCTGCTACATTTGGAATCCAGAATGAGCGTTCCGCTTCGCGCAGGAGGAGACCTGATTTCCGAGATGCAACTCACAGACGCGGCGGAGAAGCTGGGAGGGCTGCCATGCGCTGAGCCGGCGCCAGCAATTGCCGAAGCTCTGCAGTCCGCCATATATATTCACGGCGTTTTTTTTTTAAATCCAAATTAATGAGTTGTTTATGAAACGTGGGGTGTAACCAGTGGCGTAGCTAGGATATTTTGCGCCCGGGGACGAACTATAAAATTGGCGTCCCCCCCCTCCCCCCCGTTTAATCACATACCAAAATGTAATTACATGACATGTAGGCTGTGTGTGGCGGGATATATACACTTTTAGGTTGAGGTGTAGATTTGTGCAGTAGTTTCAGGCTGCCGCGCCCGCCGCAATAAGTTATAATGTAACGTTGTAAGCCTCATTTTGGCGCCCCTTTACCTTGGCTCCCGGGGACATGTGTGGTGGTCAAGGTTGACACCAAGGTTGACACAGGTCACACAGGTCACACAAGCTAGGGCAGAGGTACGTACCGGTCTGGACCGGTGCGGACCGGCAGGGACGAGAGGTGGTTGGAACCGCTCTGAGGGGAGGGGGCTGGCGAGAGCCAGGGCCCCGAGACACCCCGCCCCTCAGAGAGAGGGGATATATAAGACGGCTCCCGGAGAGCGGGGGGGGGGTCCATCTCACGAGAAGCTGAAGGAGGTGCGGCCGGAGATCCTGGACCCCAAGCCTCGAGGATGCCGCCCCGCTGGGACTGAGTGGGCTGAGTAGCTGTCGGCTAGGGAAGGAGAGTAAGTGAGTAGCTGTAGGCTAGGGAAGGAGAGTAAGTGAGTAGCTGTAGGCTAGAGAAGGAGAGTAACTGAGTAGCTGTAGGCTAGGGAAGGAGAGTAAGTGAGTAGCTGTAGGCTAGGGAAGGAGAGTAAGTGAGTAGCTGTAGGCTAGGGAAGGAGAGTAAGTGAGTAGCTGTAGGCTAGGGAAGGAGAGTAAGTGAGTAGCTGTAGGTTAGGGAAGGAGAGTAACTGAGTAGCTGTAGGCTAGGGAAGGAGAGTAACTGAGTAGCTGTAGGCTAGGGAAGGAGAGTAAGTGAGTAGCTGTAGGCTTGGGAAGGAGAGTAAGTGAGTAGCTGTAGGCTAGAGAAGGAGAGTAAGTGAGTAGCTGTAGGCTAGAGAAGGAGAGTAAGTGAGTAGCTGTAGGCTAGGGAAGGAGAGTAACTGAGTAGCTGTAGGCTAGGGAAGGAGAGTAAGTGAGTAGCTGTAGGCTAGAGAAGGAGAGTAAGTGAGTAGCTGTAGGCTAGGGAAGGAGAGTAACTGAGTAGCTGTAGGCTAGGGAAGGAGAGTAAGTGAGTAGCTGTAGGCTAGGGAAGGAGAGTAAGTGAGTAGCTGTAGGCTAGGGAAGGAGAGTAAGTGAGTAGCTGTAGGCTAGAGAAGGAGAGTAAGTGAGTAGCTGTAGGTTAGGGAAGGAGAGTAAGTGAGTAGCTGTAGGCTAGGGAAGGAGAGTAAGTGAGTAGCTGTAGGCTAGAGAAGGAGAGTAAGTGAGTAGCTGTAGGCTAGGGAAGGAGAGTAACTGAGTAGCTGTAGGCTAGGGAAGGAGAGTAAGTGAGTAGCTGTAGGCTAGAGAAGGAGAGTAAGTGAGTAGCTGTAGGCTAGGGAAGGAGAGTAACTGAGTAGCTGTAGGCTAGGGAAGGAGAGTAAGTGAGTAGCTGTAGGCTAGGGAAGGAGAGTAAGTGAGTAGCTGTAGGCTAGGGAAGGAGAGTAAGTGAGTAGCTGTAGGCTAGAGAAGGAGAGTAAGTGAGTAGCTGTAGGCTAGAGAAGGAGAGTAAGTGAGTAGCTGTAGGCTAGGGAAGGAGAGTAAGTGAGTAGCTGTAGGCTAGGGAAGGAGAGTAAGTGAGTAGCTGTAGGCTAGGGAAGGAGAGTAAGTGAGTAGCTGTAGGCTAGGGAAGGAGAGTAAGTGAGTAGCTGTAGGCTAGGGAAGGAGAGTAAGTGAGTAGCTGTAGGCTAGAGAAGGAGAGTAAGTGAGTAGCTGTAGGCTAGGGAAGGAGAGTAAGTGAGTAGCTGTAGGCTAGGGAAGGAGAGTAACTGAGTAGCTGTAGGCTAGGGAAGGAGAGTAAGTGAGTAGCTGTAGGCTAGGGAAGGAGAGTAAGTGAGTAGCTGTAGGCTAGAGAAGGAGAGTAAGTGAGTAGCTGTAGGCTAGGGAAGGAGAGTAAGTGAGTAGCTGTAGGCTAGGGAAGGAGAGTAAGTGAGTAGCTGTAGGCTAGGGAAGGAGAGTAAGTGAGTAGCTGTAGGCTAGAGAAGGAGAGTAAGTGAGTAGCTGTAGGCTAGAGAAGGAGAGTAAGTGAGTAGCTGTAGGCTAGGGAAGGAGAGTAAGTGAGTAGCTGTAGGCTAGGGAAGGAGAGTAAGTGAGTAGCTGTAGGCTAGGGAAGGAGAGTAAGTGAGTAGCTGTAGGCTAGGGAAGGAGAGTAGCTGAGTAGCTGTAGGCTAGGGAAGGAGAGTAAGTGAGTAGCTGTAGGCTAGGGAAGGAGAGTAGCTGAGTAGCTGTAGGCTAGGGAAGGAGAGTAATGAGAAGAGAGCCGGAGGCTGTACCTCCCTAGGTTGTGTGGTTGGGCTGTTCCCCCAGTGAGTCCGGAGGACTAGTGTTATTGGAATAAAAGCGTGTGGCCTCTACGAAGTCTCTGTCTCATTCAAGAATACTACATATGTACCCCCCTGCCCCGTCCCCCCCCTAGCTACGCCTCTGGGTGTAACCGAAGCCGTCTGCGGGAGAACCCCCACGCGAGCGTGCGAGCGGGCAGCTCTCTGTACCCCAACAGAGGCAGGAACAGACGGTCTTCTTGGTTCTTTCGGTAAAGTCACGTAGAAGGGAAATAATAAAATAATAAAAATAAAACATAATAAAATAATATAATAAAATAATTATTTAGTATTATGTTATTATAATTCTTTATTACTTTATTATTATTTCCCTTCTACGTGACTTTACCGAAAGAACCAAGAAGATGAATCCCTGCAGTCACGAAAGCTTTAAATCGAAATTTAGTTTTTTTCTTTTTGGGTTAGATAGCGTAAATATCTAAATCTTTACACCATTGGAACCTCCTTTGCCAGTAACATATATTTTTATTATTTTATTTATTTGAATGTTTTATATTTTTCTTATTTTATATTTTTCTTATTTTATCGTTTTATATTTTTATTATTTTATTGTGTAACAATTTTAATATTTTATTTATTTAAATGTTTTATATTTTTATGATTTTATTGTTGGATATTTTTATTATTTTATTATTTCCCTTCGAGACTTTACCGAAAGAACCAAGAAGATGAATCCCTGCAGTCACGAAAGAAGCTTTAAATCGAAAAGGAACAGACGATGTTAAATCTGCGCTCTGCAGACGAGGGTACGGGCACCTCGTCAACAAGTACCAATCAATGCACTTCGATCCTTGGTCATTTCCCCCAGGGCTCCACACGGAGTAAGAGGGCGAAGGGGGGGCAGGTCCACGCACAACCCACCACCTTCTCCACCAGGTGTCCGGCAGGCCTGGAGAGCGTTGCCTCATCGCGAGCTGTGGGGAGGGCTTTTTTGTTTCTTCTTCCAGGCGCTCCGATTTCCTCCCGCTTGTATAATAAACACGACTTGTTATTCATCGGTGAAAAGCAACTTTAAAATATAAGGTGGGTGGGGTACAACATACATGTCTTGAAAAAGATACTTACAAATCAGCGCGACTCTCCCGGATATATAAGTAAATTATTATTATATAATTATTGTCGGCGGCTGTAAAGAAAGGTCTCGGGAGAGGAAATAAAAACTTTTCGTTAATTCCATGCAGATTCATAACCCCCCCCCACACCACCCAGGAAGCCCCATTAAAATGTAATGCGCGATGGCAGCGACCGCGTGCCTGGGTGCCGTATCAGTTGCAATTTCCACATCGATATCGGGACCCTTTATGGGGGGGCGGGGCTACCTGGGGCTTGCGTTGGGTGCGTTAGGCGGGGTGGTGGTAAACATGCCCGCGAGGTGAGCTTAGGGGCCCGAGCCCACGGAGGTCAACACGGGGGGGGGGGGGCATCAGCGGCGACGAGCAGCAGCAGCTGTGGCTGTGACACTTCGCCCTCCGTTATCGCTCCAGAAATTATGATTGTTCAAACACGACCGACCTCGATAAAGAATGCATTCGTCCTTTATAAGGAAATATATTAAATTATGTTGGCTTTATAAATAAATAACTCTATGCACCGTATATGTGTGTGTAATTTATTTCACTCAGCCCGGTCTATATAATTCGCTCGCCCATTCAAGCACTGCAACACCCATCAACCCATCCAACCAAGCAACCACCTACGCACACTTTCACTCACTCACCCACACAACCATCCACCCACCCACGCACCCACTCACGCACCCACTCATCCCCAACCTCTCCATCCCGCAAATCAACTCCCAAAACATCCACTCGACCACACATCCGCCCACAAACCCATTCACCAATCCTCCCACCTACACTCCCATCCGCCCACCCACCCATTTAACCAACCACACTCCCACTCAATCACCAAACCATCTATCTATCCACCCAACTACCCACCTATCTTCCCAACCAAACACCAACGCAACCACCCAACAACCAAACCCAACCAACCAAGCCACCTACCTATACATTCACTCATCCACCCAACCCACCGATCCATCCAACCATCTTCCATCCACCCTCTTTTCACCCGACCCAACCACCCCCCCCCCCCCAAGTCCCATCACTGCCTCAAACCGCGCACAATTTATCGAGCAATTATTTTTCCACTCGGCTTGGCCTCCCCCCTCTACGCCCCCCGCTCCCCCCACCCTACCGCCCTCCCTGCTCCCCGTACCGACCCGGGCCGATTCGACCACGCCGGAGGGGGGTGGGGGGGGCAAGGCTCCGCGCCTCGCGTCAAATTGCATTCCGTCTCCACGCCGCGATGTTAGCGCGCTGGGGTCACCGATAAGGAAACTGCGTATTTCATTTATCTCTATTACCGCTCGTAGCATTTGCTGCTGCTGGTGGTGGGGGGGTGGGGGGTATTTAACGAGGGGGGGGGGCGCGTGGTTGCTTGTGCTGACATCAGCGCTTGTCAGCATGCGGCGTTGTGCTCGCGAAATTAAATCACATTTTTGGTTTGTTTTGGTCTTCCACGCATTGCGCCATGATTAATTCACTGCTGGATGAATGCCTTTAACCCCGAGTCGTCGCCACCAACCCTCGCAACTAGCCACACAATTCGCCTGCACCCGGGCCGATCTTGTCACTTCATCTCTGCGGCGGACGTGCAATTCTTGGTCGCTTGCCCTCCTTCTTCGGCTGCCACTCACATCCGTTCAGTAGTGGAATCAGGGCCTCGTCAAGGGGCAAACACAGTTCCAGTCGGAAGTCTTGCGGTGAACAGTGCCCTAACCCTCCGAGTCACAGAACGTTATCTGGAAGATGACTCCAGAGAACTACTGCCGACGTCCCTTCCATTGCCTCGTATCCACACTAGGGGGCGGGGTACCTTCTCGCACGCCATGCCACACACAAGTGATTGTCGCGTGACAATAAAAATACAAACAACGGTTTGATTGCCCGTGGCAGAAATTAGACGAATTAAGTGACACGCCGCATTGAACGCGACGCTATTGTCTGTGCAGCTGTGGTGCCACAGCCGCGGAGCAACTTCGCCAGCGCCGCGACTCTCTCCTGGCCCCACGCTGAGCACACACACCGAGCACCCACATGCAGCGCACACACACACACCGAGCACACACACACCGAGCACCCACATGCAGCGCACACACACACACACCGAGCACACACATGCAGCACACACACACACCGATCACACACATGCAGCACACACACACATACACACCGAGCACCCACACACACCAAGCACACACACACACCGAGCACCCACATGCAGCGCACACACGTCGTGTCCTGCGGGAGATGGCCTGGCGCAACGGGTTTTCATCTCAAGGGTCCCGAGTAGGGAAGTCCCACGGTTTCCCGGTGCCAGGAGATTGGGCGACCATCGCAGGACAGATCGCATCGCGGTGCCCTTGAGTCGGCGTACCATCGTATGGGCGCAAAAAGAAAAGGTTCACTGGGCCAGCCGCAATGAGTTATTCACGACATCGGGAGGGACTGAGGGTGGAATATTAAGCAAGAAGAGCAGACCATGAGGTCAGGAGATTTGCATCGCCACTGCCCACCCCATCTCGACCCTCATACCGAACACTCGCAGGGCGTGTGATCGCCAGCCGGGCGCCCTTCCAGACAATGAGCAACGAGGGACAATGAGTGGCCGGCGTCGCCACGGTGGCACTCCACGGAGGACACGGAAACAGGGGGCGGTAACCACAGGCAGGCGTACGACTGGCCGCGCGGTACAATGCCACCTCTAGCCTTTGAATATAAGGGAATAAAATAAGTAATATTTTAAACAAACTTTTTTTTAAACACGCTTTTATGAAATGTGCTAGTAATGGCAGAACTCCACGACTCCAGGAGGTGGGCCCGAAGCTTGCCATGACGTCAGGGACCGTGGTCAATTATAGCCAACGTCAGTTGACCGTAGACAATTAGACCCAAGCCAAAACATAACATGTAAAAAATATTTTTACAAATATTTTTATGATACAATATTGTCATCAGTATTATACAAGTGTACTAAAAGACTCTCTCTCAGATGTCGATCTCCGTTGTCCTTTATTGGGTTCGTAGAATCTCGTTACCACGGCGTCCTCGCTCAGGCCCGCGTCCCTCCCGACGATCTCTCCACAGCCACTCGGCTGCTCCGATATGCAGTCTCCCTGCTGCTCCGATATGCAGTCTCCCTGCTGCTCCACCTTGCAGCCACACCGCTGCTCTGCTCTCTAGCTTCACTGCTGCCCCGTTACAGCTAGCCTCCCACAGCCGCTAGCTCTCTGCGTCTGACACCGATGGCTGACGGTGTCGACGTCTCCCACCGCGTGGCGACCGCGCCACTCTCTCCGTCCTGCCCAGCGTGGCCTCCTCCTGTTTCACTCCATCTCCACTCCCCTTTCCCCTTCCGGTTCTCCCCCTAAATCCTCTCTCCCACGTGACCCTAACTCCACCCACTCCCCACGTGACCCAGACTCCGCCCCCCCTCAATCCTTGCTCGCATTACACGACCCCCCCCCCTAATGAAAACCCAGCCGTCCCCGGCTGCAATAAATATAATAAAATAATGCGAGCAACATTGTAACCAACTGGCATCACTGGACAACGGAGAATATAACAACGATAACAAGAACAACAAGAACGAGAACAATCAATGAAAGGAAAGGGATTTGGAACGCGTGCGGGTCGCCGGCCCATCACGAACGAGCGGCGGTCCCCCCACAGACCGAGAACGCGACGGGGTTTTAAGATCGACGGGAGTAGAACCGCCCGCCGCTGTTGGAGGCCCGTCAACGCCAAAGTCCCATTCCCCAGAGAGACCCAAGTCCGGGGTCTCTGGCAACCGTGTCTGTGGTGGGGTTGGAGGGGCAGCGGGGTCAAGTGGCCCCATCGCCGTGGTAGGCCCACCCAGAGCAGGATTCGCCACATCCGCCTGCGTCACGGCTGGTTCGTCTGTAGAAGGCACGATAGGCACGCTTGCAGAGTCAACAGGCAAGGGCAGAGGTGCGTCGGGTGCAACAGACACCGGCAAGGCAACATCAGGGGATGACGCATCCGTCCGCGGGGCCACGTAGGGCTTCAACCTAGACGTATGAACGTACCAGCGCCGCGATCCGAACCGAACCCGTGCGGATTGCGGGTTAGGGACTTCAATAAGCTTAACCGGCCCCTGCCATGGTTTGTGAAGCTTAGGGCAGTGCAGCCATGCCATGTCCCCCACTCGCCAGGGGCATGTACCGGTCGAGCGCCGGGCGCAACGCTCGTTTCGCGCCTGAGTCTTGCAAGTAGCCAATCGGGCCCCCTCCCGTGCCTCGGCGACGTGTCGAACATTGTCCTGAATGTATTCGGGGAGAGGTTTAACAGGACCCTTCGCCCCCGTATCCAGCTGTACTTCCACCGGCGGCACATTCTCGCGGCCGGACATTAGAAAAAATGGAGAATACCCTGTAGACGCATGAGGCGTCATCCGATACGCGGAGAGTACCCCAGGTATATGCAAGTCCCAATCAGCTTGTTTCTCGTCAACCGTGTGACATAGCATGGCCGACAGCGTCCTATTAAGCCGTTCCACCATGCCATCCGTCTGCGGGTGGTAAGGAGACGTACGAACCTTCTTGGTTCCCAGAGCAGCGCACACTTCCGCCAACAATTTGGAAGAAAAATTTCGCCCCTGATCCGTGAGTAGCCTCTCCGGCGCCCCTTTGTCCAGCACATATCCAAATAGGAAGGCGTCCGTGATAGACGCCGCCGACTGGTCGGGTAAGGGCCAAGCCATCGGCCAACAGGAAAGATATTCCACCCCGACCAGCAAATATTTATTACCCCTAGCGGATGGCGGGAAAGGTCCCAAAATATCCAGCGCCACCAACTCGTTGATTCTAGACACTTGTATAGACTGCACCGGCGGCATGTAAGGGTTTTTAGGCGGCTTCCGCCGGGCACACTCGGGACACGCCTGAATGTGTCCGACGACATCCGTCGTCATGCCGTGCCAGAAGTAGTCTCGCTGCAATGTTAACAAAGTCTTCTGCACCCCGAGATGTAATAAAGTGTCGCCGTGCAGAGTCCGAATCAATTCGTACCGTAACGACGATGGTTCTACCAGACGCCAGCGGTCATGCAATCCCTCCCTCCACATGAGCAAACCATCCCAGAGAGTGGCCCCCGGCGTCCCACCGGACAGCAATTTTCCCGCTCCCTTCGCAGCCCGACTCCGTAAAGCCCCCAACGAGTCGTCAAGCAATTGTTCGCGAATCCATACCGAGCGCGGCAGGTTCAGAACCCCATCGGCCGGTCCTGGGCACACCGGAGCCCCAGGCACCTCGACAGCTGACACGACAGGCCGAGGGAGTAGCTGAACCGGCGTACACCTATTCGTACCCGACGCGCAAGCGCAAGGGGACCCCTGCGGTAATCTGGAGAGTGCGTCCGCATTCGCGTGACGCGACCCCTTCCGATATTGTATGTCGAAGGAAAATTCCTGCAGGGTCTCCAACCATCGTGCCAGTTGGCCAGATGGTTGGTCAACCCTCAGGGCATATTGCAGAGCCGCATGGTCCGTGCGCACAATAAACGACCGGCCGTAAAGATACGGCCGATATTGGCGGAGAAAACAGACAATAGCCAATAGTTCGCGGCGAGTAACGCAGTAGCGGGTTTCTGCCGGGGACAGTACACGGCTACCGTAGGCTACCACGCGTTCCACGCCGCCCTTGGACTGTGACAGAACGGCCCCGATCCCAGTGTCACTAGCGTCCGTATCCAGAATAAAAGGTCGATAAAAATCCGGATAGTCCAATGTCGGCACCGTCGCCAACCGATCACGTAGGCCCTCAAACGCCGCTTCCTCCGGCGGATCCCAACTGAACCTCCGACCCTTACCCGTAAGGAGGTGCAAGGGCCTAGCGATCATAGCAAAGTTCGGAACGAACCTGCGATAATATGAGGCGAACCCCAGAAAGCGACGTACGTCCCCAACCGAGGCTGGGGTTGGCCAGTTGCGGACGCACGCCGTCTTCTCCGGGTCCGTGGCCACCCCGTCCGCACTGACTATGTGTCCCAAGTAACGCACGGATTGTTGCAGTAGGTGACACTTTTTCGGTTTGAATTTTAAATTGGCGGAGCGCATCCTAGCAAAAACCGTCTCCAATCTCTGCAAATGTTCATCAAATGTGCGGCTAAAGACGATGACATCGTCTAAATAAATCAAACATGTCTCCCACTGCAGACCCGTTAACACCAGCTCCATCAACCACTGAAAAGTGGCGGGGGCCGCATTCAAGCCCATCGGAAGGCAATTAAACTGAAACAGTCCCTGCGGCGTACGAAAAGCCGTCTTTTCCCTCGAGGACTCGTCGAGGGGAAGCTGCCAGAATCCCGAAGAGAGATCCAACGTTGAAAAAAACTTCGCCCCAGACAAGGCATCGAGGGAATCATCCATACGCGGCAGGGGGTACGCGTCTGCGACGGACACCTTGTTCCATTTTCGAAAATCGACGCAAAATCGCAGTTTCCCATCCTTCTTCTTCACAAGGACTACCGGCGCGCCCCATGGACTGTTAGACGGGGATATTATGTCAGCGGCCAGCATGTCCTCCACTGCACCGCGAACCTGATCCCGCTCCGTCGGGCTCAACCAATGAGAGTTCAACCGAATCGGAGCAGCATCCCCCGTATCAATGTGGTGGGAAAGCAGGGAGGTGCGTCCCAAGTCAAAATCATCCAAGCTAAACACGTCGGAATAACTTAGCAACAGCGCGCGAAGCGCGGACCGTTGTTCTCCGGTGTTGTATATGTTGGGTTATGAAATTTTGCTAAAAATAATAAAAATTAATAATTTTCCGAAAAATGCGCAAATCGCATTAATTATGTTAATGTGTGTATTAATATGCATAAATTGTGATAATGTGTGTAATTATATGCATAAATTATGATAATCACGGAGATAATCGTAGTAATTTTTGCGGAAGCTTGCGACTATGTTAATGTGTGCAGTTATTATAATTAGGCTTAGTTTCGTTTATCCAGAGTTGTATCAATCAGGGTAACACGATTATCATTCATTAGACGTTTACTGATTATCTTAGTGTGTTTATGTTATTTTAGGTCTCCATTTTCATATCTCATCGCAGGTAACAGCTCTTATGAATAAGACAGTTTTGCATGGACTTGGAAAGAAGCACTCGAACAGTTGGTGTTAAGCAATTTTAATTCTAAACAAGCACATGACACTCTAGTATGCGAAAGCGAGTATACGTCAATAAATTCATGGGCAAAATTATGCAATTAACGAAATTGAATGACTAAAACATTTCTTATTCATGTAACTCGACGGCAGCAACTGCTTTGCACGATCAGTTGGTAGTGAACGCACCACCTTGAAATGGCAACCCTTTTTGAAACGCAAAGATAATTTTTTTTTAAGTCTTATTCGTGTGCGTGCTGTGTGTGCGTTGTCCCCTCGTAATATTAATTAAATTTCTTAGAGCCGGGAGTTGTGTCGTTAGCTTTCGTGGTGTGGGAGGATACAACCCGCCGCCAGCGAAATTCCTCTCTGGGTTGGGCGTGGCCGCTGCGAGCCCCTGCTGCTCCCTCGCTCGGACGTCTCTGCTTGTGCGCTCTCTCTCTCTCTCCACTGCTGGATGACGAGTTGGCACGACGCTCGGTGACGCCCGGGTCGTGCTGCTGCTGTGGCTCTCTCCTTGATCGTTGCCAACTTCACACGGACACTCGCCCTTGCTTCAGGCTGTGTTGGCTTGTGGCTCTGGACGACGCGGCTGTGCTCACTGGGTGTTGGTGTGCATCAAACACACGGCGCATGCGATGGCGCTGTCCTCCTCCTCACAGCCGCTCAATCAGGCTTTCTCCACTGCTTCGCGCTCTCTGCTTTGCTCGCTTGGCGATCTCCGCCTTTCCTGCGGGTTGATCGCTGGTCGTCACTCTGATGAGGAGCGATGTTTCGTTCGTGGCAGGGTGGACGTTGGCGTCTTTGTTGGCTTCACTCGCAGCTTGGCGACTCAGGGTAGCGATTCTTCTCAGGTGGTGCAGACCTCGGCTTGTTGCTGCACGTCGCTACCCCGCGAACCTCGTCATTCTGGATGACGAAAAACTTCTTCGTTGGCGGTGACGAGAGGAGGTGGAGCCGACGCCCCGTGACGATCTGTGGTGGGGCTGAAGCCCCGGAGACGAGATGGTGGGGGCTGAAGCCCCGGAGACGAGATGGTGGGGGCTGAAGCCCCGGAGACGAGATGGGGCCCAGAGCCCCTGACGATCTGCTTTGAATGGATTTTTCCTCGGCATATATCGGGAAATTCCACTCAGTTTCCCGAGTTGTTCAAAGGCTGTCATAAAACCTTCCTGTGGGGGTGAAGTTGTGCGTCCGTGTGTGTCGTGTCCGTCCGTGTGTGTTTGTCCGTGTGTGTTAGTCCGTATGTTTATTAGCTTTGAAGACACAGCTGTGTAATTATTCTTGAAGGAGTGGTGGGGGCCTCGTGACGGCGCCACCTAAGTTATCCATTAACCAGACCGACAATTGCGTTCGCATCGAGTTATATAAAAAAAATATTCTAATCCATGTTTTTGTTTCTGAATAATATTTGTCGTGAAAACCTACGCCTTAAGCGAGCTTAATGATTCCCTCCCTTGCTCGGGAATCATATCTTTTGTCTCGCACAGCTCAAGTTGTTTTGGTTTGGAAGTTAAAATGCGACTTATTTGCTGCTTGGTTCCATTGTGAGTTGATTGCAAGCGACCCAAGTTAATGCGTAACCGTGTTCGCGGTATTTCATCGTGACCCGATCTCCCATGGAAATGTTATTTGCTCGCGTGTGCAAATCCTGCTGTCCGTGCTGCGGTGGGAGCGCCCTGTTCGTGTGTTTATTTATTTATTTCGAAGGCGTGTGTTAATTTCCTTTGAGCCATTGCCCCAACCTTTATTGGTGTCATTTCCTGGCTTTTGGTGTGTGAGTGTGGAGATCCTCTCGGGAAGACAAAGATGGCCGTGAGTTGCTCGCTTCTCATGGGGTGTTGCGTTTGGTTGATTATGAGAGGCTTCTCCGCCCTTAATTCTCCTAGGAGATCCACTTTAATTCCGTACTTATTATTTGACTTCTTGTGATTATTTAATTTGGTATCCCGGCTAGGAATTTTGTTTTGGAGTGACCCTGATGCCATAATTATTCTTTGATGCTTCGGCCCGGCCGCGTAGAAATTATTTAAAGTAAATAATGTCCGTATTTAATTAACAATTGATGAATCGCGACTCTGGTGCAGACTGTAGTCTGGTTTCCAATTGGAGTGAGGATAGATACTGTTTGCTTAATCTTCATGGCTAAGTTGGTAACTTGTTTATCTAACATGGTTCAAAACCCGTCTGTGTTTTTTTGTCGTCAATGTTGTTTCCTTTGTTATGAATATAATTATATATTTCGTGGCCTGGTTTTGTATTTATCAAAGGGTTTTTTTTTGCAATGCTTTTTAACGAAAGGATGTCCTCCTGACCCTCCGCCTGCCATTCCCCCCTCCCTTGTTCCTCTTGTGTGAAATTAGGGGAGTTTTTATGACCTTTATTGCCCTCTTTCATGCCCTCTAGCCCTTTGAGGTGAGGTATGCGCGCATCTGTGGAAGTGTGGGGGCGTGTTCGTTCCACGTTGCCCCGTGTCTAAAAAATATATAATTATATATGTTGGCAGAATAATTCTTTAAAAAATTAATAATATTTAAAAAAAATAAAAGGGGGTATATAAACAACAATCCGCCCTTTTGAAAATTATCAGGGGTCGATTTGGCCACTGGCGAATTTTCAAACAAAGTAATGCCCCCTTTTTTTTTGTCATGAATCCCATCAGCCGCCCTTACTCTCGGCGGTTATTTCTTATGACGCGCGTGCACGTATTACGATCTTAACCTGGTTACATTTGAAATAAGCAAAGAAAATAACAACACGTTAACATCGATATCACACGTTACATCGGTTCTCATCCATCATAACTACGGCGAATATTCATTTTTGTTTTTGTTAAATCCTGGGAAACGCTAGGTAGCGGTTTCGAACGCATTTATGCGTTACCTTTCTCATGTTACCTGGTTTACCACTTATCACTTTGATAATTCGATCACGGTTTTCAGGTTCGTTAACCGTTAACCGGATTTACATTGAACCCTATGGGAAAATGTGCCTTGGTTCACGACCAATTCGGTTCACGACCAGAGTCAGTTCACGAATTAAGTTCGTGAACCGAGGTATCACTGTATACCAAGTTTGCAGTCGATACCACATTGGGAAGTGGGTTAAAATTGAGTTACAAGATTTGAGGATACGACAACAACACAGACAGAGTGAGTTCAAAGAAAGCATGTAAATAGAATAGCCCGGGGCGATTTTCGCTCTCTTGTCTTCACCGCCTGGGCCGCCAAGATCCACTCCCTGCCTCCTCGAGCCGCTCGCAGCATCCGTGTGACACCAGCGAGTGCAGCTTCGAGCTACGTGACAGGACGTTTGAGTGACTGGACACTTAGTCAGCGTCAGGCAAGGCTCTTCTCGCGAAATATGCCCTCCAGGTAGTGTGCATTTGCGCCACGAATAAAAGCTAGCACAGAACATCGGTGTGGTGTCTGCGATTTACGTGTGGAGCGACTGCGTGGGGAAACGCGTTGCGAGAAAAGTGAACGCGGAGCCGAAGCGCGTGTGAGCGCGTTAAGAGGAAATTGCTCGCAGGTGAGAATGCGGTGGTACCGCTGTGCCCCGTGAGTGGCGGTGTGCGCGGGAGAGTGAACGCGAAGCCACAGCGCCTGCTCGGAGATAATCGCCCGCAGGCGCGCGTGCGGTCGCGGCTCTGCGTTTGCGTTGGCTGTGGTGTAGACGGGTGATGGTGGGTTCACTCCGTGCAGCGGTGAGCCAGGAGCGGAAGGGGCGGATGTCATGCCCCACCTGCCCAGCGAGTTCAAGTTCAAGTTCAAGTTAATCTATTAGGTATAGCCCTGTGAGCCATTGGGCTCTTGAATCGGGTGCAACCGCAACAAACAAAAAACAAAAACATGAACAAAAAACATCTTAAAGTAAATATGTGACTAAGTGCAAACAGAAAATCCAAGAAAAGACAGCAAAATATTGCAGAAAAAAACACCGTACACCAACGCTGTGAGCAAAAATCCCAGTGGGATGCAAGTCAAACAACAAGAACAACCATAAGACAACTTAGATTAATGCCATCAGTCTAACTCTGTACTACAACAAACAAACATGGCTAAACCAATACACTTTTTGAAATCACCAAAATAAAGCCATGAAAGCAATGAAAAAGCAATCATGATTCGTCCGGGGCGGTGGGGTGGACATGGGCCCCCACGCAGATATTGGTGACCGGCGTAGAGACCATCAACTTACTTTGCTTGAGAAACATAAAAATTAATAAAAGTTAAATAAAATAAAAATCACGACGTTTCGGAGGCAACACAAGCTTCCGTCTTCAGGTGGAACCGTCACAGCCACGACAGCTGTATCAAGTAAATGAGAGATTGCAGGAGCTACCACTCCGTTTATATAATGGTTGGAGAGGGGGGGGGGGGGACTGGGCAAGTACAGCACACTTTTAATTAATATGGTAAGGTGAGGCTTAAGAGGGTGAGCCTTTGTTATGGAGAGGTACGGTTTGTGACGCAACTGGTGAAAAAAACTGAACATGGTAAACCTGTAATAGTTGTCTGTCAAATAAGATTGGCCAAATAAGTGTAGTTAAATCTTTTTTGCATGGTTAATCACATCTTTCCAATGATTACTCAGTTTGTAACCATCATCACGGTTGAAATTATGTCTGTGTTTGTATATTTGTATGGCTTCGTGTACAAACCTTTGATGGTAGCCAGGATGTTTGCAGAGAACCTTGGTCTCGGAAAAGACAATTTCATGAGAGCCCACCGAGTTGTAGCAATGATCGGCAACGGCTGAAGAATCAGTTCTGCCGTGTCTTCGATCTGACTTGTGCTCGCGGACACGATCAGAAACATGACGTTTCGTTTCTCCAATGTAGCAATCACCACAAATGCAACTCAATGTGTAGACTCCAGGATACTGTAAGTCAGGAACGACATCCTTCACAGATGGAATCAGATCATGGATTTTATGCACTGTACTGAATCGGACTTGGATCTTATGTTTGTTTAGAATTTTGGAGATCTTTTTGGTCACGCCTGCTATGTATGGTAACGTGATAGTTTTGGTCGGAGTTTCATGTGGCTGTTTCTGTGTGGTGGGAGAAACAGCTTGGCGGATAGTGCAGTCAGAGTATCCGTTCATCCTGAGGGCCCGATGTACATGTCTTAATTCACCGGCCAGGTTGTGTTGGTCAGAAATGCCATGGGCTCTGTGGTATAGCGTTTTGATGAGAGAATTCTTTTGAGATGGGTGGTGGTGGGAATCCGGTTTCAAGTAGGAATCTGTGTGGGTGGCTTTCCTGTAGACAGAATGTCCCAAGGATCCGTCAGGCCTCCTCTCAAACAGAATATCCAAGAATGGTAGTTTACCGTCTTTCTCCACTTCCATGGTGAATCTGATGGATGGGTGTCTAGAATTGATGTGGTCCAAGAAGTGGTTCAATGCTGGGAGGCCATGTGGCCAGATGACGAAAGTGTCATCCACATACCTCTTCCACAGGGAAGGACGCAGGGTAGATGTCTGGATGGCGTCTGATTCAAACTTTTCCATGAACATGTTGGCTATAACTGGTGACAAGGGGGAGCCCATAGGGGTACCCTCATTCTGTTTGTAGAAGGTGCCATTCCAGGTAAAATAGGTGTTGGTGAGGCAATGCCTAACCAGCGCAGGTACATCAGAATTCAATCCATGTTGGACTAAGTCCTCAATTATTGTTAGGGTAAACAAAGATACTACATCAAAGCTGACGAGGATGTCATCAGGAGATAGTACCATGTCCTTAACCATAGAGACTAATTGGGTTGAGTTGAGTACGGCCGAAGAGGTCTTGCCTGTGAAGGGGAGCAAAGTATCTGATAGAAAACGGGCTAGTTTGTACGTAGGAGAGTTTATCGTCGACACAATGGGTCGTAGCGGGGTGCCTTCTTTATGGATTTTGGGAAGACCATAGAGTCTGGGAGGTCTGGCCGCCGATGGTTTTAGAGAGGGACGTTTGCTTGGTTCGATTAGGAAAGTCAAACTCGTGATGATACTGTTGGTTTTTGTCGTTAGGCTTTTAGTGGGATCGTTTTTAATTTTGGAGTAACTCCCATCATTAAGAAGGTCCAGGATTTTGTTGTTGTATGAATCTTTATCCATGATGACCGTGGCATTGCCCTTGTCTGCCGAGAGGATGACTATATCATCTCTCTTTTTTAGGTGCGCGAGTTCAGAGCGTTCGTTTTTGCTGATGTTACTGGTGGGTTTCTTAGCCTTCTTAAGAATAGTAGCTATTTCAGCTCTTGCTACATCCGCGTGGATGTGTCCTATGCCTCTGAGGGCTACATCCATCTGAGAAATCATATCCTCTACTGGTATATATTTAGGGGTGACGGCGAAATTTAGTTCTTTGGCCTGTACCGTTTTTAGATTGTCAGAAATTGGGATGTTACTCTGATTAATCACGGTCTTGTTAACATCCAGCTTTGCGATGTGTGGCTCTGGTTTCTTCTTAGATAGGAGGTTGAATTTAGAAATCAGGTTAGCTTTGCATTTGGCTGACATTGAGTCAGCAGAAGCAGAAGTCATGGTATCAACGTGGTTCCAATCGGAAGGTGACATTTTTTGTGTTAACATTAAATGTGTTTGTAAGAGAGTCTTGTCTAAATTATCGAGTTCAGATCGGAGTAACCTTATTCTCTCCGAGATTAGTGATAGGCTAGCTTTTAATAAGATCTGTTTAGAGTTCGGTGAGGACACAGCAGCGGATGTGAGTGTGAAAGCGATGGGTATTACCTTGTTATCTCGGCATCTCTTGAGGAAGGCCAGCGTCTTGAGAAGCTGTGACTTCTTGTCTCGTTGTCTGTTAAAAACTCTAACAGATAGGTGGAATTCCTCCCCGTAGAGGGCATTAATTCTAGATTTGAAGCTTTCGTGACTGCAAGGATTCATACTCTTAGGTTGTTTCGGTAAAGTCACGTAGGTAAAACATTAAAATTAATAAAAGTAAAATAAAATAAAAATCACGACGTTTCGGAGGCAACACAAGCTTCCGTCTTCAGGTGGAACCGTCACAGCCACGACAGCTGTATCAAGTAAATGAGAGATTGCAGGAGCTACCACTCCGTTTATATAATGGTTGGAGAGGGGGGGGGACTGGGCAAGTACAGCACACTTTTAATTCATATGGTAAGGTGAAGACGGAAGCTTGTGTTGCCTCCGAAACGTCGTGATTTTTATTAAATTTTACTTTTATTAATTTTAATGTTTTACCTACGTGACTTTACCGAAAAACCTAAGTGTATGAATCCTTGCAGTCACGAAAAGCTTCAAATCTAGAATTAATGCCCTCTACGGGGAGGAATTCCACCTATCTGTTAGAGTTTTTAACAGATGTAGGGGTGTCAGGGGAAGGATTCCAACCAATAGGTGGGTTAGTGGGAGGGGTGATTGAGGAGATATAAGGAGAGAACGGGCGGGAAGAGGGGGCCTTTGGCGGGAACGATATTGGGACGGCTGGGGACAGGTGTGAATGGAAGAAAAGGAATAAAGGACGAGACCCCTGCAATCGTGTGTCGGCTCCCCTTTACACAGACAACGAGACAAGAAGTCACAGCTTCTCGAGATGCTGGCCTTCCTCAAGAGATGCCGAGATAACAAGGTAATACCCATCGCTTTCACACTCACATCCGCTGCTGTGTCCTCACCGAACTCTAAACAGATCTTATTTAAAGCTAGCCTATCACTAATCTCGGAGAGAATAAGGTTACTCCGATCTGAACTCGATAATTTAGACAAGACTCTCTTACAAACACATCTAATGTTAACACAAAAAATGTCACCTTCCGATTGGAACCACGTTGATAACATGACTTCTGCTTCTGCTGACTCAATGTCAGCCAAATGCAAAGCTAACCTGATTTCTAAATTCAACCTCCTATCTAAGAAGAAACCAGAGCCACACATCGCAAAGCTGGATGTTAACAAGACCGTGATTAATCAGAGTAACATCCCAATTTCTGACAATCTAAAAACGGTACTGGCCAAGGGACTAAATTTCGCCGTCACCCCTAAATATATACCAGTAGAGGATATGATTTCTCAGATTGATGTAGCCCTCAGAGGCATAGGACACATCCATGCGGATGTAGCAAGAGCTGAAATAGCTACTATTCTTAAGAAGGCTAAGAAACCCACCAGTAACATCAGCAAAAACGAACGCTCTGAACTCGCGGACCTAAAAAAGAGAGATGATATAGTCATCCTCTCGGCAGACAAGGGCAATGCCACGGTCATCATGGATAAAGATTCATACAACAACAAAATCCTGGACCTTCTTAATGATGGGAGTTACTCCAAAATTAAAAACGATCCCACTAAAAGCCTAACGACAAAAACCAACAGTATCATCACGAGTTAGACTTCCCTAATCGAAAAAAACCATCGGCGGCCAGACCTCCCAGACTCTATGGTCTTCCCAAAATCCATAAAGAAGGCACCCCGCTACGACCCATCGTGTCGACGATAAACTCTCCTACGTACAAACTAGCCCGTTTTCTATCAGATACTCTGCTCCCCTTCACAGGCAAGACCTCTTCGGCAGTACTCAACTCAACCCAATTAGTCTCTATGGTTAAGGACATGGTACTATCTCCTGATGACATCCTCGTCAGCTTTGATGTAGTATCTTTGTTTACCAAAGTCCCAGTACCGGACACCCTAACAATAATTGAGGACTTAGTCCAACATGGATTGAATTCTGATGTACCTGCGCTGGTTAGGCATTGCCTCACCAACACCTATTTTACCTGGAATGGCACCTTCTACAAACAGAATGAGGGTACCCCTATGGGCTCCCCCTTGTCACCAGTTATAGCCAACATGTTCATGGAAAAGTTTGAATCAGACGCCATCCAGACATCCACCCTGCGTCCTTCCCTGTGGAAGAGGTATGTGGATGACACTTTCGTCATCTGGTCACATGGCCTCCCAGCATTGAACCACTTCTTGGACCACATCAATTCTAGACACCCATCCATCTGATTCACCATGGAAGTGGAGAAAGACGGTAAACTACCATTCTTGGATATTCTGTTTGAGAGGAGGCCTGACGGATCCTTGGGACATTCTGTCTACAGGAAAGCCACCCACACAGATTCCTACTTGAAACCGGATTCCCACCACCACCCATCTCAAAAGAATTCTCTCATCAAAACGCTATACCACAGAGCCCATGGCATTTCTGACCAACACCACTTGGCCGGTGAATTAAGACATGTACATCGGGCCCTCAGGATGGACGGATACTCTGACCGCACTATCCGCCAAGCTGTTTCTCCCACCACACAGAAACAGCCACATGAAACTCCGACCAAAACTATCACGTTACCATACATAGCAGGCGTGACCAAAAGATCTCCAAAATTCTAAACAAACATAAGATCCAAGTCCGATTCAGTACAGTGCATAAAATCCGTGATCTGATTCCATCTGTGAAGGATGTCGTTCCTGACTTACAGTATCCTGGAGTCTACACATTGAGTTGCATTTGTGGTGATTGCTACATTGGAGAAACGAAACGTCATGTTTCTGATCGTGTCCGCGAGCACAAGTCAGATCTAAAACACGGCAGAACTGATTCTTCAGCCGTTGCCGATCATTGCTACAACTCGGTGGGCTCTCATGAAATTGTCTTTTCCGAGACCAAGGTTCTCTGCAAACCTCCTGGCTACCATCAAAGGTTTGTACACGAAGCCATACAAATATACAAACACAGACATAATTTCAACCGTGATGATGGTTACAAACTGAGTAATCATTGGAAAGATGTGATTAACCATGCAAAAAAGATTTAACTACACTTATTTGGCCAATCTTATTTGACAGACAACTATTACAGGTTTACCATGTTCAGTTTTTTTCACCAGTTGAGTCACAAACCGTACCTCTCCATAACAAAGGCTCACCCTCTTAAGCCTCACCTTACCATATGAATTAAAAGTGTGCTGTACTTGCCCAGTCCCCCCCCCCTCTCCAACCATTATATAAACGGAGTGGTAGCTCCTGCAATCTCTCATTTACTTGATACAGCTGTCGTGGCTGTGACGGTTCCACCTGAAGACGGAAGCTTGTGTTGCCTCCGAAACGTCGTGATTTTAATTTTATTTTACTTTTATTAATTTTAATGTTTTACCTACGTCACTTTACCGAAAAAACCTAAGAGTATGAATCCTTGCAGTCACGAAAGCTTCAAATCTAGAATTTGCTTGAGAACCCGGACGAATCATGGGTGGCTGGCACCTGGAGCTGAACCCAGTCTCTCAGGGGTGCTGGATCAGTGTCTCTGACACAGAATTAGCCGCCTGCCCCCACCTCGCTTCTACAACATGTCGAAAAAGCGAGGACTGAGAGAGGCCCGGAATGTCCCAAAATGTTCCTTGGTACAAAACTTAGCCACAGAGGTGAGGAGGTTGAATGTCTAACACACACACACACACACGAGTGTGTGTGTGTGTGAGTTAGACACGTGTGTGTGTGTTAGACACGTGTGTCTGTGTGAGACACGTGTATGTGTGATTGAGTAACGGGTACAGAGCTTCCACGCCCCCCAGTAACGGCCTTAATTAAGATGAAACCACGAGGCGTAGAGAGGGGGGGCCCTGCAATTAGTGAGCAGCAATCAACTGGCTCGTTGCCTGTCACTGAAACTGCTCGCTCGACATTCACAAATGTTATTATTTAAATGAGCCTCGGTTATTTGAATGGTGGCCACCATCCAATCACATTCGGGTGGGCGGGGCAAGGTGAAGCGCGACATCTCTTGGGTGTCCTTTGCAAATGTGCACGTGTCCGCGAGGTCCGTCTTTCATCACGCGTGGCGTCCGTACGGGCGGAGGAATTGCTTCGAGGCGACGCTTCACCGAGACTCCGCGACCCGTGGCTTGACCTTTCAGCACAGTCCTCACGGCGATTGCATCTTCGAGGAGCGGATTAATGAGCCCAGCGAGACGGCGGTGGGCGGGAGTCGGCACCTGTGGCGACTTCGCCCTGACTTCTCATGGCCACGACGTTTTGGGACGAGGAGCCTCGGAATTGAGCTCACGTGGTGCACACCGCGGATGGATGACACCACCAGGGGCTTCTCTCATTCACCGGTGTCTGCTGGTTTTGAGTGCCACGGTCAGACGTTGGTATCTTTGATCCAAGGATAACATAGCAGAATACCACCCCCTCCCCACGACCCCCCCATTCTCCACTACCCTCCCCTTACACAAACACAACAGCCGCCCATACGTTACCGCAGTTTGTGCCAGGCTAGGTGCAGTTTGAAGCCGTCACGTGAAGTGCGAAGGGCTCGCTGGCAGGTCATGGGACAGACCCAGGTGTTATAAAAAAAAAAAAGCTCCTCACACCATAGGCTAGTTAAAGGCAGGACGGATCGTACGCAGGCCAGCTTGAATGTGTCAAACCAGCGCATGTTCCTTTAAAGGACTCCACTTTTCACAGCATAACCGTGGCCGAGAAGACCCAGAGATTCGTATGGAGCGACAGGCCAGGCAGCTTCCACACAGCATTACGCAGCAGATGAAAGATAACGCTTCTCAACTGATTCGAATGGAGACCTCTGCTGCCAAACCGGAACTGGTCTTGAGCACACTGCCCAGGTATGGAACTCCTTTACTCTCTCCATAACCGCCCCGAGATACGCACACAATACCAAACCCTCATTGCTGTCAGACGGGGAACATTCGGAGGACGTGGAGCATTCAATGAAAACAACCAATAACACATAAACAGAGGCAATATTGTTTATATTGTTCATGTGAACATGACAAACTGGATAAACAGGCTTACTTTTCTGGAAAAAAAATTCAATTTTTTTGTCATTTTCTTCCCCGTTGGCCCCTCTAAAATGTTGGGCCCTAGACAAATGTCCCATTCTCCGCACGCTCTCCTCGTGCTAAATCCAGCTCTGCTGGATGCCATGGAGGCCCGCGGCTCATAGACAATGAGTTTCGGCTTCATGCTGGGACGATCTGGGGTGGAATTTGTCTTTATCGGGGAGATGGAAAATGTCTCCAGACCTCTTCTGTTGTCTCCCAAAGCCCCCCTTCTCCTGCCACATACTCCTCCTAACCCCTTGCACCACACCAACGTTCATGAGAAAGGAAATCCAACCCCGCGATGCTACTGCACACGATTCTGTCGTCGACTGCAACACAGTTAATTGTGAACGTGTCCACGATGGGAGGAAATCTCGCCGGTGAAAAAAATAATTCCACGCAATGTTTTTGCGGAGGTAAAATAGCCACCCACGCGACTGCAGTGTCCGATACTGTTTGTTTAACAAAACGTTGAACTAAGTGTGCTGTGAGTAATCGATATGTGCCTTATTTGAGATGTTTTTAATTTTACATCGGACCGATCTGAACATTTGTGACTTTGCAGGATTGTGAAATGGCAGCTCCTTGGGGAGGCCTTCATCCGGAGGTGGATTGACTGATTATGATTTGAACATTAGTCTCACAAAATAAAAAAAATAATTTTAACATTTACTTTGCGAATCGTCAAACTGAACGTGGTAATAATTCTCAACAAGCACTACTGCGGTTCGTCCCGCCCACTCAATCGGCATGGTTGGTTGTTCACCATTTGCGACGAATGCAGACGCGTGCCAAACGTGAGGTTGTGAAAACAAAAATATTCCATTCGAAAAATTCGCTCACGCAAAACCCTTTGAAAACAAGTCCCTTATTTTTGTTGTTTATGAAATGTCACTAATTAAACAGGAAATGTATTTGGCCAAAAAAGTCGTACAGGTGTAGTTGAGTAATGCCTCGTGGGGCTTTGCAAGCGGTGTGCACGCACGTGCGAGTGATGGTCAGTGAGGTCGCATCGGGGCGACCAGGTGCGGCGAGAGGGAGCAAAGGAAAGGAGGCGGCTAATTAAGATGCATAACAGAAGATATACGGAGAGGCTAGGAGAGTGAGAGAGAGCAGGCTAGCAGTAGAGAGGCTAGGAGAGTGAGAGAGAACAGGCTAGCAGTGGAGAGGCTGATAGAGAGAGAACAGGCTAGCAGTGGAGAGGCGAGGGGAGAGAGAGCAGGCTAGCAGTGGAGAGGCTAGGAGAGTGAGAGAGAGAGAACAGGCTAGCAGTGGAGAGGCGAGGGGAGAGAGAGAGAGCAGGCTAGCAGCGGAGAGGCTAGGAGAGTGAGAGAGAGAGCAGGCTAGCAGTGGAGAGGCTAGGAGAGTGAGAGAGAGCAGGCTAGCAGTGGAGAGGCTAGGAGAGTGAGAGAGCAGGCTAGCAGTGGAGAGGCTAGGAAAGTGAGAGAGAGAGAACAGGCTAGCAGTGGAGAGGCTAGGAGAAAGAGAGAACAGGCTAGCAGTGGAGAGGCTAGGAGAGTGAGAGAGAACATGCTAGCAGTGGAGAGGCTAGGAGAGAGAAAGAGAGAACATGCTAGCAGTGGAGAGGCTAGGAGAGAGAAAGAGAGAACATGCTAGCAGTGGAGAGGCTAGGAGAGTGAGAGAGAACATGCTAGCAGTGGAGAGGCTAGGAGAGAGAAAGAGAGAACATGCTAGCAGTGGAGAGGCTAGGAGAGAGAAAGAGAGAACATGCTAGCAGTGGAGAGGCTAGGAGAGAGAAAGAGAGAACATGCTAGCAGTGGAGAGGCTAGGAGAGAGAAAGAGAGAACATGCTAGCAGTGGAGAGGCTAGGAGTGAGTGAGAGAGAACATGCTAGCAGTGGAGAGGCTAGGAGAGTGAGAGAGAGAGCAGGCTAGCAGTGGAAAGGCTAGGAGAGTGAGAGAGAGCAGGCTAGCAGTGGAGAGGCTAGGAGAGTGAGAGAGAGAGCAGGCTAGCAGTGGAGAGGCTAGGAGAGTGAGAGAGAGAGCAGGCTAGCAGTGGAGAGGCTAGGAGAGTGAGAGAGAGAACAGGCTAGCAGTGGAGAGGCTAGGAGAGTGAGAGAGAGAACATGCTAGCAGTAGAGAGACTAGGAGAGTGAGAGAGAGAACAGGCTAGCAGTGGAGAGGCTAGGAGAGTGAGAGAGAGAGCAGGCTAGCAGTGGAGAGGCTAGGAGAGTGAGAGAGAGAGCAGGCTAGCAGTGGAGAGGCTAGGAGAGTGAGAGAGAGAACATGCTAGCAGTAGAGAGACTAGGAGAGTGAGAGAGAGAACAGGCTAGCAGTGGAGAGGCTAGGAGAGTGAGAGCAGGCTAGCAGTGGAGAGGCTAGGAGAGTGAGAGAGAGAGAGCAGGCTAGCAGTGGAGAGGCTAGGAGAGTGAGAGGGGGAGCGAAGCAGGCGAGCAGCGCAAGCGGGAAGATCACGACGGAGTTACGGGATGTCGAACGCGAGTTCTGTTCAATACAAAGTGACGCAGGAGAAAAATAAGTTGTCCGCGTGAAATAAAAAACACTGCACCTATAAGAATAGGTTTTACCCTTTCTGGCACTAAAACAGCTGTTAAGATGTTAAAACACCAAACAGAAACCTTTTGCTGGGATTCATGTCTGCATCGATGAAATGACGTGTATCCCGATCTGGTAGAAGAACATCATTTGAATTATGATGCACAACACCAGCGCTTGTGTAATTCGTGGAGCTACGCGAGATCGAGAGTAGCTCGATTAAAATTATCCAGCCTCCCCTTACCAAGAGTCTCTTGGGGTCAGGTGAACCGTACCCAGATAGCCAAGGTCACAGTGCCTCTCTCTCCCGCATTGCTCTCCCCGTCAACTCCCGTCGCTCCACATGTCCTCCTCCCAGCCTCTCCCTCCCTCACACCGCCAATGCGGGCTTGTGAACGCGAGCCATTACCCGCAGCCGCACCCCTGCAGAATTTTAACTGGGAGTCGAGGCTTGCCAACAAAGATAGGAGGCCCTGCAGCCCCACTCATGCTCGGTGGAAGAGCCACGAGCATTCTGGTCGCTCGCAGGCGGTGCCATTACACCCTCCAAGTCACTTACCACTGCCGCACTGGGGACATTAAAACAAAAATCCCACCCAGCCGAATTAATTCCGTGAACTCTATCCAACCCCCACGGCAGCACGGCAATTGACACGCCACTCACCCACCCCACTCGGCTACCAACCGGCTCGGTTCTCATTTACTCGCACACTCACTAACTCGCACTTTCACTCAAATAATCATCCACCCATCAACCAACCCACCCACTCACCTACGCACTCAAATAATTGCACACCCACCCACTCGCTCGCTCACCCACCTTCGCTTCCCGGCCTCGTCTTTGCGTGCTTGGCGGCGTTTAGGCGGGCGTAGAGAAAGAGACAAAACGCTGCGTCAACTCATAGTTTTATTTTCAAATATACAATAAGATAAGTGAACCGATTCAAGAACAGAAAGGAAAACAGAACAAACAGAAAAACCCATTCACACACGTCACCCCTTCCGCCTGCAGCCCCGTTTGATCGTTTCACCCACGACTCGCCCACACCGGGGGCACGGCGAGGCGCCCTGTGCCCTGCGCGTACGAGACTCACGTCCAGGGAGGATGGGGGAGGGTGAGGGAGATGCCGTAATCCATGTGTATGGGGGGGGGCAGAGCCTACATTTGTAATGTAAATCCGACCCAATAAAATTAATCCGCGTGCTGCGCCGCCTGCGAGCGAACGTCAAGCACGCGAGGGAGGGTGGTCCCGGGCGTTATTGCTTCGATGGGCGCGCTCCACGCAGTCGGTACAGGCTCCACGCAGTCGGTACAGGCTCAACTCTCGTCTCCCCCACTCGCTGCCTGCGCCCCCTCCTCCCCCAACAGCCAATCGTGAGCCTTCTGCCAGACGAGGCCGCAACGCATCCCCCCCACCCCTCCCCATTCACTCACGAACGTGAAAGCATCCCGAGGTCACGACCCCAGCACCCGCACACTTCATCAATTGGCTCCACAAAATCCCCGCTGGACTCGACCATCAAAAAAAACACAAGGCCCAGGTTCCATTCGTCATTCGACCCAGCTTCCTATTCAGCGTCGATGACGACATGAACCTGCCTTACTGTCGTGACACGAGGCTGGACTCGGCTGGTGTTGTTGGCAATGAGGAGAAGGACCTTCTATCCAGAATGAAAAGAGATTTGAACTTGCAACTCACAGCCGCTGCAGAGTATTCACTCACTCTCCAAGACAGACTCAGAGGTGCGAGGAGGAACCACAGACGAGGAAGAATAGCAAGCAGCAAGGTGGTAAGCCAGAACCAACAAATTAAGTATTTTTTATAGGTTAATAAGTGAGCGTTGGAGCTCGGTTAGGGAGACAGTGCTGGTCGCAGGGAAGTTCAGATATCTCACGGCAATCATTACTTTCTGTTGATGGAGAGAAAGAGTAATAAGGATGTTCTCGAGCAGGTCGAGGAGGAGAGAAAAAAGCCGGACAAGAACAAAAGATGTGGATGGGCCAATTCTTCGAATCGAGAGCTCCGTGAAGGAAGTTCTTGAAGGACGCAGTGAAAGAGGCCAAGAAAAAGGTGCTGCTCGATGCCTCGAAGGAAACAAATAACTAAGCCCAATATTGAACAGGATGGAAGGTGTTTGAGCCAAATAAATGAGCAGAGGACGGATGATGCTTTACTGTGAATGCACTCGTGCGCTCACCATCCGATTTGCCAAGTCGGTCCTACCGCTTAACCCCAACAAGCCAGCCCAGTTCAGTCATTGTGTGTTGCCGAGCAAAGCCAAAATTAGTTGGGTGCTCGAGTGAATCAGGAGCCACTTTTGCCCAGATCCGCCGGGGAGGATGCGTTTGCTGTGCTCTGACCACAGCGAGAAGCTTTCACGCTCGTGTACACAGCCCTAATGGGCCAGCACGCGCTCCTGTCACGGCTGATGCAGTGTCCCAGATCATTGCGTCGTCAGCGCGCCAATTGTTTTTTAGCCGCGCTGCTCTGCCAGATTCTAAGGTTGCCTATGCAACAAGCTGAGAACCGCCGTGCTTGGGGATGAATCTTATCCCGGAGAGTATTTCGGCACTCCAAAACCAGGATACCTCCTCTCGCTGTGGCCACCAGTCACGTGCCAACTACTCTCCACGCTGCCGGTGAGCCGGAAAATATTCAGAGAAGGAATTAAACCCCGAGTGCAATGCGTGGGCAGCGCCACTAACATTGTCGCAAAAATTGTTACCCCCCACGAACTCGGAGTGTCTCGATGAACAGGGCACATGCTCGCGTGCGACGTTCAGCTGACGTTGAGGTGCAAGCCACGGGCACGCACGCCTCACCTCCCCACAAAAAACGAGGTGCGTGAGTTTTCAGCTCGTTACATTTTTTTTCCCGATATTTGTTTATTCCCAGACCCCCCCTCCCCCCCCCCGTACCGGTATAATCTGCGCGCACACACGAATCGTTAACGGTTGAGCCGTGAGCCAAGCGCACCGCCCCCGCCGCTGGTGACCACGCGCGGCCGAGTGGCCGCGGGGGTTTTAGCGCGGGGAGTCCGTCGCTACGGGCGGGCGGGCGGGCGAGGGGCTCGGGCTGCTGGGCGTCGGGGCTGACCCCTGAGGTAATGCGGTTTGTGAGCGTGCACTCCGGGTGCGTTGCTGCTGCTGCTCCGAGCATCAACACAATTAATGCACTTCATGTCACCACTCGCGCCATCTCACACAGCTGTACAATAGTACATATGACACTCTCCCTCTCTCTATTTACGCTTTTGTAAAGTTTGTTTTACCTCTCTCGAACGTAACCTAATTGTGATTTCGGTTTTTAGTCCCCCCCCCCGCCCCTTAGCGTCTCGCTTCTCTAGAACGGTTTGTGCACATTTCGCCGGCGGCACGTCTAAAGCGAGTCTACTCAGAACGAAAGACAAGCCACCAACGCGACCACCGCCTCGACCCCCCAACAGGCAAAAACACCGAACACCGCGAGACTAACCCAGAGCGTCACAAGCATAACTTACGAATATAAATAAATGGCTTGCACAAACAGCACCCGGGCGACACTCACACGACACAGGCACACACGCACACACGCACACACGCACACACGCGCGGTCTTCCACACGCGTGGTCTCCCACGTAGCGTCGCACGCAAGCACACACGCGTGGTCTCCCACGTAGCATCGCACGCACGTACACACGCGTGATCTCCCACGTAGCGTCGCACGCACGTACACACGCGTGGTCTCCCACGTAGCATCGCACGCACGCACACACGCGTGGTCTCCCACGTAGCGTCGCACGCACGCACACACGCGTGGTCTCCCACGTAGCGTCGCACGCACGCACACACGCGTGGTCTCCCACGTAGCGTCGCACGCACGTACACACGCGTGGTCTCCCACGTAGCGTCGCACGCACGCACACACGCGTGGTCTCCCACGTAGCGTCGCACGCACGTACACACGCGTGGTCTCCCACGTAGTGTCGCACGCACGTACACACGCGTGGTCTCCCACGTAGCATCGCACGCACGCACACATGCGTGGTCTCCCACGTAGCGTCGCACGCACGCACGCACACACGCGTGGTCTCCCACGTAGCGTCGCACGCACGCACACACGCGTGGTCTCCCACGTAGCGTCGCACACACGCACGTGGCCGAGACCCCACTGCAGGATAAGGACGCCAACGCTGCGTAAGGAATTGCCGGCTGGTATAAAAGTTGAGCTCGCAACGGAGCGAGAGAGACTGCAGAGATGGCTTTGGCCATGTAAATTGTTCACGCATCATCTCCCCTCCGCCCGACATGAAACCAAAGAATACAAAAACTTGAGAAAATGATTTCAAAAATGAAACCAGAAATATATTCGTAAAACAGTGTAAAATAGTTATTTATTTTTGTTATTACATAATTCTCATTCCGTTTTTAATTGTAGTCAATGATGCTCCAAGACATTTATACATATTCTTTGCAATTATTTTTTCAGATCGATATCAGAGCAAATAAAAGCACGAGTGTTTTATTTTTATTGATCAGACTTTGTTCCCTGAACACACACAGTTTGCAAGTAGAAAAAGTTGAAGTCGTGAAAAATAACGTGACATCTTCTTGTGTTGCTGTTGGCGGCTGCCAAGAGGAGACCAAGGAGCAAATATCGCGGGAGAAGAAAGAGAGGATTCTGGGAATTCTGGGTCAAGAGGAAGTAGGAGCAGCCTGGTTTCTCATATACGTCACGATGGGTACTCAATTACCCAGCGGCCTTAACGAGGGTTTTCGTTGACAGAGACAGAGTGAGAGAACTCATGCGGTATTTTTTCGTATAAAGGAGCCACCAGAAATGAGATTAACCATCGTTAATGATGCGCTCCCCCTCCAAAATAAAAGCCCAGAGTTACAAAACGGAGGGAGCCTGAATGCAGCACCAAGATGTGTTTTTATTTTATCGCATATACCTCACCGTTATATACCACCACCTTATAAGATCTTTCACAAGTATCTCCTATTTATATTATATTTTTGACTTTAACATAAAAATCATAAGTTTGGGAAATCATTCAATAGTGCAATCTCACTAATATGTATATTACAAAAAAACTTCTGATTGAGGTATCAGCTACAGACAATTTCAAAATTAAATAACGTACAAATTTACAACACCTGGCATGCACCACCTGCAATCTGACGCGAAGGGGACCTTGATGCTTGCTGCTCCGGGCTCAAGACGCAAGGTGGCGGGGGGGGGGTGCTGCCGATCGACGTTCAACTCTTGCATACACGCGCCCCGCGGTACAGCGAACCAACACCGAGTGGCGGCGATGCCCTCGCCAAAAGAGGCTCCACACACAGCCCCCCGCACGCGACGCTCTGAAATCAGGCAGCCAACAGCCCCGGCATGTTTAGTCGATGCACAAATAGGATCCCAACAAGGGGTACGAAAGGCATCTCGTGGTTTGCGGTAGCCCAGTGCGAATTCTATTAGGTGGAATGATCGCATCGGCGGGGGAGGCCTGCACCCGGCACCACGGGTGGTGGGGCAGGATGTTTCTCGCTCGTTCGCTCTCTCTCGCTCGGAAATGCGGACGAATAAGCTGCCGCGGCAAACGTCCATGACCAGAACCTCGTAAACCATGCCATGGCGAAAGCACGAAAGTAAAAAAAAAAGTAAAAATGATGGGTATGAATTCATGATGTGCTTTTTGCTTTGTTTTGTTGTTCCTTTTTTTTATTTAGGTTTAAATTTTTTTGTTTCAATCAAGAGAAATCCGGCTCAAATCGTTAGCTCGCCGGGTTCGATAAAAAGACGTTGGGTGCTGCCCCAAAGATCACGTGTGCGATTGAGGGCGATGAGCAGGGTCCACTCAAGGTCAGGGGTCACTGGAGCCTGGGCAGCCGCCCCGCGCTTGGCTCACGGATCGGTGAGCCGGCGCCCTCTTCGGCAAGACCCCCATGGGGTCAGGGAGATGTAGGGGTTATTTATTTATTTATGAACAGCACAAAAGCGTTTAGGTCGCTCAGATTACACAAGCTGACGGATCAACGAAGCTTCAAATTCACGCCGGACTGCCCGAGATGCACGGTCCAGGTGTGCATCTACGAAAGAAGAGCTGTGAGTACATGTTTTTTGGGCTGCGTCTTCCTTTAAAGTTGGCAGCGGTTACACTGAGGGAGAAGTTGGGGGCACACAATACCTGGACACAAGGCTACGGATGAAGTAGCGACAGGGGAGCCACCGCCTCGTCACACAAGCCCTGGCTAGCACCGAGAGCCCTGACTACCGCGTGCAGCGCGACACCCCCCCGCTCGCTCTCTTCCATGCTGGTTACCCTTCTCCCACGCTCATTCGTCAGCCACGAGCACCAGTGAGCGCAGAGAAAAATCCAATTCTATCGACAGGATCTCGGCCCATCGACGCCGCTTCGTCTCGTCACAAGCCCCGGAGATCAGTGGGCGAAACCGCTGGCTTGCGATCGCCCGTCCTTTTAAATCCGTACCGGCACCAGCGCGATCAAGCCGTGGCGCTGTTCACGCAATTACGGGCAATTATGAGCAAATGATAAAAGCCTGCTGCCCTCTGGGTGCCGTGGAATTGCTGCGGCGGTCAGCTGAATACAATTGACATTATCATTAATCCGTCCACAGTCAATACGCGGGTAAATGGTCACGAATTCCAGTCATCGCATGTTCCATCAAATAAATAGATCGCAAGCGATGGCTGCCTGAAATGTTCATTCCTAGCGTGGCTCTCAAGTTGGTATGAAGCACTTTGTATATAAACTAAAATAAAAAGGTTTCCAAACCTGAATACTCCCATGATACAAATGGCATTTTTGCAGAAAGCCAAAGGTCAGAATATACATATTTATATACTATGTGGGTCTGTACAAAAATCAAACGTTTTCCCCCAATACATTTCCCCCTCTAATTTCACAATGCACCATTAACACCGAGAGAAGACGACACGGCGCAATACTGCGGGGAGCCAGGAGTGGGGCCGAGTTGAACGATAGTGCAAACATCACAGCTGGTTTATATCGGCCCCGAGAGACGGCTCTCCCAGTTATTCGGCTCACGCGAAGCCCTCGCGATTAATCGTGAAGAGGGGGCGATCCCGAGTAAGATGGAGAGACGTCTGGGACTGTTTGGAAACGAGCAGAGTTAGTGCGAACACGAAGTGTCTCTTCCGTTAATGCGAGCGTAAAATAGTGTTATAAACACACAGCCCTGACGGGACCCGTCGAGATGTTTGTATCTCAAGTACGAGCAGACAGTTAATGGGCTGCAGGCATGGGGGAATTGTGACACACTAGGGGGGGGGGGGGGGGAGAGAAGGCGCTTGAGAACAGATCGAGAAGAGGGAAAGCGGTAATATACACTTTAAGCTGTCGTCAACCTCCACCCTCTGCCATTCCCACTCGTCCACCTGATTATCATCTCCAACCACCGAGGCAGCAACAGCAGTCAGTGCCAATAGAAAAGCTCCTCCATTCCAAGGACAGAGAGCGATGAGACTGGACGGTGAACGTGGCGCATAATTCTGAGATCTGATTTGCGCTGAAATATTTCAGTGAGCAGGACCAACTATCACGCAGTGCTCCCTGCGGGCGCGGGCGGACTCCCCACTAACACAGGTTCTGCGTGACGCCCAAGGGGTTTGCCCACCGTGACCACAGGTGCCGCTCACTTTAAAGGGAACGGACAACGGGCGGAGAGGAGCGCCTTGCCTCGTTCCAACGACGATGCGGTGACCCCCCTTCGCCCGGTGCCGAGCGGCTCCAGTTTCACATTCTCCCGAGACGAGGTGGCTCATTGTGCGTGGCTGCCCAAATAAAATACAGCGGCGAGCAAATTTCACGGTGGGCGAGAGCCATCAGCCAGACTTGGGATGAGAAATCTTTTGCGCGGTGCCTCCCGCAGTACTGCGTTGTGCATTGCGGGCGGCGTAGGCGTTGCCCGAGACGCCCGCGAACGCTAGCCGACAAACTGGTGGCGATGACGCAACAGGGAGAGATGTGCTCTTTGACCGCTAATGCACTCGCGAGTCACCGTGCATCGCGACCGTGCTATCAGCGCGGACGGGGACGAGAGAGCGGTGGGCGGTGACAGTTTCCCTGTCGCATAATGCAATCCCCGCGACAGCCGGACATCTCAACTCCCGCTTCCGCCGTCGAATGTCCCGAGGTCCCGAGATGCAGTCGTGGTGAGACTCTTTACAGTTTCTGAATCGCGGTGTGTACCGTATCTCGCCAGTGAGCAGCGTCTCGGTCTGGATCAGGTGTGTTGCACAGGAACCAATTGAACGGTGATTAAGGACGTTTTCGGCAAGCACGCAACGATGCGTCAAACCGTCAACTGAAATAAGTTATTATGCTCGCGAAACACGCGGCGAATTGTGCATGCAAGAATAATCACTTAATTAAAATTCGTACATACGCTGTATGTCAGATACGGTGTGCATCGCAATATAAAAGAAAAGAGATCGATTCTTGTTTTGAATCACGTTGCCGCACCAGTACTAATTCATCACGTGCCGGGTGGAGGGGGGGGGGAAATCATTACTTGCCTGATTAATTTCCAGGACTGGATTTCCGTACGGCCATCGGTGATCTGGCCTATTTTGAAGATGTGATGGCCGACTGCCGGGCGCGCGGGGCTCAGAGCAAGCAGCTCAGGCCTCGCCGGCCGCGTGTACTCTGATAATCATCAGTAGCGCCGGCCACGACTACCGCCACCACTACTGGGCTACCCCGGGCCACATCAGGGCCGTGCGTTCCACGAGCTTCATCGCCATTGCTTGGGAAAAAGCACGGGTAAGGAGACTCAATCGCGAACTCCGTCCGGCGGGAGTTGCTGCTGCCAGCGCTGTCCCCCTGCACCCGCCCCCCCCACCTTTGTAGCCGTGGCTCAAGGACATTCGTCCCCGCAACTGGGGAAGACGCGCGCCGCTTCGCAAAAACACTGCTTCGTAGTTAGATCCCCCCCTCGCCCCCTCCCCGACCTTTAAATAGAAAAATGTGAACATGAAATATTAGGTAGGGGGGGGGGGGCTATTTTTGTTATGTAAGTTTTTTTAGAAAATTATTTTCATAGAACCGAACAGTTTTAGGTGTGACAAGAAATTGCCAGTCGCTGTGAGTAATTATCCCTACAGCGTTCTACCCCCCCCCCCCCCACGCCTGTCGACGATCGCAGCGTGCCGCCTCATTTGCAAAATAAAAGAACGAGAGATAATAAACATTTCCCCAAAACATTTGTGCTCTTTTTGAGTCGGGGGACACACGGTTCTGCAGCTGAAAGCACCCCGCGCGTGACGAGTCACCGCTGCGCACCCGCCCAGGTTCCGTTGTAGTTGTAGTAGTAGTAGTAAGTAGTGTTGGGGGTTCTGACATCCACATTCAAACAAACCCCGGACTCTCGCGCGTTTTTTTGCGTTTTGTGAATATCACAAGATAACAAACGGCACAGCAACAGCAGCAGCAGCGTATAAACGTACGCACCAAGGGTATCCACCCCCATCCTCCCCCCAGTCACGTACTTGAAAACGCAAACGAATGATCGCGAGGATCAAAATAAAATAAAACGGGACGCCGCGATGGATGCCACGAGAGCGGCCGTGGACGTGTCGGAAAGACGGACGAGAGAGGGGAGGCGAACACAGCGAGCGTCATTTGGTATCTGTGAGCACCGTGGAAGGAGGGCAATGCTGGATTGTTGTTCACGTTCACGCGCAGGCACGCGTGCAAAGAAATATATAACCGGAACGAAAGTACGCGCGCACACACACACGCTCCCCCCCATGCCCAATCATACAAACGCAAACACATGCATACCTATTCACACAGTCACTCCGTACATTGTACATACAAACAAACGACCGGCCAGACGCGAGCTTGCTGCTGCGACGACGACGAGGCATGTCCCTTGCCCTCACAGCAGCTCCATCTTCGGCCGGTAGTGTAACAAGAGAGGAGATTTCTGCGCACGGCCACAACAATGACAAGAACAATTAGCACCGTGAACAAAACCACGCAGACCGAGAGGTGGCCGGGGGGAGGGGTGGGGGGGCTCGCGAGGCTAGAATCGTTGTCAGAGATGCCAGGACCTTGGATTTAAATCCGGGTCTCAATCGCTTGCTGTCCTTGTACAAGTGCTGCTGAGTTCACTGTGCCTCCCTTACCGGCACAGATAAAGTCCGGGTCATCAAGTGCGGTGAGTCTATGGTCTCAGCCCTGGTCACCAATGGCTGCTGCCAAATAAACCAAACATCCTCTCAAATTTGGTTGTTCACTTAATTTGGCAAAACGTAAGCACCGAGCATTACAAATGCTGTCATTGTTTCCACACAACGAATGCCCTTTGCAGGACATACAACGCATATCCCCACTAGTGTGGATAGAGAGAGGCCTATTGAAGGAAATGCAGAAGTAGCTCTATGAAGTCGACTTCCGGGTCTGTGCTCAGACACCGTGTGGTGCGGCGCCCTGGAGCCCGTGAGAGTTGTGGATGTAATGTGTATCCCCTTTTGTGACGTGACTGAAGCCACAGTCGGAATGTATTCGGCAAAAAAACCCCTAGAACATGCAGATTTAAGGAAGAGAGATTAACCCAAACCCGACAATCGAGAAGTTATCTTGCTGCCGGTTCCCTAAGCTCGGTCTCAGGTTGTCCGACACCAAAATCAAACTTCGTTAATAAAAAACATAAAGTACTTTCAATCACAGCCATCAGCAATGCTGTGAGCTCACAGCAAGATATCATCCTATTATTAAACAATTATAATTAAGCCAGCAACTCCAGCTGAGTCAATAAAATGACAAAGACAAAGATGCCCCACATAGCTTTTCACAGACTGTCAGGGGAAGTGCTATTAGCGAGCACATGAAGGCCGACATGACACGTGATGGGGTGGCGTGGCCAGAATCACGCCCGGCCGCCTTTGTCTCCCAAATGCTGATATTTTACACACCACACCAGATACTCAAATAAGGCTGAGTCAACCTAGGGGAGGCCCAGGACTGGTTGAGAAAGTCATCACCTATGCTAACCGTGAATCGAACCTGGGTCACCAGGTTCGTAGCGCAGTGCGCTATCCACTGCAGCGCCGCTTCCCCGAGATAAAACTCCACGCGCACGCGCACACGAGCGCACGCGTGCGCATTTGTCAGCACAAATATTTTATCAGGCGAGTCCCTCATCCCTGAAGCCCTCCGCAAGTCTGCCGTGGTGGAGAGGGACCTCCCTGGTGCCCGCCGACCTCTGGGCTGTGATCGCTTCACACGCTTCGGTCACGTGCTGCTGAAGTTCACTCAAGAATCGTGAGGCTTTCTTCTTGATGTCTTTCCCGAAACCCCCAACGATGCAACCACATCATTCAAACCACTGTCCGTAATGAGGTTTGTTGAATGGATGAGAGATAACGGGCGAGTGGATGCTGAAGCGATGCAACTGGGGGATTTACAGTCTTTTCTCATTGACAAAGATTCAAACTCGTGTCCAACAGCCCAGGTCACAGAGGTCTAGCGAAGAGCTACCAGATTTAAAAAATCTGCTTGACCGTAAGCCTGCGCACACACACTACAATGTCAAAGACCCCCTTGTAGCCTTTTATACATTGTTGCGGCAAGTGCTGTTCACGACAATTGAACGCGGGTTGCCGAGTTCATAGCGCAGCGTGCTAATCACTCTACTCATGCTCTCCACACACGCCCACATGCACACACAAACACATTTAACATTCTGCACGTAAGCCATTAGGAGATGGAACATTCTGAAGCATGTGCTGCATGTCTTTTGAGGCACATGGACGTTTCCCTTCTTTCTCTTGTTTCGTGAGCTGGTTTTTATACCTCAACGTTTAAGTTTTAATCATGGAACCTCGTTTAGAACCTAGACTCCTGCTCTGCACCTCGTTTAGAACCTAGACTCCTGGTTCTACACCTCGTTTAAAACCTAGACTCCTGGTTCTACACCTCGTTTAGAACCTAGACTCCTGGTTCTACACCTCGTTTAGAACCTAGCCTCCTGGCTCTGCACCTCGTTTAGAACCTAGACTCCTGGTTCTACACCTCGTTTAGAACCTAGACTCCTGGTTCTACACCTCGTTTAGAACCTAGACTCCTGGCTCTGCACCTCATTTAGAACCTAGACTCCTGGTTCTACACCTCGTTTAGAACCTAAACTCCTGCTCTGCACCTCGTTTAGAACCTAGACTCCTGGCTCTGCACCTCGTTTAGAACCTAGACTCCTGGCTCTGCACCTCATTTAGAACCTAGACTCCTGGTTCTGCACCTCGTTTAGAACCTAGACTCCTGGCTCTGCACCTCATTTAGAACCTAGACTCCTGGCTCTGCACCTCGTTTAGAACCTAGACTCCTGGTTCTGCACCTCGTTCAGAACCTAGACTCCTGCTCTGCACCTCGTTTAGAACCTAGACTCCTGCTCTGCACCTCGTTCAGAACCTAGACTCCTGGTTCTGCACCTCGTTCAGAACCTAGACTCCTGCTCTGCACCTCGTTTAGAACCTAGACTCCTGGTTCTGCACCTCGTTTAGAACCTAGACTCCTGCTCTGCACCTCGTTCAGAACCTAGACTCCTGCTCTGCACCTCGTTCAGAACCTAGACTCCTGCTCTGCACCTCATTTAGAACCTAGACTCCTGGCTCTGCACCTCGTTCAGAACCTAGACTCCTGGCTCTGCACCTCATTTAGAACCTAGACTCCTGGCTCTGCACCTCGTTCAGAACCTAGACTCCTGGCTCTGCACCTCATTTAGAACCTAGACTCCTGGTTCTGCACCTCGTTCAGAACCTAGACTCCTGGTTCTGCACCTCGTTCAGAACCTAGACTCCTGGCTCTGCACCTCGTTCAGAACCTAGACTCCTGGCTCTGCACCTCATTTAGAACCTAGACTCCTGGCTCTGCACCTCGTTCAGAACCTAGACTCCTGGCTCTGCACCTCATTTAGAACCTAGACTCCTGGTTCTGCACCTCGTTCAGAACCTAGACTCCTGGTTCTGCACCTTGTTCAGAACCTAGACTCCTGGCTCTGCACCTCATTTAGAACCTAGACTCCTGGCTCTGCACCTCATTTAGAACCTAGACTCCTGGCTCTGCACCTCGTTCAGAACCTAGACTCCTGGTTCTGCAGCTCCTTTAGAACTTAGACTCCTGGCTCTGCACCTCGTTTAGAACCTAGACTCCTGGCTCTACACCTCGTTTAGAACCTAGACTCCTGGTTCTGCACCTCGTTTAGAACCTAGACTCCTGGCTCTGCACCTCATTTAGAACCTAGACTCCTGCTCAGCACCTCATTTAGAACCTAAACTCCTGGCTCTGCACCTCGTTTAGAACCTTGACTCCTGGCTCTACACCTCGTTTAGAACCTAGACTCCTGGCTCTACACCTCATTTAGAACCTTGACTCCTGGTTCTGCACCTCGTTTAGAACCTAGACTCCTGCTCTGCACCTCGTTTAGAACCTAGACTCCTGGCTCTGCACCTCGTTTAGAACCTAGACTCCTGGCTCTACACCTCGTTTAGAACCTTTACTCCTGGTTCTGCACCTCGTTTAGAACCTAGACTCCTGCTCTGCACCTCGTTTAGAACCTAGACTCCTGGCTCTGCACCTCGTTTAGAACCTAGACTCCTGGCTCTACACCTCGTTTAGAACCTTGACTCCTGGTTCTGCACCTCGTTTAGAACCTAGACTCCTGGCACTACACCTCGTTTAGAACCTAGACTCCTGCTCTGCACCTCGTTTAGAACCTAGACTCCTGGCTCTACACCTCATTTAGAACCTAGTCTCCTGGTTCTGCACCTCGTTTAGAACCTAGACTCCTGGTTCTGCACCTCATTTAGAACCTAGTCTCCTGGCTCTACACCTCGTTTAGAACCTAGACTCCTGGTTCTGCACCTCGTTTAGAACCTAGACTCCTGGTTCTGCACCTCGTTTAGAACCTAGACTCCTGGCTCTGCACCTCATTTAGAACCTAGACTCCTGGTTCTGCACCTCGTTTAGAACCTAGACTCCTGGCTCTACACCTCATTTAGAACCTAGTCTCCTGGCTCTACACCTCGTTTAGAACCTAGACTCCTGGTTCTGCACCTCGTTTAGAACCTAGACTCCTGGCTCTACACCTCATTTAGAACCTAGACTCCTGGCTCTACACCTCATTTAGAACCTAGCCTCCTGGCTCTACACCTCATTTAGAACCTAGACTCCTGGCTCTACACCTCGTTTAGAACCTAGACTCCTGCTCTGCACCTCGTTTAGAACCTAGTCTCCTGGCTCTACACCTCGTTTAGAACCTAGACTCCTGGCTCTGAACCTCGTTTAGAACCTAGACTCCTGGCTCTGCAGCTCGTTTAGAACCTAGACTCCAGCCTCTGCACCTCGTTTAGAACCTAGACTCCTGGCTCTGCACCTCATTTAGAACCTTGACTCGCAGCTGCTGTGTTCGTGAATGTGCCGCGCCACTGATTTTGCAGCCCATAGTTTGCACCTTCAGCTTTCCGTGCCATTGATTCTGTGAGGCATCCCAAGGATTCACCCCCAGAACTGTTCAATGAATCGTCACAATTGCAGATCGTTAGGTCGTGATTCAAAAAAACAAATTCCTCATTACAAAATAAATTCCTGTATTCAATAAATGTTTTACTATCTAATTTGCATTGGTTCTCCTTTCATCAATCTCGTCTGGACAGTGTTGTGCGTGGCATTAACCTCAATGTAAAATCAGCGTCTCATTTTCATATAATTTAGCATACCGAAAAAATCTATGCTCTCGCGAACGATTTAATTCACACATCGCGACCGTTGGAACCCATTGGAATCAATGGAACGTTGACACAGCCAACTTCGCTCCTCGGTGCTCTGCAGCCTCTCTGGCAGCAGTTGCCGAGAGTCGTCGGCGGCGGCATGGCCGCCTCACGCGAGCTCACCACAGGGCATGGCGAGAGCCGAGCACCCGGCGCCTTCGACTGGGGGGAACAATAACGCAGGCGGTGGCGCCCCCAGCTGGACAGACTTATGACCACGCCGCCACCACCACCGCCGCCACCATGACCACCAGTCCTCTCTCCGGTCCAGCGGACTCAGGTAAGTGCAGTCGGGCACGTCACAGGATAACACTGGAGCTGAGCTATCCCATTATTTGAGTAATTTATTGCCCGACATGTGGAGCAAAATGTCGGACATTGGTGCCAAATAACACGCGGCACAACCAGAAAACACATCGGAGAAGTGCACAGCAGCGAAAACCTACGCAGCGGTGGTATCACAACTTTCAGATTGCCAGTTTAGTACCCCAATCAGGGTGTCCAACCCAGCCGTGAAAGTTCATTGCCGTTGTCATCATCATTATCATCATCATTATCATCGTCTCTGCCGTGCCAGTTACCTTAAACCTCCAGCGTGTCACGACGACGAATTTAAGTGTGTGGTCCTTGCCCAGGATTTCCTCGTTACACAGGATGTCGAGCTGTGGGGACAGTGGCAAAAGAGGGAGTGGGGGGGGGAGGTGGGGGGAGGGCCAGACACATGCTCTTCTCCTCAAGCCAAAACCGTCGCTCTTCAATTACGACCACATTCAATCGGAACGTGGCTCACGGGCACGCGCAGAGCGGCACGGAGTGGCACAGTGCCAGCGCCATTTCTATCGCCGCTCAGCGCGGTGCCTCCTTCTCCACTCCCACGACGAGCTTGTAAGCCATGTGTTTACCCAGCGATATAAACACCTCTGGCCACATCACCCAGAATGCGCCAGGTCGTCGTTTGGCTGGCAGGGCTACGTGTCGGGCAGTAGAGGGCATTGAAGCAGAACCAGAGATTCTTTATATTGGAGGAATCCGATGAGCTATGAAGCTCTTTTTCAAAGATGTCCAGTTGGGGCGCGTCAGTGAGTTACAACAAATAATACAAAAAACCCTAGCAGTGCAAAAGCAAAATCCATTATTGTCCGTATTTATATGCTTCTGAGTCTGTGCTCCCCACCATTACCAACCTGCACTAACCATGTGCTTTTGGAGTTGGTGAGCCAGTCTGGGCCAGGATTGAGCAAGGACACAGCACTCCGGAAGCCAGAGCATATATATTGACTTTTCACGGGAACAATAATTATATATTTAACAATGCACAATGTAAAATAAATAAATAACAATTACACAATAAGGATAAAAATTAAAATGTAATTTTTTACTGAAAATCAGTTAAATGATTCTCATAATGCCTGGGACACTAGCGTGAAGTATGGTCACAAACAGCCCTCACGGCCCACAATTGGAGTGGGCAGACCATCATCCAGGAGTGCATTGTACGTGCCATTAACACAAAAAAATGTCACGTTAAATCATACAGAACCACGCGAGCAGGTGCTGTTCGAGATATGGAATTTACTGGGGCGGGTGGTGTGGTCACATCCGACCGCCTTCGTCTTCCCAGCGCTGGCGTTTATACAATGCACCACATATTGACTTGTGTCTGAGTTGGCCTACCGGACATCGAAGTTCAGGTGTCATGTGCTACTGATGCTGCCAGTGGTTGTGAATTAAACCCAGGTAACGAGGATTGTAGCAAAGTGTTAGAACCACTGGGGTATAGGTACACACAGCTATACAGATACACGGACAAAGATCCACCTACAGACATACAGACTCAGTGCACCTATTTAAGCCGGCACGGCAGCCACCTTTCTGCCTCCCCAGTGCCGATATTTACTCACTTAAGGCTGAGTCGACCTCGTAGAGGCCCATGAATGGTTCCAAACATTTGCCACTGTTATTGGTCGTGAGCAGGAATCGAACTCGGGTCGCCGGGTTCATAGTGCAGTGCGCTACCCACTGCACTACCGCTCAAGTATGAAAATCCCTAATTGATTCCTGAGTCAGTCTGGATAATTGTAATGGATGATCGCACAGCACGTTCTAGATTTTTCATGCGTGCACGGATAGGTTTGATTGTTGCTCGTTAATTATAATCGACCAATTGGCCGGAATTGATTGGCATTGCTCTCAATCAATAATTGATTTACCTTCAAGTTGGTCAGATATATATACTATATATACAGGCAAAGGTGGATAAAACAAATTCTGTCTGGGCTTATTGATTAATGTCCTAATAAAGCAATCAATACATTATCGTAGCACGTTAAGGATGGCTGTAAGGCAATTTATAAAAGGAATTCGCAACGAGAGAAACAAGTATATCTTGTCGAGTGGCCACACTGCACGGCCTGCGTCTAGGCCTGTTGAACGTGACTTTAAATCTTCGTTAGGGAGTAACAAAAAAAAGCATTTAAAGTTACGGTCAGAAAATTCCAGGATTGTACTCTGGTGACATAGCTGTACCATCGCTACGTTACACTTCACGACGTCAACACGTCGATGCCACTAAAGCGCTACGGCTGAGCACTTGAGAGAGGGACTTTGAAGTCATTTTTCTCAATGACAATGCTCAAGCACATGTCAAGACAGCCACAAAAACCACAATACAATGGTGGATTGATATACGGCGTCTAAATGCGATGGCATCTCAACATGCCTTACAGAATCAGTGCATATGCTTATTTTATAGAGAGGTAGTCATAGGCAGGGAGAAAAGGGAAGCTTTTGAGCCTGGACTTGAAAAGGTGCAGGGAGACAAAAGCACTGCATGGGTGGCAGAAGGGAAATCTAGGCTGAAGACTATCCGGGGTCGGTAAACCCCAATTCTTTCATCTCGCCACAGTCGTGAGATGTTAACTACCTCACCTGGTATAAAGGAGGTTGTGGGTTCAATCCCAACCCTGACACCTGTATATATAGAGTTTGCATGTTCTCCCCGTAGTCACGTGGATTTTTCTCCAGGTCCTCTGGTTTAGATCGTTTCGCTGCTATACATTTCCAGATAATAAGCCACTTCATTGAGCTATCATTTGTGGCCAGGTTGCTTCTGAAAAAAGTTATATAGCTCAATGGGCCTTACTTGGTAAAAATAAAAATTGTGAAAGTTGAAGTTTTTTTTATAGACTACTGAGGCAGCTGAGGAGAATGAGCGACCTCCCACCAAAGGTTAACTTGGAACTTCGAGAAAAAGCTTTGGTTGCTGGAGCCTTGGAGTTTGTGGAGGAGAGCAGAGTGAGATGAAAGGGGAGAGGTAGGGAGAGTTCAGGAACTGGGGGTAGATAGATGACAAGGGATAAGTGAGTCGGGTCAAGTCCACGGATAATCTTGATGACAGCGAGTGCGATCTGGAAATTTCCCTGGAATTGGGTTGAGAGTCCGTGGAGGGATGAGGCTATTGGTGTGATGTGGTTTCATGGCTACAAGAGAAGAGTCGGTTAATTTTATGGACTGCATCTTCCTGAACTCGCGCTGTGTGACATGCTCCATGTGAGAGTGACGTGCAGACAAAATAAGACTCCAACCAAAAAACTCCGACCACAACTTTGTTCCTGTCATGCCGAGAACGCAACACCTCTTAAGCCACGATGGGATTAGTAAGCAAGCCTTTAAGCTCCGTTGTTCTGTAATTCGTCCCCCTCTCCTGCTTAATTGCTCGGATTTCCCCTGCATGCCTCGACCCAATTACCGAAACGACCGCCATTGTGTCCGCAACAGGGCAGGTGGCGGTGCCGTAATGAGACCACGAGGCGTGGAGGGAACCGCGGCGCCACGGCCATGTTGGGTTCAGTGACACTCCAGTCAATAACAATCACCACCGGCGTGCCGTTTGCGGGCAATAACGCATCTGCTGGGGAAATGTTGTTCTACACGTTAGCGCCTAAACGCGCCGTCGTGACGTGTTGCCACTGCGGACACCACGCTGCTGGATTTCACTCGAGCATTCCCTCCCAGTAATGGGGGCGAGCATTGGGCACTTAACAGTTTTCCGTTCCCCACCCCGTCTGGGATCACGAAGTGATGCCGCGCAACCCTTACTCACCTCGTTGAAGGAGGGGAGGTTGAGTTTCTTGGCGAGAAACTTCTTGAGATGCAGAACTGTGGCCTGTGACGAACAGCGAATCCATTTGCGCTTGAGGGTTTTCAGCTTGCCGCTGTGACACTCCAGGCACACGCTCACCTGCCGACGGGAGGCGGAATTCGTGGGTCATGTGACCACACAGACCGTGGGGGCGCTTATTTGTACACGACATTTGTGACGATGTCAACTAAATTGCTTTTCATCTTGGATGACGATGACTGTGCGTGGATGAATCTCATCAGGCATGAGTGACGATGACCACGATTGCCCAACACAGACCAAAGCGCGACTATGAGGAGAGGGAATTAACGAGACTGAATGAAGACGTATGCTGAAATAATTTAGAAGCGTTATTAGAAACCGCAGTGCACCGAGCGAGACCAAAAATTGGAATTGGCTATACGTGTGTATAATTGGCTAAAATATTTACTGAGTTCACCGATTGGTTTACCTGTTTCATATTGTGGGGATAGAATAGCATGCCTCTCACACCGACTCAATGTGTGATTGTTTTGGTCTACTCGACTAAGAGATTGACTCCATGAAACCCACACACTGAGCCTCCACAAATGCTGGACACATTGTCGTTGACTCAACTAACATTGCGACTAAAGTAAAAACACTGACAAAATGAACACTGACCTGGAAGCTTCTCTCCCTCCTCACTCGCTGCTTAACGCCATGACACACTCGGGCAATTTTAAGGCCAATTACCAAAACAAAATGGACGTAAATAAAGCATCTAAATGTGACAGCATCTTATGTACATAATCAGCTACCAATAATAAATGAAAATAAATAGTTCTCCAAATCACTGGGCTGCTCCTCGTTGTGTTTGCCGCCTGCCACCCTGGTCAGATGTGGCGGTGAGGTCTGAGCCCAATCACTTTTGCCACCCTGGTGCATTGCAGGGGAACAAGCTACCAGATACAAATGCAGCCGTCATGCATCCTGATGTTCTGAGGCTTTTGTGAGAGATGGAGAAACTGAGACAGCGCGGAGAGAACGGCGTGTGGTGGAGGTGCCGGGAAAGCGAGCATCACACCTGCTCGTCCGTGCGGTGGTAGTCTCCGTCATCCTCTTCTCCGTTCTCCTCTGCCTTGGGTTTCCTCTCCGGCGTCTCCTCCCCATTCACCTCGCCTGCTCGCAGCCCGCGGTCAGACACACAACGCCACCGCCGCCAGCGAGACACAAGCACGGGTCCAGTGAGCTCAGTTAAGCAGCAGGGGCGGTGACGTGGTTCAGCTGCAGCTCGTTCATCACTTAAACCTTTTTTGTTATTTTACCAGGTAAGGCCCACTGAGCTGTATAGCTCTTTTTCAGAAGCAACCTGGCTATCACAAATAATAGTTCAACGAAGTGGCTTATCATCACGTGCAAATTTATAGTAGCCAAAATACTTTAAGAGCATGTTTATTCTAAATGAAGAAAGGAAAAACCGGAGGACCCGGAGAAAAATCCTCGCGACCTCATGGAGAGAGAGACATGAAAACTTCAAATATACAGGTGCCATCAGGATAGGGATCGAACCCACGACCTCCTGTAGTTCACACCTCGCCTGGTGCAACATCTCAGCGGCGGCCCTGATTACTACAGCGTGTATATAAACCATGACATACTACGTGCCGTGTGCTTCACAGTGCAAGACGCCATCGTATGCCGGCCGCGTGGTGCAGATTTGTAAAATTAGAACATTTAATCTGAAAAATTACTCAACTTGAATTAACAGAGCAGCTATCATCACCACCTTCTGTGACAACCTAGTAGAATCCTATTGAAAAAAATAATAATAATGAGACTCACTGGGGATTTCCTTCATTCAGAAGGCAAAAAGAACAGGAGCATATTAAATGAAGACATTACCAGCAAATAAAAACTGTCAGATCATAGATGCACCCCTTGGCCATGTGTTCCTTGCTGCCCAACACAGGTCTTACGCTAGATTAATTATTTAAACAAAACAAATCTTTAAAATTGCGTACAGATGCAGGATTATAGTCACTCTCTTGTCAGACAGCCTGAGACAGACAAACGTCTACGAAAATGGTGCTGTTTTATTTTTGAGTTGAGCTTTATATGTAGTAATTTGCAGCACTTTCTTTTGGTAGCGGGGATTTTTTTCCTACCATACTGCACCACGGTGGTCAGTGTGGGTTGGCGTGGGGGGGGGGCCCAGGACCAGTTTGGACATCACTCGACGACGACATGAGCCGTGGCTGGGGATCAAACTCGGGTCACCGGGTTCACGATGCATCGCGCCAACCGCTACGATGCACACATCGTGGGCATGTCCTTTAGCCAGCAGTAGATTTTAGCAAACGGGCTGAACATTATTTACATTCAGTTCGCACTGCCACCCGTACAATGTTGCGTTTGTGTCCGCGGCGCAGATGGCCGACGTGCAGTGTAAACGGCAGCACGCGCCCCCACCCCCGCGCAGGGACCATCGGTCTATTGCGAAGCCTCACAAACCTTCAACCTTAATGCAACCCATTTCATCGGTGCCAGGGCCACGCTGCACCACTGCAGCTTCGAGCACGCTTCAAAACTAAATTGGGAAAATGACCCTCCGGGAGCCGGCGCTGTCCGTGTTGTGCAACCTTGAGTGTTTTTTTTTTTAGAAAGTGTTGGTGCCGAAGTGGCCATCTGGATTGGGGAAGGGGGGGAAGAGGAGTGAGGGGGGAGGGGGTAATACCGTGTCCGAGCACCACTGAAAACGCTGGGTTCGGATCCGGGTTTCATGCGCCTGCGATTAAAACTGGATTTCTCAGGTGTGGCAAGTTGATTACCTCAGCCTTAACAGCCACAAAATAAAAGCTCCTCTCATGTTTTTTCCCCAACGATTATGGATATGTGCGCCACTGGTTTTATGTATAATTTATTTCGCAACGTACGTATCCAACTGCACCAATCAGTTCCTGCATGCCCCAGGTGCTGATTCTACCTGGGTGACTCTGCCCATTGGCTGCTGCGCACAGTCCAATTGGACTGTCTCCTTTGACCACAGCAGCAGGTGTAATACCTCCTTTGACAGCCCATGCCTTAAGATCGTCTCTGTAAAATCCCTCTGGCAGGTCATTTCCTTGCAAAAAAACTGGAATTCTCCCGATGCAGGGGCTGTCAAAATGCATGGGTGAGCAGACCCCAGAAGGAAAAATAAACCATGCAAAAACTCTGCTTGGCCAGAAGTGATGCAGGAGCCCCAGGAACCACGTGTGTCGTTGTGTGTTGCAGAGATTTCTGGTGTTGTGTAAGGGATGGACAAGCGCTCAGAAGTCGAGGAGAGTGTCGACAGGCGCCGAGAGATGAGATGCATTCGGCAAGCATTCCCAACAGAAATGTCTTTGTCTCAATGCTGACAGCACAATTGGAATGGGATAAGAAAACTATTCCTCACTGGTTACAAAGAAAAAAACAAATAAGCCAGCTTCCCTTTGCACAGATAGGGTGAGAAAATTATCTTCCTCCGATCAGGCAAAGTTAAACCTGAAAAAGAACAGTTGAATGTGCTTACTTAGTTGATGTCTGCTTAGCCCCAGAGGTGGCTTCATCCTTTAAAAAATCCACTCATTTAGTCTATCAACATAAATCTGCCGTGGGAACCGCTCAGTACGCCGCGCGCAATAACGTCGCTGCCGCTGCTATCACCACCTTCACCGTGACAATGATGAGAGCGAGAGATGGCGCGCCCTCAGAATTTGTTGGTGTGGACAGATATACTAATAATTTAACTACAATGCCTCCCATCCGTGCCAATTAGCAATATAGTTAACCAGCATCAACATAAAATAACACGAGCCCAACCAGCACGCCACGGCGCCGACGTCGCGCCGCAAATCGTCTAAAGCCTCCGCCAGATCGCGCAATGGCACGTCGGTTTGCATGCGCACCGCGCAAGTGCAGCGCGGGCATCTCCCGCGCTGCACCGCCGCTGGGATTTACCCGTCGCACCGACAATATATATGAAAAAAGGTAACTTGTGTGTCCAGAAGCCTCCACAAAACAAGGGCAGTAATTCGTGTCAAACAACAGCTATATATGCAGAGACGTCAGAAATGCCTTGGGCCAAGAGTGTGCGCAAATGCTGCTGGTGCTGTCAACACGGTGGTAGCACTGGGGGAAATTTTTGGGTATGTCAATGGACATCACTGATGGGGCTTTTAGATAGGGCAGACTTCATGCACCATGTGCAACACGTGTACATACACAGGGATTCCACGTGTTTTGAGGCTCCCAAAGATGCATCTCTCACCCTCTGAACATCTGTGTCTGTCTGTGCGCATCTCTACGATGATTTGGTGCAGAAGGAACTGGAGCTACGTCGACTTGCAGACACCTGGCACTAGTGGTTTCTGTCCAAATTGATGGGGGCTCGTGAAGAACACTACTGGGCAGTGGGAAGCACATTTCCTCCAGCACCAAAGTAAGGCAAAGGAGTGACGTCCACATAGCTTAGTGGTGCATGTGCGAGTCAACTCAGTCAATTAACCCATAACACCCTGGTCTGTCCCGTGACCTACGATCGAGTCTTTAGAAACTCCACGTGGCCTCTAAGCACAGCTATCCTGGTAACAACACCTGTGGTGACATCACCACAACTTACTTGCCGTTATCTCTCGTTGCTTGTATGTCTGCATGAACCTCTCTCCATCTGTCTTTCTTTACATCTGTGTCTCGCTCGAGGTCTCTCTGCATAGCTCGTCATTGCCTATCTCTGGCTCCAGCGCCCGTCTGCACATGACCTGATTTAGCGCTGAGAGAGCCCTGTGCTTGAGCACAGAATTTTATACACATATTGCAAAAACAGACAGCACCATCTATGTAATATATACTCTCTGTCATTTGCTGCAGTGTCAGCAACACTTCACAAATTGAAAATCAATACTAATAATGCCCTTTATTTATCTTGAAAGCCTTAACGGGTCTCAAGACATTTTTCAGGACGGTCCAGCTGGGGTGTTTGTCCAATTCCTATTTAATTAATTGACTCTTAGTTAATCCTTGACGGTGAATCATTGAGGGGGCTCTGCTTAGACACGTGGCCATGCACCAATGCAGGATTTGCTGACGGGTCGGTCCGCCACCGTCAACAAAGTGGACCCAGGGTCAATTATAATAACAATTACAGCAGCATTGTTAGCTGAAATTGCAATTACACCACAATTGTAATTCATTATGGGATGACACGCTGACAATCGTTATTGACCAGGGGTCTTGCAGCAGCAAGCTGCCACCGTCAGCGACTGCCGCCGCCACCAGGCACAGTGGCCGCGACGCGCACACCTGTGGCCCAGGGCTTTGCAGGCAACGGTTGGTGGATCATGTAGGGATTTGTGAAACTCCCAAACCTGCTGGGATGCCAGGTGGCCAGGAGAAAGGCAGTCCAGAATTCTGGTTTTTAAATCTATTTATGATATTTATGAAGTGTAAACCTTTGAGTGGAATCCCCATGTATGCGTGTGTTTTCTCCGGATACTCCCAGTTTTCTACCAACATGCAAAACACTGGTTCAATATATAACATATGTTGGACAAACAACTCAAAGGCGTGACCCTCTTTAATAAGTAAAGAGATTCAATTAGGCTATTCCAGTTTTAAAACATGGCATTACTATTATTATTCAATGGGGCACTGCCTTTGCAAGGCAAGGGCGATTCTGTGCCTGCAGACCTGTGTAGCCGCACTGGATGGAGGCACCCATTCCAATTGATACTCTGCAAGAGGCAAGACAAAATGTGCTCCCGTCACCAACTCGCACCGATCAGCGCAGTGAAGTATGGTGAAACTCAAACCCTCAAACGGCAGACAATTGGCATGGGGAGGCCTTCGTCCAGCAGTGGATACACCGTGACTGGATGATGACAATTACGAATAAATTGAGCAGCGACGTGTGGCTTAGTGCGAAGCCACGTGGGGACCCCCGAGGGAATGCTGGGGAGTGTGGGGAGGAAGGTGCTATAAGGGTTTTGGAGAAAGTGGTCTTTGAGCCATTGGCTCAAAAATTTGCCTATTGCTACCAGCCAGGGTGGCATGTGCAAACAATGATCTTATTGAAGTGTTTGATCTGTACATCACAAATATGTATGATAGCAATATCATAGTAGTAGCTTTTTATGGCAACAATGTCATTAAATAGGTACCATAGTATATTCGAGACAATAGTTTTAAATACAAAACGACGCAATGTGAAAAATTATAAGAAATAGGAAGTATGTATGTTGAAATTCTTTTGCACCCTATGTAACCAACCACACTAATCGGAGGTGTGGAGAATTTATAAGGAAGTGCATTTATAAGACAGACGTTATACACACCAAGCTTTCTGCCCATGGTAGATAGTGCCCACATTGGAAACTAACAACATTTGTTATCCCAGGTGGTACCGACCAACCCCACTCGCGGCTCGTAAGCTCAAGGGGGAAACGCGGGTGGGGGAAACGCAATTCTCACCTTTAGCGTCACCTGGCATCTCCAAGCCGCGCGTCCAGTAGAATTCCCGCTGTCGCTTCATCTCCGCTGCACAGAAGGGGATGTGAAGGGAGTTATGGAACAGCAGGCGACAGTGATGGCTGCGTGCTGGGACGCCAGCGTAGGAGGGGCTCAGAGTCAGCGTAGCTGTGCTCAAGGGGTTAAAGGTTAACGAAAAATGTGGCGTGTTTGACGGTCCTGGCACGGTGGAAAGTGATCCGACTCCTTTAGCGACGTCCATTAAAACTAAATTCGTACCCGTCAGGAGTGAGATGTGCAGTGCTTCCAAAGAACACGTGAACAGCATCGTCATCACTACCACTGAACTTCACTGGTTGATTCCTCTACCCATGGTGAGGACTTGGTTGAACAGACTGTCCGATTCATCTCACCGATTCATCTCACCACCACCCTACTACAAGTCAAAAGACATCCTCTTTATGCTTCTAAACTCGCACTGTTCCACTTTGGGATGCCCTTCCATTGTAAATCTCCCATATCTTCAAAGTAACTTTTCTCAATTCAAGAAACGTCTGCCAACTATGTATCTCTTCAAAACTTTTATAAGTGCCGTCTTGTTGAGGGCCGCTTGACGTCTGTGCCTTTGCCAACCGTGTCAATTTGGCATAAGTGGGCATTCCTCATTTCCGTTTGCAGTTCTGAGACAGAGATGTAAAATTCCACATTATCACAGAGAGACCCAGCTAATCTATTGCGCCGCCTCTATTGAGGTGCCATGTATTGAGTTAAATGTGTGTGGGAAAAACATAATGAGGGTCGTGACCTTGCAAGATGGCGCAGGCAGCTAAACTTGTTAGTAGCGATGACAACTTTTTCAATTAAATCGCAGCGTGTAACCATTCAGCTGGGCAAACATTGTGGTTTTTAGGACTGTCATATAATTTAATGCAGCGCTCCGCATCCATTGTACATATCTGATGCATGTTCTGGAACTAACATCATAACCTGGGATACCATCATCGTTAACATTGTTACCAGCGTGGTGGGGCCGCACGCAACGCGTTGTTCACGCGGCGAGTTCGGCGAGAGACTCACCTTCCTGCAGACCCGGCACGAGTTTGTAGACAATGTCCTGCATGGTGCGATCATGCCTGCCAAAACATAAACACGCGTGCACACATAAGGACGCGCGTATGTGTGACTTTTCATCACATTCCATTCAAACGCACACGTACTGCCCCTTTATGTAAATCCACAGCTCAAGGAGGACCTCTCTGTGGCGCGCAGATCGTGAGAGTTATTTGACCGCGATTCATAATTGAGTTTTGGGTTAGGTCACCGAATGATCTCGTCAAATCTGTATCAAGAAGAATCCTCCACCACCCGCCACAGTCAAACAATACAAATTTGTCACTCGTGCAAGCGTTTAAACCACCACCAATTATTATTGTCTCAGCTCACCGGTGAGTTGAGGAATAATTCTCACAACCCAAGTTTCGCAAATAGACACGTGACGGTTGGTTTGAGACTATGTAAAATACCACCGGGAAAAGGTCCACAAAGTCAAGAGTAATGATCTATAATACAGTTTTTTTTGGGTTAGATCGCATAAATATATAAATGTGTCACTAAACCCGCCACCACCCGACACAGCCAATTAGTAAGGGTTGTCACGTAAACAGAACATGCCAATTCGTCACTAGTACAGCACACCGGTGTGTTGGAGAGCCAAGCCACAACATTTACAGAGTACGACGTTTCGCCAGTAATTACAACTAGCTTCATTAGGCGACAGCCAGATTTGTGGAGAAGTCCACCTGTTTCGTTCCTTATATAGAGGCATAGATGTGATCTAGGAAGTAGTAACGATCTGGGAAGTCAGAAATATCCAGGCTCAACCCTGCCTCGACTTCCTGAGATCTGACGGAATTGGGCACATTCGATAAATAAGTGAACAGAAATGCAAATTATTGCTGGTACTTTGCAGGAACCGTGAGAGATGGCAACATCTTAGGAAGGCCTTCATTCAGCAGCGGATTGATCATGGCTGATGATTATGATACTGATTGTTGGTAATGTTTTAAAACTCAAGTTAAAGATGCAATATGCTTAATTCCTCTTGATAGCAAAATTATGACCGCCATGGCTTAGATATGCAGTGGTTGGTTTACAATATTGAAATAAAAAGTGCCTTGGCCACGAAAGATATTTAATTAAATGTTCCAAGAATGAATCTGTGCTCTGAGTGCTACTTTACAATTGTGGCAGCTATGGAATTTAACACCGAAATATGAATTCTCAGCTTTAAAAAACTAAACTATTATTTTAAACAACACGAAGCCATTAGAGAATATTAAATATTAAATCAATATAATTAATTATAGGCCATCCATATACAAATATAGACATACACATGTTATATCACGACAATAAAAAGACAAAAATACCCCATATAGCTGAACAGATTGTTGGGGTAAGTGCTGTTAGCGAGTAGTACCTATGAAGGCTGGCACGGCACACGAGGGGGTGAGTGGCCAGCATCATGCCCGGCCACCTTTGTCTCCCCAGTGGCGATGTTTAAACACCGCACCCGGTACTCATTTGCGGCAGAGTCGACCTAGGGGAGGCCCATGACTAGTTCAGATAATAGTCACTGGTGTTAGCCGTGAGCGGGAATCGAACTTGAGTTGCGGGGTTCATAGGGCAGCGCCCTAACCACTACGTGACCGCTCCCCACTATATACACTATAGGCAATATACACACACACACGTGCGCAGTATTTTTAGGCCCTGTGCAGCATGTTACAGTGAGGTGTAGTATTGTGCAGGACTCAGTATGCCACCACACATCCCCGTGAATTAGGCACAGCGAGGGTTTATGAGCGGCACGAGTGTGCGTTTTATTAACATTTCACCACCACTAATCATATTCCGGGGATAAATGACCCATAGCCTAATTGTTTATGGACACCGGCAATTTTTTTGTGAAACATTATTTTCAGTTGAAAAAAGTTTTTCACACTACCTATGAACATAGTTAATTGCTGGAAACAGCGATTATTAGATAACACATTGATGCAGATTTTCCAGAGTAACATGTTTTCCCTGAGACTTTTATCATCTCTGCTGACGATGACCGAGTGCTCTAATATAAAAATGTTCGCTGGATTGATGCGTCTGCCTTGTGTTTGGGGCGATTTCCCATGATGCACATGTCCTGCATCCATACCGCAGCGCCTTGAGATGCAGCTTGCGGTATCGACGCCAAACAAATCCAAATTTCAATTGTGGTCTGTGCTCATTGTGCAATTGTTAATCGTTAAAAAAATTAACCCGTAAAAACAAAGTTTTTCACTATAAATCCTTTATATGCGTGGCATCGGTTTTATTTTATTATTCATTTCTGTTTTTCTTGAGTAAGAGTTTCATTTTTATCACATTGGTATTTTAAATTAAATATGAATTTTTTTTTTTTCCTAAAAAGTGGAAAATTTAGGAAAAAAATTTTCACGAAAATAAATTGTCACGCACAACGAGTCTGTGTGCAAAATGTCAGCTCGATTGGATCACGGGAAGTGGGTTAAAAAACGACCGAAAGATTTGCACGGTCGTAAGCGTGCAAGCAAGCAAGCAAGTCAACTTAATATAAAGGATTTAAAAACAGCATGGGCTCTGCGCGTCGCGGTCTTTAGGCAGGACGATTCGTTAAGTTCGTGCCACTCTCATCCTAACTGTGAACGTCAGTTTGAAGATCAAGAGGTCACCACAAATAACAAGGTCACAATTAATGCAGTTATTCACCCCCCCCCACACACCCCCAACCCGGTAATTTGATTAATTAGTTGAGATTCAGAATCTATTATTTTCTCAACATTGCGATGAATAGTAGCACCTACGGCAGCTGTAGTGTAGTCATGTTAAACAATTACATACAACACAAACGATTCGCAAGACCGAATGCGTGTATCATGAGCTTATGAATAGATGTTAATTGATTAATTGATGCATCATATCAACTCCAATCGCCAATGACTCCCTCTAAAATTTAACCCACCACCACCACCGCCCGGATTAGGTTTTTCCCCTGGCCTTTTGATTCTAGGTAGCACTCCACTTTTCAACTTCTAAGTTGTTATTGTTTAAACCAGGTGAGAACTCGAAAGACCAAGAATAAAGTCGAATTTGCAACAATAACCTGGGTCACAAAAATTACAAAGGCAAAACAAATTTAATTCAGACCAAAAAACGACTCGGAAAAAAAACAACTTAATGCATTGAAAACATTGCAAATGTAATTCCCTGCAGAGCAAATCGGCTTGGGCAGATTACCTCCAGACTGAACACTACACATAAAAACAAACTATGCACCAGAAACTTGAACATGAAACAGATGTCGGGTGAAATTAGTAAGAATATGTAACCAAACGAGAATATGGGTCAAATGCAAATTAGGTTATCGTAAAGAATCAACAGCTCAGCATCACAGTGTTAATCCGATGGCAGAGGAAGCAAGGGCACTGGTGGAATGGTGGAACTCCACGTGTTTGAGGTATTAACAGATACACATTCCCAGTGTCTTCACTGAGTCAATGGGCTGCTGTGTGAGTCTATGACCTCTGTGTATGCCTATGGGTCTCTGTGTGAGTCTATGGGTCTCTGTGTGAGTCCATGGGTCTTTTTGTGAGTCTATGGGTCTCTGTGTGAGTATATGGGTCTGTGTGAGTCTTTGAGTGTCTGTATGAGTATGGGTCTATGTGTGAGTCTATGGGCCTGTGTGTAAGTCTATGGGTCTCTGTGTGAGTCTATTGGTCTCTGTGTGAGTCTACTTAAAACAGTGAAATTCCACGAATGGGACATTCACAGAGACCGACTGAACTACATGGGTTTTGTGTTCTCCATACAATGCGTTTTAGTGCCACAGAACGTCTAAGGTTGAGGATTTTGCAATGACAAGAGCACCAGGTCAGCCGGGCTATCTACATGAAACGTCTCTAACAAAATACCCACGTTGAGGCGTATTGTGTATGTTCTTTCACACCATACATAGTCAACCGTTATAATTAGAGGGGCGGAAGAAGCACAACAAACTAAACACCAAACGCAGTTCTAAAGAAGTGAGTTTTCAATCTAGATTTAAAAGTGCATAGCTCCAGTGGCTTTCTAATATCAGAAGGAAGAGTGTTTCAGATGGCCGCAGAAGCGCACCTGAAAGCGTGCGATGCAGTGACCGTCTTTGTTCGATGGTTAGCCAAAAGCCACTGCGAGGATGAGTGGAGTTTGCTTGATGGTGTATGGTCCTTGATGAGATTACCAAGGTATTGTGTACGACACAGGGTTCCGCGGGATCAGCTTTCACGATGTGGTGATTACCGCAAAGACCGTTCCCCTAACTTTGTAAATGTAAACTTTGTAATTGTATTTAAGCAAATCATTTAGTGCTGCTGCTGCTGTGTTGGCAGTGGTGCACATCAGAATGAACAAAAACACAGAACTCAAAACATTCGTCAATAACACAGTGGTCTTAAAATAGTTGTTTATATATATGTCACGTTTCAGGAAATGGCCCTTGTGGTGCTATGAAGAAGGGCTATTGCCTGAAACGTCGGTGATTATACGTATTATTTTTTCTTTGAAGAAAGTGTGGTAAAAGCTCACTGAAAATGTGTTCAACTGAAGTTGACTCAACATATTCTTATCCCAAGTCTTCTAATAATGGCGAATTCAAAAATGCGTAATACTTATAATGCACATCCTGTAAGTTACAATAACAATATGAGATGAACTACGAAAATTATGACATCGAGCACCCATACACACCGCGGCTCAAGAGATGCCAGTCAATCAGCGAGCACCAACAAGTCGGGCAGTAGCATCGTGCCCATTGGCACAAACCTCCGGGCAGCGTCAATGAACTGGGGTAATTCGGGAAAGTTAATTAATCTCTGTCGCGGTAGGGACCCTCGCTATATTCATCCCCCCTTTACTACCATCAACATAGCGGCAAACGACTCAATGGTGATAATAACTGGGGAGTGAATCATAATAATGATATATTGTCTATAAAAGCCTCACTGAGTCTTGACACGCTTCTGTAAAGCCCAACATTGAGATACTTGGTCAATTCCATTCAAGAGTGTTAGGTTTAATGTCAGAGGAAACGGGACCGGCAGGAGAAAACCCACTCACTAATTAGGATAATGCTCAAAGGGCCTCACAAATGGATACAAAAAATTACTATCTCCTGTCGTTTCCTGGCCACCTCGCATCTTCAGTGGGTTTGGGAATTTATAATATCTGTAGGCGTTCCACCAAGCATTGGATTAAAAGCGTGCGCTAGCAGGCGTATGGCGAGTTAGCACTTAAAAATATCCACAACAACCATGTGCGCTACTACCACCTAACAGCCAAAACTTATAACACCTGGCAGATTGATTCCCATCCCAAGTACTAGCCAGGCTGAGTCAGAGTTTTCTTTACTTGACCAGGAGATTAAATAAACCCAATGGGTCACGTAAAAAAACGTTTCCTCTCTAGCAAGGTCTCAGCTCTGCATGGTTAGTACATATGTACACAGCACATGCCATTTCGCATGGCCTGCAGCACGTTGCCACCTTCTCCCTGCCGCCTCACTCAATCTCAATGATTGGCCTGCCCCTCTCTATAATTCCTCCAGCCATGATGGAACCAGGAGCAGGACCCTGCCCGGTCCTGCCCCATACCAAATGCACAGGTCTGTGCCATCACACCTGCTTCAAGATGATTCCGCATGGCCCCAGAGGTGCGCAACATTTATCTGTGCAACATCCATCCCCAGTAGCCGGCTAGACACGAGATTCACTAAGAATTACCGTCAGCACCAGCTGCGGCTGCCCAAGTGAGTTGCTGCCTTGCATTCTGTCCGCTCACCGCCAAAACTCGGGTGGCAATGGAGTTTGGGCGATCACTTATTCATAGGAATATATCCTGAGTGTAAAAAAATACGTAAAAAAATAAATGTGAACGTAGTGGTATCTAACGGGATGTGTGACATCAAACCCAGTTGACACCGGCGCCGTGTTGATGCAAACCGCTGTATGATGACGCAGCGACGCTGGCACGCAACTCATTCAAACCACAGCCACTCGTCGGCCGGGTCGACCACTCCACGCGATGTGGGCGATCGACAGCTACGCGTGTAACGGCGCGTCGATTCGTCGATTGAGATGGATACTCACGCTCATGATTCGTGCATCAGTTATGTGCAAGTATAAATTGTTTCTGAATCGTATGACCACGGTAGCAACCCCTAAACATTCTCGGCTGAAATTTTGCAGCTATGCATAATTCAGCAGCAACAAGAAACAATCCCAATCACAATAAGGGTGGTCCTTAGTTAAATGATTCATATACACTGCTATACACGATGGAATAAGTGCAAATAACATGAATGAACCGAGGCCAGCTCTTGGAACAAAAAAAAACATTTAACATATTTATTAATTATTTAAATTCTTAAATGGGGGTGACAAACCCTGGTCACAAAATTATACCTAATAACCATTGTATTATTAAAAATAAAACTAATTATTTAGTGATGCTGCATTTTGCTCACAAATCACGCTCGATGATGTGGACCATGCCTACCCTGCTAGTGTCAATGGATCACGACACCTGGAGGATTAGCGACTTCTACCATTGGCAGTGGTGCCACAGCAGAGCTCAGAGCATGAGTGTCAAGCAGAGCAGGGGAGAACGTGTAACTCACCCGATGTACTGCGTCGGATGGCTCTGGTGGATGACAATCTTGCACGTGGGACAGGTGTTGTGGTCCTCCAGGTATCTCACCAGACAGCTCTTGCAGACTGTGGCACCGTCATGCGGGGCCGGCCACAGCACGCACAACCACACCGCACCACACACAGCCACACAGCGCACAAGCACACCGCACGCAGCCATAGTACGCATGACCACACCGCACCACACACAGCACGCATAACCGCACCACACACAGCCACAGCACACACAACCACACCGCACAGCGCACAACCACACCACACACAGCCACGGCACGCACAACCACAGTGCATCACAGCCAGAGCACGCACAACCACACCGCACCACACAGCCACGGCACACACAGCCACAGTGCAGACAGCCAGAGCACGCACAACCATACCGCACCACACACAGCCACGGCACGCACAACCACAGTGCATCACAGCACATACCGCATAGCACCACACACAGCCAAACCGCACCACACACAGCCAGACCACACCAAGCACATGTATTAATACCTATTCATTACTCACAGCAAAGCCATCATCACTTTAGAGAAAAGCACTCATCGCTTATTGCACGAGTAAACAGCTGGCATATTAGGGACATGAAAAACTAAATTTTAGGCAGAGACCAACGAAGAGTCTTACTTTAGCAGTGAAGCTCGTTTATCCTCTAATGCAGCCACTTGGGCTGATACTGGACAAATGTGTGAGTGTAGTGGGACTGCTAAAGATGATACCAGGAACAGATCACATGGTGGTTAAAGATGCCACATTTCTACAGACGGCAGAAAGTGTGACGAGTCTGTTCTGGTATCTGAAAACCACGTTCTTGCAAGGTGGAACTGTCAAGCATGCAGGCGGTGCAACTGCACTAGGACCCACGTGGCTATAGGAGCCTAGGTATTGGTCCACGAATAGAGGGGAGGGAGGCAGACATGGGACCCCATTGTATTCCTTGTAACAGGTGCCATGCCAGCCACGCGACGGACAACGCTGATGACGCAGCCCAGCATAGCCTGAACCGAGTTCTGGCCCGCGGCCCCATTGCTTGATGGTGCTACTCGCTTAGAGCCGGGATAGTCCCAAAGGAGTCAGTAGCGGAGATACGGGGTCAACGCGGAAGCGAGGTGCATGCTCCGTGATATCGCACGCTTGGTTAAAAACGAAAATATTCTCGGCAGTGTTCGTGTATAAATATACCATTAAAAATTACAGATATTGCAGATTTGTCACCATATAAATTAGATTAACCTGACCACTGACTAAAGTACAAAAAATACTTTAAAGATTGCTTCCAAATCCCCACCCCTGCTGACACAGAGGGGGGGGGGGCAGACTGACGAATCCTTTATTTTAAACTTTATTTAAAACAGGCAAGAGCCTGCTGATGTCGTTCTAACAACCAGTGGAGATAACCTACACGAAGTGACCGAAGGATTTGAGAAAGAACGCTCAAAATAAATATCATGTACAACAAATTTACTAAACAATTGAAGATATTTGTTGGAGGAACACAACTGCAAAGCACATAGGAGCACATGTACCTAAGACGGTTATTAAAGGTAGACCGGGAATTAAATCATCAACTAATGAGATGGACACGAGGCAGCTTGGAGCGCTGGTGGAAAATTTGACTTGACCATGAAAGCAATGTAGTGATGTGCCTGAAGAAGAATGTGATTAATCATGGTAAATTCCCATGCCATGCCACATTGATCAGAGAACACATGCAAGTCAGAGACATCACATCGACTATTAAGAAAAGTAAGTGGGTTTGGGCAGGATGCGTCACTCGGAGGGATGACGGCCAATGAGCGAGACTAACGACAGAGTGGCAGCCACAGGAGGAAACCCGACAGACAGGATGTCCACCGAAGAGATGGAGTGATGGAGGAATTAGATGGATTGTTGCATCCCAGGACCGCGAGTTGGCTACGAATGGTGAGAAACAAGTTCAACATACGTACATACATGAGATATTGATGGCTTGGAGGGGCAGCACCTATCTCTGTCTTGACAGTGGAACGTAGCCAGTGTTGTTATGAAGGGGGTGGGGAATACCGAGTTGGAGAGGGATGAGCCCATGGAGCCTCATGGCTCATGTGGAGCGAGGATGTCAACCGCCTGGGTGCTGTTGTTGATCCGAGGCCAGTGATGAGCTCTCATCAATTGTGGAAATGAGGCGTAAGGATCACAGTATTGCAAATGGCTCATCAGTGTGTGCCAGAACTACCCGGTTACAGTATTGCATTAAGTGATTCCGGTGTGGGAAGAAGCATAATCAGAACCGTTCCCGTGATGACAACAATGGCAATGATGAAGAGCAGCTTCCACGAGTCTCACTAAGGGTTAACCCCGAACCCTAATCTCTCTTCGACCATGCCGTAGCTGTGCAAGTGCTCACTGAGATAGGAACTCAAGAGTGCAGTCGCTAAGAACTTTAACACAAACTTAACAATATAACGACACGCTAGAAAAGTTAAGCAAATTTTTTCTTCTCTTCTTAAATCGTAAAAACTGCCCAAAAAAAGCAGCAACAGATTTTGAGCAACGGCGAGCAGCTCAGTGACTGTGTGACCTTGTCAAGCAGCTGAACGAGCGAGGGAGCGGGCCATTGACCGCGAACTGGCGAGCCGGTGGGCACTCACAGGTGTGTAGACACTCGGTGACCGTGGTGGCATCGATGAGGTAACCCCGACAGAGCGGGCAGGTGATGTGGGCGTTGAGCTCGCGCAGCTTGAGCTTGCGGGTGTACATCCTCCCTCCTCCTCCTCCGCCCCACGCGGCCCTAACCCCATCGGCACCGGCAGAAAAAAAAAAACACACGTACACAATCATTAAGACGGACAATTAGACAAACCGTATATGGGAACGGGCACTGATGCTCATTAAACACAAACAGCAAGTGGCTAGGTTGTGTGGGATGTCACTCAGCACAAGGGGCATATTGGTAAAGTAGGAAAAAGCAGCACTGCATATCTACCCCCAATTGGTCTTTTCCACCATCTCCAGTCCCTAATTTCCCCCTCCGCATCAAAAAATAGATCCCACCTTTTCCCCACAATCGCATTATGCACGTCTTCCTGCCTTTATCATGTCTCGAGACTTAATATGCTTTGTTAAGGGCAGAATGCACTCTATTTGTAAGGCGCGTGTTTCAAGCAGCCTAGGCATCACTGATGAGTAAGGCACTGGGAGAGATTATATTTGTGATATTCATTTATTTCTCTATGAATGTAGTACTTCAAGTTACATGGTGCTGCCATGGTGTCATGGTTAGCATACTGGAATTGCGGTCCAACAGTCACCAGTTTGATTCCATCTCCCGACGCGACAGTCAAAATAATGGTGCAAGTATCTCCAATCCTCCCCCACCTCCTCTGTCCACCGAGTAATGAAAGTGAGTTCGCCACAATTGGTCTACCGGCAGGTCGCGTGTGATGGGGTCAAAAGTGTGGGGACGCCCACCTCTTCCAACACATCTGGCCAACATGGAGTAAACCAAATATCCTCCAGAGTTGGCTCTAATAGAGGCCCTTCTGCCTGAAGTGGCATAAGCAAGCACTTGCAGGGATGTACCTTTACATTTCTTTGTCTCATCTAAAGTGAGACTGGCACTGGAGTATGACAGAAAGGAAAGGTATCCTCTCTACCAGCTGATTAAAAATGACAGAGGTTGATATTAGAGTAGAATAGGACTAAAAGCTATGATTACAAACCTCAGTGGTCTGCTAGGTTGTGGAGATTGTATAAACGCGTGTGCTCACTGGACGACGCGTGGCTAATTGTGTGGCGGTGACCCTCGTTTTAATAGTCGCCATTTATAAAGAAACAATCTTTCAGAGTGCACCTACGGGCAAATTTACAGAAGTGGTGTACATTTTTTAAATGTTAAAGAAAGCAAGCTCTCGCAATAAGTCGTGGGCTGCACGGGAAGAATGCTTTTAAAGAGAGAAGCATTGTGATAAAGTAACGACAGAGGAAATGTTTATATATCTCGCTGTCTGTGCAACACAAGTGTGTCTGTGTGACCATGCTAAAAGCCCCACAAAGTGTCCCGAGTGAAATACCAAATTCATCAGTCAATACTCCCAATATAGTACAGTGGCACACTGCATATTCGTCCGTCGCATATCCGCCCAGACCAATAAACCACCAGCACCCAGTGTACCATTTGCGAGTGGTGTAACTGTCATTCGACTATATATGGCTCACATATCCGACAATCTTCACACATTCGCTTATACCACAGTCCGCGGTGAGACGCATGTGCGGTGAATTGCATGTGCGGTGAATGCGGCAACGTCGTCCAAAACATCAAATCAGCAGAAAGTACAGCGGTTCGTGAACACACCGCGGCTTGTATTAATATTATGAGCGAGAGAAAATTAATTTTCCAAAACGGGCATGAAATTAAATTTGTACTCAACAAGAGGCAGTGATGTGTCCCGATAAAGGCAGGCACACAGCTGTCCATGGACGCATTGAGAATGGTAACAGCAGATTTTTACTGCGGCTGCCTCAAATGAGAAATTCTACCATCAAAAATGGTACTTCACACAAACACACACGTAAAATAATAGAGCAAGAATTAGCTTACAGCATCTGTAGAGGTAGTGTGGTATATAATTCCAGGGCCCGTAGTTATCAGGTATGTAACGACGCATCGATTCATGGATTATAGATTTTTTTTTTACACTCACAACATGTATGGAATCATGCGTGTAAGAATCAGTTATTTACAGGTTATGCTAATTGCGTGCAAATGATATGCAAATGCTACATTTAAGCTAATGGAGTGAAAAAAGCCATACAAATGAGATAAAAGGAAATTCTCCTGCGTAGGGTTTTGCGGTTGTGTCGTGCAGCTCTCCGATGCGCTTGCGTTTTGTCGTTCAGCGTGATGTCTGACGTTTCGCTCCAAGTACCGGGAATTTAATTCCTGGGGAAGGTCCCAGCATGGTGGAGTGAGACATCGGACATCACGTCGAACATGCAGTACAACCCAGAAACAGATCGGTGAAGAAACAATACGAACGAGATGGTACAAACCGAACAAATCCGAATCAAACCTTGAGTCAGATCGGGACTCCCGACACTGTGAAAATTCGTTGAATCGTGGGATTGGTGGCGGTGCATCATTACACGCCTATTCCGTTGCAAATGGTGCATTAGATTGATATTGTTGCTGTTTAATATGAGGGCTTCTATTTTCTCCAATAGACACACGCATACAAAATCAGAAAGACCAAAGCAACGTGCAGGACAAGCAAGGGTGCTGCGGATATACGATTTAAGGTGCAAATAATAACAATGCACCGCACACATCTCCCTCCCTATTGCTGCACGTAGTCACACCCCTGTCTCCTACTGCAGAGGGCAATTGTCTTTTCCGCGAGTACGAACTGCAGACTGCTGATAAAATGTTCCTATTTGGAGCAACGTTGCCGTCGGATCCCACTGCAACACAGCCTTCCGAAGGGCATTTTGCAAACAGTCGATAGCGTACCGTGTGCTTTCATGTGGTTGCGCAGTTCAGCTCTCCATGTGTTTTCGTGTCTATAACCACGTTGTGCTGTTCGGCACGATGTCCGAAGTTTCGCTGCACATGCTGGGAGCTTCCTCCTCTTCAAGAAATCGAATAGAATCGCAGGCTGGGTGCTTCTTCTCAATCAAATTCAGTTCCTGATTGTTGCTCCCGGCGAGTGCAGCGAAACGTTGGGGGGGTAAAGTCAAATGATGTGCAGTACAACACGAATACAGACTGGAGAGCTGGCAGTGTGAAACAAATTCTCGGGAACCTCTCCTTCGGTTCGGGAGAGAAGTGTAATGGGTGATGGCTTGAAGGTGGTCAGGAATGGCAAATTCTCTTATACCTGTTAGCTTCTCTAAGCTGGAAGCAGCCGCCTTCACAGTGTACCCATCTCAGAAGTTCAAGACGTGCAAACTGTTACAGACGTTATACCAGCATATATACATGGATCAAAAATATGAACAATGATAGACAGTGATGCATTGAGAGATACATGCTTGGAAATACATTGAGACAGAAATAGGAACAATGATTTCGAGAACATATGCAAATCAGCAACTTCGTTTTCACAAATAAGAGAAGGTGAGCTTTGGTAGGACAAATATAAGGCAGAAGGCCATTGCTCAAGACTAATGTCAGACTGGCAGCAGAGGAGCAGAACACTCCCAGGAAAGACATCCACCATGCAGACAGAGCAATGAAATCAGCTCGTATGCAGGCACGAGGTCGATTAGTATGTAACAGCACCATAAGCAATGCCAACGGCTTGGGGAGGCCTCCATCCAGCAGTGGATTGATCGTGGCTGAGGGTGATGATAGTTACATAGAGCCTCTGCTTCAACTGATGCTTGTGCTATGATGATCACTGCCCTGATTTTTGGGAATGTTTCGAGTGTGTACTGAAGCGGTCAGACGAAAACGCTTCGTCAAACACGTGCAGTTTGTCCTCCCTCCCCATTCCGAGAAAACTGGAAATGTGTCTCACCACCCCGACTCTGCAAGCCATGCTCTGAATCAAACAACACCACTCAGAGGAATCTGCAAAGCCCACATGGTAACCATCGACCGGCTAAGCTCTAGCTGATTAACTCGCAGCTGAGGCTGCGAATAAAGCAGCCAACTTTAGTTGCCATCTCGGACACAACAAAGTTAACTGCTGCCTTCTTGGCTTCCGAGTACAGATTACCCATGATGCAGTGGATATGCATCTGCTGAAGGTGGCCATGCTCTCCGATACTTTTTGGTTTGTACAGCGTGTTGTTCGGCCCCGATGTCTGACGTTTCGCTCCATGGGCTGGGAGCTTCTCCAGGTACTGACTGGTAGTGAAATGTCAGACATTATGCAGAACACGCGGTGAAAACTGAAAACACATCAGGAACAGCCGTACAGTACAACCGCGAAAACATACGCAGCGGCATAACGCAATATGCACTCCACATCACACGTCCAAGTAAATTACTGCACCTCTGGAATAGATATTTGTTCATGATAGATTACATTGGGACACTTTGCTGCATACCACATTTGGATTGTATTTGAAAATACCCCTTTTTTATGCCGTTCACAGGAACATCGTGATCTTGCCAATGAGTACATATCCAAAGGTTCTACAGTTTTTTTCTCACCAACACCTGGCCACATTAACGGGAAATTATCAAACAGAGTCATTAAGTGGACAGCAAAGACCTTTCTACATCATTTACCACAGCAGGCTGTAGTGTGCCTATATCATTAGCCCAAATCTTAAACATTTACCGAGAAGATATTACCAACCACGGTTACCCAGTTATCATTTGCGAAAACAGATGACGAATCGCCAAGTGTCCCTGACATGGTAAAGAGATGGTGAATTGTGCTCTCCAACAGTTGGATAAATTCTGCTGCTTTCACACAGTCATAATCAATGCAATATGTTGGCTCGTTTGTGAGGTTACCACTCAGAACACGAGTTACAAAATGAACTCTGCCATTTATTTCGCTTTACGAGTCCTGATAAAAATTATTGGACTCTTTTTGTTTCCCTCTACACTTACAAACTGAACACCACCACACCACAACTCCCAAACGTGATGAACACGCAATACCAATCACAGAACTTAATACAATTCGTCGATTAAAGGTATCGGTTTGGAACAGGAAGCATTATAATAACCTAAATCAAAATTATACCCACATGATGAACATCTAAACTGTTCAAAGCCTATCCCAGGCATGCTTCACAGTCAAGGACTGGTAATAGCAGCTCCCCTGCCCCCTTTCCTCACTTATCAGTCACAAGCTCTCACCACCGCAGTCAATTAGCGAACTTTACCTAACTTATGAAAACTTTAACAGTAACCGCCGACAAAAAACCTTACCAATTAATGGGAACCTTTAGCAATTTGCAAGGAACCTTCATCACATTTGTGATGTACTGGTACTTTATAATGAGCCCGCCGTTTTGGCCACGATTTGTCTTCAACTAAGGTGATTTATATGGTTGTGGTGGAGGATATCCAAGCCACCACCAACCCTAACCTCCTCTCTCATGAGCCTGAGAGGCACCGGTCAAGGCCAAGTGTGACATTGTGAGGTTAGATAAGGGAGCGGATTGAAAGATTAACCGTTGCCAAGCCGAGTTATGATTAAATAACGACTAAAAAGGTGGATGCGAAGCCTAACGCGCTACAATATTGTCCCACACGCTTAATGGAATTGTCACCCGTGTGACACAGCTTACCCAGTGACTCGGGTCAGGAGGTCACAAAGTGTCCAGATAACTACTGACAACTCACACACCGTGGAACGTGACGACACATCATCACCACCACCACCAATGTTACCACAGTCAACACCACCACAATTATCGGCACAACTACCACGCTGTTACCACCGTCACCATTGATATCACCACAATCAACAACCATCAATTGCAAATTTTTCAATATCACCACCACATACAGTAATATCACTATCAACACCACTGCCACAAAGGTTACCTCTGCCATCAATGAGACCACTATCAAAACCACCACCAGTAGTACATGCTCGAACAAACGACCCCCATCACCATCACTAGTAGCCACCACGATCATACCCAACACTTCCTCTAACTACCACACAATCTTCTCGATCACAAATCTCATAACCATCATCACTAGCGTGCCCATTAACCATGAACACCACACACACCACACAAAAACGCAACTGTGTTCAGAGACTAGATGTGACTGCATCTCGAGAAGCTTAACAACGAGTGTGTGGCTATGAGGCATGTGCACACATCTCGGTAACAAGGAAATGAGCCAAGGGTGTTCATACATTTCAGGAGTGGGGAAGAAGACGAGGAGGAGGATACACACAACAGTAAGGAGTAAGAAGGCGCTTAACAACCAGTAGGCACTTCATAAGTGTGAATCACGACCAACACGCCACTATCGACCATAATAAACACCACATCACCACCACCAACACCACAACAACACCACAACAGCACCACAACCACCAGGATATCGCCACACAGCCAACGCGTGTGGCTTTGAAGCCAACTTACGGGTGACCAGTCCGAGTGAACATTAAATACCATCGGCAAAGCATGAAGCATAGGCGACTGTGTGGACGGAATAGATTGGAAGGAGACGGGGTAAGGTTTAGTGGTGGTTGTTGTTGTGGTTGTTGTGGTGGTGTGTGGTTAGAAGAAGAGGTGACGAGGCGAGGTGGTGGTTCGTCGCTGGTGTTGGTTGTGGTGGTGGTTAGTAGTGTCGGTGGTGGTGGTTGTTATAATGGTTAATGTTTGACAAGCTTTAAAGCTGAGCAAGGAGCGGTGGTTTAAGGAGAGGAGGATGAGGGCTACTGTTGCTCGTGTCAGTGTTGGTAGTGGTCGCGATGATGATGGTGGTGGTGGAGGTGGTAGCATCAGTGATGGTTGTAATCGTGATGATTCTGAGCGGAGGATGGTAAAGCAACAACAGCAGCAACAGCAACACCATCAGCAGCAACAACATCAGCAGCAGGAGCCGGAGGAGGAGGAGGCAGTGTGACCATGAGCACAGCAACAGCAGAAGAAGATGTAGACGTAGGGGGGGCCCCCCTTCCCCCGCCTCAACTACCGAAACCACCTCGTGCAGCCCCCCAAAACACCGCCAACCATCCCCTCGAAAGAGCCGTACCCGGTCAGCTCGCCACCTCGTCAGCCGTCCCCCCTCTCTCTCTCACCTCCTCCTCCTCACCACCACCAACACCACCAGCCGTCTCTAAAGAAGCAGCCTTCGTCCCAAAATGTGTCGGCGACGACAAAAGGAGGGCCGAGAAAGAGGGCGGCCGTCCCGAGTGGTGAGAAGCGGCGGCGGCGGCGGGCGGGCGGCCGTGTGTGGGGGGGGGGCCCGTGAGCGATGTTTGTTGTTGTTTGTGAGGAGGGGATGACGAGGAGGAGGAGGGGGGTTGCCTCGTCAATTAATGGATGATGAGAGAAGAAATCCCCTCGTACCTGCTCTATCGAAATGTCCACTCTGTGTGCGTGCCCCTTCCTCTCAGCGCGAACAATGGAAACAGCCGACGGACACGGCGCGATTGCGTCATCGCGCACGCGGAGCCGCGTGTGCGGCGGCGGCGGCGGCAGCAGCAGCAGGGCCCGCCCCGTCCCTCACCACCACCACCACCCTCCTCCTGCTCCACGTCTCTCACCATCACTACCACTCTTCTTCTTCCTCCTCCTCCATGTCCCTCAACACCATCACCACCATCCTCCTGCTCCACGTCTCTCACCATCACTACCACTCTTCTTCTTCCTCCTCCTCCATGTCCCTCAACACCATCACCACCATCACCACCATCCTCCTCCTCGTCTCACCATCACCACATCCTTCTTCTTCCTCCTCCTCCACGTGCTTCGCCACCACCATCACCACCATCACCACCATCCTCCTTCCTCCCCGTCTCCTCTCTCACCACCACCACATCCTCCTTCTTCTTCCCAGTCCCTCACCACCACCATCCTCCACATCTCCTCTCTCACCATCACCATCCTCCTTCTTCATCCACGTCCCTCACCATCACCATCCTCCTCGTCTCGTCTCTCACCACCACCACATCCTTCGTCTTCTTCCTCCACGTCCCTCACGATCACCACCATCATCCTCCTCATCCCTCACCGTCACTACCACCACCATCATCCTCCCCGTCTCCTCTCTCACCATCACGACCACCACCACATCCTTCTTCTTCCTCCTCCCCGTCCCTCACCATCACGACCACCACCATCCTCCGTGTCCCTCACCACCACAATTCTCCCTCACCATCACTACCACAATCACCATCTTCATCCCTCACTACCACCACCATCTTCCTCCCCGTCTCTCACCACCACCATCTTCCTCCCCATCTCTCACCACCACCACCGTACCCCTCCCTATATCATATCTCACCATCCTCTCCACCATCCTTTCCATCTCTCACCACCATCATGGTCGTCCTCCCCGTCTTTAAACCATCACCACCATCAACCTATTCAGTCGACTGCCCCTTGTACTCTTCAACTCTTCATTCTCCTAATTTTCAGTCATCCCCATTCTATTAATTATCCTCTTCATCATAATCCACTTCATTCTTCTCTCATCATACTCTTTGGTTATATCACCTGAAGACGGTCGCTTGTTGTTGCGATCAAAACGTCGTGATCTGTTATTTTTTTCTACCTACGTGACTTTACCGAAAGAACCAAAGAGTTTGGATTCCTGCAGTCACGAAAGCTTCAAATCAAGACCCTCTCATCATCCTACACCTCTTCATCTTTCATCCTCCGTTCTCTTCGTCTAAAAACTAATCATTCCCTCTCCCCGTTTACATCATACTCCCATCATCTTGTTAAACTTCTTCATGTGTACATAATTTATATCATTATCAGCAAAAACATCAGAAGCGGCATAAAAATTAGCAGAAGCGTATTCAATAGCATCACCGCTGATCATATTCAACACCACCATCAACATGAGCATTCGGATTACCATCGCTAACTCGTCAACATCACTGTCATCATCAGCAACAACAGCTACAGTAGCAGTATCAGCAACTTCATCATCATCAGCGGGGCATCAGGAGCAGCAGCGTTGTCTTCAGCAGCAAGCATAAACATCATCAGCAGAAGCTGCAACGGCGTCATCTTCATTTGTATCACCGCCATCGTACAATAACACGATTATCAGCAGCAACTCATCATCATCATCCATTATCAATCATCATACTCAGCACTAGCAATCGAAGCATCATCATCAACAGCAGCAAGAGCAGTTACAATTCTATTTAAGTGAGGCCTCTACCAAAAACAATTAGAGCCAAATAAATGCAGACAAACACAAACCGAGCAAATACAATGTGACACTGGCAGACAACATGAGAATATATAAAGTGCAGTCATTAAAATGCAAATGAGATATCGTTCAAATTATTCAAAAAAAAAATTCAAAAGTGTACGCGTTCAAAGGCAAAACAAAATGCAAAGACACACAAGCCTGGGACCAAATCACCAGGAATGGGCCCTGTCACCTCGAATCTACCCCGGTCAACACTATGGTGGGAAAGAGCAGCACCAAAGAGCTTGCCAGATGTTGTAGGCATGGGGTTGCAAGGTGTGGCCAGCAGATGGCAGTACAGCAAAGAGTATATCGCCCTCTCGTATGGTGGGTGTTGCTGATGGTTTTCCGGTTACCTTCCACACAAAGCCAAACATTCATGGGATTGGTCTCGTCCCCCACGTAGCAGGACCCTCCTGCAAACGAGTCCCCGAGACTTTGTGAGGCTTTCCAGAGTAAATAAAGGAAGTTGTAATAACATCCACAATATCCAAATAAGGAATCGTGTAGCTTGTTTAAAACCGTAATTACATTTAAGTGTAGTTCAGATGCCTCTAAACAATCACCCCGACTTTTCTCCATCTCGACAGCTAAGCAGCCTTGAGGCTGGGTAGTGCTTAAATGTGTAACAATCATGCAGCATACTACAGGGGCTAATGAAATGGCGAGCAGAGGGCATTGCAGCAAAATCGTCTTCATCATCCCGCACAAAACCAGAGTGGTGATGATGTAGGACACAATAACCCGCTCACGACCACAGCAGCGTGGTCGAGGCCCTCATCCAGCAGTGGATTGCCAAGAAGGTCTGCTGTGCACGTGTAGTGTGGATGAAATATCGTTCCATGTATGAGAAGCATTGTGCACGAAACTTGTCGTGAGATTCGGAACGCGGCCAAAACCGAGTCTCATGTTCCGCGGGCTGGCCTTCGGAGTTTACATATACAGTGCACTCATGCCTTTTGAAAATTAGTAATTAAGTCACTACTCTCGTATTTGAACCAATGCTGAAGACGTACATGATACATTTCAGCCCTTTGTCAGTCCATTTGCTGGATGAAGGCCCCTTGTCTCTTCATGCCATACCGATCACTGGGTTCTTTGACCATACTTCACACAACGCTGGTTAGTGTGAAGTGGGGGGGGGGGCAAGGGGAAGGTCGTCGTGGGACCGGGTGAGATGCCACTGGCCACTGATCTCAGCAGGGACCCGGGTTGGTTCGGGTTAACAGTGCAGTGGGATAACCCACCGCGCCACCTCTTCCACAAACTTTGAAAACCGGACTGCAATGCACAATTAAATTACTGGCATCGAAAGGTCTTGTTGTAAATGCGTTCTTCTTGTTGTTGGTACTAGTCAATACAGCGAGAGTTGAACGCTTGTTGTTGGTTCTTTCGGTAAAGTCACGTAGAAGGGAAATAATAAAATAATAATAATAAAACATAATAAAAATTATCACCACGTTTCGGCCACAACGCAAGCAGCCGTCCTCAGGTGAAGAACATAACTGTGACTTTACCGAAAGAACCAAGAATATGAATCCTTGCAGTCACGAAAGCTTTAAATCGAAAGTTGAACGCTTGTTGACGTACGGTAGTTGATCATTGATAGCTGATGATCGGCAGCAGTGGCGGTCATCATTAATCAGAAAGAGTATAATCAGCAACCATGATCATATTCATCACCGCCCACATCATCGCAATCATCATCGCGGTCGCCTTTGTTATCACCGCCAGCAGCAATTATCATCATCATCAGAATCAACACGATCATTAAAATATTATATCACGATCGTTAAAATAAACATATAAATCAACACCATTGCCCTCATTAACATAATATGAACAAAGGCGATATATATTAGCATATAACTGTGAATTATAATCAACATTATCACCATCATGTCATCTTCACTTTGAACACCATCGCCAACATCACCATCATCAAAATCATTAGCAGCGCTATCACCGAATTAATCACCACCAGGTACCATCATTATTTTGTTATATGACCATGACAATCGTAATAAAATTATTCATGTTCAGTTGATTATATTCACAGCCTTAAGTAACATTTATTCTTTCTAGATTTGAAGTTTTCGTGACTGCAAGGATCCATACTCTTTGGTTTTTTCGGTAAAGTCACGTAGGTAAAAATAAATTAAAATGAAAACTAAATTCAAACATTTATTCTGTGGTTGTCGAAAGTTAGACTTACCCCCGCCATGGGAATGTGGAATTCCACCACTGACCCAGAAGCGCAGATGAAGATGCATACATACGTCGGATCTCGTCTGATGTCGCAAGGTAAGCAGGGTACAACTATGGGTGGACCGAGCTTGGATAGGCGACCACCACGCACGGCAGGTTGTTACAGGCTGCAGATCTACGTTATGAGCAGCAGAGGGCAGCGCAGCAAAATTGTACGGTACGCACGCTTCCACATCTATGCTCCCCCCCCCCTTCAACAACCATCAGTGACCAACGTGGTAAATACGGCCAAAAAGCCCCCCACTACCCGCACGGCATGATGAGGCCCTCGTCCAGAAGCCGGTTAACACAAGGGCTGTGTGCACGTGCATGAATAAAGCACGTGTCCACTTCTGACTTTGCTGCGTGATATTTGGTTTTATGCAAATGCAGATCTCAAGTGCTTGGCTATGGTGACTGCCAAATAATGTGTAGAGATCAGGCTGCGAGGGGGCAGTACAGGAATGGATTATTGAATCTGTCTGTGCGGAGGTTTGAGTGTTTCCCCCTCGTATGCATGGTTGGGTTTTTTTCCAGGTACTCGACTTCTTCCCACATTCCAAACTCATTAATTGAATTGGTCACGCATTCCTTACTAATATCCATTATTAATCCCAGGCTATCCTTGAATGAGACTGCTGTTCTCAATGGGTTCTTATATAAACGTACTGCGGTGTCTAACGCACAAACCAGCCATCTATATATATGCACGTCCTTTTGTTTACGTTACCGGAGTGGATTGTAGAGTATGAACTTCTTTAGCACCGTACGGTTGCCAACCGTACGAATCGGAGGTGCGGGTTTGTAAAAGCCGCCCGCGTCCAAGGTTACGGAAAAATACAGTACTGTATACATATTCAGAGCGTGGGCTGGTTGGAAACCTTTATGTTCTCGACGCCTGGCCAACCTGCTACAGCTTGACAAGATATCCATCCAGATTAGCAGGTGTTTTTGGAATGTTGGTAAACACGAAGCGACGGCCCGTGGGTCAAAGTCAAGTGCAGAGTCTAAGCTCGACCGAAATCAGACATCACAGGCGTAGGCAAGAGGTTTTGATGTTATATTTGTTGTGAAACGTGTAATGTGTCGGGAACGTCAGCAGTCGATTAAACGTCACCGAAACCGACGAACTTCTAACCGTGCGGGCAACGAGCACTTGAGATTAAAATCGCTTTAAAGAGAGGCGACGTGCTTTTGTCAGGAAGCAAATACGCCACGTGAAGAGCTTCAGCTGGAGAAGTGTTTATTGAAAGTTTAATGGCTATGCATACGTTGGTTTTCGCATTCAAACGTCGTTTTATAACAGTACATACAAAACACATGTCGGGGCCTTTAGCATCGCATGGCACGCTCTCCCGAACATGGCATTGACTTCATCGCCCTTTCAAAGCCCCTTCCAAAGCCATCAGCAGTTCCACACACACAGCAACACGACCATCCCCTACCCCTTGAATGATGCACAGTAAAATATAACTGGTAAGTAATCGTCCAAACCAATAAGTAATAAAAACTAAACTCACTGTCGATTTAAACGAGTGAAACCCATGTGCAAATCTATTTTCAAAACTTGCAATGGTGTGTAAACAAAACGTTTAACTTCTAATGTTTAAGCACACATTTATTTGTACAATAATTAGTCAACATCGGAATATTATAACTCTTTACAAAAAGTAAATGTCTTTTTCTTTAAATGCTCGTTACTAGGTTTTACATTAGTATACATGTAGCCAGTAAAGTATACATCAATGAGGAGAAAGATCAATATACTTCAGAACGCAAGTGTAGGCTGTAAGCACCAGTCAAGAGCCATTTACAATGTACAAGTGGTTAGGGTATATATACCACGCCTTCAATTGTGTACATTCGAGTTTATGCAGTGTGATATGCTTTTGAAGCATCGCAACACAAAGCTTGCAATTTCAAAATGACACAATACACAATTTATTTCTGTACTTTATAGGCATGAAAACAGCATTTAAATCTATTATGTCCAACTGTTTGAAGAGCCCATTAAAACACTTGTTTAAAAAATCGTAATAGCTACGCTGGCGAATTCAAATTAATGCACGATACCAATCGCATGTTTGTGGTAACTGGCCGTTTCGGTGCAAAAAACAGAAACTGACTAAAACGTAATTCCAGTATTTAACTTATAAAAACAGATAATGGTATTTTGTGTTTCGCCACATTGGTGCAGAATGCCATGTTAATATCCCTGTCGGAGAGAAGTGCTTTGCCAATCCAGGATGTCGGTTACATTAAGCAGCACGGATGTCATTCACAAACTATTCGACCAATGGAAGGGATAATTTAATTAAATAAATGTAACCATGTTCACGTAAAGAAACGACAAGACATTACAATGGGAGTTTGGCAGCACCCTTAACAGATGCAATGATAGTTGCACGCCACTCCCTGAACAAATGGGATGTTGCCATGTACTTAACACCCCTGACCTTAGACCGATCACAAAGCCAGACCGTATAACGTCAGCCATACCCAGTGATTTAATTTAAAAAAATGTGACGATATGGTATGATGGTGACGAGAGGCCATGCACATCAAGAATGAAGCTTTCGGGAACAGGCGTAGAAAAACCAAACGCAGTTTCAACTGCTCCAAATGAAGTGAAAACGTGTCTGAATAAAAAAAATTACATTATACAACTCAAATAACAAGCTCGTGTAATGCAATTAGCAACTTTAGAATTAAGTTTATTTCATTATTTTTTAACACACGGAAAGAGGGTGCTCTTATCTACATTCCAAGCATCCTTCACAGCCGGGACACCTGCACCGCCGAGGCACTGAGGCATTGCGCCAGGCAGCAGGATCTCCAGCACTGGACAGGACAAGTCTGAGCAGGTTGTGTGGAGCTGGGCCAGTGGGGGGGGGGGCCCGCAGGAGAGAGCAACTCAAAAGGGGAGGCAGAGGTTTGGAGGGCCGTGCCATGCCGCCACTGACACATGCAGGTTTAACGTTTTGTGCGCTCAGTTTGCGTTCTTGCTCAGCAGCTCAGTAGCCTGCTGTGAACAGAGAAGAGAGCGTTAGCCACCCCAATGACTGAAAATGGCCAAAGGGGGAAAGCGTGCAGCATGCTTCGACACCGCACTTATTTGGTTTTTCTCCTGCAGGAAAAGAGCAAGCACTGGTATTTAAATAGATGCAGGGCAATGCATTAAAATGGCAAACTAAGCATATTACACTTATTCATACTTCATCACTCAAAGGGATGCTGGACTCTTAAAAATGGTATCCCTATGAGGTGTATTTGCTTTTTCATTCTTGATGAATACATTTACTGAACTTACACAAATGTAAAAGAACAGTAAACAGATTATTTTAAGTGCCAGGTCCATCAGTTGCCAGCAGCATTGTTCAAAGGCAACAAAAACAGTATCAAGCTCAAAATTGAGCAGGATTAAACTATGCAGTTGTCATCACGTCAAGTCACTTAAAATAAAGTGTTTTCTATACACAGACCTCTTTGGTACCCTTGGTACTTTGTTCAACTTGGTGTAATTAACATTCATGGATTACATAAATACCAAGCAAAGCGCGGCCATTACTGGCACAGACATCCGCATCATGCTATGGATGGAAGAGCATGGCACAAGCTGAGTAAAGCAGATATCCACGTAGGGAAAGCAAGAGACTGACAGAAAGAGTAGGACCAAGACAGGGACCGTGGACAGAGCTCAGCCGATGGTCTCAGCGAGCAGTAGTTCTAGGTGAAGTGCCTGAGGCCTCATGTCCCACGTGAGTGAAACAGACTCAGCAGCGATTTCAAGCAAGATCTGTCCACATCTGTGCAATCAAGGAGAAACGGAGAGGCCCTTTAGCCTGCAACAAAAGAATTGAGGGATAGGGCACCACTATTATCATTGTATACCCAATTGTGTTAATAGGCAGGTGCAGTGTACTGTGGACACAACTGTTTAAGTTCACCTTGCTTAGTCACCATGGATGACTTACATTTGTGAATCCATGCAACTAAGCAAGTTATAACTGCAGGAAGGTAACAAGAGTTTAGTAAAAATAGGGAGCGCACAATGGTAAAACAGACTGAAAGAGGTCCGAGAAGCAAAGTTTAATGAAAACAATTAGAAACCAAGGAAACATCAAACCCAACAAAATGCGCCGACAGTGCTATAACATTGGACAACTATCAATCGTTAAACTGCAAAGAAAAACAAACTTATAAATATACAAAATAAAGAATATATCACACAGCTAAGAAGATCTCCCGACCCCCTTTCCTCAAGGCGCGCTGTTGGTCACATGGCTAACCTTTGCTTTTTGATTTTTCAGCTGGCTTGCCGGAGGGGGTCGCTGCTGGAGGGACAGGTGGGTTTGAGGCTGCAGCAGCAGCAGCCGCAGCCTTCTGTTTGAGCATTGTCCAGTCAAACGTGTAGTCGTACTGGTGGTTCAGAGTCCTGCGTTCGTTTACGACACACAAGCACGCACGCGCGCACACACAGGGTGGTGGTTTTAGTAGAGCAATGACGTGGATGCCAGCTCGATGAATCATTGGTGATCATCAACTCCTCGAAGTGTCGGAGGCCAGGTAAAATGCAAGTACGCACCCGCGAGCTAAAGCAGCTGCCATGAATTATTAGGCAAGTGACTCACGCTATAATCCCTCAGGGATAAATATCATTCACTGCACATTCACAAAAGGTGTGTCAGAGTGCCACTAAAAAGAGAGACTTGTGAGAAGCAAAGAAAAAGCGCAGGGGAGGGGCGACAACAGCCACTTGTGTGACAGTATTGCACACCTGAAGAGGATGCGAAAAAGCTGCCTCAGATACATGTAGTCTGGAGCCTCCTCAAACCGCAGACCACGGCAGTAGTTGAGGTACATGGCAAATTCTGCTGGAAAACCCTGCACACCACAACGAACCAATTAGCACGGTCCACAATACTGATCGCCAAAGGATCACAGTTATTGGCGCATGACAAATGTAAGTTGTATTTATTTTATCATTTTGCTATAATAAAACGAATCCACATCTGTATGCCACTGACCTTGCACAGGACCTCTACGGGCGTAGACATCTTCTTCTCACTAATTTTCTCGTACTTTTGTTTCTTGGTGGCAGCCTGAAAGCAAAGGGAGGTGTAAAAAAGTTCTTCAAAGTCAAGTAAAACCAGAATTCAGGCAATGAATTAGTAAGTGGCGTCTGCATTCCATAAGTTTATTTTTTTCTTGTACATTTGATCTGCCACCGGTTGAATTTCGTCTGGTAAAATTATCTGAAAAGTTAATTCCAAATGAAATACACAACTGGGAATGTAAAGGCCAATTATAATTGATCAACGTCAATCAGATGGCAGCAGTTAAACACTTAAGCCAACAGGGTAGCACAAATTTTGGAAGGCAGGTTTAGGCATTTAATGCATGACCATTATATACTTATCCTACAATTACATTCTTACTGAATATAATGAATGAAAATAACACGAATTAATAACATTGAAACCTACTTATGTGTTGTTATACATTTACTTATACACTGTTGAGTACAGCAAGCACAGTTGAATCATTAATCCAATGTTATGGTCAATCTGAACAAAAAGATGAATCCCAGTGTGTGCACCTAACTTAATCCAGCCCTTATGCGTTGGACACAAGCAAACTTTTGTTATTTATCCATGAATCAGTGCTGAAATTATGGCTACCACCAGATAAGGCAAAACCCTATCAGTACAAATTGATGTATGCAGCAAATAGAAGCAAATTGCTATTTGATATCCTAAGCTTTCACACCTATTGAAAAACACCAAAATTGTTTCACCTAAGGCAGTAACAATGACAATTGAAACACCTGCACTCTGGGCCAGTGGACTTGATCATTACAGAGTTCGTGTGAAACAAGCATATTTTGGGGGAACTTGGGAAGAGATTCACCTTGAGGCCCTGCCAAGGGAGGCTTGTCCTGTTGAAGTACATTAAAACGTATCCCAGGGACTCCATGTCATCACGGCGACTGGTGGGGGAAGAAAGGCAACAGCAAATATTTTACGAAGGGGAAAAACAATATCAATTTAAATAAATGGTATGTAAACATAGGAAGCGTGAGAACTACATTTTTTAAAATTTTATTTTACTAGGCAAGGCCTGCTGAGCTGTATTGCTCTTTTTCAGAAGCAACCTGGCCATAAATGATAGCTCATCCACCAAGTGGCTTATCATGTGGAAATGTATATCCGCCAAATACTCTAAATGCACGTTTCGAAAATGTGGAGGGAAATAACGGAGGAATTCCACACGACCACGGGGAGAACATGCAAACTCCAAATATACAGGCGTCATGGGTCTGGATCCAACCCATGTCCCTCCTGTATATCAGGCGAAGTAGTTAACATCTCACCACTGTGGCAAGATTTTAACCAAGCAATAAAAAAATATTCAGAAATGTCAAGTTTTCACATACAACACCCTGCACACACAGGATGGCATGGATATCTTGTATATCCCAATTGAGTAAGTAATTGTGATACTATAATTAGGATATGCCCACTACTTACCCCACACAAACCCTGGGGGGCCTGACACTGCACGGGGGGGGCTCACTTAAATGTCTTTATAAAGGCACAACGAGCATCTTGCAAGGCACCAGTGGGCAATGAACTCCAACTTGGCACTCAGCAACCTACATGAGGCATGTACAAATGTAGCTAATCGATTAGCATCGATCATCACGCTCACAATACGTGCAGCAGTGAATTGAAGAACTCGTGACAAACACCTTGATCTTTTTCACATATAACCTTGCAGCCACGACTGATTGTATATGCAAAACATTTGATATAACAGAAAAGCGACCTTAAATGAAAACAATTGAATCACAAGATGAGAAAATTGTTACATGCCTAGTACTATACAATGACAAAGGGAATAAGTGATAATTGTGAAGATTGTAATGCTGTAATTATTGTGTACGATGATACCGAGGGTAAAAGCTAGATGGTGACGTCATCACTGACATTAAGGCATGAAAGCTGATTATTTTTTGGTAATTTTAAAGACATGAATATTAGGTGCACAAAGGCTAAATAAATATTAAACCATGCGCTCCAGGCATTATCCACTATGCAAGCAGACTGGCAAACATGTTGGCTGTGATAGCAGTGTGACAGGAAACAGAAGCAGCTTTGTGTTAAGAACACAGGCAACAAGCAGCAGCTCTTAAGCATCCGCAATACTCAAAATACCCTTCTGCAGCTGGTATAGCATGCATATGACATAACCCGACCATTCCGTGAATTTAAGTAATGCATATCAATATTCTATTTTAGGAACATTATAAATGGGACAAACTGTAATACAGCGTGGCAGCATTTGAGAGCTTTAGGTTGCATTCAAACTGCAGTAAAATCACTTGTCAACAACTTATCCAACTGATAATTAAAATTAAGATGCCAATTCAGTCCAATAAGAGAGCCTCCATTTTGTAAGCCAACTCAGCTGTACAAAGAATCGTGGGCCAGGAAAGACACAAATGTGCAAACAGCCGTTTGTTAGGTGTGCGCATACACCCAAGAGCACTAACAGACACTTAAATCCACACGGATGCATTCTAATGCAGGGATGATAATCGACAGTGCGCAGCGTTACAATCAGTTTATGAATGAAAAATAATTTCATCTAAATATTTGATAGCCAGTCTTGTCCAAAATATTAAACTATAGGCATATGTATTAAACCTACTTGCTAAATTTCACGGCGATTGCTTTAGGGGTTTTGTATTTAGTGGAAAAAATATTTTCATTGCTTGCGTATGGACATACTTTTCTAAATTATTGACTGAAGAAGTGGGTTTTGGGCAGAACACATTTGCTTCTAGCGATAATGGCCAGTGTTCGACAAAGTTAGAGAGGCAGTCAACGGAGGGTGGAAAAGCACCCAAAAGGATATCCGCACTGGAGATGGAGAAATGAAATCCGGTCTTGTGCAGGTGTTAAGATGTTATTGCTAGATATGGCAGTGAGAGATGGCTATTGTTTGGGGAGCTCTTCATCCAGCAGTGGTTCTCATGGCTGATGATCATGATGATGAAATGGGATCATAACAAGCATACGGGGCTCCATTAAAAAGACAGCCCAGCCTCGAGTGGCCCTACCTTTGCTCAATTCCCAGATGGGCATTGATACTGGCGTAACGTGCTGTGCCCGTCAGGTTCTTGTCCTCCCGGTATGGGATGTGCTGACGGGTTCTGTTGTCGCGGTACTTCTTTGCCAACCCAAAGTCAATCAAAAACAGCTGAAGAGGGAATGGCAACACTCGATCAAGATCATAATGTGCACCATTGTTCCCACACCAAACATCTTTTCTCAGTTTATTTTGCTGTAAATCAGGAGTTTCAACCGTCCATAATGCAGGCAGGGAAACGATGCCACACGTGGGGGCAGGTTTACTTAAAATAAAAACCCAATCTAAAAACGTTGCTGCTAAAATTACGTTAATACTTTACATGCTAATATACCCACGCATTCAATATGGGTGCATGAAGGCCACCAACTTCATTCCTGAAAACAAATCGAGTCTTACGTATAAACGCTGCTCGTCCACACTAACTTACTATTTACATTAAAAAAATCAGAAAGCAGACAAAAGCTCCAAACCATAATTAAAAGTGTTTTTTTTGTTAATGCAGATGCTTTGGCAATTTTGTACCTGCATAAACACGGACTCTCCACTCACCAATTTGAAAGATATTTTTAAAAGAAAACTAAGATTAACATCCAAACCTCACAACTAAATGAGGGGGAATGGTCTGCACACACCACCATTGAGTTAAAGATTTTATTTGCCAGAAAGGTACTTTCAATGCTTCTGGTCCTGTGCACCAAAGCTTACTTCACTATGACTCAAAATATTAAGTGAAATTCTGCTGCACATACAAAATGACTGACTACTGCAGTGCATTGGCCTTAGACCGATCTTTCAACTGTCTTTGAACAGCAAAATACATTTGAGTTTATAATACATTTATGCAAAGGCACACTCTAAAAATACTTGTAAAAAGTTCCGTGATCTGTATTATTGTAAAATAATTTCAATGTTTAAGAAAATGCTTAATATGTTACTTAAAAACTACAATGTGTATCCGATGCAAACACAGTTGTACATAAAATGCATAACCTGGTGATACCAACATTAAAACCAGAACCCTTAAAGACGCATATACGAACCTTTGAAACCATCAAGGACAGCCAACACCACAAAATCATTCACATTACTTAAAACGCACGCCCTCGCCACAACAAACAACTGCCATTCCCTCTCAACCATGAAAATGTCAACACATTAACACTGCAGTCTGCAGGTGGGGTTTTCACGTGAAAATGAATCCAATTTTCTTTTCTGAAAATAAATGTTTTAATTTAATTCAAATGCCTGTTCGAGTGATGTATGAAACATTTTACATTTTATAGACTTCACAATTGTGCAAAGTCGTGTCTAATTTCATGTAAATCGCACATCCAATTGAATTCCAACCTCACATTGACATTTTTCTGGCTTAATATTACATGCCCCGTGCTAAAAGTATAAATTCAACATCCCTAAAACTCGCAAACCTCGGGTGCAGCATTTAACAACCCAATTCGCAATCCGGCTTCTGGAATAAACCTCGGTTATCACCAACAACATTTTTTCATTTCCGTGATTACGATTTTTAAAAAAGCGAAACGGGGCAGACCTGTTGCAGTCCCGAGAATGACGTCTGGTCGAGACACTGGCTAACACACTGGGTGCTCCTTTTCCTCTTCCCAGCCGTTGTTTCCGTGCACTGGGCAATCAAAGATCGTGGCAATTTGTCAACATAGCCGAGCACGCGCGCACCTCTAGGGCGGCGCGGGGGGCCTTTGTTACAAAAATGTCGCTCGTCACACACCGGCAAGGGCATGCAGGTGTGAGGAAACACATTGGCATTACAGGTATAATAACATTAAATGGCACTTTCAGTCTCATCATGGGCTGATACAACGTTATAAGCCATCTTACCTTGGTTGAAGTTACTTAGATTTAACACAACATATGAAAAATATTCAGTATAAAAAAATTGTATATTTTAAATCATTTGCCAAGAATGCATCAATTTCAATTTGATATCCCAGCACCAGTTATGACAGCAAAATGACACATTTAATGAGCTGATCAAGTTTGTTTAACAAACAAAATATTAAAATGAAAAAAACTAACAAAAGTAATAAAAATAAAATAAAAACACATGTATAGAAACATCACTGCCATCACTGCTGCTGGTATGATATTGTCAAAATGGACACAGGTTGAAAGGTTGTAAGAAAGGTTACAGTACTCAAGTTACAAAGCACTTCAACCATGGAAGATGTGGCCTATTTTTGGCATCAGCCTCGGGAAGACTTTGGCAGGGAAGAGGAAAATGTAAAGCAATTATTCTTCAAATGCAGATATTTCGCTCAACGCGGGGGGGTAGATTTGACACGTTAAAACATAACATGACTGTATTTCTTGAAAAAAAAACAATCCGTCACTTTCGCCTGACAAGGCTTATCTTGTAAATAACTCTAAGATACCTCAAAGGAAATGTCCTGCAAAAATGTCGTTTGATAAATAGCATCTCATAAAATTGAATGCACTTCTCTAAAATGGCACACGAGACACAGACGTGATGGGACCACGGAATAAAATCACTAAAGGAAACTGTGGTCACAGCGTACACCAAGCACTGGCACTCAAACCTTTCTTACAACCACCTACAACCCAGTCATCATGGCAAGCACTAAGCTTGCTTTCATGCAAAACTGCATCCTAAGTGTAACATGCATATACGCATATTAAAGCTGATCTCTACCAAGATTTTTTTTACCTAAAATATTGGAAAAACATTGTTGTTCATAAGTACATGCTCATGCCACTATATATGCAGGACATCTGAATTAGATACCTAAAACTATCTTTAAAACATAAATATATATATCAATTGCCTGTTGGTACGCAAACACAAGTTATTATTTAGCCAACAAATCTTTTAGCATCACAAACTGGCCACGTGTTAGGCGAGAGCGGGCCACGGAGATGAGCTCATCCGGTTACCTTGTTACAGTGGCGTCCAATCCCCATGAGAAAATTGTCGGGTTTAATGTCCCTGTGAATGAAGTTTTTGTTGTGGACATACTCAATCCTGCTGATCATCTGTAGCGAGAGTAAACACCACAAACGATTATGTTGCCTTTAAGTGATGCATTGCAGTAACGTTGTAACGATTATTTAAAATGTAAAGATTAAAAAAAAATCACAATTATACATTTAGTAGGTTTAAACATTAACTTATGACGTAATGTCAAGAGGCTAACTTAAAGTACGGCAAGCCACCAAATTACACAAAAATTGTGTGCAGTAATTATAGACTTACACCAGTGAGACAGGCACTAAACGATTATAAGTACCTGGTCGGCAAGCATGAGGACAGTTTTCATGGTGAAGCGACGTGAGCAAAAGTTGAAGAGATCCTCAAGACTGGGCCCCAGGAGGTCCATCACGAGGACATTGTAGTCCTTTTCCTGACCGTACCACCTGCCACACATTCACACAAGAGTGGGCCAGATGGTTCAGTACTTACCAAAAGGTCTAAAAAAAACAAATGGCCTAGCATGGGAATGGCAAAGCGTGTGCATTTTGTGCATGCAATTAAAACAACTACATGGAAAGCCTATAATATACCAACACAACAATTATCCACCATTAGGTATTTGGCCAACACAATTATCCATCATTGGGTGGTTAAAGGGTTTATTGGACCTTTGTAATTGTACAGTGCCATACTATATCACATTTTGTCCATGTGCAAAAGTTGAATCTGGTTGTTATTTAAAAAAAAATCACTTGGAAATTAACAGACGAAGCAACGCAGCTGCTCTCAAGTTACTTTAAATAAACATGTAAAGAAATCAGCCACTTGTGGTCTCCGACGCCGGGCCCCTCCCCCTTGCCACACAATATGGAGAGCTCTGCACAACAGCTGAGACGAGGCAGCTACACCCACAAGCGACCCGAACAAGGAAGCCATATATGGAAATCTCAACCCCCTTCCTCCAATCCCCTTGGCTGGTATAGTCAGCATTGCTGACTCACGTCCGTGACTCCCCTCTCGCCTATTTTTTTGTGCAATGCCGAGCAGCAATCGCAAGCATGGCGCTGCATCGAATCACCGTGAGGAAGCCAGATCTAGGCCAAGCTCAACCAACAGCCATTTGGGCTTTGTGCGTGCCACCACGAGTCACGTTCCAAAGCAAGGTCGGTAAATATTCGAGCCTTCCCCTTCGGAGGTAACACTAAACAGAAACCCCCAACGACAAAACATAATTGCATTTAATTCTAAGTTCAAATTACTGGCAAAATTTTAATTTAAAAAACATCCAATGTTAATATAATCCATGGAGCATGACGGTCATTCCATACAAATGAAATCGCTACATAAACAAAATGGGCGAGTCTCAGTTCCGCATTCTGGTAAATGCTTTTGAAATGTATTGTTTGCCGACAAACTATGAGGAAATTGTCTGAAATGCTTCAACATAGTATAAAGGCTATTATATACTGTACGTAGTAAATCTGGTACAGTATATGCATTTCGCATTACAGTACTCCGTTCACATTTTGCCTTTAACAATCATGCCTGGAATCAATTCCAATTCATGGATTCAAAGTGCAATACAAGAAGCCAATAAACCACAGCATAATTATTAACTAGACACCATTAGGAAGAACTTCAATAGGACATCTAGGGCATATTCAAAGGCAGAAAGGAAAATGTACTTGGCAGCTGTAAGCCAATTTTAAGTATTCCATTAACTGCAGAGCTACTCACATTAAATGCATAGCTTTTCCTTTTTCAACCAGCCCCACAAGGAACGATCACAATGCTCAAGCACAAACTGTACTATAATACGTGCAATAATGCATTGCACATTTAAAGGGGGCACAGGCAAATATGACAATGCAATGTAACGTAAAGAGCTTTACCGAATCAGGCTAGCCATCTGTGTTCATAAATGTGCTGTATTTAACAACTTAATGCACAAAATAGGTTGATCTCATGCAGTCAGAATATACTCGAATCAATTTTAGTGAACCACCAAAGTAATGTGGCGACAGCTTTCTTATGCAATTATAAGAAAAGCCACCGTGGACCCTCAAGCCGATGATTGTGTGCGATGGCAACAAGTTGAACCAGTGCTTTCGCCTTCTAAGATTTATAAAAAAAAATCCATCAACACCTATAGCTTCTGTAAACACACCGCAACTCATGGGAGCTCACGTTAACATCCCCCACCACCCCCTGGTTGTGGCGATACGGCTTCTTCATGTTACACTGCAGGTGAGACAGGAAGTGGGGCAATGGTGGTGGATGGGCAAGGCCAGCGTTACAGCTTTAATGTGACCGACGGTCTGGTTACCCTTTCCTCTGGTTACGCTCAACTGAGTATTGTGCCCTTCATTACATATGTACATTGTCGTCCCTGTGTAGCTAGTTAGACATGTCTTGAAAGAGATAATGGCCACCTCAACGGGATCTCATTGCGCATCGAGGACAATCGTATTTTTGTTGGGTGCGCTGGTTTTGTTCTTCAAGTGGGTTGCCACATCATTGTTGTTGTTCTGGTCATGGTTATACCCCTGGCTGCAAATGGTACGAACATTGCAATTTTCACAACAGCTGATCCGCAGCCAACCTATTACATTGATGGTCAAAAACCCAGTCGGACCTTTTCCCTATTTTATTCTCAAACCCAAGGTTATTACCCATTCGCACCTTAGCTCCGACTTGTAGTACACGTATTTATGAAAACGTTGAGTGTTTGCTCAACTGCTCAACTTAAAAAATGTGGCCAACCAAATAATGACTGCTGCCGTATTTGACAGCACTGAAATGTCATTCACGACCACACTGCAGGCAGCAGACACGAGTATTTTTACCTTTGTCAGTGCAGACGAAAACATTAAATAAAAAAAAGTGGGACCCCCCCCCCTCCCATGAGGCTTGGGTTGGCCATTGTCTCGTACCGAATGTGTGGGATGCCCACGCCGCCCTGCAGTATTTTGTAGAGTTTGCTCTCGTAAAGAAGCTGCGGGTGTCTCGCCTTCTGCGACTCCAGTTTCACGGCCACCTCCTGTGGAAACGAACGTAAGAAAGCACACGAGCGATTAAACATAACTGTGCGTGTACACGAGCCAAAAAAAACCGACGGGAGGACAAAAGCCACCATGAAACAAACCGGGAACGCATCACGCAGCTTGCTTGCCGCCTTCGCTGTCGATTGAGAGAGTGGTCGAGCGAGGAGGCTTCTACTGACGAGAATGACGACCCAACCCAGTGGGGCTCGTATTTGCAACGTTACTTAAAACATTCGGTGCCAATACTACTCGATAACACTTAATATCAGGTAATGATTCTCATACGTGGAGTTTTCTCCGAAAGGGCAAAGGATTTAGGCATCGCGATGGAAGTCGGGGGTGGGTTTCTTTGTGTGCGGATTTGACGGGGCGAGGCGCTTTTGATGGCTATCGTCACAGCACCTACCACGAAAATCCATTACCTCTCATCGTTGCTACCATCGCCACCATTTACAACCACCATATTCAACACTTGGGAACAACGCGAAACAACAGCTCCTCCGCCCATTGCGACAGCATTCATACAACACTTCTCAAAATACCTCATCGACAACCAACATCGCTGGCAATCGGGCCCCATTACCAATACACCGCCCTCGTGAACAATGTAACGCCGATAAGATCCCCGACGGCAAATAAAAAATAACCCTGACAACTGCAGTCTCCCGCCCGCCCGCCCGCCAGAGAAAAGCCGTCGTGTTACCTCGCCGTTGGTGATGTTGATGGCGAGGTAAATGTCTCCGAACGACCCGCTGCCGATCTTCCGCACGAGTCTGTACTTGCCGCCCACGATGAACTCGGACTTGGAGGCGCCGGCGCTCGCCATTTTCACAGCGCAAACTTTGCAGCCTCCGCAACAAAAAACGACGACGGTGACAACGACGACAGCGTCACACGGCAGAGGGTGGGGGACGAGCGGGGCGGGCGAACGACGGCGCTGGTGGTGGTTGGGGTTGTGGGGGGGGGGTGCGCGATTATTGTTTAAAAACACAAAAAACTAGCGACGACGTCGACGCCGCCCCGTAAATTGTCAACGGAAGTTTAAAAAAAATAAAAGACGGGTCGCCGTTGCGCGGTGAGCGAATGGGTTGGTGGGGGTGGGGGCGCGGAGGGTCGCGGTGTTCGAGCGCACTGCGCGTCGACGTGGCCGAGTCGGTGGTGGTGGTGGTCAGGCGGCCGCCTGTGCGAAGGGGAGCGTCAGCGCGCGGCCGCCATTGCGCGCCGCCTCTCTCCTCGCCTTTCTTCTCGTGGGGGGGGGCGCGCGCGCAGCACCCTGGGAGTCTGCGACGTCACTTCCGCTCTCCACCCCCCCTCGCTCGAGCCGTGGGGATGAGGAGGCGAGCTCCTCCCCCTTTTCCCCACCTCCTCACGGCCATCTTGCTATGACCGCCCGCCCGCGACCAATCGCGAGCCCGCGCCGCAGTCACGTGCGCGCGCCGCGACCAATGGGGCGCGCGGCGGGAGTAATGACATGGCGGGTTGAGGCCAGTCGGAGGAGGAGGAGGCAGGGCAAGGAGGCATCCCACCCCGGTCGCGGTGAGATAATGCCGGCTCGTCCGCCCACTCGCTGCCCGTGTTGCCACAACACGGCGGCAACAACAATAACCTTCCATTCGCCACGAAGTAGCGGTGGCGTTGTCGCGGCGCTTGTGCCATGTTATGTGCACGTTTAGGCACACACACACAGCTTGCCTCACCAACAATTGGCGTTTAACACGACCACAATATCCATAATACAGCTTTTTTTGGGTTAGATCGCTTAAATGTGTCGTTAAACCCGCCACCACCCGACACAGCCAATTCGTAAGGGTTGTCACGTAAACAAAACATGCCAATTCGTTACTAGTACAGCACACCGATGCGTTGGAGAGCCAAGAGTACGATTGTTGTATTACTGGCGAAACGTACTCGCATTGTAAATGTTGTGGCTTGGCTCTGCAACACCGGTATTGGCGGGTTTACGCAATCGAACAACTGGCCTGTCTGATGTTATTTAAATATAAATGTTTTCTCACACGCCAGAGGTGCTCTCGCAATTTCCCTCCCTTTGGTCACCAGCAATGTTGTGAGCGTGCACAAAGTTAAATCATGTACAGTGCAAACGTACAGAAGTTATCATACACAAGGGCAAAGGGCCTCTATTCCGTGTGGCAGCAATACGTTCAGGAGCTAAATGCCAATTCTAGATGTGAAGCTTCCGTGACTGCAAGGATTCGTACTCTTAGGTTTTTCGGTAAAGTCACGTAGGTAAAAAATTATTCATAATAAATAATAGAAATAATAATTATTTTCTTTCTATTATTATTTCTTATTTTTACCTACGTCACTTTACCTAAATGCCAATGTTGAGCTCTGCTAGCCACGGCGAGAGGGCTTCAGCAGAGAGTTGCTGGTGGTCTGCTGTTCCTCGGTTGAAGGAACGTGGATGATAGTGGTTGACAATGCGGTCCTTACTTCTGCTGTTGTGGAGTGACTCATGCAGCCAGCTATGGCTACAGGGTTTGGTGGTACATGTTGTTTATGTCGTTTATTGTGAAATTTCGGTCACAGTTCATATGATCACTGTTACATTGCTTTTATGGCTTTATTTTGGTGATTTCGAAAAGTGTTTTAGTTTGGCCATGTTTGTGTTGTAGTACGGAGTTAGACTGATGGCTTTAATAGAAGTTGTTTTGTGGTTGTTGTTGTTTGACCTGCATCCCACTGGAATTTTTGCACAGTGTTGGTGTACGGTGCTTTTTCTGAAAGATTTTGCAGTTTTTTCCTGGATTTTTCTGTTTGCGCATAGTCACATTAAGATGTTTTCTTGTTCATGTTTTTTGTTTGTTGCGGTAGCACCCGATTTAAGAGCCGAATGGCTCACAGGGCGATACCAAATAAATGAAAACTGAACTGAACTACTTGGGGAGTTTCATGGCCATAAACATGCCTGCTGTGGTTTGTTGTGCATGAAATGTATCCCGTATGGCTTTACGAAATGGTGCATAGTTTGAGTTGCATGGCCACACAACCGTGGCTTGTCTTTCATTTTACGTTCACGAAGATGTGCGCATCGGCCTATTGATGTTCTCACGGGAAGCAAGAGGACCATGTCAAGAAGCACTGCTTGACCGATTTCCCCTCTTACATTTGATGGAGCTCTACAGAGCGTAAGAATATCTTTTAGCTTTTCAACTCTGATATTGGACACATTTACCTGGTTCGCAGGTAATCAATTCTGATATTGGACACATTTACCTGGTTCGCAGGTAAAGCGGCGGTCGTGTCGAAACGCTATGCAAGTGCATTGCAATTACTGTAATGGCATCGCGAAATGGCTGAATAGTTTACCAGTTATGTGAAGTATCTAAATTGATTCAGACTGACAAAAACAAGCCGCGAGAACCGAAGGATACGGTGATTAATTACTCATCTCCCCTGGCATCATTATTTACTGTACGTCTTTGATGGCGACATGTCACATCACGAAAAAAAACCTCAACGCATTATTCATAGCACACGTGCCATGAAGGACAACGTACCGAAACGTTGCGTGTAATTTTTATTTTACGGGCCACCGTGTTATTAACTAATTTGTTGAGTTTTTTATATTTGTTGTGTTTGTGCACCACTGCCAACGCAGCAGCAGTCACCAGATTTTAGTTGTACTGCATGTTTGAGCACAGGAATTTCTTCGAGTACAGTATTTCATTTTATTCCAGTTCTAGCGTTGGATTGTTTGGAAGACGATAAATAATAGGTCCAAATGAAAACCTAAATAAACGTTAAATGTCTGCAGGCGTTCCCGCGGATATTAATTTCAATAAAAAAAAAGTCCAATCCCCACGTAGCTCAAGCTTTCACAGACACAAGCTCACACATTTTTCAAGACTTTTAAATGAATGTCTGCAAGGTAGTTTTAATTAGCATCTAGAAGCAACGTTATATCACGGGTTTGTACAATTAGTAAAAAGCTAAATAAATCTATAGAAAAACAATTCATAGCAAATGTTTGGTGAATTGAGCAGCAGCCTGATTGATATTCCGAGCATAAAGCCGAGGTGGCCAGATGGCAGTACAGCATGGATTCTTGAATCTATCCGTATGGAGTTATGAGTGTTACTCCCTTGTACAGATATGTATGTAGATTAACTAGGTCCCCATGTATATTTTAAATACAGTACAATAGAAACGTGGTAATGTATTTATAGGCCACACAAAAGTCTGAACAAAATGCGTTTCATATTGCCTTACAATTTCTGCAAGGTGTGTCCATCAAATAAAGGTGAAAGAAAGCATTCATAACAGACGAGTTAGTCAGAATGCTAACATTAATAGCAGCTCGTTGCCAATACAGTCGCGTCTCCAATCCAGCATGTCAGGATTATTAACGTCTGCAATGCATTAGCAGCCGGGGCGAATTCCAGGGTGTTGTACATGGGACAGAAGGGCAGAATGCATTACATAAATGGTATAACGAAGTAAATGAAGTCAACCAGGGCTTCAAATTCCATTTTGGTCAAGTGTTTATTCCAGTTTTATTTCTACACAAAAAACAGCGAACAGAAGTAATGGAGCAAAATCTGTCCTTGGGATACAACTTGGATACAACTTGATGCGTAATGACGAGCCTGTGTTTGAAGCTTCGTATAACAAACAGACCGAGTCAAAACATGTGCGTTGCTCACGTTGCCTTCGGTACGCTAGGCGTATTAATGTTTGTATTATAGCAGGGATACCCTAGCGCTAAGCTGATTATCATAATCTGTAACTCACAGGGGTGAACCCGCATAATGTACACGGCATGGACGAGAGCTTTCACCCTGCCATTGCCACACCAGTGGGCTCAGGAAACCCACCATCACCCAACTGCATTCAGAAAACATGCAAATCACCTTTAACACAGCCGGCACCACAAAGCAAACAGTGCTGACACCACTGTTTAACTTCAGGGTAATCGAGATTAGCTCATTAACTCGTTCACGAGGATACGTTTCAATTGCCGCAAATCCACAACTCGGCACGCTAGCAAAACTCGACCTTGGCAATCTGACCGTTGCCTTAGAGGTCCTGCCGTCACTTGCTTGCCGCTATTGATCACTGTCCTTGCAGATCATGTTCTGTCTCTGCACAAGACAAACCCTGGATTCAATGTCTACTCCACCACTATTGCCCCAGCCTCAAGTTGACATCAGCATTTCTCATACCAGGCGGCCATTTCACAAGGGCTTCCATTCACAATCCACTGCCTTTGCAAGGTGACTGAAAACCGTCATTGGTTTATGGTTTTTGTGCTCCCAACAAACACTCGTGATTCGTAGTGTTCATTGATTACTGTATTTATAATGACCAAACTGGGCATATGTATGGCAACTTAATTAGTCCTCGTCCTGTGGATTCATCGTAGGGCAAGATCCGAAAGAAAGCTAGAAAACAAGGATGAATTGATACCAGGCGGATTAAACACCACCACTATTGTGAAATCAGTTATCACAGTGATCAGACTGCCCAGCCTCTCAACCTTTTGCATTATGAGGGCATTACACATTCTAGGGTAGGCAGGACAAAAAGTAGTGCAACACCTACAGTATTTACATAATACACCGCCATTTACAAAACAACACTGTCACCATATCATTTACACAACAGGAATTTACGTAAAAACACATTCCAAAATGTTTTCCAAAAAATATTTTCTTTCATCAAACTAAACATACTGCATAGAGTCATGGTTGATATATATTTTAAATGAAGCAGATTTTTAATATCATTGGTCTTTACAAATATAAAGTGTCTGGCATCAGCTTAGAGGGCTGTAAACTAACAAAAATGAGGCATCTTTCTGTGTGGCCAATGAAAATAAAGTTCTGCTTGCGCCGTCGAGGGTGATGTGACAAGGCATCGGAAGCAAAGCCCAAAACTTGCAGCGAGAGTACAAAATAGTTGGTTGAAAGAAAGCATGGGTTTGCCTTTCCATGGCCACTGTCAGGGACGATGTTTGTTCTGGGGCTTGGAATGCAACTGATTTAGCAGCCACCAATTCCAGGCATCGTGCCAAGAATCTCCACTCTGCTGGGCAGCCCCACGCATTGTAAACATGTATTTACAAATGAAAATAATTACAGTGAACTCCCATCTCGAAAAGATGAGGCATCACACTACGGCATCCATACGCTAATTATTATCTTGTGGTAGCTTGGCCCAGGAGGGGGTTTGACACAGCTCAGTACAGGAGCAACCAAGCCCAACAGCAGCAAACATCGTGGTATTAAATTTCATGTCCCTCTGCTTACAAAATCTGACATCAATCCACTCACTGAACCATCACATACCCTGCGAATTAAAATACGATAAAACATTGCTGCTTCAGTAACTACGTGCAGCCTAATAATAGAAAAAACATTACCAAGAGAATCGTTTACTAAGAGTACCATTAGTTTTTTCCAGGTGTAAAGTATGAAATATACGATTCGTGTGTAAATTATAAACTTACTATGTGATGTAACAGATTAAAATTACTATGGTAATCCTAAGAAATTTTCTTTAAAAATGTGTATTTGAAGAACTTTTTCCCCCAAATGAGGTAGTGGACTGAGCATCATGCAAAAATCAGCTCATTCTCTGTCTGGGTTAATCGAGGGATCCCTATACAGTAAAACCTTGGATTGCGAGCATAATTCGTTCAGGAAAAGTGTTTGTAATCCAAAGCACTCGTATATCAAAGCGAATTTCCCCATGAGAAATAATGGAAACTCAGATGATTCGTTCCACAACCCAAAAATACTGTATTAATATAAAAATGATTAATACAAAATACCTTTTTATTTTTTTATTATTTAAATTTTATATAAAGTAATCAAATTTATTAATGAAATTTAATCGTGGCTGGTGTGAGGGAGACGAGAGGAGGGTTATTGTGAAGGACGACTTTCACTTGCAGTACAGTTACTAAAGAACAGTCACTACACTTGGACACAATAAAAAAATGCTTTCGCACACACTCGTGGTCACAACACTATAGTAAACAGTCTACGCTCGCACGAATGTTGACTATACGAGTGAGGCACGCCGACTGAGACCGAGCATGGGAGACGATTACCCACAATCCCGCAGCGAGAGAGAGAACCATCGGCTCAGTTGTGATCACGTGACGCTCGGCAGACAAAGCGTATACTGTACAACTACAGTACTCGTATTGCAAGACCTCGCTCGTTTATCAAATAAAAATGTATTTAAAATTTTTGCTGGTCTTGCAAAACACTCGCAGACCAAGTTACTCGCAATCCAAGGTTTTACTGTATGTGGATGATTTATATGAATCTATACGTGCGAGACGCAACGATGAGATCCGTTGACAGGCAGGAGTGGGAAGAACCGTGGCTTTCGTCCATCTTTGAACAGAACGCGGGTGAGGAATTCAACCCTCTTTGGCTCACACAAGGAGCGGCTCACTCTCCGACGACTCCACAGCCTCCGCTTTTCGTCTCCGGTACTCGGTCCGGAATGCCACCACCATGCAGCACGCGCCAAGCATGGCAATCCCGGCAAACAGCAATACGGAGACTGTGAGGAGAAGCCGGCACAACAAGTCAGCGTTGGGCAGTCACACACAAAAACAAAGATCCCCCGTATAGCCTTTAACAGACTGTTGGGGCAAATGCTGTCAGTAAGCACCTATGCAGAAGGCCGGAATGGTACACGAGGGGGTTATTGGCTGCACCAGACCCGGCCGCATTTGTCTCCCTAGTGGCAATGTTTTTATACATAACACTAGATACTCAATTGAGGCTGAGTTGACCTAGTGGAGGCCCAGGGCTGGTTCAGATAATCGTCACTGGTGTTGGCCGTGAGCCAGAATCGAACCCGTGTCGCCAGATTCATAGGCCAGTGCGTTAACCGCTACACTACCGCTCCCCACACACACACACACCATCACGGGTTACCGCACACACGTGCTCTCGTCTCACGCGGTCCAAAACAACAAGTTTGCTATCCAAGTTAGTTTAGTGAGAACACATTCTGTGGCAGTGTGCCAATTATTAGTGCCTCACCACAAGTGTCTTGATATTCGCAGCAAACAGGGCAAACTAACTCAAGAACACCATATATGCGAACGCGTCAACAAATTCCACCACCGCCACCGCTAGCTTATGCACGCTGTGTAAATCTACCCGTGTGTTACTGCAAGGAGATTTGCGAGCATGGTCACCGACGTTACTATCCACCTGATTTTTCACTTGTTTAATATATTTTCCCTTGACTTGTACATCAAATTAAGTGTAAACAGGTGCATGTAAATGAGGACTCACGGAGAACCTAATACGAAGTTAATGGAACATCCTTGACGATTCAAATAGCATTAGCCACCATTAAAATTGTTACACAAGGTGGAATGATGCCTCAATTAATTGATATGGATTTATAATCTCATGACATATGAATGGACGTGTACATTTAGCGTTTTTTAATTAGTATTTGCTGTATGTAATGGGCTCATGTCACCGCTGCTAAAAATATAAACAAACCACTTTCTAATAAAATCGAACAAATTCATTAAGTCACCAGGGTTCATCGCCAGATGCCTTTTGGTCAACAGATGCCAAAATACAAATCACCGCAATGTAGTGTGCCACAGGTGTTTAAATGAAGGTAAAAGCCTCCATTGATCATGCCACTTAAAATGTGTGGACGATGACTGACCTGGAAAACATTCACGTACGCTATTTAGAGGCTCAGACAACACACTCACAGACAAGAAACAATACTATTGTACACGTTGGCAGGAAGCATGTTACTGTCCATTACATAAACCAACTGAAAGATGATCAAATTTAATTAAAAGAAAACGGATAATCTGACGGTTTATTTACACATTACCGCAAACAAAGCGCGCAGCCACAAATTAAAACATCGTCAACAAGAGCCACATGGTTTGGAAAAAACAAGTGACATGATCTTGCTGCAAGGGCACACACGCTGTACAACCCAGACAGCTTTGTTGTTTTGTCTCTGTAGGTTTACAGGGCCTGTCACACTGTTACAAACATGACCTTATTTAGAGAGGGGAGATGTCCCAGTGGTATATTCATGGATAAAGACACTGGGGATGGTGCTTAATACAAGGGGATAATAGAAATGATAGGAGATGCTGGGGAGGCAAAGGGGCATCAATTTTAACCAGGCATATTTGAGAAAGCTTGAAATTCTCCTCTGCAGCTCCTCACCACCACCATCACCCATCCCCGACATCCTTCCCCAGAGTAAACACAGCAGGAAAAAAATCAGACCCAATTACCGGTCCAGTCCTGCGGCGTCACGCCATTGCCATGGCACACGGCGGCGGGGACGGCTGTGGTCGGTAGCGGTCGCGCGACCGCCTGCATCAGCACGATGTACAGCACGCCCTGCAGCTGCCTGCGCGCCACACACCGCACAGAGCACGGGGGTCGAACGCAGGCCTGTCAAGGCAGGTGGATCATTTGCTTGAGTTGATTACGAGGTGGGGGGGGGGCACTAGAAAAGTTATGTACACGCGTAAAGCAGGAGTGGAGAAGGCAACGTGGACAAGTTGTAACATGTTGTCACGTGTCTGTTGGTCTTTCCCAGAAACGACAAGGGTATGCCACCACACTGCAGAAAGATATGCTATGGGGAGGGGGGGGGATGTTGACTCGTGGTTTGTTTCTCCTTCATGAAATTGATCCAGTTCACAAGCTCCGATGTGTCTATGCTGCTTGGAGAGTTGAACCATAAACACTGCACAGCCCAGACCTGGCCCCCAACAAGCAATATCTCTGCCAATTTCCATTCAGAAATCTGAAGAGACACATGCACGGTCATATTTTTTTTAATTCATGCTGTAGAAGCCAAAGTGGCTGTGTCTGGCTGTATTGAAGACCAAGGAGTGGACTTATTTTCTGCTGGAATATCCTCACCACAAAAATGAAGGTGGAGCAAGTGTATAGAGTCAAGGAGGCAACTGTATTGGAAAACAGTGAGAGTTAATACGGGGGGGGGGGGTGGTGTGGGCTGTACAAACATTCAGCCCTTCTCACCCTGAGATGAAGAGGATGCCCGAACTGGTGGCCTCCCCGACCGGGTAGGTGCACTCGACACCCAACTCCATGCACACGGGATAAATGGAGAAGCCGAACATCCCGAAGACGCAGCACGCCACGGCAATCACATACTGCTGGTCGCGCATGCCACACACCTGCAGCAGGAAGGGGGTAACTTTAGAAAATCACAAAATCAGTCAATCAGTTTATTTCGGCTAAGGCCCACAGCTACAAACCTCTTTTTCAATGGCAACCCAGCCAAAGCGGCACATTACAAGGAAAGGATTTACAGGGGCTGCATAAAATAGCTGATACGACAGTAGCCAGCACGTCACATGGGAAGGGAGGGTTTTCAGGGGCTACATGTAAAAGAAAACTGATAATAATATATACAATAATTCACAATCAGAATTATGTCCAGTGGACATCGAGTAAACAATCCAAAATAGCATTACACAAGACGGAGAAACTCAAATAATTTAAAATGGCATTTATATGAGCAAGGATTACAAATATATTGCCTATTTTGAACGAAGTCTTTCCAAAAATGGCATTTTCACGTTCCAGTCAGTTGGCTTTACGAGCACGGTTGGCTATGTGCAACATACATACATTTACAAGTGTTGCAGAAGTTGTGAATCAACGATCAGAAACAATAATGAGAACGCGCGCAAATTCCATTTTAGTTTCTACCCGCTGGGCAACTTTAGGCAGCATATGATCTCAGACATGCCAATTATAAAAAGGCATGCCATTGCTCGTTTATATTTGGCAAACATGCAAGGAGTGAAGGAATGGCAACGGTGAAAAAAAATACTTGAGTCTTGAGCTCAGAGCTGTCATGACGCCACTGTCATCATTGTGCATCCCTCGTCAGATGTCTACAGCCTCACTCGAGATATACATCCGAGATGAATGCTGCTCGTAAAATACTGCACAAGCATTTAATTCATACCACGAATCAGTAGACATTATTATTTAATTGAGAAGGAAATTCGAAAGTATCTTTCCATTAATGTATGTACATATATAACTGAATAATTACGAATGCTCTCTTGTTATTAAAAATGTATGCGTCTTTCTCGCTCTCTTTCTCCCCCAGATAAGTATATGCCACCCTGACAGAGGTGTAAAACGCAGCAGAACACCGACCCAATGCAGGGTTGTGCAAACCAGCGACTCGCTCACCATCGCAAACACGCAGGCCGCCAACGCTGCCAGGCAGAAGTTGATCTTGGTTACTTCCACAAATTTCTTGGAGCGGTCGACGTAGAGGCCTACCAGCCCAGCACCGATGATTCCGAACCCGATCGTCAGCGCTCCACACAGCCCTGAGAAGCTCTGCAGCGGAAACATCAAAGCAGACCACAGGGGCCACAGAAGCCTGCTGATAAAAACATGGATCGCTAATGTATTTTTCGCTTCACATATCCACCAACATTGCGGAGGTTTTTAATAAAAATGTCACAATAAAGCAGGGTTTTTCAAACTCCACTTCTCCCCATTATCTTTTCATTGTTTAACAATCTCCATTCAAATAAAAATGTGGTAATTGCACGTTGCACGTGACCGACGATTGGTAGACAACATCCCACGTGGCGTAGGTGGCAACAGTCGTGCCTAGGTCGCGTGGGAACAGGTGTACTCATACATGATCTTGTATTTTAAATTTAATCAGCTCTCTTCACGTCACATGGGGCGTGTTTATTGAGTGATTCAGACAGTGTATTTTTGGTAAGGCCCACTGAGCCAAGAAGCATTTTTTTCAATGGCAACCCGGCCAAAACGGCAAGTTAAATGGGAAGGGAGGGTTCACAGCTATTGGAGAGAACAAAAGCAGGGAAAGTTTAGAGAAAATGACGAATGAATAATAGTAAAACAATAAACAACTATGCACAACAGAAATCTAGTGTGCAATCCAAAATAACATTCCGTATGAAACTCGTGAAAGGAACTCATATGTAGAGTTAAAATGGCATTTATAAGACAAAGGATTACAATTGCATTTATTATCAAGTTTACAAGTAATGAGCTATTTCGCATTTGAATGGAGGTTGGTAAACGTGCAAAGTGTGGGACATGAATGATGTGGAAACCCTGTATTAAAGACACGGGGTGTTGCGATTCAGCACACTGCAAGCTGCAGGCTATTTGAGGCAAGATCGCTCATTACAAATAATGCTGCCCTAAATTGTCTACACTTACCAGTCTATTCCCTTAGATGCTAGTCATATGAACTTAAACATTTCCTCCGGGAAAGCTGTAGATCTTGGAGAGGAGCCAAATTAAACATGCTTTGCGTAAAAAGAACATCTGGCCATATCCGGCATTAATTATCGTAGCTATTCAGCCCGTTTAAATTTGGCAAGTCTCTAAAAAACAAAAGAATACATCGTTTGAATAAACGGGAGGGTGAGTGACAGATGGGAAGGAGAGGTGGGAGAGCCCCGTACGTCCGAGTATCCCCGCGAGCACAGGATCTGCTCCAGCAACGTTGTGAAGGCGGTGAACAGAGCCACGCCGGCACCAAAACAGAAGAACAGCACGAGGTACGGCTTGTTGGTCATCACCTGCACGGCACAGACAACACACAGGCGCACGGCAAATGTCGGCACTGAAGCCAGGCCACAACAAAAAGGGAAAGCGGTTCTCTTGAGCACGTGGCCAAAGAGGGAAGAAAACAAGAGCCTGGGGTACGATTAAACGTGCCCAAAAAGCAAAGCGTCTGCTCCTACTTCCCCTCTTGGACATGTCCCGTGTGCACAGCCATTTTGTCAATCCACTGCTGTATGATGGTGTCGCCATTCAGTGTTGGTTACTTCACCAATACTTCAACAAGTTGGCCAGTGTGGGCTGATGAAGGTCGTGACGAGTGGGCTGCGCAGTCGGGGAAAAACAAGTGCAGTGCAACAATGGCATTTTCTGCACTGCCGTATGCTACCCAAAAATAGCCCCACAGCAGCCTACAACACCCGTTTATGGATCGAGGTCTCCCATCCAGGAACTACTTGGACTGAACCCGCTTGGCTTCCGACACACGAGATAGGGCACACTCCAGGCGATTTGGTCAAATGCTACTTAGCCTTACACTCTTAGAAATATGCCCGTGTCGTGGTACAGAAGCGCAGGCGCAGCACAGTGTACGTCCTCGACAGGCTTTCACCCACAGGATTTACCGCTTTGACGCTGCGCCAGAATGGCTCGCCGGTGGGGTGGGTGGCTCCGAGGGAGGGGGGTGTGGGAGGCGAGCCGCTGCACACCCCACACGTGGCCAGGGCGCAGGCCAGCACGGCCGGCAGGCAGTACAGGTACAGCTGCGGAGGCAGAAGAGGCCATTAGTGAGGCATGCGGCGTTGTGGCATGGCTAAAGTGTGCAGGCGATGCAGCTGTACCGGGTCCCCCCTTGGGCCGGAGCCGCCCAGGCACCGGGCTAGGAAGAGGTGAAGTACATTGGGCAGGTGACCCAATTTCATGGCGTGCACCAGGGTCCTTGCACCCCCACACAATCACGCTATGCCACGGCACCCGCTTACGAGCAGGTGTGTACACCACACATGTAGACAACCTGCACAGGTTGAACCTCCACTGGGTAACGGCGTGTTACAGCAGATACTCAAATCCACAATAATGAATGTACAGCCTTTTTGTCAATCCAAAGCTGGACGAAGGCCTCCCCATGCCATGCAGGTGGTGGAGGTTATTTGGGTATACTTCGCCATGCTGGTCAGTGCAAATTGAATGTGGACATCATAGACGTTGAGAGCAGAGCAGTAAGATACTGGATCTTGCTGCACTCCACTGCACTCTAATAACCACACTGCAGTTGTGCAGCACCTGTTTAACGTGTGGTGGTCACAAATACAAGCACTATCCACTCAACCCTGCTTAGCCTCCGAAATCGGATGAGATTGGCCACATTCTAGGTGACTTTGTTAAAGGCAATCGTTAATGTATCGCGACAAAACATAAAATGACTGTTATAATGTCGTGCGCATACACTGCAAATACACTTTAATTACCGGCGGTTGTTGCAATGGGATGGTTTGGTCCTAGAAGCCAAAATAAATTGTACACCAGGCCTTGGTAAACCAATTACTTTTGTTGCTGAAATCTATATCAATAAAAGTAGGCGCATAGTGCTGTATTCTATATGGTTCTGTCAAATAATATTTCCATTGAAGATAAAGGAATTTAATTTTAATCAATGGGCATATACTTTGACTGGGCAATATGTCACAATAAGTTAAACATTTAAACTGGTGACCCCTTTTGAATCTGTACTGAACACAGCATTCCTAGTAAACGTTAGTGAAGGCAGATTGTGCGCCGAGTTGGACCCCGGTGGTGGCAAATGCATCGAACGCTGCGTTAGCATTACCATCATAGGTATCTGATCTGCTTCATAGACGATGATAGGGGACAGCACATTGGCCAGCAGAATTCCCAGGGGGTTGGCTGTGGAGAGGCACAAGAAAATCACATTGTTTAACGAAGCAAGCCAGCGTTCCTTAATTACACATTACAGTAATTTTATCTGTGAGCTGCATCAAATTCAGGCTTTGGCGTTCTCCCTTAAGTTCATGCACATTTATAATTACCATAATTTAAAATGTTAATTTTATTCAAATTATTGTTGTTTTCTGTTATAATACCACGACTGTTTTGTGTGTCTGCGAATACCAGCATCCATCACTGCACAGAGAACTGGCAGTACTTTATTGATGAGGGCATTAAAATATTGTCAACACGGCCAAATATGTCAAGGCATACCAATGGTAAATATCAGTTGACATACCACACCAACACTTCTAAGTGTGGTGGGCTAGGGGTAAAAGAGGCGAGTTTTTACTCTTTGGTAATACACTGGAGGAAGTTCTTGTTGGTCAAGGGGGTTATGTGACCATATTTCACCACGCTTGTCAGTTGGTTTGGGAGGGGTGACCCAAACCGATTCGGCTATCACTCACGACTGAAGATATCTGTGGCCGCGAATTGAACTCAGAATTCAGGGTTCATAGCACAGTACGATAAACGCATCACCGTTCCACACAACAATTAGTGAATCGCACATGAAATGCAAGTGGCGCAACATAGAGAAAGGCAAGTGGATTCCCTCACACATAGAGGCCAGGGTGTTGGCCGTTGCTCGTTGGCTGTCGGGAAACCAAACAGCAGCCAACTTGGTGGGGGCGAAGAGCAGGAAGGGCTGCGCCAGCGCTCCCAGGGTCTGTCCCGTCATTAGCAGCGGGAAGCCCTTCAGGGCCGTGGGCATGAGCGGGTGATCGGACAGCGCTCGCAGCACGCTCCCCAGCGCGTTCAGCCACGAGCCCAGCACCAGCTGCAGGAAGAGCAGACAGCCGTCCATTAGCAGGCAACGTTACATGCAGACGTGAACATTTGCCCCAACCGTCGCGAAAATAATTCGTGCAAGTCAACTGCCTCGTCCCGGTTTCACTTTGTGCAGGAGTTCCCTGACCTTGTTTATGGGCAATAAACATCACATGAAGGGGGTAAAATACATGCGGACAGTCACGGTACAGCGAGGTGCCATTCTGGTGGGGGGGGGGGTTGGAGGTTAAAGGACGAGTCTTCATAAAAGGCAATGGAGACAATAACACCAGGGTCCGTGGCTCAGTGCCCATTTTAAAGCAGCTGGCTGCTGTGGTCTGGCCTTATTTCACCCTTTCCCATCTGCAATGGTTCATGGCACATGACCCCTGTTCCATCACCAGGACCACACTGTAAACGACAGACTCCCTGCTTATGTTGTGCCATGACACTGGAAAATAAACATAAACACCAAAGCAGAAATACATGGACAAATGCAATCACATACATACAGAGATCAACACAGACAAAAGCACGAAAACAATTTTGGAAAAAAATTACACTGGAACTCCCGGATTAAAATATCAGCTGCAGACGTGCAATGCCTGTCAATGATGAAATTTAACGTGTTGTGCTCTCGCCAAGAGATGGAGAAACAAAGGCTGCAAAAGGCCGTACCGTTACACGCAAGCCAATGCTGTCCATGGACCATGAGGCCACTATGCCACATGGGATGCAGGCAACCAGAAAGACGACCGCCAGCCAGTTAACTTGCGCCAGTGAGATGCCAAAGAACGTGGCAGCTTTGTCTGCTATGGGCGCAAAGCTCAGCCAAATCTGTATAGGACAAAACAGAGGCATCACAATTAACATTCTTTATTCAGCAGTGAATATACAAATGTCTCTACATGCACATGCAACATCTGTAATCCTCTGGGGCATTCACAACAGCCTTATTACATACTTTTCAGGACCAACATTATTTCGACAGTTTCCATGAATGTAAACAGTTCGTAATTTTCCCGACTCGAGCGCTGGTAAATTTTAGGCTACAAGAACTTGTTCACATTTACATGCTCATTAAAATTGTGATGTGATCATGATCTGACTAAGGTACTGTTGTATACATAACAGTACGTTTGCTTTCAGACTAAAAAAACACTTAACCTCTGCGCACATTGGTCCTGTTGAGCAATACTCTTTCCTCCACCTGAACTTCTGGAAATGAGGTCACATGGGCTTCAACCTAACCACACACATTTCTGGTACCTTCTCTTCGAAAAAAAACCCCCAAACTGTACCACTTTGAAAAAGGCCTTTCCCTGCCAATAAATACGTGTAACAAAAGACAATCAGGAAAACTGTGAGGGTGATGGACGCACCAGGGCATTGGATAGGTTGAGCAGGCACAAGACCGCCAGCACGAACCAGCGGCGTGCATACACATGGTAAACATGGGCCCCGGAATCCACGGACCCCAAGGAGTCATCAGGGTGCTCGGTCATGCCAAGCAGCCTTTCCCCATCCTCCCCCGGCTCAGTCAGATCCCAGGACCTAATTGCCTGGTTCCCAAGATCGCGAGGCCTGGTCAGGCCCCTGGGCTCCCCTTGTTCAATGGGTTGATCCATGGGTTCATCTTGATCCAAGGCCACGTCAATGAGGTCCCCTGGCTCTCCCTGAACCTTGGGGGGTTCCTTTGGCCGGGCTCCAAGCATGGGCTCCCGACGCCAATTTCCATGTTCCCCCCTACTCCCAGTCTGGACACTTTCTGGCTTGGCCATATCCCCGAACTCTATCGGTTCCACTAATTCATCCCCGGCCTCCTCCGGCTTTCCAGCTAAATCTTCTGCCTCCCGTGGCCAAACCAAGTCGCCACGCTCCTTGAGTTTTACCAAGCTGCTCGGTACGGTCAGGGCCCCATAGTGTCCCTGCCGGGCCAGTGCCTCTGGCTCTGCTATCCGATTCCCATAATCTATGGTAGGCTCGCGGAGTTGCTCAGGAGAGACTTCCTCAGGCTCCAATATCCTATCCTCTGGCTCTTCTTGCTTTGCTTGGTCTCCCGACACTGTGTTCTGATTTTCTGGTTCCTCAGCCCCAGTCAAGTTCTCAGGCTCCACGGTTCGATCATCCTCCTTCTCAGACTCAACATGGGTTTCAGGATCTACGGTCCGATCTTCTGAATCCCCTGTCACAGTCTGATCTTCAAGGTCTCCCGACTGCATGTTTTGATCAATTGATCTTCCAAACCCATGGTCCTCAGTGTTAATGTCCTGATCCCTTGGCTCCTCAGAACACCCAGACTGGTCTTCAAGTTTCACCGGCTCTACGGTGCAGTTTTCTACATCTTCTGGCCTAATTTGGTCCTCAGAGTCCATCATCCGTTCCTCTGGCTCCTCTGGTTCTGCCTGGTCTTCAATTTCTCCTTTATGTTCTGTGACTTCATTGTCTGTTTGTTCTGGCCCAGCCTGGTCTTCAGGGTCCTGTTCAGGCATCATGGCCCGATCCTCTGTCGCTCCCAGCCCAGCCTGGTCCTCAGGGTCCTGTTCAGGCGTCATGGCCCGATCCTCTGTCGCTCCCAGCCCAGCCTGGTCCTCAGGGTCCTGTTCAGGCGTCATGGCACGATATTCTGGTGCTCCCAGCCCAGCCTGGTCCTCAGGGTCCTGTTCAGGAGTCATGGCACGATCTTCTGGTGCTCCCAGCCCAGCCTGGTCCTCAGGGTCCTGTTCAGGCGTCATGGCACGATCCTCTGTCGCTCCCAGCCCAGCCTGGTCCTCAGGGTCCTGTTCAGGCGTCATGGCCCGATCCTCTAGCGCTCCCAGCCCAGCCTGGTCCTCAGGGTCCTGTTCAGGCGTCATGGCCTGATCCTCTGTCGCTCCCAGCCCAACTTGATCCTTGGGGTCCTGTTCAGGCGTCATGACCTGATCCTCTGTCGCTCCCAGCCCAGCCTGGTCCTCAGGGTTCTGTTCAGGCGTCATGGCCCGATCCTCTGTCGCTCCCAGCCCAGCCTGGTCCTCAGGGTCCTGTTCAGGCGTCATGGCCCGATCCTCTGGCGCTCCCAGCCCAACTTGATCCTTGGGATCCACGTCCCAATGCGCGGGCTCCTCGGATCCAGGCTGCTCCTCAGGGGCCTCCGACTCCATCGTCTGATCCCGGGGCTCTTGAGCCTCAGTAAAGTTCTCAGGTTCTAATGTCCGATCCTCTGGCGCCGGAGACCCAGCACGGTCCTCAGTGGGTCCATCTACGAGCTGTTTCAGCTCGTCCTGGTCCTCAGGGTACGTTTCACAATCCACGGCCTGGTCCCCCATCTGATCTCGAGGCTCTCCGTCCTGATCCCCCGTGTCCTCACACCCGCGTTGGTCCTCAAGTCGCTCTGTCTCCATGCTCCCACGTCCTGCCTCTCCTGGCCCAGCAGGCTCCTCAGAGTTCGCGGACCGCATCTCGGGCCCACGCGGCCCGGCCTCGCCTTCATGTTCCCCTTGAGGCTCTCCGACACGGGCTCCTGCCCGATCCCCTGGTCCCTCGGGCCCGGCCTGGTCCCCAGGCTCCACGTTCAGATCCTTGGTCTGGCCGCCGTCTCCAGCCGCGTCCGGGACCGACGCAGCCCCGCCGATCCCCGCGCCTGCGACCGCTCCAGCCTCGCCCTCCGCCGACATCCCCCAGTCGAGTTCTCCGCCTTTCGTCCCCGTGTTACTTGCACTCGTGCGATGATGTCACGGCGCGTTGCCGCTGTTGTTGTGCTTCTGTAAGAGTCTCCGGGCGGTCATGTGCTGCTGCTGCTGTTACGCAATCTCTTCCGCACAGAGTTCGTGACTGGGGGCCCCTCCCCCGCTCATGAGCCACCACCACCACCGTCTGAAGGTGTCCGGAAGGGGCGCTGCGACGCAGGACATCACCAAGGCCCGGCATGTCGGGGCGATTGCTGGTGTCGTTTGGTACTGAGGACAATGGGGTGGGTGGCCATTTCACGAGTGTGGTGGGTGGTGGTGAGTGGTGGTGGGTGGTGGTGGTGATGGGTGGTGGGTGGTTGTGAGTGGTCGGTGGTGGGTGGTAGGTGGAGGTGGGTGGTAGGTGGTGGTGGGTGGTAGGTGATGGTGGTGTGTGGTGGTGGGTGGTGTGTGGTGGTGGGGGGTGGTGGTGATGGTCGTGGGTGGTGGGTGCTGGTGGGTGCTGGTGGTGGGTGGTGGTGGTGGGTGGTAGGTGGTGGGTGGTGGGTGGTAGGTGGTGGGTGGTGGTGGTGGTGGTGGGTGGTGTGTGGTGGTGGGTGGTGGTGGTGTGTGGTGGTGGTGTGTGGTGAGTGGTGGTGGTGGGTGGTGTGTGGTGGTGGTGGGTGGTGGTGTGTGGTGGTGGTGGGTGGGTGGTGGTGGGTGCAGGCTCTGACGACAAGCGGGAGGAAGGGGGTGACAACTTATTGTGGACCCACGTTCAGAGCCCACCCCAATTTTTTTGTTGAAATAAAAGTTTCTTTACATTATGGAGGGGGGTGGGGGGGGGCAGCCAATAGGTCATATATGTCAACCTCTTATCAGTGCCTTACCTTGTTACAAACCAATTCAGACCTTATTGGTCACCACGTGCCCTTATAAATATTAACGTTCATCCCACAAAGTGCCATCACAATGGAGAAACACACAAATAGGGGCAAAAAACACGTTTTTTTGTTGTTGCTCTTATTGAAACGGCTATACGCCGTATGGACCTGGCAATGTCCCTGTACAAGAATAAGGGGTCAGCCGTATGGGTTGACAGCGATGATATGTTCATGGCACCCCACATTTATTCTCGACGCGTCTCGGTGGTGGTGACGGTGGCCCATTTCAATAACCCAATGCACACACGATCCTGCTCGGCTATCTACATCCACTGTGTCTTTGTAATATATGGTATATGCACGCGCGGAAGCATCTGTTGATTTATTAAAGTCGACTTGTTGCGTTCTCAGTAGCCGAGTGTGTTGAGAATTCATTTGGATTGGATTCGTGAAATTGGTTCACTCGGCGACTCGCTGAAGCCACCGGAGGCGCCAATTTCACTACAGATTATATCGAGATGATGGGTTCATTGCGGCTTTCATAAAATGTTTATCAATAGTGTAGAGCTGATTCTTGAACGTAATGTTGATAAACAAGCTAGGGTGCAGTGGGGTTTGTTGAATCATTATTACATGGTTCTTTGGAGGTTCAGCATGTCTGGCTATTCGCAATGTCTACCATGTCCAGTCAGTGGTTTAGGGCCCATTTAGGCTCTTAGAGATTTTTAAACAACGTATAGAGTACTGGATTGTCATTTGGCAAACTTTATTTGCCCATTTTATTATAAATAATAAATATATGATCATTATTGATTATTACGTCATCAGCGAGCGTGATGAGTTTAGTCACAAGCATTGACAAGGGAAGTTTTCTCTATTGCGAGATTGGTCATGGGTTTTGATATTGGCCAAGTCTTGAGATATTGCAAAACAATTAAGCACGAGTGGATATAACCAGGACACCGAGGTACAGCAAATATCGGCAAATCCTTTCCTGTTGTTACCTCTGAAGACTTCCATTCATAACTGTGCCAATGCACGCGACTAAACCACAAGCAGTGTGTACAGTGTGTTGAACTTCTTGCGCACCGTACATAGGCAACCGTGCTAATCTTTATTTCATCATTTTGATTCCAGTCCGCCTTTAACAATTGCCTTAGTTTCACATACTTTACCCAGTTGTGTTTTCCAGTTGTCTATAATCTTCATTACATACCTGCCGTGTAGATTTGTTTACGTGTCTGGCTATTTCAATGTCTAGAACCTTAGTTCAGTGGCTTAGGCTGCAATTGGCCACTCAGTAAATTTAATGAACGCAATCACATTGGTTTTTATGCATCTTCATAATGCTTGCTGTGAAAACAAGAGCTGGGATGGAGTGCTTTTGGTGAATTAACTTTGATTGCGAAAAGCAGCAATGTTCATGGAGAACGTTTTAAATCATTGCAAATTACCTGCCATGGCGCATAATTTAGAAACATGGACTGTGACAGTGAACATGGAGCAGGGCTGAAAAGTCAACAAAGAAGCGTGGAGAGATCGATTCTGGGAATTACACCGACACACGAACAGGAACACACGGATCACGGAACTCATGCAAATCGCAGACAATTTTGACGGAAGACAAGTCGTGGGCTTGGACAGAACACATCAATCAAGAGGGATGATGGCCAATGAATGAGACTGGTAACAATATCGGTTCAAACCAGGAACATGCCCAAGATGACGACCGCAGAGATGACAAGATGAGAGCAGATCTTGTTCAGGAGTGCGATGGATGGCGATGTTGTGTGGAGAAGGTATCCTTCAGTGGACAGCACGTGGCTGATTGTGGTGCTGAATGGCACTGTGATACAAATTCAAATGTTACATAAGTCCGGCAGTGAATTGGCTTGTCAGCTGGTGACACGGATGCCTGCTTGTAAGACTGTAACGATGCATCGATTGCTGAAAACAGATTTTTACGCTTACAATGGATGCAATGAACCGAGTGTGAAAATCAACGATTTAAGCAAATTATATTAAAATACTGAAATGTTACATTTAGATTAATGGAGCAAACATCTGTAAATAGATTATGCAAATAGAAAAACTGTACAAATGAGATGGTACGAATGAGACAACAAGTTAATACGGACCCGGAATTATGACAATTCAGCAAATGGATGTGGGTGGTGCGGGCGAGGTAGTGGTGAATCTTTACATGCATGCTGGCATGCATTTCCTCTTCTAGAATATTAACCATGGATGCCCGTGCGATGCAGAATAAATCGCAAGGTTCCCTCTTAATCTGTTACTATTTGGCTTTGACCTTATCTTTCAGAACTGGATGTTCCCTATGTACCTTTCGGAACCCACATTCGAGACCACAAAGGACTCTTTTTTGGATCCAAACTATAGAACACACTTCATTTGATCAGGGAGTGAATCCAAAAATGTTTAACAATCACCTTCAAATGCTTAATTTCTAAAATATGTTTTATTGACTGGTACAGGTTGAAGTTTTCTTTGATTTATAATCAGCTTCTAGTTTTAGACGTTTGCTTTATGAACCTTTACATTATGCGTATTTGTAATTTGACATTTGTTTGGGATTAAAAAAATTGAGTACAGAGCCAAAAAATGTAAAATGTACACTGGCTGGGCTTAATGGTACAGGAAAGTAACAATGACAGAATGTGATAATTCATTTTACAATTTTATTCATATTGGCAAGGCAGGCAAAATAATTAAACCTCAAAAATAATCTCACAACCTTACAAAATTTCCTTTAATAATTTGTGCAACTTAAACGCAAAATTCACCATCCCTGAATCCACGGCCATACCTTAAGACAGAATGGTTCGACATTCATGAAAGATAATTCACCTGTGAAATATGTGTTGTACATAAAACTCACAAATATATATTAATCAACATCACCATTTATATAAAAAAAACCACCAAAGTCAGGTGAATTTGTAAAAAAACACGCCACTGAAAACAATAAAATCATTTACAGTTTTTAATTGAAGTAAAATGTTACTTTGTAATATAACCGATTGGCCAGGTAAGCGTTAGTGCTACCTTAGCTTGCTTATTATGCAGCCCAAGTACAATTTGGATGAAATGCCAGTTTGATGAAGTAGAGGAGCATAATGCAATTGATTTGTCCTTAAGCCTCGCAAGTCTTCCATAATCTGCATGTGTTGGTCGGTCTATCTCTGCCAGTGGCTTGAAAGCCATACATGCTGTTGTCCATTTGCGCTGCGAACCCTATTTTACGTAGAACATGGTACGACACAAATTCCATGCATCAATACAATGCATGTACACATCCGCTTCATGAGAGGAAATGTAGCATAACATTTAATTCCTGTCGATCGCCCGTATCCTGAGCAATTTACAAAAATTTGGTTATTTGCGAGTTACTTAAAAATTATCCCCCATGTCATACTTGTCAACATAACAGGATTCTCTGGTTAGACAACCATTTTATGATCTAAGACCAGCCCAGCATCACTTCCGCCCTGGGAAAACGCCGTTTCAGTTGCCCTGCACATAAAAGTTGTCAAACTGTGCATTCTGGAATGTGTGCGTTCCAATTGCAACCCAGCCTCTTGTTGGCATAATAATCTTCTCCTGTGTCATCACCAGCTGATTTTCAACCACGGCCACCACGCTGTCACCCTGGCAAAAAACATTATCACCATCATCATCATCGAATCATTTTACCACGCTTCACATGCCGTTACATCTTGGAGCGCATGCAAAACGGTGTTAACGTGTGACACTAATTACTATCGATCTACAAATACTACATAAAAAGAACCTACAAATACAATAACACAAAATAAACTATGGTTATCTCTCCATATCATCGAAAAATTTGTCATTGTTCATAGTTAATTTCAGAAAAGTCTCAACTCATCAATGAAGTGATACAGTGATGTGCACACACCACTCCTGACTGAAACCTAACATCGAAGAATGTCAAAGAGAGAGAGGAAAAGGGGAAGTCCGCTGTACAGTTGTGAGAAATGCTTAAACCCGATTTCAAAATAACACATGGGAAACACATTGCATCCCCACTCCTAGTCGTACACAATACCTCTGTTTTAAAAACACCACACGCAACCACTTTATGGTCAGTGCATACATCCCCGGAGGCGCGTACACTTTTTGGACATGTCCCCAGCGACGGACTCGCCTCCAGGCCTCACCTGCAGTGAGAGGGTCATCGTGTACCACGTCCAGGGCTTGGTCGGGGCAGTCCCTGACATCAACACGAACCTCCCAGCTGTGGGCAGGGAGAACATGAGGCAGTCGCAAACACAATTAGAGGCATCGGTGACACCACGGACCATGCACGAGTATCCCAGTGTATTCCGGTCATAATCAGAATCTTTAATTATCCGATAAGCTATGAATCTCTTTTTCACAGATGTCCAATAAGGGCGGGTCAGCGAGTTACATCAATAATGCAAAAAAAAACGATATAAAAGCAAGATAGAGAAACAAGAAGCAAGTCGCTAAAAATAAACATAAATTAAGTATACAAGTATAGTGCCATCGCGGGATGTCACTGTCCAGTGCCGGCTCTAGAGAGGCACGGCGTGCGGTGTAATGACATCGCGGACACCACAAGGGTGTGGGTGTAGTACCGGCCCTAGAGGGGCCCGGTGAGCGCTGATTGATAGCGTTGGATGACACCACGCTTGGCGTGCAAGTGCCAACCCTACAGGACAGGGTGTGGGAGTGCCGGCCGTAGGAATGAGGTTACTAAAGGCCGTGGCACTCTGGTTGACCCGGGAGGACACGTGACCAGTTAAGTCTACAAAGGGGCCCCAAGTGGCGACTAGGGGTGGTCATGTGGCTGGCATCCAGATCCTTCCCGAGGATTCTGGAAGGTGGTCGTGGCCAAGAGTGGAGCCAGCCACGCCGCAGAGAATATAAGCCGGGTCCCGAGAGGAACCAGGGTTGTTGTTCACCCTGGAAGAAACCTTCGTCTACGTTCTACCGAGTCTCCAACACGTGGACCTGGACCCGAGCTGTTGGTCCCGGTCCATAGCAGCTAGTCACGTTGTAATTAGTGTAGTTAGCCTGGTGGTCACCACCACAGGTTGTTATTCTGTTAAGGGGGCAGTTACCCCGTGTGTTGGAGTTAAATAAATATGTTGCCTCCAAGTCGACGTCTGCGACTCAGTTGAACTCACTACACAAGTACAAATTGCACAAGTACAGTCACCATCGGCCATGATACATTCACCATGGGATAAAGGCACAAGCTGTCGCCCGCCTCTGCTATTCAGTGGCCTGAAATCAAATGTATCGCTCCAGATGACCGCTGCAAAGTATGATCTTGAGTTTTGATTATAGTGTGCTGATCTGTAAAGGTGCATTGAAAAATGTTGATACTCTTACTGATACTCCTGCTGTTATAGAGTGACTCATGCTGCCAGCTATGGCTGCAAAGTTTGGTCGTACATGTTATGTATATCGTTTATTATTAAATTTGAATCACAGTTCCTATGATCACTGTTACATTGTTTTTATAGCTTTATTTTGGTGATTTCGAAAAGTTTTGGTTTAGCTATGTTTGTTGTAGTACAGAGTTAGATTGATAACTTTAATCTAAATTGTCTTATGGTTGTTATTGTTTGACTTGCACCCCACTGGGATTTTTGCACACAGCATTGATATACGGTGCTTTTTCTGGAAGACTTTGCTGTTTTTTCCTGGATTTTTCTGTTGCGTGTAGTCACTTTAAGATGTTCCTTGTTCATGCTTTGTTAGTTGCGGTTGCACCCAATTCAAGAGCCGCATGGCTCACAGGGCTATACCAACTAAATTAACTGAACTTTCGCCGTCCTACGATGCAACATTCTACCTAGCATTGGCAACACAGGCGGATTTTAATCGTTTCATCTCCACGGCTAATATCCTTTAGAGCGCATTACTCTCCGTCATTAGTCTCAACCATTTACCATCAACTGAAACATGTTCCAGTGTCAGAACCCAAATCTGAATATTCACAACTACCAATACTACGTAGAAAGGTAACAATCTCTAACCCAGGTTTTGCACGTAGAATTAGTTATGTACAGAAATTACGTTTTTTGTTGTTGTTGTTGCCCGCAAGCATTGTGTGGGCTGTTATCCTGTTCCTTCCCATTGCCGTTGGATCAGTGCACTCACCATTACGGTGTAATTCTTCACATTGAGCGTGACCTTGCTTCTTCGAAAATGATTGGAAAAGACCATTACAAAGTATCCACTAAAAAGAAAATTGGCGCCATATCCACTTTGACCTGCGACCTTGACAGCCTCACCATTTGCTACAGATCAATGTGCACACTAGATTACAAGTAAATCTAACCCTAACGGTCTTTTTTTCCCCTCACAAATATATCTTGCGGGCAAAATAACACACAACTGTGGAGGGGGTGGGGGTGTTTATATGGTAGATTTTGCCCGTGCTCTAGGTAATGAAAGCCAACTCATTTGGAGATACAAAACAAAAGAAAAACTGAAAGCTTTGCTCCAAAAAACCCAGCACTGGGCTTGACGTGTCACCTAGGTCATTGGTGAGGGCGAATGTTCCATTTGCGAAAATCCAGAAGAAGACCCCCCGGGCGAATGAGATATCATTGCCGGCCTTGTTCACCCGCCCGGCGATAAAAACTCCTCCCTGCTCGGCATCCTCCATAAACACGTCACATGACACCAGCACATCGCTCCTGCACACAGTCACACGCAGCGGCAACGTACACGATTAACGGCCGTTCATCCAAAGTGCAAGCGGAAATAGTTTTTGTCGAAACGCCGTTCCAAACTGAACATGGACAAACGAATAAATGAATAACCGTGGCGATCGGCGGCGGGTGGGTTCTCACGCTCATACCAGTTGTGATTTCCGATGACCGTGATTGGCTGTTTGGCATCCTCGGCCCAGGTGATTGGTCGGGTGGTGATCACCTGACGCATCGTGAACACGTGCGGCCCCGGATCGGACAAGTTCCGGAACAGTTCAAAGACGCCCGTCTGGTCGGCGAAATTTGGTGCCTCGCTGAACAGAGGAGTAGCTTGTAGGGTGGGGATTGTGGGAAAGCAGTAAAAATTAGGGGAAAAAAAACATTTTTTTTGCATTATGTATTCTTTATTTCCCAAAGAAGCTCCCAGAACAAAGAGTGAAATGTCAGGCATCGTGCCGAACAGCATGCAGTGGCAAAACCGTAAAACATCGGAGAGCCGTGAAAACCTCTGCAGGAGCGTCTTGCTTTTTTAGTATTTGTGCAAAAAGACTTAAGTCAATGCAATCTTCGAAAAATATATTTTAAAAATTGAGTTGGCAGAGTAATCCAATGAAACACTGCAGTTTGTGAAGTAACACTGTGTTCCACAATGTTTGCTGTGAATCTAATTCCGCAGGAAAACTGGATTCCCCATACAACCCTCAAGTACTTTCCGATGCAGGGGGTTGTTTTAAAAAAAGATATACGTATTTTTTACCTCACCCGCTTAAATGAAATCGTGCTTGGGCTCACGCTTGATAAACGGTAAAGATGCTTCCCTGCCTTGCTCCACTGGAGGAAAATCTCTAGAGGAAGTCGAGTGAATGAAGGTGAAGATGCAGCCCTGTTCCATCACTGCTGGCGGAAGGGCCTCCACGAGTAGCAATGACACGAACTCTCTCCTGGCGCTCTCTCGCCGTGGCCAGCGGACCTCGACGTAGGCCTTCAAGCTGCTGAACGTGTCGCCATACGCGAGAGGGTAGAATAGTTCTAGAGAGCCTCTCCTCTGCAGGGTATTCTGCCCTACTCTTTCACACCAGCCGGACAACTTGCAAGAGGGGCAAGTACCCACACTTTACCCCTCCACATGCGACTTGTCGATCGACTAACACTTGTTCACAAACATTTATTTTTAACCATAAGAATTTTTTTTTGGGTTAGATCATGTAAATATAATTACGTCGTTAAACCAGCCACCACCTGACACAGACAATTAGTAATGTTTGTCACGTAAACAAAACTTGCCAACTCATTACTAGACAACAGCCATATCAGACATGATTACAATCTAATCGGCATAATAATTGATTAACTGCAGCTCAAAGACTCACTCCTACAATGCGTGTGGTGAAGTTAGGAGAAGTCCATGTGCTTGGCATTTGAAGACCAGAATTGGTGATCTTGCCAACAATGTGTTCAGGGAGGCAGCTCCATATCCGAGCAGCAAAGTGTAGGGAAGCTTATACACAGGGAGCAATGTTCTGGCAACTGGGGGGGCAAGGGCGTGGTTTGGCAGAGTTGTGCAGAATCGGGCGGCACGGCGTCTCTCATATGGAGGTGGGAGCATGGCCTGAAGGTCTGTGCTGCAGTGGCTGGTGTGCATTTGGTACAGGACTGTGACAGCAGTCCCGTACACAACATTTACATTTCGAGTACGACGTTTCGTCCTTTATATTTCGACATATTTATATTTATGCAATCTAACCCAAAAAAAACCTCTATTATGGGTAATATTGGTCGCGAAAGCCTACGGTGTTAAATGAGTGTTTTACTCTGCATTGGCAGCGGTGCACGTGATAAAGGGCCATTGCCCTAAACGATGCCGAATACACGTCTCGTCCTTTTCTGGGCAGCGTTTCAGCCGGAATGTGTCGAGGTTTTTGCCATTTCGTTTGTGAACTCACCGACGTCAAAGGAGTCGTTGTAGATAGACGGGAACGGCTGGGAGGCCGGGGGCCTGGGGTAGGAGCCGCGGTTGCCGGTGAGGAGCGTAGTGAACGTGTACACCTCGTCCACGTCCAGGCTCAGGGTGAAGCTGCCCTTGTCCACCTTGCGTCGCACGGGGGACGACACCAGAAAAAGTGCGGCTCTCACTTCGGTCGAGCTTCTCTATGGTAGCGGCGCAGGGGGGCCACTCCGCCATCACGACAACTCGGTTCCCAAAGCGGGATCGACCACAGGGCTCTCGCCTGATGGGGCCAGGACGACGGGCGGTTCGGCAATGGAATATTGAATCCATGTGTGGAGCTTAGATTGTGTTACCGCCTCCTCGTATGCCTGAGTTTTCACCGAGTAGGATACGGTTTCCTCCCAGATGCCACACTCTCAATAACGGGATTGGCCAACCATCTCAACATAGCAAGACCTCTCCTGAATGAGTCTTGAGTGAGGATAACTTGGATAAATGAATGGCATGACTGCCATGTTACTACTCAACACCGCACAGACATGGCAGAATGTGTGCTTGACGATGGAGGCTCGTGAATGAAACGCGTCCTGGCCTGGGACAGTCAACTTTCTTGGGTCGATAATTGCAACAACTCCCCAATCTAGGCACGCGTGGGCGAGTTACCTTGATGGGCGGGAGGGGCTGGAAGAGCACGCTGGGCATCCCCGTGAAGTCGAGGCGCGAGTGCCACACCTGCAGGCTCGCCACGTGGGCCTGCAAGAACCAGGTAAAGGCATCCACATCGAACAACGTGAATTGGAATCCACGCACGGTGGTGTGGGGTTAGGGTGCGCACTGCATGCGTTTGATTTTCTCTGCACCGCTTGTGCAATGGCCAGCCACCCAGGCAAATGAAACAGAAGTCGGTGCTTGTCAGGGCGGACGTCTGGACTCAGTGGAACGTAAACAAAGGTCTCTGCTGCTGTCCTGCTCTCGAAATCGAGACCCATTGTAGTCAAATAAATACGCATAAAATACGCTTCCTTCCCATATTTGTCCCTTCACGTAAACAATTTAAAGAATATTTTACGCAGCTTACAGACGAGGCACACTGCTGAGTCAGGCACGGGGGCGCACACCCGTGACCCAGCACTCCGGAATGCGGCAAGGGTTGGTGGATCGCCAATATATTTGTTAAACTCCCACTGTGCCGTGAGGTGGTGGCCAGAAGATGGTTGTACGGCAAGGAGGTTTGTGAACCCCCACTTGTGCCGACTTCTTCAAGCGCCATCTCCTTGTGCGAGTGGTGAGTTTCCTCCCGCACACAAAACGCTCCTCTGAATATAAAACAGGCCAAACAAACGCGAGACCCCCTTGACAAATAACTACTGAGGCCGGGCGGTCCTTTAGCTGATAAGACGACGGATGTGCAGCGACTCACGAAGGAGCCGGTGAGCCTGAAGGTGACGTTCTGCGGCGAGACGGTGAAGGGCGGCAGCGGCGGGCGGATGCACACCGAGTGGTTGTGTGTCTGTGAAGACAAAGCGGCATTGACGCTCGCGCGAGCTCAAGCCGCAGTACCGCAGATCCGACGCAGCAATGATCTGGCTTCTCGTGATCTCGGAGACACTGGACCTGGCGACCTAACCGCGCGAGAGCTACACAAGGCAGGTGCGGTTACCCCCTCCACACCTGGGGAATTATGCAGCCTAATTGCGACTGCGGTGAGAAGTGCAATGCATCACTCGCATTGTATCGCATGGTATGTGTCTCTACACGAGTCTAGAGGTCTCTATGTGAGTCTATGTGACAATAGTTCTATAGGAGTCTATGCACCTCTGAGTTTATGGGTCTCTGCATGAATCTATGTCTCTCTATGCGACTCTCATCCATAAGTGGACCAGTAAGGAGATTATGCAATCCCCATCACTCACATCGCCCATCAATGCCAATCACACACAATTTTGCAAGAAAGAGATACAGACTCGCATCTGGCAGTCGCAGATGCGATCTAATTACTCCTCCAAATTCATCATGCAGTTATAGACTCATTCACGGCCTTTTGATTGCCATATTAAAGTATAGGACAGTTCTGTATCAGTAAATTCGACTGGGCTGCGAGACGTGGCTGCATGGCTCAGGCAGCTAATGCCCTGTCAAACCACTGAGCTGGCATTGATGAAATCCTGGGCTGGAATCCAAGCAACCACCAGTGATTAAACCGGGTGATCCTATCAACTGCCGCTCAGCATAGGGGCTCATCCAACCGATGGCAGGAAGCTTGGGACTCAGATAAGACTGCATCACACCTTCACTACCCATCAGTCGCACGCGACAATTGCTTTTTAAAACCGGCAGACATTAACATTTTGGTTGCTTAAAATGAAATATAAAAAAACAACGCCTACAGATGTATGTTGAACTTCTTTCACATCGTACGTGGCCATCCATGATAATCGGAGGTGCAGAGGAAGGACAACAAACTAATCACAAAGCAGTTCTAAAGAAATTCGTTTTCAACTAGATGATTTAAAAGTGCACAGCTCCAGTGGATTCCTAATATTGGAAGAGCGTTCCAGATAGCCGCAGAAGCGTATCTGAACTTGTAAATAAGGGTCAGCAGGAACAGGAATACCATGGTTTCTATGACGATGGTGAGGTTCCCGTTGCCGTCGGTGAGGGCCACGTAGGAGCCACCCGCCTTGAGGTGTCCGTCCGCTTGGAGGTAGTGCCAGCCTGGCCTCGTGAACTGGGTCGTGTGCGCTGGCACGGAGACACAGAGACGAGAGTCAGGCTCAGACTGTAGTGCAGCTTGATAGGGCCCACCGAGCTAAGCAGCTCTTTTACGAGGACGACCACAGCCCAAGTTCGCCGGCAGTAGCGGCAGTTACAGGACATTGCACGCAGGGAATGTGCACACAACAGCAAAAAAACCCAATGATTTACACGAAATAGTCGCCCTATATCTGTTGTATGTTTCGTAACTGAATTGTAATTTTTCTACGATCAATCTAAACATAATCAGCCCGAGCCGGGTTAGCTATAGGGGACTTTATTATCTTAACAGCGATATATGTTTGTGTAACATTTTCAATTTACCATGTGCCACAATTGTTTTAGTTCTGATTTCCATTCTCTTCATTGCTGTACTTTATTGAATCTCTTTAGATTTTTGAAATTTTGGTGACCCAGGTCACGCTTGAAAATGAGGCTCCTCTATCATGGTGGTGTCTTGAGTTCTCATCGCTTGGTTCAACAGAATCGACTTGGACAGGGAGACGGCACGGCTCACAAAATGAGAACATCACCACTCAGCAGGCAACGATTTGACTGTCCCGACACCAGCGATTTGATGAACTCGCGTGATTCAGGATCATGATTCGGGTAAACTATTTATATTGTCTTATTTTACCATATAATTGTATCATTTCTTGTTTTTTGTGCCTCGTGTGTACAGTATTTGTTCACTCCATATATTATTCATAAATACAAGCCACTGCTGGAACAGGGTCTCAACCCACGTCATTTGGGTCATTTGACCGTATTACACCACACTGGTCAGTATGGGGTTGGTGACGTCAGGGGGCACAATAATTACATTGTTGCACCTCCCTCTGTTGCCCGGAGTCCGTACATAGTTCATGTAAATAATGGACCCTCAACACGCGCGTGATTCGATGCACGTATCGCAGAATCCATCGTTGCGTGCACGCTTACAGCGCCGCTCCACCTTTGTTGCTGCTGCGCCACCATTGCCGGAGGGAACGATGCACGCGTTTTGTGCCCGAGTGGCTGATGTCTTGTGTTTGAGTTGAACGTGGAAATGTTTGCCCTCCCTCCCCGTGCCCCTCTCACACGCTCCAGTTACCCGAGATCCATATGGGGCCATCGACGCTGTAGAAGCCACTCCAGGGCTCCTCGGCCGTCATGAGTCCGTCCCTCCCGAACGGAAGCGACCCGTAGTAACTCGCTACCAGGTTCCACGAGATGGTGCTGCATGCGTTCACAAAGACAAAAATGCCCCCGCGTAGCCTTTAACAGACTGCTGGAGCAAGTGCTATTAACGAGCACCTATTGAGGTCAGCACAGCATACGATGGGGTGGGCGGCCTTTACCATGCCTGGCCACCTTTGTCTCCCCAGTGCTGATATTTATACACCACCGCACCAGGTACAATTGGGATGCCCAGAACCGGTTGAGATATTCGTCACCGATGTTGTACCACGAGTGGGAACCGACCTCAGGTCCGCCGGGTTCCAGCAGTGCATTTACCGCTGTGCCACTGCTCATACCTCAGCAAAGCCCAAGATGAGAGTCACGGGCAAGCGCTTGCTGGCGTCACACAACATCGTACTTTTTTGTTTAAATTGTACCGCCCACCCCCCCCAATGATGCCCACGCCCCCTTCCCCCGTGCCCTCACGAGGTCATGTTGCCATTGACGTAGTTCTGGTTGAGGATGCGAGCCCAGCAGCCGGCGCCCGTCTCGTCGTTGAACGTGCTGAAGTCCTCCGAGGACCAGAGCACCTTGCCCGTGCGCACCGCATCCACCGTGCTGTTGGTGCCGGGGTAGTGGGCGCTGTGCGATGGGAGAGGTGAGGGGTGAGGGGCAGGGGCGAGGGACACCACACCGGGAATGTGATCAGCCGCATGTGCGTGTCATCGCCATCATTGTCGTCATCATCATCGTCGTCATCATCACGCCTAGTGTGGCTGTATAGGCTAACCGGAGGGACTTTACGAGTACTTCAATGAGTAGTAGTAGTCTACCTGGCACCTGTGCATGGGCTGATCTAATCGCTCCATCTCCTCAGTGGATTCTATCCCTCAGCTGCCACTTCGTCATTACTACTGACCACGGGTAATCATCCCCGATAACCGATCATTAATAATAACGAAGTAATTGGAAGTTCCCAAACCCACTTTCTTTTGTTACCAGTTACAACGATTTCATTAACGTTCGTGTATTCTTTAACCCATGTGCTCCTCTTTCTGTTTTTCAATGTAATTCCAAGTCTCTCTCGATGCGTCTTTGCGCCGCCCATCAGTTTTTGTTTAATTTTCTCCGTCACTGCCTAGCGTTCCCGATGCACGAGAGGCACGCCTGCCAGCGCTCCGGATGGAACGAATCGTCGTGAAGACCAGCAGCTGCCACCGCTGCCACCGCTGCCATGGCACGTGGATGATGATTTACCCGATGACGCTGATGGCATCTGCCAGCTCCGAGTCATGCAGGATGTCACTCGCGATTTCCCATTTGTTGTCGGCTGCGATGATCTTGATCCAGCCCAGGCCGACCTTGTCCAGGGTCTGCCTCAGCACCTGGCCATGCAAGCACGCACGCACACACGCACAACAAAGATCCCTGTGCAACCTCTACAAATCTTTGGGGAATGTGCTGTTAGCAAGCACCTACTAAGGCCGGCACGGCGCACGTACGAGGTGGTTGTGTGGCCAACACTGCACCCAGCTGCCTCTGTCTCCAAAGTGCTGATGTCTACACACTGCACCAGGCGCCCATTTAAGGCAAATGAAGGAGACCCAGAGGAGGCCAAATGAATGGGACAGATAATCTCCACCGATGCTAGCTGTGAGCGGGAATTGAACTCAGGTCACCAGGATGGACTTTCCACAGCTAGGGATATCATATAAATAATAGCTATAAACTTTGAATTTTACCAGGCAAGACCCACCGAGCTATATAGGTCTGTTACAGAAGTGACCTTGTACCCAACGTGACAGCCACTCATTTTACTAAAAATATTTTTGGTAAATCTGGTGGAAGCATCTCCATGAGTGGCAACTGGTGGCAATGGATATTTTTATTATCATCATCATCATCATCACTATCATTGCTATCGTCTTCATTGTTACAGTTTTCATTTGATTTTTTAAATCTCTGGCGTTAAACACACATTAAAGTACATTTTAAACAAATGCATACCTTTATGTAATTGATGTCGTATTTCCTCTCATTCCAGATCTGTAAAACATGGCAGCAGTCACGGCACGATTCACCAACTCGTAGACCAAAATCGGTCCCAATCTTCTTGGCACGTGAACGGGAACATGCGTGTATCATTATAGTTCTTCCCGTATACGCTAATTATACAAACATAAAATGCTACCTGGAAGAGCCTCCCCCAGCCGTCAGTGCTGTCAACTCCCTGCCACTGTTCAAAATGAAGCTCCAGAACCTTCTCTCCTGTCTAGAACGGTTTATTTTAGTCACACAAATATACATACAGTAAAACCTTGGATTGCGAGTAACTTGGTCTGCAAGTGTCTTGCAAGACGAGCAAATTTTTTTAAATAAATATTAATTTGATAAACGAGCGAGGTCTTGCAATACGAGTACTGTAGTACGTACAGTATACGCTTTGTCTGCCGAGCGTCACGTGATCACAACTGAGCCTATGGTTCTCTCTCGCTGCGGGATTGTGGGTAATCGTCTCCCATGCTCGGTCTCAGTCGGCGTGCCTCACTCGTATAGTCAACATTCGTGCGAGCGTAGACTGTTTACTATAGTGTTGTGACCACGTGTGTGTGCGAAAGCATTTTTTTATTTTGTGTCCAAGTGTAGCGATTGTTCTTTAGTAACTGTCCTGCAAGTGAAAGTCGTCCTACACAATAACCCTCCTCTCCTCTCTCTCGTCTCCCTCACACCAGCCATTATTAAATTAAATAATAAAAATATAAAAAGATATTTTCTATTAATCATTTTTATATGAATACAGTATTTTTGGGTTGTGAAACGAATCATCTGAGTTTCAATGATTTCTTATGGGGAAATTCGCTTTGATATACGAGTGCTTTGGATTACGAACCCGTTTCCGCAACGAATTATGCTCGCAAACCAAGGTTTTACTGTATGTAATATATATATACATAAACCCTCGCTATGCGCGAGTTTTGAATTTGCGAGTTTTACATTTACGCGAATAACCGAGTGTATACCAATTCGCTATTTGTGATCTGCTGGACTCCAGTATTCGCGAGTGTGCGTAGCGCCAGACCACCGACACCAGGGAGGTGCACGCAGAATGCTCTAACATGCGAAGCTGTCTGCGAAGATTTGACATGACCCCACGGCTGCCCGCTTAGGACTCAAGTCTCGCAGCAATCCCGCTCCCAAAACGTCTAGCAGGCAGCATCAATCAGCACTTTCTAAGTTATAAATCGTATGTGTAATATACATGCAAGCTTCATTCTTCTGCGATGCACATATCCCACTTCATCAGTACGACATATTCATGCTCTACAAATGCAAATAGTTTTGAATGCTAAGCTAATGAAACAAGCACATCCCTTTTGTCAATCCACTGCTGGATGAAGGCCTCCCCACGGTTGTGAGGATCATTTGACCGTACTTCACCACAATGGCCAGTGCAGGCCGGTAAAACCGGGGCCCCATAGATGAGGAGGCATATGAGTACAGTACAACGAGCTTTTTGCCGCATTGCCCTGCATTGTGAATGGTGGTCGCACATCGAAGCGCTATCCAGGTTTCATCCTGCTTAGACGTGACAGCACAGAAGTACATGACAACCAAACAAATGGATTTCGTGGCACCACTGCCCTCTGCTGCCCGTGCTGCCGCAGTACTCACCCCGACGTAATCGATGTCCAGGCCATGGTACTGCTTGGCACCCAGCACCCAGGAAACCACGTACCCAGCCGTCACCTCCGGGTATTTGTACGGGAATTTGAAGCCGCCGCCGACCCACGCCGGAAATGCCCATGGCAAGCCTGTGACACACCGCGGGAATCTAACTCAGGTCGGCAAGTTCGTAGCGCCAACAGCTCAACCTTAAATTTAAGTCAAACCGATTTCCGATGCAAATGAGCATCGAGGTGTCACTCATCTCTTCATTACAGCCCAGAGTCAGTGGCGGTGATTCGGTGCCACGGACAACCACGGTTAACTTCTCCACGAAGTGGTTCCCATTTTATCAACTCCGGAGAGATGATAGGCTGGGGTCAACCACCAGCCAGGATTTGACCTCGCAAGCTTTCCGATGGCGAGCCGCTCACTCTAGTGCTGAGCCACAGTGACCGCCTTGAACGACGAGGGTTTAAATGCGGGTGTTATCGGCGGGGCAATCTCCCCAGGGTCCAACACAATCGGGGTTTGTTTTTCTTGTTTTATATTATTGACAGTGCCTCACCCACGAGCGTGATGTTGGGGTTGCGCTTCTTGGCCTCCTTCATGAGCCACCACTCATAGCCGCGGAAGTAGTTCTCGTCTCCCGGGTCCCGCATGTGTGACGGCTCCGTGCCATCTGGAGCATGAAAGGAGCACAGCACAGGACGTCGCACGGGATGCGCCGTGCGAGCCACCAGCGCCGGGCAGCACGAGCGTCGCGTGGCGCTCGCGAGTTACAGGTGGCGGGAGAATCTGAACCTCGGCTATATTGATAAAAGTGATGATGGTGATGATGATGGTGCGTTATGAATGCACAGTCATACCTGTGGTCTGTGCGTCGCCTCCAATTTCAACTTTTAGGATGTGTAGAGAGGCGCCAAAGTTAGGCTTTGGGGAAAAAAAGGAGTTGAGCCATGGTTATAAAACAATCAAATACGTGAGCTGGTGTCACGAACACCAGCGTACTGCACGTTGGCATGTCCCCCCCAAGGGTGGAATAGGCACGTGTTTGGCAGAATTCTAAGCAGATATGCCACTGATTAACATAAAATCTGTCAAACATCGATTTTTTTACGATTTTTATTTTACCAGGTAAGGCCCTATGAGCTATATAGCATTTTTTCCTGAAGCGACCTGGCCACAAATGATAGCTCAACGAAGTGGATAATCACGTGGACATTTATAGCAGCAAAATACTCTTAAACACACATTTCTAAATGTGGTGGGAAAAACCGGTGGATCCGGAGAAAAATCGATGCGACCACTGAGAGAGACACGCAAACTCAAAATATAGAGGGATCAGGGGGTCGGCATCGAACCCACGACTTCCTGTATACCAGGCGAGGGAGTTAACGTCTCACCACCGTAGAACACGATCGAAATAGAGTTGACGTCGCCCAAAAACCATCCCGTATTCCTGACATTCGAGCATTCGCAGATTCCCAGTGTCACTGTGGTCTGCTTGGTTTATTTTCGTCATAGTCTAGGCGATGAAAACATGTGCAGTGTTACTCGAATCTGCGGAGTAATTATTTAAGTCTAGTCGACTAAAGCAGTCAGACATTTGATCCACGGCGCTCCAGTCTCAACGTAGGATCCTCCTGAACAAAAGGTCTTGAGACTCGACGAGGCTTTCCTGGATAAATGAAGGGCATGATGTGCAGCTACCTTGAAGAGGTAGTCCAGAATGGCACTGCGATGTGGCTCGGGGTAGTTCACGAGAAGCCGGGACGTAGCCTACGCAAGCACACGTCACACACACGCGAGCACACGTTACACACACGAGCACACGTCACAGGCACACGTCAAATACATACACACAAGCACACGTCACACACACGAGCACACGTCACAGGCACACGTCAAATACATACACACAAGCACACGTTACACACACGAGCACACGTCACAGGCACACGTCAAATACATACACACAAGCACACGTCACACACACAACTGTTTGTAGTCATGCAGATCGGGGGTGGCCAAACCGTGGCCGACTCTGCTGAGTGTCAAAACCGGGCCAGGGTTTGCTTGTATGGGATGTAGAAAAAAAACAAAAACATTTATAGGTATTTTATTTAGAGACAGATACGGGAAGTATGCGTATTGTCTTTATTATGTATTGTTTATATAAAATAATCAGTTTCACTGTAGGTGCAACTAAAACTAACGTTGGTTAACGAGACCTCCAACATTATACAACCTGAACTTGGGTTGGTGTTAAATAAATGTGTTGCCTCCAAGAGTACGTCTGCGACTCAGTTGAACTCGCTACACCTTACATTCATAATTGACCTAGATCTGAAATGTTCCGCACAGAGCAGAATAAGAACTGCAACTAATCCATTGCTGTGGAACTAAAGGAACACTGCTCGAATGTTCCTCCAAACTGCCAAAGAGGCCCGAGTTCGTATATGATCGGACGAAACAGGAGTATGAACTTTTAGAATCTTTCATCTTGCATCCCATGCAATGCTCTACACGTACGGCCCTTTTATCATTCGACTGCTGGATGATGGCCTCCCCAATCCACGTGGGACGGAGGGGTTATTTTGACCATACTTCATCAAGCTGGTCAGTGTGGGTTGGCGAAGGTGGGGAACATAGACACAGAAGCACAGAAGTACAGCACGACAATGGTTTTGATGCTGCGCCACCCTTGGCTGCCCATACACCGCAACCCTGCAGCAGCCTAGAGCGCCTGTGCTATGCGGAGAGGTCACACATTCACACACTATGCAGGCTGAAAACATGCTTAGCTTGCGAGATCTAACAAATTTAGTTAAGCAATCTGGACAATCTGGTCAGGATGCTACCTACATTCACATTTCCATACTCGGCCACGGGACACAAACCATTCCGAAATCCCTCACATTATTCCCTTTTGGGTTTACGACTGAGAATTCACAGTTACGTAACCGAGAAAAACGCCAGGGCTTCATTTCATTCGGGTCGGAAAATTGTTCTGCGCCAGGCACACCACATCCTGGATATCTCTCGCTACGGCTGTGGCTCTTGGTCACAGCAACACCAAGACAGCAACACGAAGCTCGTGCTGAATGTCCTAAAGCGGCCGGTGTCCACTTGACCTACACTGCGTGATGATTACTCAGAGTCGGCGCATTTTTTTTACTTTCGAATTTCGGGGGTGGTGCCGCCGTGGGTGTAATAATGGTTAGCACACTGGACTTGCAATCCAGAGGATGCCAGTTCGACTACATCTCCTTGGTCCGGTTATTGAAGCGATGGTGCAAGTTTCCTGGGTCACCACGGTGGCGAGATGTTAACTACCTCGCTTGGTATACAGGAGGTTGTGGGTTCGATCCCCACCCTGATGCCTGTATATTTGGAGTTTGCATGCCTCTCCCCGTGGTCGTGTGGATTTTTCTCCGGGTTCCGCGGCTTTTCCCTCCACATTCAGAAACACGCGTTTTCAGTATTTGACTACCACATGAGAATCACTTCGTTGAGCTATCAGTATTGGCCAGGTTGCTTTTGAAAAAGATATGTATAGCTTAGTGGGCCTTATCTGGTAACATTAAACGTAGTTTAGTTTATAGTTTAGTTTATTAAATCCACCCACCCTGCCTCTGTCCAGTATGAAAGGATACTGCACAGTTCGGTAATCAGCCCGTCGTGTGTGGTGGTGGTGGGGCTAAACTGTGGGTACTGTGGCGAGTGTGGAAGAGTAGGCCAAATTACCCTCTGGAGGAGAGGCTCTCGAGAACTAATTCTAGCGGAGGCCCTTCCGCCAGACCAGTGGCGAAATGAATTTCAGTGCTGTACCTTTACCTTTACACCCCTCTGCGGACCTGCCTCTTGGCCTACTCCAGTCTACCGGAGACCCGGAACATGCCGAGTGAGAAATGAATCCCCGAGCAGCACGCTGCGTCTTATTGAGCTGCGGTGTTATGAATCCGCATCAATCATGGGGAGCAGTTCCTTCACAATCGATGCTAGAAATGCAGTAAGCTGTAAACATCGCTGTTGGCCCATGATTACTTTAATTTGACAGGGGGTCCACTAATCCAAGCAGCACGTCCACAGGTACATTTATCACTTTCTGGACAAGGCAAAGGTACTGCCCTGCAACTGCGCATTCATGCAACTGCTGGCAGAAGGGGCTGCACTTTAGGGAACGCCATGGAGCCCATCCAGAGGGTATTTGGCCTACACTTCCACACTGGGAGCATCCGCACTTTACCCCACCGAATGTAATCTGCCGATCGACTGTGGTGTACCCATTTATGCTGCTGGGTGGACAGAGGTGGGGTGGGATGTAAGAAAGTCACTCCGCTGTTTCAACCGCCGCGCCGGGAGATCGATCGGGCGGCAATCCCAGTGTGCCGACGGTCATCCGGATCCCTCACCGTGAACAAAGCTGCGTCTTAAAACAACCTCTTAAAAAAACAAATCGGCTCTTCAACTTGGAGCTAGCTACACACACCTAGGCTGTGTGTGTGGTTGCATAAGAGTTACTTTTTGGTTCTTTCGGTAAAGTCACGTAGAAAGAAAAATAAATGTAATTTGACTTTACTGAAAGAACCAAAAAGTAATACCTGCAGCCACGAAAGCTCCAAATCAAGTTTGCATAAGAGTTACCGCGCGCTCGTGACATCAACTCTGTGTGCCAGCATTGTCAAGATGTCACCGTGGCCAAAGCCTTTGATTGCTACCCAACGCCGTCTACCCGATGCCAGATCTCGCAGCTGCAGCGAAAGTGGTGCATGACCACGAGCAAGGCTTGTCCTGCCGCCACAGAGAGCCCGAGGACTTGGGCAACAAAACGTGTTTTGTACAGACGGCGTGTTTGAGCCAAGCACGGAAAACCCGACTGTCATTTCTATGGTGCAGTGGTTGGTGGCCGGAGTGAGAGACAGGGCTGTGGCCATTCCTTTCCCAGAGATTAAATTGGTTTATTCTTGGCACTCGCGATCACGGTAATTTTTCCAATTCATCAAATTAAATTTGCTTTCCTGCTCAAATGAGCATAGAGGTGGTATGCATCTCCCGTTTACAGCTCCGAGCGAGTGGTGGAGATTCTTAATTCCTATGGCGGGGGCGAGTCTATCCAAACGACAACCACTGTGACTTGCCTATTAAGTGGTGTTCGATGTATCGACCCCAGAGGAATTATCAGCTAAGTCAACCCAGAAAGAGCATTCAAACTTGCAACCTTCTGCTCTAGATTTGAAGCTTTCGTGACTGCAAGGATTCATACTCTTTGGTTTTTTCGGTAAAGTCATGTAGGTAAAACAATCAATAAAATAAAATGAATGAAAACTAAATTAAATCACGACGTTTCGGAGGCAACACAAGCTTCCTTCCAGCTACAGTTATTTTGCTGTGCCTTTTTAAACCTTCCGCTCACAAGTAGCCCGCTCCACCACCGAGCCACCTCAACATCGAATTTTAAGAGTTGTGTTGGGAAACGTGGAACAGCTTTGGTAGTAAGGTCATATCTGCAAGAGCAGTTTTTTTAAAGGTTTGGTTCACAATTATTTATTTGACAAGGGAAGACCCATTGAGCGATGTAGCTCTTTTTCAGAAGCAACCTGGCCACAAAAACTATCTCAACGAAGTGGCGATCACGTGGGAATTTATCACAGCCAAATACTCGAAAAGCATGTTTCTAAATGTGGAGGGAAAAACCGGAGGACCTGGAGAAAAATTCACGTGACCACGGGGAGAACATGCAAACTAAATATACAGCTGTCAAGAGTCGAGATTGAACCCATGACCTCCTGCATACCAGGCAAGGTAGTTAAAAGACACGGAGTACGCCAGATTGAACTCAAGACATACCGATGCACGACATTCAAATTTTATGTGTAGCAATACGCATGGCAATTTTACTGCACAGCTTGAGTTCGCGTGATGGAATAAACTGCTGCTGTCGTCATGTGCTCCTTGGGGTCTGTGAGGTGGCATTCGGTAAAGTGTAGCCGGGTATCATCATTTTGGAATAAGTCGTTTCATAAACACTCAATCGCAAACTTTCTTGTTTTGAAAATTCCATAGTTTTAGCTGTTGTGTTTTTTTTACTGTGAGATTGGAGGCATTATTTACTTACAAATGTTTAAAGTCACATGGCAGTCCATGTACACTTCGTTGAGCTATCATTTGTGGCCAGGCCGCTTCTGAAACAGAGCTATATAGCTCAGTGGACCTTACCTGGTAAAATAAAAATTGTTTATAGTTTGTGTACCCCAAAAGTTATCATTATAAAAGACTGCAGTGTTTACCTGCATTTTCGTTACATCAATGTAATCAGACCGCAAAGCATTTTAACCCAAAGAAAATATATTTCACTTACCAAGTCACAACTGGATAGTAAATCAGTCAATAACCCATCAATACATTTTCTGGAGCACATCTTCTATCGTATGGCTTATGTACAACATTTATTAGATTTGCTTGTAAGTGATTTAGCCATTCAATTTCCTTGTATTAGAGTTCAACTGCAGATGCACCCATCCACCCAACCATCCACCCACTCACCAACCCACCCACCCACTCACGAACACATCCACCTACTCACTCACCAACCCATCCACCCACCCACCCACTCACCAACCCACCCACTCACCAACCCACCCACCCACCCACTCACCAACCCACCCACCCACTCACCAACCCACCCACCCACTCACCAACCCACCCACCCACTCACCAACCCACCCACCCACTCACCAACCCACCCACCCACTCACCAACCCACCCACCCACACACCAACCCACCCACCCACTCACCAACCCACCCACCCACTCACCAACCCACCCACTCACCAACCCACCCACCCACTCACCAACCCACCCACCCACCCACTCACCAACCCACCCACCCACTCACCAACCCACCCACCCACTCACCAACCCACTCACCAACCCACCCACCCACCCACTCACCAACCCACCCACTCACCAACCCACCCACCCACCCACTCACCAACCCACCCACTCACTAACCCACCCACCGCCTTCACATGTCCTGTATATTTGGGGCATTGGCACATTGTGCTCCATATTTTGGAGTTTGTATGCACAGTCACACAGGAAAACACCGTTTGGTATCTGCAGCACTGGTACAACAGGTGATGTAATTCCAGCGTGACTTTGGTAAAACTATTTTCAACGACTATACAACGAAACAAAAAAAGACGAATACAACAGCAGGGCTGGCAAGTTCCGTTTTTGGCGAGTCCAGCTTTGCCAGCAAAGGTGCGATGGCCTACATTCAGACCTGCACACGCACGCACACAACGGGTCTGATCCCTGTGCATTCGTCTGGCTAAATAAGCATTCAGTTGTAACTGCCATATACTGGCTAACCCCTCAGGTCACACTGAAGAAACATATTGGTCACTTTGCTGATGAGACCCAGAAGGTCGAATCTGGTCCAGGGATTGCTTGCTGAAACAAACGCTGCGATGTAATATTGGTCTGAAAAGCCAATTAGCTTCACGAATTAACATGGTTTTATTGTATTCATTTGTGTGTGGAGACAGAACGGAGTTTTGCCTATATATGATTACCTATAATATCCCACAGCAACACGTAACGAGTTTCTAGTATTCATAGGTCACAATCCCCAAGTCCAACACTGCGAGGAGAGGCTTTTGGATGGCATGTCTTAATGGAAATTTAACTCACTAAAGAACAAAGCACTGAATCGAACACTTGTAGTCAGATAACGGGGAAACTTGAACACCGACAAGAACAGACTCGGCTAATCACAGGTAAGGTGTGTAAACAGCTGAGGTGTGTAAACACATATGAGTGAGGCTATGCCCAGGTGAGGTGTGTGAACACTGTTAAGGCTAAGCCCAGGTGAGGTGAGTGTGCAAACACAGGCGAGGTGTGTCCCTCCCAATATATTGCTATAAAATAATTGCAATGCTATGTAATGAAAACAATTTGCTAAACCTTGGCCACAATATCTGGACTTCTCTTCATATAACAACGCATAGATTTCTATTTATAAGATTGTGGTTATGTATTCTTGGTTCTTTCGATAAAGTCACGTAGAAGGGAAATAATAAAAGAATAACAAGTTTGTTTTATTTTTATTATTTCCCTTCTACGTGACTTTACTGAAAGAACCAAGAATATTAATCCCTGCAGTCACGAAAGCTTTAAATCGAAATTGTGCTTATGGTTGTACTTTATGCATCCCTAATCTCTGCCATGACATACAATGAAACAAGAAAAGTAAAAAACAATTAACCCGTAAAAACAAAGTTTTTCACTATAAATCCTTTATATGCGTGGCATCGGTTTTATTTTATTATTCATTTGTTTTTCTTGAGTAAGAGTTTCATTTTTATCACATTGGTATTTTAAATTAAATATGAAAATTGTTTTCCCTAAAAAGTGGAAAATTTTGGAATGTTTTTTTCTTCACGAAAATAAATTGTCACGCACAACGAGTCTGTGTGCAAAATATTAGCTCGATTGGATCACGGGAAGTGGGTTAAAAAACGACCGAATGATTTGCACGGTCGTAAACGCGCAAGCAAGCAAGTGAACTTAATATAAAGGATTTAAAAAGTAAAAACAGCGCAATGTAATACAATACACTATTAGACATTATTGCAAAAAATAAAATAAAAAGTCCATCCCATGTGATGGTGAATTGTTTTCATATTTTAGGCAGAAAATTAGTTTTCAAATTTAGATTTTCGCGGGGGGACCCCCAGACCCCCTGGAAGATTTGCACCCCCCCCCCCCAAATGTAGACTCCATGGCTACGGCCTTGGTGCACGCGGGCTGAGGCGTGTGCACACACGGGCTAAGCCCAGGTGAGGCGTGTGCACACACGGGCTAAGCCCAGGTGAGGCGTGTGCACACAGCGGTGGGAGCCAAGCCACGTGAGAGCGAGGCAGCTGACTCGGCCAGCCCACGCGCAGCACGTGACGTCCACGCGCGCCACGTGACGCGCTCACCTGACCGGGTGTGAGCGATACAAACAACAACCACCACCACAATTTTGACTTAAAACTTTCGTGACTGCAGACATTCATATTCTTGTTTTTTTCGGTAAAGTCACGTAGATAGAAAAAATAAATACAATAAAAAATAAACTACATTTTAAAATAAAACCACGACGTTTCGATCGCAACACAATCGGTCTTCATCCGGAAGAGCACTTTGCCGGAAGAACCAATAATAAAAACAACCCCCTTCCCGGATTCTCAAACACCATCATCCCCAACTTCATCCCCTCGCCAACAGAAACCCTCGCCACTACCGCCGAAGTGCTGCTCCCCTCCCCCACCCACGAGGAGGAGGAGGGGATCTGTGTGGTGAACTCCACAGGTAAAACAGGTGGGGGAGAGAGGGGCCAAGGAGACCCCTCTCACACACAAAGGTCTCACCCCGCCGCCACTCAGACCTCCGATGCCGTCGAATCGGCGGCCGAGTCCCTCGGAGTCCCCGAGCCTCACGGAGCCGCCGCGGCACGGGCCCGGCTCCAACAACAACAGCAGCAGCAGCAGCGCAGGCACGCAAGCCGCCGCAGTAGTCGAGCCCGCCATGCCCACCACACTTGCCCGGCTTGCCCCTCGTGCCACTGCCTGGGAGGAGTTCCGAGTGGCGGTGGGCGGGCAGCGCTTTGGGGAGGTCGAGATCTGTTATCCTTTACGTGCAGCGGTGCGATTGCATGTCTTTGCCACGAAGGAGGGCCACCGTCTGAAACGTCGCCTGTTTATGTTTCCCTTGCGAGGCCACAACACGCACGGACAAACACCCAGCGAGTGCTCTTTGAGTTTCCTGATGATGCTCATTGATGGCGAACGAGGCAAGCATGGGGGGGGGACAAAGTTGGCTGAAGCCACGCCCCTTCACTGCTCAGGCTCCGCCCACTGGGCACGAGGCTCCGGCCACTGGGCACGAGGCTCCGCCCACTGGTTCTCATCAAAGGAAAAGTCTCATGAGGAGTGGGCGGAGTCTATATGTGAGAGGGCGGGGTTATGCAGGAGGAGGCGGAGTCTATTTAAGGGGGCGGAGTCTCCACTGTGGGGGGGAAGGCGGAGCCTCGGGAGCCGGGGGGGGTTCCCCTTGCCTCGTCGCAGATCCAATCAAATGGCCTCAACCCAGAAGCAGCGGGGGTGGGAGCAACGCTGCATTATTAAAACTGCTGGCGAATGGAACGAATGTGAACACGTCACCACGCGTTGTTTCTGAATTAACAATTTCCTCAGAGTAATAATTTATGAAATAAATATTTGCCAAACACAATGCTCACAATTCTACAACGTCTACTACATAAGACACGTTGGCGAATGCAGGCATCAGCTGGTTCCATAGTGTAGTGGTTATCACGTCTGCTTTACACGCAGAAGGTCCTGGGTTCGAGCCCCAGTGGAACCAACCGTTTTTTTTTATTCCACTTGCCTTGATTATTAGTGACAATTTTTCCTAAGTGAGGCACGAGGAATGTCAAAACAAAAGTAAATTTCAGGCGTATTTACTTCCCAAGAATCAGACACCGAATGTCAACTTCTCCGATGCATGGCATTCCTTTGAAATGAACGCATCTTACGCCCCCTGCACGAGTAAACTTGTATTACATCTCGTCACCCATTATTACCCCTTCATGGGGGTCTTGTGGGCTCCTTGCATCTCGCTCTTTGGCCATGTGCTATGAAGGTGGCGAGATGTTAACTCCCTCGCCTGGTATACAGAAGGTCGTGGGGTTTGATCCCGACCCTGACGCCTCGATATTTGGAGTTTGCGTGTCTCTCTTTGGTTGCGTGGGTTTTTTCTTCAAAGTCCTCCGGTTTTTCCCCTCCATATTTCGAATCAACACGCGTTCAGAGTATTTAGCTAATGCAATACATTTCCACGCAATCCACTGCGCTGAACTGTCATTTATGGGCAGATCGCTTCTGAAAAGCTACACAGCACAGGACCGTTGGCTGAAAGAGTTGCCTGTTAATTTGTCCCTTTAAGGCCATCGTGTTTTTGACGAATGTTGAGTTTGTGTTGTGGTTGTGCACCACTGCCAACATAGCAGCAGCACCATCATCACCAAATAATTTGTTTAATTGGGCAGACAAAATGAGGTGGGTTCATGAAACGTGGGCTTTTACCAAAGCCAAATTATAAGGAATTAACCAGGCTGATGAGATCAGGTCCGTATGCAGGAGGGTGGGAGATTATAGCACACAGCAGGGCTGTGAAGGAACGGTGGTTGCTGTAGGCCCACTCAGAGGCCTTCAACAAGCAGAAGATAGACCATGGCAGACGATAACAATAACGAGTTGAGCTCGCTCCAACAAACACACCTCTGTTGTTACGAAGTGCAGTAAGATTTGGGCTGTGAATTGTGCATCATACCCATAATAATCTTGTTAAGAGGAAAGGCTTTCACAGAAACGTTTGTGTTTCAAGTCAATTTTATTAGCAACGAGAAAACGTACACAGGCACTAATTTGTTGCAAAATATGAAAGTGGGTTGATTTACAAAAAATACAAAAACGTGTTTGCGCAACAGTATCGAACACACTGCGAGGATTAAACATATATACAGACACTTGAGGGCACAACGATGAACCAACTTAATCAAAAGCAGTCCCATTCGTTAAGAAAACTGATAAGTCAACACTTATGGCAACGTAGGAGGGCATCGCCAACAATTAACACACGTAAGTGTGCGTTCATGCATTTCAAATATTCCGCACTCTTTAACTTAAAAAAGGCACCTCAAATACCACAAATCCAATTAAGGCACGACGCTCCCATATGTGCCACAACCGTCGTACCGCGCATCCTCTGGACACCGTCGCATTTTGCGCGATGAAAGCACAAAGCCGCTTCATTATAAACAGCCCGGGGGCCTTGGGCAACCACGCACACGCGATGCTCGTGTAAGATTTGCACTTCTTCTGCGACCGCAGACTTTTTCTCTCGCGGCCGTTACATTTGATTTCTTATTCCTCTTCCTCCACCTCTCCGTCTCCACGGACGACACACGCCGAGCTGCCGCGCGGTCACGGAACGAGGCGGCGAGGGGGGCGGGCGTGAAAATGCCGCTCCGTGCGTCAGACGCCCAGCGGCGCGCTCAGCTGACGCACGCGCGCGACGAGGTGCTCGACGCGCGCGCGGTTCCTCTCCACGAGCGCCGTCTGCCTCTCCACCTCGTGGGTCACCTGCAACCGCCGCCCGCAAGACGCGGCGTGGGGCAAAACATGCAAATTATCCACGAGAAGGTGGGGGTGGTGGAGGGTTTGGTGGGAAGGGGGGGCCGAAGACCGCTCGGCAAAAAATGTTCCGCATGACTCGCGCCCGTGGTAATGAATACGGCTTTTATAAGAGAGAAAATGTGCAGACGGTGAGGTTTCCCCCCCCCCCCCCGATTGCGCACCTCCGCGAGCTCCTGCTGAATTTGATGAGAACTCCCAACAGACTCCTCCTCGCCTGCCGCTGACGCGGCCACCTCCACCTCCTCCTCTCTCCTCCCCCCGCCTCGCTCCCTCTCGACAGCCTCCACGGAACTCAGCCAGCCTCTCAGCACCGTCGCCTGCCGTTGCAGGGAGCTGGAGGCAAGCGCGCAGAGTGAAAGATGCCGCGCGGTTTACATCAGGCTGCAAAATGAACGCAAATGATATCCGATTTTCTAATATGCATGAGATGTGTGCATGAAAAAGTCGAATCCATTTCGTGCTTAAATAAACATTGAGGCGGAACTCATCTCCTGTTTACAGTCATGAGCCAGTGGTGGAAATTCCACATTCCCCTGGCGGGGTCGAGTCCCTGAATAGGACAACCACATCCCCAGAATGCGGTACTCATTTAATGGAAATGAGCACAAGGGGGGGTGGGGGGGATGGTGATGATGGGCTGAGTAACCCCCCCAACCAGCAGGATATGAACTCCTAACCTTCCGATCACTTTACCACGGAGTGCAATGGCCGGTGCAAGACTGAGGGCTGTGGACTGAGCATGTGTGAGAGCCGTGGACTGAGCGTGTGTGAGAGCACGTGTCCCAATGAGGGCTGTGGACTGAGCGTGTGTGAGAGCCGTGGACTGAGTGTGTGTGAGAGCACGTGTCCCAATGAGGGCTGTGGACTGAGCGTGTGTGAGAGCCGTGGACTGGGCGTGTGTGAGAGCCGTGGACTGAGCGTGTGTGAGAGCATGTATCCCAATGAGGGCTGTGGACTGAGCGTGTTTGAGGGCTGTGGACTGAGCGTGTTTGAGAGCCGTGGACTGAGCGTGTGTGAGAGCACGTGTCCCAATGAGGGCTGTGGACTGAGCGTGTGTGAGAGCCGTGGACTGGGCGTGTGTGAGAGCCGTGGACTGAGCGTGTGTGAGAGCATGTATCCCAATGAGGGCTGTGGACTGAGCGTGTTTGAGGGCTGTGGACTGGGCGTGTGTGAGAGCCGTGGACTGAGCGTGTGTGAGAGCACGTGTCCCAATGAGGGCTGTGGACTGAGCGTGTGTGAGAGGCGTGGACTGAGCGTGTGTGAGAGCACGTGTCCCAATGAGGGCTGTGGACTGAGCGTGTGTGAGAGCCGTGGACTGGGCGTGTGTGAGAGCCGTGGACTGAGCGTGTGTGAGAGCACGTGTCCCAATGAGGGCTGTGGACTGAGCGTGTTTGAGGGCTGTGGACTGAGCGTGTTTGAGAGCCGTGGACTGAGCGTGTGTGAGAGCACGTGTCCCAATGAGGGCTGTGGACTGAGCGTGTGTGAGAGCCGTGGACTGGGCGTGTGTGAGAGCCGTGGACTGAGCGTGTGTGAGAGCATGTATCCCAATGAGGGCTGTGGACTGAGCGTGTTTGAGGGCTGTGGACTGGGCGTGTGTGAGAGCCGTGGACTGAGCGTGTGTGAGAGCACGTGTCCCAATGAGGGCTGTGGACTGAGCGTGTGTGAGAGGCGTGGACTGAGCGTGTGTGAGAGCACGTGTCCCAATGAGGGCTGTGGACTGAGCGTGTGTGAGAGCCGTGGACTGGGCGTGTGTGAGAGCCGTGGACTGAGCGTGTGTGAGAGCATGTATCCCAATGAGGGCTGTGGACTGAGCGTGTTTGAGGGCTGTGGACTGGGCGTGTGTGAGAGCCGTGGACTGAGCGTGTGTGAGAGCACGTGTCCCAATGAGGGCTGTGGACTGAGCGTGTGTGAGAGGCGTGGACTGAGCGTGTGTGAGAGCACGCTTCCAATGAGGGCTGTGGACTGATCGTTGTGTGAGCACGAGGTAGCGGACGGACCGCAGTCGCGTCCGGTCTTCGTTGTACTCTTCGAGCTCGTTGTGGATTCTCAGCAGCTCGGCCATGTCTAAACTCGTATCCGCAGATCCGGCTCCCACCTCATCGTCCTCCCCCCATGAGGCCACCCCAGCTGAGCGTGGAGCATGCGACGAGAACACAGACACAACGAGGCAAGAAGTGTTGAACGCAGCCTGGTGAGCAACCGTGGCAAGATAAACGTGAACGTTTCGTTCAGTAAGTTCGTCTTTTACGCGTAACAGATTGGTATGCATATTTTTTGTGGCAGTTCAATACGCGCACCGGAATGTCTCACCGCGTAATACAATTCAAAACGTGGCATTTACATACGATTTGCCCCAATTGGTTTTATACTTTGCCCCGATCTGTTTAGATTTATACCAAAACGAGTTTGCGTGGGTCTACGTGTGTGTTTTTGTTGTTTACGTTTATGAGCCCCAATCGTGAGATGTTCATCTCCATCATCGTCGTCGTCGTCCGTCATCTCACTGGCCTTCTCCGTCACGTGACAATACTTTCCACGACGGTCGCTTTTCGGTACAAACTGCAAACAAAAGAACAAAGGCGCAGTCCAAATCAAGCGCATCGCTCGCGCCACTCCCGGAGAAAACGTAATTAGAGGCGCAACGGTGGCGAGATGTTAACTACCTCGCCTGGTATAGAGAAGTTGGTGGGTTCCATCCCGACCCTGACGCCTGCTGTATATTTGGAGTTTGCATGTTCTCCCCGTGGTCGCGTGGATTTTTCTCCGGGTCCTCTGGTTTTTTACCTCCACATTTCGAACCAACGTGCGTTTAGAGTATTTGGCTACGATACATTTCCACGTGATAAGCCACTTCGTTGGGATGTCATTTGTGGCCAGGTTGCTTCACAAAAAAGAGCTCCACAGCTCAGTGGGCTTTACCTGGTAAATAAAAATAGTAAATATTAGACCGATTTTATGTTAATCAGTGGCATAGCTGTCTGAAATTTTGTTAAATTTTAGTAATTAATACGAGCAGGCGGCAGGGGGGGGGTTCTCATCCGAGCTCCGTGATGTCAGACCTTCGTTGCTGCCGGTAACGTGAAGGAGGACGGTGGGAGGAGCGGCTCTTTCCAATTTGCCGGAGCTGCGAGAGGGCAGCCGTCCCCAGAGGCGCCCCGGGCTCCCTCCTCCTCCCCTCCTGCTGCATCGGCAATAACCGGCGCCGCTCCCCACGGCTGCGTGCGACAGAAACGCACGCTCACAAATACGCTCTCCAAGTGAGAGCACCTCCAGCTCATTTACATTATATAATTGTTGACAATTTAAATGCTTTTATATGAAAATAACATTTCATATATATACATGTTCTTTTTGTTTTTGCAATGATTTACTTTGGTTTAAATATAGCAGTTTTGTTGGCAGGTGGCATGTGGTTGCCTAATATAAGTACACATACTCTACTTATTAATCGTGCGTCACGTTGTTTAACGACACGCGTTTGCTTGGTGTGTTTACTGGATCAATGACTCCTTTGAAAAGAGATCTCTGGTCTCAATTGACTCTCATAATCAGCCATGGTCGATCCACTGCTGGATGAACGCCTCCCAGTGCCATTGCCAATCGTTCACAGTCTCACGATGCAACTATCTACACAGCGCCTATTTCCTTGCTCCATCTCCGCTGCGGCCGTAAATGGGCTCTCGAACCGCTTTCTAAATCAAGCTCTCAATCCGTCTGCATCTTGAATGTTACAACGGATCCTTCACGCGCGCGACGGCATACCCACGACCGCAGCGGCCCCGAGCCGGCCGGGCCGAAGCCGCTCAGCGCGTGCTGCGAAGAGAGGAGCGACGAAGGCCGAGCGCCGAGGTCCTGCGCCAAACCGGGCCGGCCCAGAGATGCGTCTCCCCGACGAACGGCCGGCAACGAGCCCCAGTCGACCGGAGTCTTCTCTCCTGGTCCTGCGAACGTGGCCACGGGGACGTGACCGGTGCCGTGACTGGTGCCAGAAGAACCCGCACCGGGAGCCGAGCTGGAATCCGCACCAGCGGGGGCCTGCGCCAGGGGCCCGGATCGCTCGCCGCACGACACGAGCTGCCCCGCGGGAAGGTGCCGGTCGATGGCCTCGCTGCGGCGACGGCAAGAAACCGCCGTGTTAAGACGGATTCATGGAAACGCAGCCGTAAAAGTCACGATCCATAATACGTCAGCTTCACAATTTTCTCCTTATTCTTTACATTAGCAGCTGTTAAGAGCGAACATTAAAATTAAGCAGCCCTAAGTGGTCCGAGTTAGGGACAGCCAGACGCTGGGGTGGGAGCGTAGCCAATCCCATCATCATTGATAAAATGTCACTCCTTTTCATAAAAGCTTAAACAAGCCATTACTTGGCAAGTTTCAAGTCGGGCGAACGGGGAACTGGAAGGCGCTCGAAATGTCAAAGCGGTGAAGCCGATCCCCCCACGCGTGAAGTCCGTCCCGTTGGCGATGGAAACTAATTTGCTTCGTCAAAATGTTTTTCAGCAGCAGCAGCAAGGTGGGCGAGCGGCGCAGGGGTCTAAACACTTTTTTACCGAGCGCCGAGGCAGCAACGCGAGGATCCTGCGTTCAGGCCACCCGCAATTAAACTGGGTGCTCAAGTGTAGCGAGCCGATGGCCTCAGCCCGGTCACCAATGAGCGCATCGTAAAAGCTACACGCATTATTAACGCTGGCTTTTAACTTAATTCATCACATTCCTGCTGAAGGTACTAAACGCAAATCCGTTCGATTGACAAAGCAAGCAAGCACACTCTGCATGGTTCGTAAACAGTGCACCGCCCCCCCACCCCCTCCGTGTAGCTAAAGAAGCCGAACAAAAGGACACAAGGTGACGCACCGCTTGCTGCAGATTGAAAAGGAGCAATGCTTTCACGTCATGACGACTGAAGTAATATAGTCGGTCGAAATACGAGGACCTAAAAGTATAACGCAGTGATAACAACAATAGCGGCGGCAGCGGCACAAATGCAACAAAGTGAATTTGGCGGCCCCAAGCCAGCGCGGTGGCCTCTGGGCGAGGTGGCATGCGGGGCCGGGGCCGGGTGCGGTACCTGCGCAGGCGGCCCACAAGTCCGTCTCTCTGCAGGGACTCGAGCAGGAAGCTGGGCCGCCGGGGCTGCGTGCGGCCACGTAGCCACGGCGGCGACCCGGTGCGGTGGGGCGGCGGCGGCGCTCCCTCGCCGTAACGAGTCTCGCTGCGCGCAATTACGCCGCCCTTCTGTAGCTCGAGAGCCGGGCCGTCACCTCTGACACAGGAATTACGCCGCGGCGCAACGCGATGTTTAATATTTATACAATTATAATCTCATTTGAATTGCCCTATTAATGTTTAATGCGCTCATTTCGTATTCCTTTGCCGGACACCACCGCGGAGAGGTTTTTAAGAGGCTTGTGTGTGTGCGCACGCACGTGTGTTCTTGTGTGTGTGTGTGTACGTGTGTGTATGTACTGAAGGCGATCCAGAGCCTGACACCAGGAAAGACACCAGGCAGAGATGATCTCCCAAGTGAAATGCTGAGGGTGGCGTTTGTGCACAGACTGCCCTACATGGCATCATAACAACAGTCTGGACCACTGGACGGGTTCTACAGGATTGAAAGGATGCCCTGGTGGTCCCCCTCTTTAAGAAGGACCGCACAGACAGTAACAACTACAGGGGAATCTCACTCCTCAGTGTGCCGGGAATGGTCCTGACAAGGATTATTCAACATCGCCTTGCTAGGCATGCTGAGTAGAGGCTTGCGGAGCCCCGGTTTCAGGAAAGGGCAGTCCAGCACAGATGCCATATTTTCTGTCCGTCTGCTACAGCAGAGGTGTAGGGAATTCCAACAAGACCTACATCTCTGCTTTATTTACCTGGTCAAGGCCTATGATCATTAAGGATCTTCATGATGGTGAGTGGGCCCGGGTAAAACTACGTGGCCGGGAGTCGGAGCCATTCCCTGTACACCTTGGGGTGCGACAGGGATGTCCTCTGGCTCCCGCATTATTTAACATCTATTTCGACCAAGTAGTTCGTGAAGCCTTCAATAGCTGTACCGGAGGAATTTCCATCTGGTACAGATACAATGGGAGGCTGATCGATGCCCGGGTGCGGTCAAGGGATGGCTCCCTATTGCTCAATCATGTTATGTATGTTGATGACCTGGTAATTGCTGCTCACTCAGAGGAGTTGGAGGCGCTACTGCTGAACCTGGAGCTTGCCACGAAGAGGTGGGGACTTACCATCAGCCCCACAAAAACTAAACACCTGCCTGGGTATTTTGTACCATCGGACACTCCACCCCCACAAATCCCAATTGGTGATAGGGCAGTTGTGGAGAGAGTGGAGAGTTTCCCATACCTGGGCAGTGTGCTCATGACTGGCTCCGGTTTAACAGCAAAGGTCTCACTCCGAATCAGTCGAACGGCATTATATTTTCATCCGTTGCGTAACGCTGTGTGGAAGCTACCTGGTCTGTCGCTCCGCACGAAGCTTCAGGTCTTCTCCGCCACAGTCATTCCTTCCCTTCTCTACGCTTGTGAAACGTGGACCCCCCTAATGGAACATCGCCGCCGGTTATAAACATTTAGGCTGGCCTGCCTACGATCCATCTTGGGTTTAACCAGGCTGGAATGTGTGTGAAGTTCTCAAATCCTTGAAAGATTTGGACAAAGTCCCATCGGTGAGCTCCTCCGGCGGGCAAGGCTGCGTTGGCTGGGTCATGTAGCCCGCATGCCCCGCCACCGCATGCCTAAACAGCTTTTGTTCGGCCGGATCGAGGGGGCTAAACGGGCGCGACACGGGCTAGAGAAGAGATGGAGTGATGTGGCACAGGAGGATGTGGAGCTGAGTGGACTTGTCGATGACTGGTACCAGTGGTGTCAAGATCGGCCTCTGTGGAGGAGGCTCGTGAAGGACAATACTGGGCAGTTGGAGGCAGTCGCCCTCTAACAACAACGGAAGGTGGAGGAGCGACGCTCACAACAACGAGCGGATCGCCGGGTAGCTAAAGCACAGCAAGTTGGTATAGTAGGGGGCACAGGTGGTGCATCAGCCAGTCGTCTCAGTCTGCCCCGTGACCTCCTGCTAGCGGGCGTTGGACACTTCACGTGGCCTCAAGGTGCACATAGCCTGGCACAAGCGTCGTGGTGACGTCACCGCCACTTAGTGGCGAATGGCAGTTTTTGTTGTGCATGTGTGTACGTGTATGTATAAACGTATGTGTGTATGTTTGGCAATGGGTGCGTATGTGCGTTTGTGTATATGTATGTGCGCGTGCATCTCTTCTCACAGAGCCTCGACGCTAAAGTGGACCGACGAAGACGCCAGGGGACGACAGTTGCTCCTCACAGGGCCCTGTCTCCTCGTGCCGCCACCCATCGCTCCGGCCAGCTGCTCGGCTGGACTCATCAGGTCAAAGGTGACGGTCTTCTTCTTCTTTGTCGTGGTCGCGGCAACGGATGGGTCCTCCGCTAGGCGGGCACGGAGCTCCCTGTGCTCCAGAGTCTTCCTTCTCCAGCGCAGCGCACAGCGGTGTATGAGCTGGTGCACGCTGTACACGCTCTGACACACGTGGGCGAGACGGCGGGCGGGTGGCTACGACAATGGCCAGAGAACTGAGCCAGCACCGCTGACATCCTGGGTTCACAATTTACTATCACTCTGCTTGTTTGCCAAGGAAAGTGTCACCGAGTCTCAACTCTTTTCCAGGAGGGTCCTGGCAAGTTGCTCTGTGTAATGCCAAAGTAATTTGCAGGTAATATTTCAGCATTGGGATGTTTTGGCAAATACCAGTTACATTTCTTGTTTTTATAACAAAAAATTGGCTTTGGGAGGAAACCAGAAAACCCAGAGAAATCCCATGCAGAAATGAGCGCGAGTTGGGAATCGAACCCAGACGCTTATTGCTGTGAGGCACAACCTTGGTTTACCACTGCACCACCCTGGCGTCTACATGGGTATGAACTGCGATTAAAGAGGATTCTCAAGTCTCTCTCTCTCTTTTTCTTAGGGCATCCGAAGAGCAACCGATATAATATTACGACTGAAACATAATTACTTGCTTCGTTGTGGATAAAATAACAAAATAAATAAGCAGGCAAAACGCCCCCTTTCGCTGAATGCCGAATCCGGTCCAGCTTTTGCTCGTGCTAAATCAAGGCTGCTGAAATTGCGCACCCCCAGGAGGCTATGGGGGAGGGGGGATGAGAACATAGTCTGGCGATTTATTTTGTTAAACATTGTAACGGTGTGCCGAGTCTGATATAATCCACCCGATGCCATCAGGCGTTACTCACGCGGAGTGTCCGTGCGTCCTGTGTAAGCGGTTAATGGGGCAGTGGTCGGTCATGTGATGATATGATCGCACTTCAACACATTCACAATAAGGCGACTATGTTTTTAAGTGTCGCGAGTCATGGTCGCAGGCCTGGTCACCAATGACCACACAAATTAATAAAATAAATAAATAATCACAATGAGGTTTTTCACTCATCTGAGAATTAAAAATATTGGTTCGAATGCCACGTGTCAAACATCTGAAGCATGGCAATCGAACCACACATGTATACAAAGACAAAGATCCCCCGTATAGCCTTAACAGACTGTTGGAGAAAGTGCTGTTAGCGAGCACCTATGAAGGCCGGGATGGTACACTAGGGGGTGGGTGGCCAACACCACATCAGGCCGCCTTTGTCTCCCTTGTAGTAATGTTTTTACGCATTGCACTAGGTACTCATTTGAGGCTGAGCCGACCTAGGGGATGCCCAGAACCGGTTCAAATAATCGTCATTGGTGTTAGCTGTGAGCGGAAATCTAAATCGGGTCGTCGGGTTCATAGCGCGGCGCGCCAACCGCTACACGACCACTCCCCACGTCTCCAACATTTGACACATGGCAGTTGAACAATGCATGCACACACAAACATACACACACACGTGTGTGGGAAAGCACATCCTGAAGCGCGTGGAAAACAAAGATCACTCTCAGCAGTGGCTCCATGGAGCCTGCTTCCGTGGGCCATTCTCTCCGACAGAAATCCGAACAGACCCTCGGTCACACGACGACGACAGCTGACAGCACAAATGAAATAAAAACCGAAATATAAATAAGAAGACAAACAGTGGATAGAGTTACACACAAGCCACCAGGGCAGCAATCGGAGACTGAGTGCTCGTATTTACACACCGAACGGCATCTAGCATCCAGCTTGCGCTGTGTACATAATCACATGTATATATAACTGCGCAAATAAAGCTTTTACGCTACAGCTTTACACACACACAGACACCGGGTAACAGGGACACCCGCTGCCAAATCACGGTACGGCCGAACATCCTGCGCGCTACACCGTATCCACGCATCCCCCAGCACTCGCTTCCCTTTGATTTAGCGCTGCACTGAAACGGCACAAAATAATTGATCAATTCTTTATTTCAACATTGATTTTCATATCAAGCACAATAAAAGTGGCGCTAAATTGTATGAATGGCTTATTACGGCGCTCGCTGGGGCAGTATAAATAGACACGGGGCTAAATACGCAGACGGGAACCCAATCGCTCCCGCGATCTTCGCATCCCTGGCAACGGGAGGAGGAGGAGGAGGAAATCACACGCAACGTGGCCTAACAGATGCGCCGGCGGCGTCTTCACCGTAAATATACACCAGGGATGAGTCTCGGATTAAATAATTTCGGATTTCGGATTTTTATTGACAATTTTATACCCTTACCAAAAAACGTTGAACTTTTCGGATGATGTCCCTTTGTGTGCCAATTGTGAAAGGTGATCGAATTGACGACAGTCACGTCACCCAATGACACCTGACACCAGGCTCAGGTGGGAGAAGCACGGACGTCATTGATTGGTGTCACGTCACGTCTGCGCCGTTCCCACTTCCGGCCGTCGGATCACTCCGAAACACAGAAATAACAACATTCGGATCGTCCCAAATATTCTTATCGAGGCCCGATTTTGCAATTCTTTAGATTAATTTGAAAATTGCGAGCACTTCCTTAACATACGCTAAATTCAGGGTGATGGCTTTTAGTTTTCTCAACAGCTGATTGGATTTTAAATTTCGATTTAAAGCTTTCGTAACTGCAGGGATTCATATTCTTGGTTCTTTCGGTAAAGTCACGTAAAAGGGAAATAATAAAATAATAAAACAATACAATTCTCACGACGTTTCGATTGCAACACAAGCAATCATCATCAGGTGTGAAAAACACAACAAGAACATTTTAGAAAAAACCGCCACTTTTTTCAAAACATTTCTTGCTGTGGTTTTCACACCTGATGATAATTGCTTGTGTTGCAATCGAAACGTCGTGAGAATTTAATTGGTTATTTGTATTATTTTATTATTTCCCTTCTACGTGACTTTACCGAAAGAACCAAGAATATAAGCTGATTGGATGTTGTGAAAGCGACGGCTTACAGAGGAAAGCGACCGAAGATCGACAAAGTGCAGCACTCAGAATGGTGGCAGGGGTGCAGAGGCTTTCAGACAAAATGTTGTTTCTCTGTATAATTTATTCCGATTATTTTGGCGGAAGAGAGGATATCTGGCGGAGGCTGGAAAGCATTGGGCGAGGTGTGGCGGCATCAACAGTTTTGGCCGCAATGACACCAGGATGTGTATTTTATACGTGGTATCTATACATTGATCACCCGGTGTATTCTGGCCAAGGCACAGGTGAGGGAGGCAGATTTGTTGCTCGCGAACGACTGGGCCGCCCCCTGCTACAGAAGGACGCACGCCCGCTGCTTCAGCACCACATCTTGAGATGCGCTCGCATTCTCACACTGCAAACGCGTCGTCGTGATGGACAGGTCTCCTCACCTGTGAAGGTGCGCCGCCAGATCGAGCGCCTTCCACGTGCGAGGGATTACAAGTCAGGCTCTCACACGTGCGAGGGATTACAAGTCAGCCTCTCACACGTGTGAGGGATTACAAGTCAGGCTCTCACACGTGCGAGGGATTACAAGTCAGCCTCTCACACGTGCGAGGGATTACAAGTCAGGCTCTCACACGTGCGAGGGATTACAAGTCAGCCTCTCACACGTGTGAGGGATTACAAGTCAGGCTCTCACACGTGCGAGGGATTACAAGTCAGCCTCTCACACGTGCGAGGGATTACAAGTCAGGCTCTCACACGTGCGAGGGATTACAAGTCAGCCTCTCACACGTGTGAGGGATTACAAGTCAGCCTCTCACACGTGTGAGGGATTACAAGTCAGGCTCTCACACGTGCGAGGGATTACAAGTCAGGCTCTCGCCCGTGCGAGGGATTACAAGTCAGGCTCTCACACGTGCGGCGGATTACAAGTCAGGCTCTGGCCCGTGCGAGGGATTACAAGTCAGGCTCTCACACGTGCGAGGGATTACAAGTCAGGCTCTCACACGTGCGAGGGATTACAAGTCAGCCTCTCACACGTGCGAGGGATTACAAGTCAGCCTCTCACACGTGCGAGGGATTACAAGTCAGGCTCTCACACGTGCGAGAGATTACAAGTCAGCCTCTCACACGTGCGAGGGATTACAAGTCAGCCTCTCACATGTGCGGGGGGGGGGGCGGCGGGGGTCAGGACTAGGGGGCCGGCTCCTCACCTGCGCGTGCCTCGCTGCCACGCGGCGCGAGCGCTCGTGCGCCGACTGGGCGGCGTGGCGGAGCAGCTGGGCCGCGCCGTCCCGGAGGAGGTGGCGCCGGTACGTCTCCATCGCCAGGGAGAGACGCGCGCGCCGGCGAGCCCGCTCGCGCGTGAATGCCACCCACGCGACCAGCACCTGGCGGAGACCGTTGCCACAGGGGGTCACAGGCGCGCGATGACCCGCTGCCCCCCCCCCCACCAGCCCAGGCCGGTGACGCGAGCCGAACGGCAGTGCGTTCTCCGCCGCTCGTTGCAGAGGTTCGTGGTTCAAGACCCCCGTGGCCGCCCTGGTTAAGATCAATTTGCGCAATTCGGTTGCATCCAAGCGAATCGCTCGTCTGTGGACATCTTCTCTGCAACCAGTTGCGACAAGGTGCACAACCGGTTTGCTGGCAGTAGAAATGGACCCGGCTTTCATGCATCCATCATCTCGGCGATTTGGAGCGAGGCATTTCATCGTCGCGTGACACACACATTAGCGAGCTCTAATTGGTCGTCACGACCCTGAACACGCCGTTTAGTTTTCCTCTTGCGCAACCGCTCGCTCAGATGCGGACAAAGCGGCTGCGACGATTATGTTGGGCGATTTCAAGAGCGGTTTGTTTTCACAACCGATTGCTCAGGCAGGGTGGCAAGATGTTCACTCCCTTGCCTGGTATGCAGGAGATCGTGGGTTCAATCCTGGAGTTTGCATATTCTCCCCCGTGGTCGCGTGGACTTTTCTCTGGGTCCTCCGGTTTTTCCCCTCCACGTTTTAAAAACGTGCATGAAGAGTATTTGGCTGCTATAAATGTCCACGTGATAAGCCACTTCTTGAACTCTCGCTTCTGAAAAAGAGCTATACAGCTCAGTGGGCTTTTACCTGGTAAAATAAAGATCGTTTATAGTTTTATAGGCGCGGGCACGGCCGCGTGGTGCGGTGCACGCTCCGTTCTCCTGGCAAAATCCCGATAAAAAAAAAACTCTGCACCACCTCCTCACCTTTCCCTGCAGCACGAGCGACCAATGCCAGAGCGCCACACAGGTCAGCGTCGCCTCCGCCCTGCGCTCGGACAGCTGCGGCAACAACAACAACAAACAAGACGAGACTCCCCGTTAATCTCGCGGAGAGCCGCTCCATGCCCCCCCCCCCCACTCAGGGTGCACGAGGGCTGACGGGGCACGCCGAGGGCCGACGGAGCGGTGCCACAGGCCGCGCGCGGTGCTGCGAGGCACGAACCCTCACCCTGTGGCTCCAGATCGCGAAGTACGTGCGGGAGAGACGCGCGGAGAGCAGCCACTCGCTCCGTCGGTGCAGCAGCTGCATTCCAAACGGCAACGTGCAGGCGGTACACACACAAAGGACCTCCGATTAGCACGGTTGATTACGTACGGTGCAAAAGAAGTTCAACATGCATACATACAGCACACACCACCACCATCGTCATCGTCGTTACCAGCCACAGTCTCCCCACTGCAAGGTGAAGGGCTCCCCATGCCGTCGCAATCTCTCAGTTTTTGCGATGATTTCAGCGCTCCATCTCCACAGTGGATGTACTCTCAGGCGAGATTCCTCCTTTGGCTTACACAGTGGTTAGTTCCTGTGGCTTACACAGTGGTTAGTCGCTACAGCCTTCCATGTGACTTCCTCCCTTCAACAGTGGAGGCTCTCGTGCCTTCATCAAAGCTTTAACAGCCTCTTGGGCCAAGTGCTGTTGGCGAGCGCCTACCATCATGGCACACGGAAAGGTGGTGTGGCTAGCAGTGGTGACGTTTACACACCGTACCAGGTACTCATTTAAGGCTGAGTCGACCTAGGGAGGAGGCCCAGGATTGGTTCAAATATTCACCGGTGTTATTGGCCGTGACCGGGCATCGAATTCGGCTGCGCTAACCACGACACTACTGCTCCAAAACAAAATCACTCCACCCACGAGCTACTAACCGTCTTGCGGATGCACAGCGCGTGGTGACTCAGCCACGCCGCCAGGCCTTGGCCCAGCAGCGCCCGCCGGCGGTGGCGGTCCGCCTGCTCGGCCGCCCTGCGTTCCCGCACCGCGGCCGCGAGCCGCAGCCTCCATGACCCAAACCGCCGGCGCAGCATCACTGGCGGAGGCGAAGGAGGTTAAAAGCAGCGTTAATTTTGTTCATGAAATTAGCGACGACAATATTCGTCAACTAGGTGTTGAGTCGACGTTGACCGGGAGTGGATGAAACTCATCGGGCGTCCGAAGACGGCTCCCACCGCTGCCCACTGCGCACGAGAGCCCGACTGTGCCGAGACAAAACAATCGAGACACAGACTGTGGTAAGCCAGCGTCAACAGAGACCTCAGTGCACTGAGCGAGACCAACAATGATAACCGGCTGTACGTGTATGCATACAAAAAATAATTAGCAAGTTCAATGAATGACTGACATGACAATAATAGGGGAGGAGGGGGATTGGTGACATTTACACACCACACCACGCACTTATTTTAACGTGGAGTTGACCTAGAGGAGGCCACGGGCCAGTTTAGATATCACCAACACAATAACTAAGGGGAATCAAATATTGGACTACTTCAGTTATTTAGACTAAGATAATGACTTCACAGATTAATATTTGAGTAAAACTGCAGAGCTTGTCATGTCCTAGCTTATGACAGTGATGAAAGTAAAACAAGCAGATCATAGTGACACTGGGAAACCCACGAATGCTCAAAAACGAGAAATGTTTTTTGGGCAACGTCAACTCCACTTAGCGTCAACGATCGTGTGCCACGGTGGCGAGATGTTAACTCCCTTGCAATGTATGCAGGAGGTTGTGGGTTCCATCCCGACCCTGACGGTTGTATATTTGGAGTTTGCATGTTCTCCCCGTGGTCGCGTGGATTTTTCTCCGGGTCCTCCGGTTATTCTCTCCACATTTAGAAACGTGCGTTTTGAGTATTTGGCCGCTGCTATACATTTCCACGTGATAAGCCACTTCGTTGGGCTATCATTTGTGGCGAGGTCTGAAAAGAAGCTACATAGCTCAGTGGGCCTTACCTGGTAAAATAAAAATTGTTTCAGTTTAGACTCCAAGTCTCGCGTCAAGTGTGTGACGAACCCACGCGACATGCGACTCCCGAGTCTCGCAGTGACAGAAGTAACCGAACGCAGTGCCCAGAGTAGATCTCCGCGGCATTGTTGCCAGGTTCAAAAATATTCCCCTCGAGTACCCGATTAGTGCTGCCGAGATGCTAGCAGTCACGGATAAAAATCATTCGCGGGCTGCTTAAAAGTGGCGGGTATGGCGTGGCTGCCGCCCGTATGATGCCGCATCTGGCCGCGAGCCATCGGATCTTGACCCCTGCCCTACAGAGTACGGAATGAAATGACGGAAAGGCAAGGCGGCGTTACTAAATAAATGACCTCGAATATAACAAGTGTCCAAACACAACATCTTATTTTCACGAAAATATTAGTCTACCAACATTTTATTCTCGCCTCCGGGAGGGGCTTTTGAAGTTTCAAAATAATTGGTTTAAGTGAAAGAAAGAAAGCAGGAATGAAAATAAAAAAATCCACTGACGCTAATGGAAAACCGCAGCAGAAAAATGATAAATTCCCTGGGTCCGACCGAGCGCCGAATAAAGACAGGAATTGTCTGCTTCTACATCAACATGGAGTGGATTTACTGCGCACGTTAAATCATGGGTAATGATTTTTCACACGGCCTTTGACAAAAAAAACACCCGGCGTTCGCCCCATCTCATCACATCTTGGAAGCTAAGTCGGGCAGAGCCTGACCACGTATACCAGGTGTTACAGATCGACTGGACTACACGCTACGGAGCAGGGGGCAGTGCGGCAAAAATATATTTCTTGTGCTATACGTACACGCTCTCCCGTACATGCTTGCCACCTTCAAAAACCGACACTGACCAGCGTGGGGAAGTATGGTCAAATATCCCACACGACCGGCACGGCGGTGGGAAGGACCTCATCCAGCAGTGGACAGGCGGGAAGGTTACGTGCGCAAGCGATATTTCACGCCGCTCGTCCGATCGTTCCCTGCCGGCGCTTCAGTTTGCCGTCGTGTGTGACGGGGGGGGGAGGAGGGGGGGCAAGAGACGTACGCAGGTCCAGCCGACTCTGCGCCCACTCCGAGCGGGCACGGGTCTCCTGCTGGTGTCGCACGCGCACCACCGTTGCCTCGCGCCACTCCCACAGCGCCTGCCAGCGGCGCACACACACACAAGACAAAATGTCACCCATATAGCCTTCGCAGACGAGACGGGCAAGTGCTGTCAACTATGAAGGCTAGCACGGCGCATAGAGGGGGTAAGCGGCGAGCATGCCCCACGCCCAGCCACATTCCCCCCACTGGCGACGCTTACACACCACACCAGGTACTCATTTAAGGCCGTGTAGACCTAGTTGAGGCCTAGGACTGATTCAGACATCACTCGGAGCATTAACGTTAGCCGTGAGCGGGAATCGAACTCGGGTTTCCGGGCTTGTAGGGCAGTTCTACTACATGACTAGACTATGCTCCCAATACAAAACAAAAAATCTCACCTATTGCCATAAGACTGTTGGGGAGATAATGTTATTGACCAGCTATTCAAGTCAGCCCAGTGCTGGCTGAGGTGGTATACACAGCATCACACACGACCACCTTTGTCTCCCCAGTGCTGACGTAGAGTGCCAGTACTGGTTCTGCTAACCATTCCTAATTTTGGCAAAGGCCAGAAATCGAACTTGGGTCTCTGGGTTCGTAGCACAGCGCGCTAACCGCTGCACCACCACTACCCCCCCCCCCCACGCACATAAACGACAGCGATAATTCCGTAGCTCAGTGCGCTAATCACTGCGCCACCGCGCCCCAACGTGTGCACACACGCACGCACACACACACACAGTGCATTCTCATCCCTCCTCCCCCTCCAACAAAGACCGCTAGCAGCAGCTGTCTTCACTGGGCACCGCAGCTTTTATGTTCCCGGTTCCCCCCGTGGTGTGAGCACTGATTAAACGCAAGCGACTCTTGCGCAGATTGATTGTTGCACGGAGCTGCCTGTTCCATTCGCTCACTGATGGATGGAGCGGCGCTGCCTAACCCGGAGGTCACGACCAAAGAGAGGGGGGTTCACGGGGGTCGTGAGGGTCGCCAGCTGGATCGCGGCCACCGCTGGAATAACGAGGCCCGGGGGGATCGATATCGACGTTTCGAGGACGTCGATAAAGAAAAAAAATAAAGTGCACACAAATTCTCAGAGCAAAATTCTTATTTTTTTCAAGCCGATTTTTGTTGTTGTTAGTTTCTTTAGTATTGACACACTTGCTGAGCGCCGGCCCACAAGGCCCCATATATCAAGCGGTCAGGAACAAACAACACGATTAGCAAAGTTTAAATAATTTCTATAAATGCAGATGTTTTACGAATCGAGCAAGGCTATTATACAAGTGTGGGAAAAAGAGACAAGGATGGGAGGGATTGCAAAGTGAAAAGATAATTGTTGCGACCTGCGTGGTGGCAGATGATCACTGCACGGGTGATGTATTTGGACCTTTACGCACGCTTTCTTGTAGAATCTCGCGTCACAGAATCAGCTGCTGGTCGGAGTCACGGCGCGATTCACTCTGCGAGCAGCATGCAGCACGGTGCGTGCCACAACCTCGCAGCGGCTACTACGCCGCACTCCCAACCTGGAGACCCAAGTGCGATTCCCAGCCACGGACGGCTTAAATCAGCCGCGAGTGTGGCCAGCACCACGCTCAGCCCCCTTTGTCTCTGCACGAGGTACTCATTTTAAAGCCGAGTAGATCTAGGGGGTCGGTTTGGATAGCCATCACACCGATGTCGGCTGTGAGTGGAAATCGAACTCGGGTCGGCCGGTTCATCGCGTAGCGAGCACGCACACACTCACGCGCACGCACACACGCACGCACACACATGCGCACTCATGCACACACGCGCGCGCACACACACGACCGTAGACACACTGACGCACACGCGCACTCACGCACCCGCTTCGCGAGCGCCCGCTCGTAATGCCGCTGCGCCTCCGCGGTGAGCAGCCTCTCTTGCTTGCCGGCGAGCGCGTTGGTGCGCCAGGCGAGGACGGCTCGCCTGCGAGTGACAGAATCAAAAACAACGCGAGCTCAACGGAAAATCATAAAAACCCGGCGACGACCGACGACGAGAAGCGAAACCGCGACGTTGGCCGCGTTTCCGCGTCCGTCGCTTTTTGAGCACAGAACAGAAAGAACGAATAACAAAAAAAATCCCGAAATTAATGGACAGGACGCGCGCGCGAAAAAACCCACGAGCGGACGGGGCTTGATGCGGGACGCCTCATTCGCGGCACGGCCCCGCGGAGTTAAGGGGGTCACGGGCGATGGCTCCCACCGGCCCAGGCGAATCGGCAGCGCAGGTGTAATGCGTTGTGACAAACCCCGAGGGCCCCGTTGTGTTTTTTAAATGGTGCCTCGCTCAAGTTCTCTTCCGTCGTTTTGTTGCTTAATAAATAACAATCCCAACCGCGGCTCCCTCGACGGCTACAGGCACCCTCAGAAGGAAAGGAAAAAAAAAAGATAAATAGGTAAATAAATAAAAACGCTGTTCCTGCGCTGGGCTCGCATGCTGCTTAAACGACGCACACGCGGTAAGGTTGGCGGCTACCGGTTAACCCAACAACACCCGGGTCTGTGCCGTGATCTCCTGCCGGTAGCGAGCCTTCCAACCACGCCTCGGGAGTGAGCCTTGCCTCGCACGAGCTCCGTGGTAATATGACCCAGGACGACTTTTGGTGGATTGGCCACCAACCCTTGGCCTTAACACAGCCCAGTTATGGCTGCATACCCCTGGTTCTCTTTTATCTCCTCCACTTTCCACGCACGTCATTATTGACGCGTCTACTTATTTATGTGCTTGACCGGCGGTGATAATCCACATATAAATGCATACTGTGCAAGTCGCAGATGTTACATGTTAAAGGCGTGTGTGTACGAGTAGCCATGTCATGATGTTCATGTGCCACATGTGTCCCAAGTGACACCCAGAACGCATTTGGAAGTAAAGACGTTCCATCTCTGGGGGCATTTCCAGGTGAAGCATTGAAGATACAAGAAAAAAGCAAAATAAATATTTGCGAAACTCCCCAACGCGATGGGCTGCCACTTGATCAAGAGCTGACAGTACAGCAAGTAGGTTTGTGAACCCATCTGTGCGGACTCCATGGCGTTATTCCCTATGCGTAGACAATATACATTTATTTTTTAACGGGCACTCTGGTTTCATCCCACAAGCAAAACACTCCTGACGCAAGGAACTGGCCCAACGTCTCAACTGCCAAGACTTAGCGAGGCTTTTCCTGGACAAATTCAATTTCCATATCGATTTTTTTTTTTAAACAAAAACGCAAGATTTGCAAACGCCACGGGTTTTAAGCTTCCCCTACCAAGAGTTAAAAATAAACGCCCGCTACTTCACGCAGAAGACCTTCCCGTCACCGCAACACGACACCGACTAATTTTATACCTTGTGTGCGGGTGCGTGTGTGCGCGCGTGTTCCAGTTCGCGGTAGTGTAGCGGTTAGCGGGCTGCGCTACGAACCCGGCGACCCGAGTTCGCTTCCCGCTCATGGTCAACACCAGTGACGATTATCTGAATTTGGTTCAGGGCCTCCCCGAGGTCGAATCAACCTCAAGTGAGGACCTGGCGCGGTGTGTAAACAATGAAACGGGGGAGACAAAGGTGGCCGGGTGTGGTGCTGGCCACCCACCCCCTCGTGTGCCGTGCCAGCCTTCATAGGTGCTCGCTGGTGAGGTCTTTGTGTGTGCTATAATTGACATTTGAGCATGTCTGACACATGTGCTGAATTTCTCGACAAGACAGGAGAGAAGTCACAGAGTCGTGAGGAAGAGAACACAGCAGGCGAGCGTCGTAGATAAGAGTCGGCAAACAACGGTTGCGCTTGGATGGGGGGGGGGGGGTCATGTGTGCAGGATGCGGAGAAGAGGGCCGACTGCCGGAAGAGGCAGTGGAGCGATCCCCATGAGCTCGACGGCCAATGGGAAGCCCTAGGAGCAGATGGCGGGAGACTGTGAGGGCAGACCTCGACGGTCGCGGGTCACTGTGGGACCTGGCGGAGGGGATAAAGCGTTGGCGTGGTATGGTGGTGGTGGTGGCGGCGGCGGCACCGTGAGTGGCGCAGCACCGCGCCAGGCCGTGTTTACACGACGGCGCTGGCTCGCTGGCTCACTGGAGAAGGGGGGGGGGGAGGCGACGATGCCCAACGTACCGGAGCTCGCACCGCTGATGCCGCTGCTCTCTGACGCGCACCTCCTCCAGCACGGCCAGACGATCGGCGTGCTGGCGCTGTTTCACCGCCACATATCCAGCACACACAAGGATCATCCCATGCACACACGCAAAAGCACATTTACACGCATGCACATACAGGGACCTACACACACAAAATTTACAAAAAACAAGACAAGGAGCTCCATATAGCTTTAACAGACTGTTGGAGCAAGTGCTGGTTCTTCATAGCTGCTAACAGCACTTGCTCCAACACAAATGTACACACGAAGACAAAAATCCCCCGTATATCCTTAACACGCTGTTAAGGTGCTCATACATATGAAGGCCAGCACTACGCCCGGCCACCTTTGTCTCCCCAGTGGCAATATTTTTACACATCGCACCAGGTACTAATTTGAGGCCAAGTCGATCTAGGGGAGGCCCAGGACTGGTTCAGATATTCGTCACTGGTGTTGGCCGTGAGTGGGAATCGAACTCGGGTCGCCGGGTTCGTAGCACGGCGAGCTAACCGCTACACTGCCATTCCCCACACACACAGAGAAAAAGATCATCCCATGCACACACGCAGAAGTGCACACAGATGCACAAAGACAAGACATCCCCCGTGTAGCCTTCAAACAGACTGCTTGAGGAAGCGCTGGTGCTGGCCACACACCCCCTCGTGTGCCGTGTCGGCCTTCATAGGCGCTACTCGCTAACCCCACCTGCTCGAACACAAATGTACACACAAAGGCAAAAATCCCCCGTATAGCCTGTAACAGACTGTTGGCGCAAGAGCTGTTAGCGAGCACCTATTAAGGACATCATGGCACAGCGCTCAAGAGGGTGGGGTATGGCCGGCGCCACGCCGGGATGCCTGTCTCTCGAGTGCTGTCACACTGCAGCAGGTACTCATTTAAGGCTGAGTAAACCTAGGGATGGTAAGCCCCACTGAGCTACATAGCTCTTTTGCAGAAGCGACTTGGCTATCACAAATTATAGCTCAACGAAGTGGCTTATATCACGTGGACATTTATAGCAGTCAAATGCCCTAAACGCACGTTGATTCTAAATGCGGAGGGAAAAACCGGAGGACACCGAGAAAAATCCACGCGACTATGCGGAGAACGTGCAAACTCCAAATATACAGGCATCAGGGTCGGAAGTGAACACACGACCTCCTGCATACCAAGTGCGGTAGTTAACATCTCGCCACCGCGGCCACCATAGCATTCAAGTGGCGTCCCGATCCATAACCATTGACGGCTGATACCACCAACATCAGCTGGCACGCAAGGCAGCAGTCAGTCAGTCGTTGTAACTTGCCACTTCAGAGAACATGAGTTCAATTCCACTCTCGGGTCCACTCAACCCCATCATCCCGCACGGGACACAGAAGCCACTACTCCAACGGAGTGGGAGGTCACCAGGGGTCACGCGAGGCAACAACCTGTGCTCGTCAATGGCAGCGTGGAATGTTCAGACACTGGATTCAGAATCGCCAAATGCAGACGGGACGCTGCCCGATCCCCCGCGAGCGCGACTTATTCTGTACCTGCTCGACATACACGGGCAGTGCGGTGTTGAGCGGCGACAATCCACGTACGTACACACACGCACACACGGACACGTCTGAATACGAGGTTTATGGGCATCACAAAAGGGGCTTGGCGATATCCCGCTCTGCCCATGCGGCGAAGCAACAATTAGAGGAGCGCTAAATGTATTATTCCAGTGCCGCGCCATTGAAAATTGGCAGCGGTTGACCAGTCATCTGCGCGCTAACGAGCACTAATGAATTAAAAGGCATTTCGATGCAAATTCAACTCGGGCCGCCCAGAGACTTCGTTTTTTTATTCGCGCAGCGCCGCCGCGCTTCTGGCCGCGCCAAATCCCGAGCGCGAATCACCAGCCCTCGGGCAGAGCGAGCCACGGGAATTCGTGAAGATGGGGTGGGGGGGTAGTAGAAGGGGGGGAGGGAGTAGGGAGGGGGGTCACATGACAGCCAACCGAGTCACATGACAGCCAACCGAGTTCCATCAGCTGGCACGCACGGCAGACAGGTTGGCGGTAGCCAGTCAGTAGTCGGAACTCCCAGTTCAGAGAACATGAGCTCAAATCGCCGCTATGGTCAACTCAACCCCATGCTGATGGGAGGTGCTCGGGATTTCACACCTCCAATTGGCACGGTTGGCTACGTACGGTGCGAAAGAAGTTCAACATACGCACAACGTACGTACATACATGACAGCCAACCGAGTCATGTGACAGCCAAAAAGACCATCATGTGACCCCCTGCCGCCATACGAAAGCGTAAATACCATGAGCTCCGTCCGTCTGTCCGTCGAGTTGGTGGGGGGGGGGGCATGATAACGCTCATTAGAGACGAACCACTGTTAAATTACACTTTAGTGTAACGCCACGTTTCTATTCAGAGCTCTCCCCACAGAAAACCGGGCGAATTGATCAAAGTGTTGCCCAAAATCTGGGAGACACAAAACCAGTGCTAAAAGTCCGCTTTGCTCACCTTCCACGCCGCCACGTGCAGCTGCAGCAGCTTGAGTCTGCAGTGCGAGTCGGCCCGAGCGAGCGAGTCTCTCTTCTCCTTCTCACGCCGCACAAACTGAAACGACGGGGGGGTTAGCGGAGCGGAGCGGCGGGGAGACAGGAGGGGAGAAGGGGAGCACAAATTTACTCTCGTAATTAACTCCAAGGAGCCTGCAACGTTTCTGCGTGGGCGTTTTATTGCGTTTCGTTTTGTTTTATTTTACGCCCGTGCCACGCGACGCGACTGAATAATAAATGAAGGCTCACCGCCCTCCACGCTTGCCACGAGATGCTCAGACGCTGCCTGCGTCTGTGCTGGACCACCAAGCCCTCGCGCGTTCGGCTGCGGGGAAAACAGGAGATGAAGATCCGATGCCAGCGAGTGTGAAGATGGTGATGATGATGGCAGTGTGGGGAGCGGTAGTGCAACGGTTAGCGCTACGCTGCGCTACGAACCCAGTGACCAGAGTTCTATTCCTACTCACGGCCAACACGAGTGACGATTATCTGAAACGGTCCTGGGCCTCCCCTAGGTCGGCTCAGCCTCAAATGAGTACCTCGTGTGACGTGTAAGCATCACTTGGGAGACAAAGGCGGCTGGGTGTGGTGCTGGCACCCACCCCATCGTGTGCCATGCCAGCCGTCATAGGTGTTTCGCTAACAGCACTAGCCCCATCAGTCTGTTAAGGCTATACGGGGGATCTTTGTCTGGTAGTGATGATGGTGCTGCACCAGTGCTGGGCTCCACCGGGCCGGTTTCTCGCACCGTACAAAGCCAACCACGCCAATCGGAGGTGCAGGGGAATGACAGCTCCTGAAAGCTGCGTGCACTGTGAGCGACCAGCTGCTGTTGAAAGCGCTGGTGGATGAAGCCACCACCGGCACATTCCAGTTCAGAATCAGCGTCTTTATTTCAGAATGAGCATCTTGATTTCGACTGGAGGACTCCGATGAGCTATGAAGCTCTTTGTCACGCGTGCACAGTTCCTCAGTGGCTCACTGGGGTCTCCACGCGAGTCTGTGGGTGCAGGAGTTCTCGATCAGAGAAAGCGCCGACGATGACGCCACTTCCAGCGCATTGCAGCTCGTTAATGAATCCGCCTGCACGCATTCTCAGCTGAGACTGGAAAACTCGGCGCGGAGTTTGCACCCTCCTCAACCAGGAGCCACGATCTGCCACTCGCCCGCCGTGCGATGTCTGAGGAGGTTCCTCCGAGACACCCGAGGTCAGAGTGCAGTCACAACCTTGCCCGGCACAGGACACACCGTGCCACGCTGGGGGTCGCAGAGTTGAATTGTAACCGGCGGGGAGATTTACACGGCTAACGAAGCATACAGGCACAGACGCCGCACCTCTCCTTGGCTCTCGCGACGAAGCTTCGCCAAGCGAGCAGGCAACGGCGCGACGACCGAGCGCAGTGATACGCCACGGCCTGGGCTTCTTGTCGCCTGTCGTCCTCCACATCCGCCGTGCGCTTCCGCCACAGGAAAAAGATCCCGGCCCGCAGCTGGTGCTCGTGGTGCAGGATGGCCTGAGACGGCCAAGAGCGGTCGGGGAAAGAACAAGCGGCCGTCGGTTGGGAAGGTCCCGAAGACCCACAAGATGCGCTTTCGCGCGTCGCTCGTTCACGATTAGCATCGCTAATGAGAACAACATCTCCGGTAAAGGTGAACAGCTGAGACGCATCGGCAAGAGACGCAAGGGGCCCAGATGTCAATTTTAATTTGAATTAAAAAGCAAAGTGATGCTAATATGGGAAAATAGCACAACACGATGCAGCGGTAAAGAAGAAGTCAAATCAAAGTCAAAGTGATTTTTCCGCTGCACAAACGTTCACTGAGGTATTGGTGCCCACATTCCTCTGATGTTGACATCGAATGATGTCAAGTCAAAACCTAAGCAGGAACTGAACTCTGCAGCCGAGCTGCATGACCGCGATGTGAATTTGTATTCACGACCAAAGTAAACCACGGAGCAGAGCACAAGATGATGTGGAGTCGTGGAGACACGGTTGGTTTTGTGTGCGCTGCACCCTGAACCCAGAGGCCCGAGTTTGACCTCTGGCCACGGTTAACATCAGTGGCGGGCGATATCAGGACCGGTCCTGGGCACCCCCATCACCGACCCGCACCGACCAGCGTGGTGAGGTGTGGTCAAACAATCCCCGCGAGTTTACACGGCGTGGGGAGGCGCTCATCTAGCAGTGGATTGAGAAAAGTGCTGTACACCATAATAATAATAATTCTTGTAATTATAAAATCAGAATAACATCGACTGTGAAATTAACCCATTTCACTCAAATGCCATCGATTCAGTATCACGCCATATAGCGGAGACACCAATTAGCAACACTCTGCATTAGTAATTACAACTGAACATTAAGTTACTTCGCTGCAAAGCACTGGGAATTTCCTTCTAATGACATCGACCCTTTTACAATTATGCGCCGTAAATTTCATTAACCCCATAAAACGAGCTACCGGCAATCTTACTAATTGTTCCCCCATTAAAATACTTTACGCTGTTGCATTAATGAGGGTGGAGGTGGGGGGAGCAGGACGAGGGGGGGGGGGGCCCGCACCATCCTCTCGGCGAGCCGCTCCTCGCGCTTGCTCCCCGCCTGCTCCCACCAGCGGTGGAAGGCCCACGCCCCGACGGTCGCCCTGTGAGGGGGAGACGCGACCAATAATAATAATAGTACCGGAGTAACGTTCACGATTACATATACTATCATCGCGCCATTCGTGACCACGCGGGGCTATCATCGCAAAGGCGCCATGTTTCACAGACGGGTATAGTCTGCGCCCTTTTTGTTTTTTTTACCAAATCACGGAATTTAGAACTCTTTCTCAAGTTGGACTGCGACGCCGGTTCCGCGTGGCTCCCTACTCGTTGTCGAATGACGGCACGGCATCATTAGAGTGCGCCGCGAAGCGGCCGGCGCGTGGTGGTATCCTCGCCGAGTGCTCCTGCAGCATTGACCAGGGCGGCCGCCAGGGCTCCGACCAGCGGAACTCGACAGTCAGCAACAACCACGCCCGCCTCTCGGCCGCGTCGCGCTCGCGCGTCTCCGGGCTCGCATTGTCCGAATTTCACGGTGACCCTCCCACAGCAATCGGCCATGACGTTACAGGGTAAGTTCATAATAGCAACACAACTGTATCGTGAAGTTTCATTCATAATGGATCATCTTTACGAGAGTTATCGTGTCCCCCCGCCCTGTTACAGACAGACGGACGGACACGGCTAATGCATTAATGCCTTCAACCTTAGTTGGAAAGCATAAAAAAAAAAGAAACCCGCGCACGGCATCACTCTCGCTCGCCGCGCAACGGCACAGTGCACTTCAATCTCCGGCTCGCGGTGTAAACTACAGGGCCACGGGCAGATTTATTAAAGTTCCGCGCAGCCAAGGTACGGCACAGAGGTACGCTGCAGCAATACATTAAAACCGGGGGGGAAGAAGGCGAAAAACTCCCCCCCCCCCCCCCGAGGGAGAGAGGCTTGCAGGGGAACGCGATCGTTAATTTGGTCGCCTCGTCACTCAGCGCGTTAGCGGAGAGGGGGGCCGCGTGTTTAATCTGCCCTTCACAGGCGACGGCTTCCGACTCGGCACCGACTGCCGCTCCGGCCAGGCGGGGGGTTCTCGCCCGGTGCTCTCCTCCGTGGTGTCCTCCAAGGTGGGGAGGGTGGGGGAGCATTCGCCGGACACTCGGCTATCCATCCACCCACGAAAATTTAAAATCGGCCAATCATCATCCCAAACAGGGAGCTCCTGATAAACAGAGTTTTGAGATTCGGCGAGTGCGGGAGATAAAGGTCAGGACAACTGCCCACCGCCGCCCTCAACTCCGAAATGTTGACAGAGGGAGGCTTAATAATATCCTTCACATGTCACGTGGCAACTCGACATTGCCCCTCCCTCCCCCCCTTGGCTACCCGCCTCCCCCGATAAATTTAAATTCAAAACCACATGACTCCTACAGTGAGCCGGCTTTCTCAGCAGGGTTGAGCCCGGATAGCGGCTGGATGAGCGGCCTCCATGTTACTTTAGGCTGCTGCCAGGGGCACGTGACGGACAAGCAGATGGCGGTGCAGTAACATCTATCGTTGTGCTGTACTTCTATGCTCCAACATTTCTGCTTCCCTCCTCCCCCGCCGCCCCCGCACTGCCCAGCGCGACGAACCATGGTCGAGAATAACCCCCAGAATCCTCCAGAGCATACGAGGAGGGCCCTTATCCAGCAGTGGACTGAGAATGGGGCGGCTGCGTGCGCACGTTTTGCGACGAGCCACGGGGGCGGCGGAGACGAGCACGCGGCCCCCCTCAGTGGTCCCCGGCCTCTTGAGTCACCTTCGCACGGCGGGCTCCCGTTCCTCACTCCGCAGTTCGTAACTCATGGCACGTCGGGAGGCACGGGTTATTTAGCGCCCGGATTAAACAGCCAGGGCGGGAGGCGGGGGGCGGGTCAGGGAGGGGTCAGGGGGGGGGTCAAGGGGGATCGCGGCGCCGCGCCGGCACCGGCGACCTCGTGGACGCGCGCCGGGCTCGGTGCATTGCGGCGAAGGCAAAAACCTTGACAACATTCGTCAATTTAACACCGCGGCCTTGGACGGAACGAGTGTATGGGCCTTCTTCACAGAGGCCAGAAAGGCAGAGGGACTCTCTCTCTCTCTCTGTGCTGTGGAGGGCCATTGCCCAAAATGTCACTCTCTCACACATTGTTTCTTTTTAAGGGCACAGTGTCGTTGATGATGAGTGTGTTGAGGTCTTTTTTTGTTGAGTTGATGGTCATTTCCTGGTTACCGATGACTGCACAAAAAAAAAACCGGAATAATGAGTTCGCCGTTGTAGAAGCCGTGAAGCGCTCTGTTGGAATATTCAATTCAATCCAATGTTTAGTTGTTTCGCATAAAATCCCGCGCAGCCAGTTACCCCGCTAGGTTTGCGAGGCAGATCCGTGGTGCTGTCACCGCAGGACAAGAGCAACATCAGAGCGATCGGTACGGAGGAACAGGCAACATCGGAATATAATTAATGCGTCAGAGATACAGGCAAAAATAATGCACGAAGAACAAAAATGAACAACATTATGAAAATAAACGACAGGCATATTGCCCCAGAAGGATGAGGTAATTCATGGTTGGTAGAGGCTGTGTGGCTATGTGGTGGGCAGCATGGGGCAGTGTATTTGCAATTTTTTTTACAATATTTTAAGCTAGGCATGTGGCGATTCACCCCCAAATTGATTTGATGAATTGTCATGAATCAGAGAATTGATTCGATTTCTTTATTTAAAAAAACGTTGTTGTGAATGTAGCGTCTCTAGTCGCTGCGGTGGTGATGCAAACCGGTTAAATTGAATATAAACAAATCATAAATAACGGCCGTGTACCCTTGCCAGTTTACCTATTAGTGCAAAAATCAGCCCGAATCCGTGTCAACATGCCTGTGATAAAATTGTTTACGAATTTCCCCGAGCCAACTTTCAAAACAGGGACATTTATTTAATTTAATATCGATTTATGTTCCTGCGGAATTTTCAATTTCTCCTCGAGCGCGATTGCCTTTGCCACGATTTCTGTTTGCTTCTTTGCCGTATATTATCGTTATTGCTCTTGTGACGTTGGTGACCCAGGGTCATTTTTGCGCAGGAGACTCGCCCGGGGCCTCCCGAGTTCTCGCCCGGATTAAACAAAAATCGACTCGGATTCGGCGCACGCGTCGCAACCGTGAGCATCGGTTCGAACGATTCTAAGCGACGATTCAACGCGCCGTCACCTGCGGAAGAGGGCAGCTTCCCCCTCCATCTCCCGCTGCCTCCTGCGCCGCACAGCGTACGCTCTCCACTGTCCCAGCGCGCGGGGCAGCACGCGGCTCGCGTGGCGAGCAGCGGCGACGCGCAGTCGTGACTGCACACGCACGCACAAAGACAAAGTTCCCCCCGCCCCCCGCTATAGCCTTAACAGACTGTTGGGGCAAGTGCTGTTTCCGAGTGGCACCTTATGAAGGCCGGCACGGCACACGATGGGGTGGATGTGGGTGGGTGACACCACAGTGGCGATGTTTACACACCGCACCAGGTACTCAATCGAGGCTGAGTCGACCTAGGGGATGGCCCAGGACCAGTTCACATAGCCGTCAGTGGTGTTGGCCATAAGTGGGAATTGAACTCGGGTCACCGGCGTCACAGCGCAGGGCGCTAACCGCGACACTACAGCTCCCCACGCGCATGTCAGCATGCGAGTACGCACGTGCGCACACACAATGTACGCACAATGCACACGCACGAACACGAAATGCACACACTCGGGGGCAGCACGGACATCACAGGTTCTGCAGTCACAAACCTTGCCAATCTGGCTCAATAATCGATAAGCAACTCTGATGTGCTGTTGGAACAGTGCTGTTTGTTGCCGGCCGCTTGGCACTTTGAATCTTTCGAGTTGTGCTCAACACAACCGTGGTAAAAACAAACAAAACCACAACACAGAGTCGCCGCCACCCCCGCAGCAGCACGCGCTGGCGACACGGCGCACGCCAATTGTGATGATGTCACCGTCCGATTACATAACGTACGTCTCCATTTACCCGACTTCCCCCTCCCGTTGTGTTTCTCCTTGAAAGAGACATCACGATCATCCGTCCAGTTGCCATATCCCCGTTTTGACAAAAAAAAAATTCCTCCCCGGTTGTGATTGCCGAAGTTGTAAATATCCCCCCCCTCCTCCCTCAACCTTCGCTTGTAAATCTCCGCGCATAATCACCCGCGCCCTCCACTCGCGTGGCGTGGAACTGTCTCGCAAAACCACTCCCGGGGCACCTCCCCCTCCTCCCCCCCGTGTCTCCCCCAACAATTCGCCGCCCCCTTCACAGTTACGCCTCGAGACGCGCACGAGCCGCTTTACGAATCCAAATCGTTTCGTGCCGTCGACGCGTTGCCCCCCCGCAACTGCCCCCCCCACCCACCTCCCCCCCCAGCCTTGCGGGAGCCCTTCAGCTCGTTTAGCATGCGAGCTCTCGACAACGGCCGACTCCGTCCTTGACTGCTGCCGATGAAGCTGGAAACGAGGCGGCTTGTGGGTGCCGACTGGGCAGAGAAGCAGCCCCCCCCCGCTGCCCCCCCCCCCCGCATTTGATAACACGATGCAGCAAGGGCGGGGATAGCGGGTGGGCACTCACAGGACCGCAAGACGAGAGCACAAAGAGAGAGCGGCTTGCCGGTCCGATGGCTCGCCACGCCACGCGGACAACCAGGGTGGTGGCGGGCGATGGAGGGGGGGGGGGGGGCGCCACCACCGGCCGTCCACCCTTCGCTTTGAGCAGCGTGATCGATAAAAAGCAGCGGCCGGGGGAATCAATGCGACCGTTTCACTAGGGGAGCGTTTATCAATGCAATTAAGTTCCATACACACGGCCCGGTTTCTTGGTTTAGGCAAAACAGTAATTGCAATAGTAATTGTAAAGATTAGACGGGTGGTGGGGGGGAAATCACTTTTAATGAGGTTATATAATATTTCTGCTCTCGTGATTGTGCTCGGCATAATAAATCCATGCGGCAGACCAAAGCGCGCGCGCTGCCTACAATAATGCACCGAGGATCAAGAGGGCGTTTCACTCGCGACAGAGAGCGTGGAGTGAGGGTGGGGCGAGCGCATACCTCGTGCACCTTCGCGGTGCGGGCACGGTGACGCCAGAACCGCACGGCCCTTCTGAGCAAACACCTCCTGGCAGTGCACGCACACACACACACCGGCACCCGGTCGCACCAACGCATCAACGCACCGTGACACGGCCACACCATCGCATAGACTCACTTGGAATGTGTCATTTCCATCTCTGGCTCAGATCTAAGTCGCCTCCCATGCTCATTTGATCGGGAACCTAATTTAACATTTGATTGCTTGACTGCTGAACTAGACTTCCTATGGTCGTCTCTCGGGGGGCGGGGGGAGTTGACCGGTTCACGTGGAGGCTTTTGAGGCAGCTGGCGACTTCAGGCGTGGCCTGGTGAACATCTGAAACGCGTCCCAATGAAAGTGTGCCAATCACTGAAAGTGGATTTATTATTTATTATTTTTTTTTATCTACAGCTGTCAAACATCACGAGTGTCCGGGTGGGAATTAAGCGGCACTGAGGACTTAACCCCCCGGGGCAGGAGATAGCGGTGGAGGTTACGGCGATTGCAGGGTGAGTGTACCGTTCGCACGGGGCCGCTATCGACCCCGGTGGTGGGAACTAGACGCACCTGCGATGCTCACGAGCGACAGCGGCGAGCGAGGAGAGACGCTGCTCCTCCCTCTCCTCGCTCGATCCCTGCCAGCGGCGCCAGCAACTCCGCATGAGCTGTTGGCGGTAAACGTCGTCATCGTCATCGGCCACGATTTATCCACTGCTGGATGAAGGGCTTCCCAAGCCCACGCCAACTCTCACATTCCCGCGATCCAATAATCCATCTATACAACTATTTATATTTTACCAGGTAAGGCCCACTGAGCTATGTAGAAATCTTTTTGAAGCAACCTGGCCACAAATGATAGCTCAACGGAGTGGCTTATCATGTGGAAATTTATAGGAGCCAAATATTCTAAACATGTTTACAAATGTAGAGAGAAAAACCGGACAACCCGGATAAAAATCCACGCAACCAAATATACAGGCGTCAGGGTCGGTATCAAACCTACGGCCTCCTGTATACCAAGGAAGGTAGTTAACATCTCGCCACAGTGGCGCCCCGGCTTCTGCACAGGAGCCGATTTCATCTTAACTCCGTCTCCACGGTGAACGTCCTCTCGGGCGCGTTTCTCTCCTCTGGCTGCCGCTCCGTCGTTAGTCTCGATCGCCGGATATCGTCCCTTCTGGCCGTGACGACGCATGCTGCCTCAATCCCAGTAACTTCTCTTAATGGTCCGTGTGATGCGTTCCTCTTCCTGTGACTCTCAATGTAACACCAAGCGTGCATTTCCCTTCGCACACTTTTCAGCTTCTGTTCCATTGACTTGATCAACTGGATGCCGTCACGCACATGCAGCAGCTTCGTGGTCTTCCCCATCGAGCGCCCGAGCATTCAGCACTTCTGCCACGTGCTACTGCGGCAGGCATATTCAGGAGTCAGTTTGTGATGTTATTTTTCTCGCCTGCTATGCAGGAGGTCGGGGGTTCAATCCAGACCCCGACGCCTGCTGTATATTTGGACATCAAGATTGTATATTTGGAGTTTGATCGCGTGGATTCTTTCTCCAGGTCCTCTGGTTTTTCCCTCTTTAGAAACATGCGTTTAGATAATTTAAATAATTTGGTTGCTACAAATTTCCACATGATAAGCCACTTCGTTGAAATACTATTTGTGGCCAGGTCGCTTCTAAAAAATAATCTAATAGCTCAGTGGATTTGACCTGGTAAAATAAAACAAAATTGTCATTTGTTTACATTTCCTATACTTTTCGCTCCTATCGTGTTTCTGTGTTGTTGTTGTAACGTTCTGACCCGCCCCTACTGGACATCTGCGAAAAAGAGCTTTATAGCTCATCAGATTCCTACAGTATAAATAAAGATTCTGAGTGTCGGGGGGGGGGGCGTTTGGTCCCCAACCCCCACCCGCCGCCCCTCCCCCTGGGGGTTACATACCCACTGGCGCCTCTGCTGCTCGGCCAGGACGGCGTGAATCTTGGCGCCGCGCGCCGCGGTCGCGTGCCCCCGCAGCGCGACGAGGCTCCGCCGCTGGGGCCACACGGAGGAAGAGGACGAAGGCAGTGGAGAGAACGATGAGGCCGTGTCACACCGGGCGAGGTTTTAGTCTTTTTTTTTAATCCAATTTTACTCCGGGTGATGCGGGATGATACGAATAATCCACTTGGAACTCTCTGTTAGGTAACGGCCCATGGAAGCGGATGCTACAGAACTACTTCTGAAATGCCTTCAAGTGAAATCTGGCCCCTATGAGGGAAATGTTTAAGGCAAACACTCGCTTGCGATTCGATTAATGTCACAATTCGTTGTTGCGATTGGATTCAATAATTGTTATTTTATAACAACACTGCGGAGAATGGTAGCGCCTCCATTGACTGCAAGGGATCACACGAGGTCATAACACGCAACATAAATGCGATTGCGAGTAATCGATTCTTACACACGCGTGCATCGCAAGCGTAGCAATTCCATCTGAATCCCCGAATCGTTACATGTCTACACCGAGGGCACACGCACGAGACACACACGTACACACACACACGCCACGTGCACACGCTAGCGCCCGTGCAATTCTGCACGCTGCTTGCCACTTGCGCAATTATTAACGCCGACGAGAGCAACGCGCCCGCATCAAGCAGCTCGAGTCACCGGCTGTTATGGCAGTTGGCATTGTAATTGACTGGCTGATGATATGTAATGAAAATAAACCAATTACGCGGCGTTTATCGCCATCTCTTGCTCCTCCAGTTGTTACATTCAGACACGAAAAGCCGACGCCAAGACGCACAGAGGAGACACAAGCAGATGGCGACTCTGCGTGAGCCCGCCGCGGAAAATGCTTCACCTGGAAAGATATTTTTACCGCGGCATATGTTAGTTACCGTACCGATGCCATAAAAATATTACACGCCAGCACATCCGGAAGATTCAACGCAAGTCGTAGCTGGGGCTTTAATTAAACGCAACACCCCCCCTCCCCGTGTTACCACCGAGGGCCAATTGCGACCAGTAGTAAGCTGTTGCATCTCGTTTCGGTGAAAGCGTAATTTAAAAGCAACCGAGTCGGCAAAAGTGTGCGGAGTAATTAAGCCTGACCTTAACGTAACCTTCCTTGTTGGGAGCAAAGAATGCGGTGCCTCTGAAAGCAACGCTCCGGTATTAACCCCGTCACGCGCCGTCCGTCTGTCACACGGCTCGCGTTAACAGCCGCGCTTCGTAAATCAACGGCTGTAAACGTGAGTTAAAAACGACGACAATTTCTACACTCGGGAGGTTATTCATTTGGTGCCCCCCCCACCCCATCGATGCCTTTGCGCGCCTGGGCGGTCACCGTGTTCGCCCACCCCGAGGGCCGAGCCGCGGCGAGCGTAACATCGTCACCGAGCGGGCTCACCAACAGCAGCCGGTCCTGGAACGCACCAGCCTCTCGCCATCGATTCTGCTCGTCTTCCGCCAAAACCACGTCTGATCGTCAACGTTAGGGGGCCATCAGCAGGGTTATCGTACACAGGTTAATTATTAAAGCATCCCTCTTTACGTACAGGTCAGGCCTCGTCGGTCAATGGTACTGGTTAACAGTTTCTTCTCTCTCTCTGAGTTGCAAAAAAAAATTATAATTTGTCACAGCAGCGCGGCGCGCGAGTGATATCGCCGCTACGACCTCGCAAAACCTGACACGTTATTGCGATTTACGCTCCCCCGATGTAACCCGGTCCTGGAAAGGATCTACAGCGTAACATGCCTCGCCGTCCAACGTGCAACTGTGGCCAACTTGTTTAACTCAAAAAGGTCGTCGGTGTATGTTGTTTGTCAGAAATGACAACGATATGAAGTTAAGTTTTACCGCCAGCATTTTTTTATATCGTTGACGCCCGTTGCCATTCATCCAGGAAGAAAAAGCCTGGACCAGTTTCAACTTTCTAAAGTCTCATCAGCATTGGGCCATTCAGTGAAAAAATTGTAGAAAGCCATTTGTGCCATCTTGGGGAATTGTGGGTAATTACATAATACATGAGCACACAAGGGTCTGTTGTTGATGTTCTTCTTCTGCATAAGAATATTGTCTGAGTAGTGACCGTAATTCGATATCCAAATTTGAAATCCAGTTGATGGCTTTTGGGGAAAATGAGTGAGTGCCTTTGGGACCGTGTGGAAATGATCGTAATGGCTCGAGGGTCCGCACATATAACCAGCACCAGTCACAAGGCAACCAATCACAGGCATGTACTCAAAATCATGAAGACAGATCATGCCCTCTTCGCTCCGACGATTCAAGCATTCAGCGGCCCATCACATGCGATTAGCTGCACTCGCCTCCTCCGTGAATTCGCCCAACAGAAATAATTACGTCCTACTTAGAAAAAAACGCACGGTCGCTGCGGCGGGGATACAATGGCGCCAGTGAAGGAGGGCCCGGCGCAAGCGGGCGCCAGTGGCCAGCGCCAACGCGGCTTCCAGCTTGTCCCGCTCTCGCTGGCGATCCTCCCAAGCCGAGCGCCAGCGTGCCACACAGCTCGCCAGCGCACGGCGCTGGCACAGCCCCCTGGCTCGCTCTGACAATGGTGACGGAGGAGCAGGAGAGGCGCGAGTTTCAGGAGACAGAAACGGTCACAACTTTGGCTCGTGGAGGGTAACAAAAGCCGTGCTCAGGTAGCGTGCAGGCCAGTTGCCGAGCCAGTAGATAAGTAAACGTGGCCAACATCGGCAGCTGCGGCCAGGTAATAGAAACGGTCATTGTGCCGAGAATGGAGCAGGATAAGCCGGTATCCCCCGCCCACGCCATTTCACGCTGGTGGGTATGCTGTCCTTAATTGAAGTCGACTTTCCGTCGGGCTACGGTGTTGCCCATTAGGTCAATCAACTTCCTCTTCATTAGTAAACGCTTGTGCAGTTACTACTACAAACGGATTATTGACGGAGGTGGGAGGGAGTTCGTTTTTTTTTCATTGTCGGGGGCTTCCAGGTACACTGCGCCGTCATGGCACGGCGGGGGGGAGGGGGCACGCACCGTAGAGCTCCCGCTTTTGCCGGCGCGCCCCCACGTAGGAGCGCCAGGCCGCCAGCGCCCTGCGCAGGCCGGCACGGTGGCGGTGCGCGTCGGCAAGCTGCTCCCGACAACGCTCGGCTTCCCGCGCACGGAGCCCCTCGCTCCACTGCACCCAGGCCTGCGGCGGGGGGGGGCGGCGTGCAATGTGGCCGTTAACGAACGCACGACGAGGAAACCAAAAAACAATAACACGCGCAAATGCCTCCCGCGTGACAGACATGCGGAAGCCCTCATTGTCTGCAACTCCCTTCCCACCCGGCTGTTCAGCGCTGTCGGCCCTCTGCACCCCTGTTCAAAGTCCAGGCTGGCTTAAGGACTTGCTCTTCTCCTCTGACTGTGACCGACGGCTTCGCTCTGTAACGAATAAAAAAACCCACACTTGCCGCCTCTGCAGCGTTTCCAGATGAGTCGCGTTCAGACGTTACCGAAGGCCTTAATTGCGACTATAACCTGAGCTGTGTGGCCCAGGTTATAGTCGCAATGAGGGGGAGGGGGGGGCGATGTTTTCTCCAAACGTTACGTTATTATACAACGACAGTTACGCAACCCCAATGCATTTTCATGCATCCGACAGCATGCTGCCACGAACGCCTGCCCATAAATCCAAAGCGCTCTTCCTCTCGTTAATGAAGCGTCAAACTCGCGTCAGACAGCCGAGGAAACAGAGCCAGGGTTCGTACGACCATTCGTCTTTTGAGCTCGTCCCTGCATTTAAAAATGCAGCTTAGTTTAACGTGCGTTATTTTTTTAAGCGGCATTATCATTTTCTCTTTCACGTTGCGTCCCGGGCAGGGCTCATTTCGCCGTTTGCTCCGACGATGGAGACAGCAGGAGGTGGAGCAGAGGCACCATAAAGGCCCTGGGCCTACGTGCACGGCCAAGCTCCCTGCTCCTCGACCCGACTCCGCAGGGTTCCGTCTCCGCGCTCTACGCGGAAACGCATCGTCCGCAAACACTTTTGTTACTGCAACCACTTATTCTGTCAGTTTCCAGGCCCGAGCCTTGCGGAATTGGATTTTTTTGGTTTTTATCAGGCTCCAGGGAGAAGTTGCCTGTGGTTGGGATTTGAACTCGCGCTTTTAAGGTCACGAGCCCCCCCCCAACGTGCCGAGGCGGTATTTATATTTTCGCTCGTCGTTTGCTGTTCATCATCTGAATCGCCGTTATTGACCGTCGGCAGCTGCACCAAGGGAGGGCCCCTTAAACCTCATGAATGTTTTAAGCAACGTTTCTCATCGGCTGCCCTCTACTTTGGTCGAATTTTACCCAGTGTCACAGTTTAAGATTTCATTCATTATCGATGCTATGATAAGCATGCATAATATCAATGTGTGTGAGCGTGCGCGCGCATACGTGCGTGCGTGCATGCGCGCGCCCTGGCGTCTTGTATGCACAGTAAATATATTTACACTGCGATTTACATCTTCGGCCTGGCAGTCTAATCAAAACGGCAGCGGATCTCTGCCCGCATTCGCCGCGTGCTCTCGGCACGTCAACCGTGAAACGGACCGTTTAGTTCGGAATTTCAATGCAGCCGCCGTGTGTTCCGCGATGCAGTGGGAAACAATAAAATATGGATCGCACATCTCCCGGGCTCCGGCTGCCGACCACAGAACCCTCGCCTGCGCACGTCTCAGAACAAAATGAGGCATTATGCGTGTCGTGCCATTTCTCTTGCCCGCATCCTTGCATGCGAGGCAAGCCCTCCCCCACCCCCCAGCACCCCCCAACACCCCCCCCCACCACTCCCAGGCAGCTGCTTTCAATGCACAAGATGCTGCCAATGTGGGCTAACGGTCAGCGTACGGGACTTGCGATCCAGAGGTCACCGGTTTGGTTCGACCTGCCCTACCCCCACCTCGATTTGTCCACCAACAAGTGTTAACGGGTGCATTGCAGCGAGGTTGATCGGCAGGTCGTGTGGAGAGGAATGTAAGTATGTACGTGTAAGCTGAACTTCTTTCGCACCGTACGTGAGCAACCGTGCTAAAATCGGAGGTGCGGTGGAAGGACAACAAATGAACACAAAAAGCAGTTCGAAATAATTGAGTTACCTATCAAGATTTAAACGACAAAAAAAGTGCGCGAACTCCAACCTCTTCTGGCCAGCGTGGAATCGTATCCTCCCGACGGGGCTGTCTGTGGTTCCCTCTCGCAGAACCACTTCAGCCAGCAGCGGCACGATCAAGTAATTGCAGGGCTGCCCCTTTACCATGCACGCGATGCAATTGCACAACCGCCACCCCCCAAAGACCCCCCCCCCCCGCCATGTAGCCTTAACAGGCTTATTGGGGCAAGTGCTGTTAGCGAGTAGCACCTATGAAGGACGGCAGGGCACACGAGGGGGTGGGTGGCCAGCACCACGCCCGGCCGCATTCGTCTTCCACTTCACACCAGTTACTCATTTGAGTCGACCTCGGGGACGCCCAGGACCGGTTCAGATAATCGTCAATGGTATCGGCCGTGAGCGGGAATCTAACTCGGATCTCCAGATTTGCAGCGAAGCTTGCTAACCCCCAACACTACTGCTCCCTGCACCCCCCTCCCCCCCCCCTACCGCTGCTGCTGCTGTGCGCGCTTCACCTTGTGCTGCAGGTGCAGCGCCCAATGGCGAAGCGCGGCGCCCTGCTTCTCCTGCTGCCTCCGCTGCCACCGCAGCCTCCGCAGCCACGCGGACCAGGAGCGCCTGATTCACACGGACACGGTCACACAGGGCGGCCGGCGCGACCCCCTTCGCCACGACCCCTCTTGCCCCCTTCGCCACGCCCGGGGCTTTCCCAACGCGTGGACGGAGGGATGGGCGGGCAGGCGGTTGGGGGCCCGCTCGTTGTTGTTTATCGGCGGCGCCGGCGGCCATTAAAACGGGGGCCCCCCCCCCGTGAATTACGGGCTCGCAAACAAAACGCGCGGCGGTTTAACGCATCGGACGCGAGGCTTTCATCTGCTCCGGCAATTTGTCAGAAATTAATCAAACGTAATGGCTGGAGAGGAGCATTAAATGGAATAAACAAGATGCCAAAAGATGCATCGCATCGCGCCGTAGCAACACAGGCCGTCGAGGGCGGAAGGTTTGGCTAACAAATGGTGCACAAAAGGAAACAAAACGCAATCAATGAGAACACGGTTGCAGAACAAACACTATTACTCAAGCATCGAACATTGGAAATAGCACCGGGCTATTTTTACCCCGGATAAACACTTCTGCGGAGACTGCTGGCAGTCAAGCCACGAGACACTTAAACGCGCAGGCAAATTTGAAAACGCATTAATAATCACCGTGCGAAATGTGTCAAGAGCGCGGTGGTGGGGGGGGGGTGCCGTACCTCAGCAGGAGCTCCAGCGAGAAACGCTCCGCCTCGGAGAGCATCGCCCGCTCCCTTTTCTGATCTCCCAAAAAGCGTCTCCAGCCAGCCCACGCCCCACGCATTAACGAGCTCCGAGCTGCCAACGGAGAGGATTTACATGGGGAGCGCTGAGCGAGCCGCGTGGCGATATCGCGGCGTGGTAACCGCGACGCTCACAATAGCTGCCGAGGCCTGCGCGGGCCTCGATAGCGGCTCAGGGTTTCGGTGACAAAAAGCCCACGCCGGGCCCAGCGGGGTTCAGCCCACGCGCCGGGGGGAGGGGGATCAGTGCCACCGTCGGGGCCGTGCCAGCGGGCACCTCGCTGGCTCGCGATTGTTTACGTGCCCGCGTGTGCCGTGTTGTGTCACGAACGCGCGCGGGTGACTCCGTGGTTGCCATGTTGGGAGCACCACGGTTTCTGTTGGGACCACGTCGCTGCGGTGCTCCCCCCCCCCGCACCTCCCTGACAAACCTCACTACCTCCCTGCCCTCATTGTGTCCCTCTCCGTTTTACCTCGTCTCTGTCCCCACTCTGTCTTACCGTGTCCCTGTCCCAACGTGTCTCTACCCATCTCCACCGTTTCTCTATTTGTCTCACCATGTCTATACCCATCCCACCATGTCTCTACCCATTTCACCGTGTCTCTACCCATCCCAACATGTCCCCACCTACCTCACCGTGTCCCCACCCATCTCACCGTGTCTCTACCCATTTCACCGTGTCTCTAACCATCCCACGGTGCCTCTACCCATCCCACCGTGTCTCTACCCATCTCAGCATCTCCACCTACCTCACCGTGTCCCCACCCATCCCACCGTGTCCCCACCCATCTCACCGTGTCTCTACCCATCTCACCGTGCCTCTACCCATCCCACCGTGTCACTAACCATCCCACCGTGTCTCTAATCATCCCACCGTGTCCCTAATCATCCCACCGTGTCTCTACCCATTTCACCATGTCTCTATCCATCCCACCGTGTCTCTACCTATCTCACTGTCCCCACCCATCTCACCGTGTCTCTACCCATCCCACCGTGTCCCCACCCATCTCACCGTGTCTCTACCAATCTCACCGTGTCTCTATCCATCCCACCATGTTTGTACTCATCCCACCGTGTCCCCACCCGCCTCACCGTGCCTCTGGGCCACTGCGTGCACCGCCGCCTTGTCCCTGCGTAACTGGATGTAGCGCTGCCATGCCCTCCACGTGCGCGCATACAGCTGGAACCTGCAGCGGACACGGAGCGGCACAGAGCGTGCATTTCTAACACTCGCCATAACAGCATCGCGCACATCTCCACCAACCATAAAATCTTCTCGGTGGTGATTTATCAAATATGTAGTGATCTACGACCGCTGGATTGTAAATGTATATATTTTGTAACATTGGCCATTACAATATCTAACCCCGAACGCAAGTATCAGCGAAGAGAATACCAGCTGACCTAGGACTCACGGACAAATATCAATTAATATCGATTCTTACGTTCATGCTACACTGACCCAATTTATGAAAGTATTATTTGTGCAAATGTTACAAATGTAAGGTGATGGACTGAACACCGTGCAAACGAGATGGGAAAAAACTGAGAACCCATACAAACGAGACGGTAAAAATGCGACGAAATATAATTCATTCTGGAACTGACTTGTGACCTAAGAATCATGACAGTTCACTGCATTGCTCTGGGGGTGAATCGCTACACGGCTACAAAATAAACATAAAATGGCAACGTGAAAACACAGCAAGCAGAGGGAGCATTGTTGGTGCAATCTGGCCAGGTGGCACCATCGTTAATAATAATACTTTCAATCTTGATTTGAAGCTTTCGTGACTGCAGGAATCCATACTCTTTGATTCTTTCGGTAAAGTCACGTAGGTAGAAAAATAATAGATCACGACATTTCGATCGCAACACAAGCAATCTTCATCAGGTGAGAAAACCACAGCAAGAAAAAAACTGCTTAAATACTTTCATTTTATATCGCGTCATTCATGGCAACAGCATCTCACAACGCTGTACATGTATATACAAGGATCAAATCCCATGTACGTGGTTGGCTACGTACGGTGCGAAAGAAGCCCAACACTCACACACGTACATGCCAAGCAAATGAAAACCCTACTACTAAGCAAAATCTAAAATAAATAAACAAATTATAAAATGGCACAAAAAAGGCACAAACAACTAAAAAGTTATCAAAACAAAGACATTTGTACATATGATGCAAGTTAAATTCCCATTGGGGGATCGACTTAGACCACGATACCTCTGGGGTCATTAAAAGGGCTACCATTTTTTTGTAATGTCAACAGTGTAACGACTCCCCCTCGCCATAAGAATTTGGAAGTTCAGGGCTGTAAGCAGGAGATGAGCTCTGCTCTAAGTTCATCGGAGCGAGAAACCACTTTGAGTTGTCATTTTAATCTGTGGCATCGCAAGAACGTGAGTGGCAGCGAAGGGCTTGGGGAAGCCTTCATCCAACAATGGACAGCCCCCCTGAGCTATGTAGCTCTTTTTCAGAAGCGACCTGGCCACAAATGATAGTTCAACGAAGTGGCTTATCACGTGGAAATGTATAGCAGCCAAATGCTTTTAAATGCATGTTTCTAAATGTGGAGGGAAAAAACGGAGGATGCGGAGAAAAATCCACACTCGCATGGGGAGAACATGCACTCTCCAAATATACAGGCGTCAGGGTCGGGATCGAACCCACGACCTCTTGCATGCCAGGCGAGACAGTTAACATCTCGCCACCGTGGCACTGATGACAATGGGCGTGACGACGATGATGATTTTAGCGGTGAACCTGAGGTGGTAGTCGGCACGGATGAGCAGCTTCCATTCCCTCCGGCTGATCCACCACGCTTCCTGCCACGTGCCAAATGCCCTTCGAAGCACCGCCCGCCTGTGATGGGCCCTGTTCACAATGTGCAAGGCCACATTCGACACTCAGCTCAACGTGACTCTCCGATCCAACCTCCGACTCCAGCCGGGATGTCTGTAGGCGAGGTGAAAAGAAAACCTGGCAGCCGAGGGCAGCACTCTTCCAAACACCTTCCGGGACCACACGTGCAAAAACTTCCTCGCCAGATGCCTGGGGGCCAGCACGCGTACACACACGCACACACGGTGTTTGTTTATGCTCGTAAGATTACTTAGGAACTTTTATCAGACTAAGTCCCGTTGGCGGTAAGGCGGATCAGCGCGGGAGCCAAGAGCTTGGAACGAATAGTGACAAACGGCAGTGGCGGTGCGCGAGTTACCCCCACATGCCAAGCTCGAGTTAAGCCACGAAATGGCGACGAGCGGAGCGTGCCACTTTAGCCCCGCGCGTTTTTTAAGGACCCCCGCGAAGAGAGCGGATTGTTTAAACGTTAAAATGGGGATGCGTTTCCACGGGGGGGGGGGGGGGAGAATGGAAATGTTATCCCCCGACGGGACTCCGTGAAGCCAGCCTTCTCAACATAACAATGAAGTTGTGTTCTGCGTACCAGCCAAATGGCATTGCATCGTGGTTTAATCTCTTACCGAGCGTTATTCCAAGTCGCTGCTGAGACTGGAATATGTACGTGACATGTAGCCACGTGTATACTAGATGTGGCGTGCCGGGTGCGTGAATATTTCCCCGTCGCAGACCCAGACACACCCGTTTGACGTCAAAACACGGATTTACATTAGAGATGAGATTGGATTGTGTTCATTTTCAATTTTAAGGAGCAATTTTGCGTTCGGCTGAGGATTACGTTTTTTACAACATGATTTTTTCCATTGGGAATGGAATGCTACCAGTGAGCAGTGTACCACGTGGTGGCAGTGACAGACTGACTGGTCACTGTGAGCGGTTCTCCGCAAAAGAAGACATTATAGAAGTACTTTCTGAAGTCGATTCTAGTACCTCTCGACCACACTAGATGGCGTACCTTGCCACATGCCCTGCAACAAATCGTTAATCCGCATCGTTGCGAGTTGAACCGAAATCTTTCAACTCTCAAAAGGACGGAATTCTGCTAAATTAAGTGACAAACCGCACAGGTGATCGAGCAGAGAACATCAATCCACTGCATCTTGACAATTTAATTTAATCACGGACAGCTGGAATCCACAATGAATTCAAACCCCCAAGGTCTCTCAGCGGTTGATGTCTCAATTGTCTCGGACACGACCATTATGCGCCAACCCCCGGCACCAAGCCGACCATCTCCCGCATAGAGCGAGAAGTGGCAACATTGAGTAGTGCTACTCGTTTGCATTACACAAGTTCGATCCCTGCACGCAGATTCCATGAAACTGTCTTGAGCGCAAGAGTCATCTCGCAGGACCTCGGCAGTGTAAATATGAAATCTAAACCCGCACGGATATTATTGTATGACTGTCCTCGAAGATATGAAGACACGAACCAGATGGGAGTCAAATCACAGACTCGCCTTGGCTTCCAGCTGATCATATATTTAAGGCTGCCGCTTTTTACTATTTGTGTCAGGCTAAGGAGTTATCAGAAGAGTTTAGAGTTTAGGAGTTATTATTAAGCTTGAGGGTTATTGGCCAGGGATTATTGTACGGGTTTAGGGCGAGTGATGACGGTTCGTAGGGTTATGGACCGTGGGTGATTTAGGTTAGGGCTGAGGTTAGGAACCAATTCGTTCAGGGTTTAGGTTTTAGGTTTTAAGGTTATGGGGTCGAGTTCAGGTGCCGGGTTTATGGTTGTGGTCGGGTTAGAGTTTATAGTAGTAGCTAAGTGCGGCACTGGTTTGCTTGTCACGAATCTGGGAACGGTTTAAATGCCCTAATCGTACCGCATCAGACTAAGACTATTGATGTATACTGCACGAATCCGATTATCTATAAAGCTCTTCAGCACAGATGTCCAGTAGGGGCTGGTCAGAACGTTATGACAACAAACAGTACGAAGACACAATAGGAGTGCAAAGTATAGAAAAGGCAAACAAAGAACTTAAACATAAAAACAAATAAAACTAAACTATTTTTTTTTATGTTACCGGGTAAGACTCACTGAGCTATTAGTTTATTTTTCAGAAGCGACCTGGCCACAAATGATAGCTCATCTAAGTGGCTTTCCACGTGTACATTTATAGCAGCGAAATAAAGTACATAATTTAGACGCATGGAGGGGAAAAAACCGGAGGACCTGAAGAAAAAAAATCCACGCAAACTCCAAATATACAGCAGCAGGCGTCAGGGTCTGGATCGAACCCCCGACCTCCTGCACACCAGGCGAGGTAGTCAACATCACACCACCGCGTCACTCGCTCCACCTGATCCTCAACTCCTTGAGGCGCCCCCCACGGTTCCAGGTGTAGGAGACGGGTCTCGGTGGCGGAAGAGCACCACCACCATCCCTCCTCCTCGTCGTCCTCCTCGCCGTCGTCACAGCCACGGGGGGCAGCCCAGCCAGGTGGCCACGTGGTCCGGTGACCCCCACACGGACCCCTTTCACAGTGAGGGGTCCCACGTGCGGGGAGGTGAATCTCGGGATCTTACCGGGGGTCCCCTCCATGTCGTTGGGGTGGGGGGGTCAAGGTGAAGGAGGCGAAGGTGAGGAAGTGAAGCGATGGTGAAGTAACGCTGGGCCAGTGGAGGCTGACAGAACCAACACGGAGCAAGAGGGGCCCAGGTAGAGAGGGAAACTCAGATGAAGGGACAGGCCGAGGGCGTCGAGAGGCAAGGCGACTGAAGAGAAGCGAGACGGGAGGGGGGGGGTTCAGACGGGGGGCAGCGTGAGCAGGGCAATTACAGGGGGCCAAGACGAGGGGTGGGGGGGGGAAATTAATGACAGAAGAGGGCAATGCGTGCGGGCAAGGAGACTAAGGGCAAGGCAGGGTCACGGGAGAGCCAGTAGAGTACAACAGGGGGCATTGCAGAGCGAGAGGGCAGGGCAGGGCTGTTGTGAGAAGAGTGCGGGGCAGGGGGCAGGCGGCCGCGTCTCGCCGGAGCCCCACGCCGCCTCCACCCCCGGGTCACCCACGGTCCGGGCGGGGTCCGTGCGGCGAGCAGAGACGCCGTGGGTTCACGCGGCAGGGAGGTCAGAGAGAACAGGGGGGGAGGGGGGGGGCACGGAGACCAGGGATTGGGGCACGGAGACCAGGGGGGGAGCACGGGGACCAGGGTGGGGGGCACAGAGACCAGGGTGGGGGGCACGGGGAGCAGGGTGGGGGGGAGCACGGGGTCCAGGGGAGGCTACACGGGGACCGGGGGGGGGCTCCACGTGGTGGAGGCTTCACGGTCCCCGCTCTCCACGCGACTCTCGTATTCCCCGCGTCTCGTCCCGCCTTCCGCGTCACGTGGCGCGGGGGCGGTGCTCGGTGTCAGCTCAGAGGTTTCCCCTCCGCGCGGTGTTTACTTTGGTTTCAGTGATTTCACGCTGTTCAAGCGCAACTCCACATGTCAACAATACGTGTGTTATTCCATCAGCCTATGGGGCCGTCCATAAATGACGTCACGCGATTTTGGACGATTTTTGACCCTCCCCCCCTCGTCACACCTCGTCACAAAAAGTCAGACCCCCCCCTCAAATATGACGTCACAAAGCTCTGCCCCCCCCCCCCCAAAAACCATATTTCCATTTTCAAAATAAAACATGCTTCAAATCGCTTTAAACTATTGTCATTGTAGCGCGTATTTAATGTGGCGCTGCACTCTGATGTTGTAGGAGTGTTGTCATAACAATTAGTGTTGTTATAACAATTCTACATTTATTTAAAGTTGCGCATTTTGATGTGATGTCACATCTCTCACTCCCCCCCCCTTGTCACACATCGTCACAAATGTCACACCCCCCCCCCCCCCAGGTGCGTGACGTCATTTATGGACGGCACCTATTGGCTCTCCACACCAATGTTATCACGCGGCATTTCTTTAAAAAAAACATGCTGTTATACGGCAAATGCTGGTATGATTCATGGAATGTACACGGGACATGTTTAAAAGTGCTGGCACTGGGTGAACTTACGTGCTCGGGTTAGGAGTTCTGTTTAATTTCAGCTATCGCAGCAGCGAGCGGTGCACCACCTTGTGTTTATATTTACTCAGTTGCTAAGCACAGATCCAAAGGCGCCCAAAAACGCCAAGGGGCGAGCTACAAACAGCGCAATTCAAAACTAAAAAACGACACACGTTTTATGCTACCACGTAGGGCCCACTAAGCTGTGTAGATCTTTTTCAAAAGCGACTTGGCCACAAATGATAACTCAACAAAGTGGCGTATTGTGTGTACATTTATAGGAGCCAAATACTCTTAAACGCATGTTTTTTTTTTTATAAGGAGGGAAAAACCGGAGGACCCGGAGAAAAATTCACGCTACCACGGGGAGAGAGACACGTAAACTCCAAATATACAGCAGGCGTCTGGGTCGGGATCGAACCCATGACCTCCTGTAAACCAGGCCAGGTAGTTAACATCTCGCTACCGCGGCTATTAAAGTTGCCCTAGTTTAGCGTGTAACGCGTTTCTTGGATTTAGCGAGGTTATATTAAAATGTTTAATAAAAGCTTGCGGCGAAAAAAATTGTCGATGCTGGTGACGGTGATGATAGGAGGGAATTGAAAAGTGGAGCAGTGTGATGGAAGGATCAGCCAAGGGAAGTGTTGTGACCTGCGATGGGGTGAGTGGGTGGGTGAGTTGAGTGGCTGAGTTGAGTGGGTGAGTTCGTGAGTGGATTGCGATCCACTGTGTGAATGCAGCAGTGGTGAGATGAATCTGTCAGTCGTCCAGTAGGTCGACCTTGCACCAGAGAGCAGCCTCCAGACCAGGAGGTCGGCAATCTGCCACTCCGGAGCCGCATGCGGCTCTTTAAGGGTTTCATCGTGGTGACGTTATTCATGAAGGACCCACCGCCTCGTGTCCACATGCATGGAGAGTCTTGAAATATTGAATATGGCTCTTCTTGTTATTTTGGTTGCTGACTCCTTCTCTAGACAGTGACGTGATAGCAACACCGCGCCCCTGCTTTGCCTCTTAATCTACACTGAGCGGTGCCACCTTCTCTCTTGCCCTGCTATGGAGGGAATGATTGCCCAGTAAACATGGGCCAACGTTGAGCCAACGTTGGCCCAACATTGAGCCAACGTTGACATGTGGTTGGAACCATTGGACCAACGTTTACCCAACATTCCATGTTAACTATGTTGTTGCATGGGAGTAAAATTACATTTGTTTATTAATTCTCAGGGCTGAACATTTGCCCAACTTTCCCACCTGCTCTGCCACTGAGAGTGATAATGCTCATCACATGACAGCCGTGACAGTCGTATAACAGCCAGAGCTGGAATTGTTTTGCCAGATTAACAGCGTAACCAACCTTCGTAGAAATGTATGGGTTTTTGCTGTTATTCATTCATAGCCAATCCAGTTGAGACCATCAGCTCACATCACTTGAGAACCCATTTCAACTCGGAATCAGACCTCGAATCTCAACAATGCCAGCCCATGAGCTCTGGCTCAGCTATTATGCACTCCTTGATGTATCCAGATACCTATTTGATTTTTAAAAAAATTTATACCCAGATGCAATGAATGATGGTCACAACGTTTTATTTCCTGGGGATGACTGATTAACGAGGCTTGATTTCTTTTTTTTTAAAGCAGGAGTTAGGAGTTCACTTTATCAAGTAGTGCAGTGGTTCACGCGATGTTCTATGGACCCGGTGAACCGAATTCGAATCCTGGCCACGACTAACATTAGTGATGTCCGAACCGGCCCTGGGTGGACCCCTTCATTAACCCTCACTGATTGGCATGAAGTTAATGCATGCTCAAACAAAGTCACAACTCACAGCGTGAGGAGACCTTCACACAGCAGTGTGTTGCATTATTAGGCTTCCGTTTCAGTTGGTTTTGACCATTACAATGAAAACCCAGCTTGGACCGCGGCCATAATCAAGATTTGTGCCTCTGAGCCAGGCCCAAATTCCCATCGTTACCGTCGCAATTATAATCATCATCACCATGGCCTGAGCGGTCGTCTCTGGCCTTAATGTTTCACTGAACATTTTCTGGGTCGCATGGTAGACTGGATCGAGGTCGGGAGGTGGCACGTGACAGCGGTAGCCAGAGCCGCATCAAGATGTCTACTGGATGTGATGTGCCGGGTGTGGAGAGATGAAGACGGGCGATTGCACAAAACGTCTCACCCCGCCACCCACGCTTTGTAAGGCAGTGTTATTAGCGAATGTGTGTGAGATCTTTGTTATTTGTGCTTCACTGCCAAAGCAGGTTGTCTGGCTTGGCCACGTGAATGTGAAATTGTTGTTGTTGTTCAGCATCTCCATCAGCAGCCGTACGGAATAAGAAGGGCGCAGTGTCAAAACATGTTCTCACCTTGCCTCGTGTATGTCCTTTTCATGAAATCTTGACGTCACATTGCCGCGTGGTCGCTCCCTGGTGTGGCCCGACTACTGCCCGGTCCACCTGTCGCGAGGCGTCATTCATTGTTCAAACTCGCAGCGGCCTCTGCGCTTCTCAACTCCTGCCGCCCGACAAGCCTTGACAGCGGCACGGTTCACGCCTGCCCGCACATGACGTGGATTCCCAATTATCACTTTAATGGCTTGCCAATTAGCCAATCTGTGCTCTCGTACAGTGCGCGCGGAAAGGGCCGGAGAACCTCCCGGGAGGGTTCGGTGCAGCCGTGTTTCAGGGTGAAAGGAGTGCGGAAAAGAGGACAGGAGAGGCTCTCAATTGCCCCCCCCCCCCCCAAACGCCATCGAGCAATGCCGTGCTGCGTTGTAGGATGAGTGTCCCCGCTTGCATTAATAAATCAAAGCGACGTCCACGCCGAAGGTAGTATCCATTTATCAAGCCTCATCTTGGCAGCGAGCAAAAGCCTTGGAATTCGCTTCAATCAAGAGATGGGGGGGGGGGGGGGCATGGGGTGGGGGGAGGGGGTGAGCGGGGAAGGGGGCTGTACGCAGCTCCCAACAGGGGGAGCCAGTGACGATTGAGCGTTTTACACACACACGGCGGTGGAAACCCGGGGTAGCTGCTGGGAGGAGACAGCCACTGTTGGTGTTGTGGCGCGGGTTTGGGGCGTGGTTGGGGGGGGGGCACCCCCAACTTGTGAACACAATGGCTTCAGGGACACTCATTCAAGTTTTGGACAAAAAATCACGGTGTTGTTTTGAGTCCGTGTTTTTCTCCCTTCAACAAGGGGACCGACGCACGAATGCTGACCGTGCCGACGACGACTGTTCCACGCACACAAACACATTCCTGCGGAGGGAGCTGGTAGGAACGTTGGCTTGCTCGGTCAACGGCCAGGGTCAACGGCGGCGTGGTGTATTCTGTAAATATGCCCGACTGTGAGGGCGGGCACAAGCCGGCGTGAGTAGGTTAAACGTTGAGTTGTATAAGGGCACCACGGGGTGACCAGCCCCTCCCCACCCAGCCCCTCCGCACCCTCCCCACCCAGCCCCTCCCCTTCCCACCCTCCCCTTCCCACCCAGCCCCTCCCTGCACGACGGACGGACGGACACAATAATCCACTGTGGGCTCGTGGAACCAGTGGGTTCCTACCAGTAAAACAGTGGTTAAACACGTGTCTTGCTGATGCTACCGCTGGCCTCTTTCTGCGTCGGCAGCGGTAGCACAAGCACAATTAACAACAATAAAAACATCAACACATTCGTCAAAAGTAATCGCCTTCAATGCAATAAAACCCCCCGGGAAGCGTTCACTCGTAGCAAAGCACCAACCTCCTAAGCGTGGCTGTGCCCAAGACTCTCGGGGGGGTTCACGGTGGACGCGGTGAGATGCCTCTCACGCTTCGAATCTCCCAGTGCGATATGGTTCGAGCTTGCAACAGAAATGCCCTCCTACCGTTGTACCGTTCTTACCTGCCCCCGACGGGACATCTGTGAAAAAAGAGCTTTATAGCTCATCGGATTCCTTTATAGCTTATCGAAACCACGCCTCGCAGTGGCCAGATGTTGACTACCTCGACTGGTATACAGGAGGTCGTGGGGTTCAATTCCGACCCTGACGCCTGCTGCTGTATATTTGGAGTTTGCATCTCTCTCGCCGTGGTCGCGTGGATTGTTTTCTACGGGTCTTCCAGGTTTTCCCTCCACATTTAGAAAAATGCGTCTGGATTCTTTAGATTGTTTCGTTGAGATACATTTCCTCATAATAAGCCACTTCGATGAGCTATCATGTGTGTCCAGGTCGCTTCTGAAAAATAAACTAATAGCTCAGTGAGCCTTACCTGGTAAGATAAAAAATATATTATTGTAGTTTTATTTGTATCGAAATTTTGTGTGATTTGTTTACCTTCCATATACTTTGCACTCATATCGTGTTTTTGTATTGTTTGTTGGTGTAACGTTCTAACCCGCCCCTACTGAACATCTGTGGAAAAAAGAGCTTTATAGCTAATCGGATTCCTCCAGTATAAATAAATATTCTGAATCTGAAAACGCATTTCTTTAAAATTGTTTTTTTTGTGTGTTCAGTTTGTTGTCCCCCCCCCCCCGCGCCTCCGATTAGCACGGTTGGCTACGTACGGTGCGAAAGAAGTTGAACACACACACATTACATACACACATTACATACACACATTCCATTCGTACGTAAATTACCGTCGCCGTCGAGGCGGCCTGTGCGCCGACTGTAACCGCCGCGCTCGCTGTCAGCGGAGAAGGGAAAGCGTTGTGCCCTGTCAAGGTGCGGGTGTTGGGATTGAGCCACTGGCCTTCGGGGCTTCCGGCAGGTGTAGAGCCCAGATTTACAAAGTCTGGGTAGAGGAGGAGGAGGAGAGGGACGCAGGGGGGGGGGGGTGCCGCAGTGATTGTCATTGCGCAATGGCGAGTCGGGCGTTCGGGCGGCCTCTCTCTCGTGGTTGTGTGTGCGCGCTGTAACTGCAGGGCGAGTGCGAGAATTCACAGCATCGCAAATTCGTTTGCCGTCTGGCATCCTTCGAGTCTCAGAACACTGTTGTTTACAGACGACTGATCCGTCATAAATAAATAATGCATTGAAACAAAAAATTGCACCCGCCACTTTGCAGATTACCCTTGGCTGCTGGCTTCCCGAAAACCCAATTAACACTTTGTACAGTTTAATTAACGTTTCTGTGTGGCTCTCAGCTTTTATGCCCCGAAAAAACACGTCTCTAATAGGCGACGTGAGCCGAAAAAGCCCGCTTCAAGACGCCGTGCACTCGCTTGCGGCTTGGGAGCGCCATCGCCGCAGGGAAGATGGAATAGGCAACGTGCAGATAATGGACATCGCTCGTTCGCCCCGCCACCTCCAGCGAGGAGACTTTGTGTACCTGTGAAGAGCCGCCGCTGCCACCATTCAGCGTCTGCGTCGCTCGGGTTTTGTTTTTATTTGATTTTTTTGCGCGATTCGCCGCGATCAGAGACACGCGGCCACCTGGGATGGCGACTTTCAGCCACCGCCGCGTTCCCGAGTTCCTCTGTGCCAGGCAACGGCGCCCGTCCTCCCGATGCGCGTTTACAAACATTGTTGTTTCGTGTTGTTGTTGTTGTTGTTGTTTCGTGTTGTTGTTGTTGTTGTTGTTTTGATGCTTGCGACGAACTTCTACTCTGTAATTGCATTTCACGAACTTTTTGTTTGTAAGCACCATTGGGATGGCGTTTGCAAGCTTTCTGTTTTTGCACTCCAGTGGTGTAGGCAGCAGCCACCAATTCTTATTATTGCTGCAGTAGTATTGTTATTATTTACCTTTTTACTGCAGCAGCGAACGTCTTTCAATTACAGCAGTCGCTCAGTATCGCTTTTCTCTCTCTCTCTCTCGCTCCATGACCGTGATGTTTATAAGCAGTAGCCAGCGGTTTATCCACGGTATTAATAAGACATCTATTTATAAGATGGATATAACATCCGCAACCTGTACATGGACAACTTTCACAAGTGCTTAGAGCAGGCAACTGCACAAGTTAGAAGGTGACTTTTCCCGTGATGGTCACCATGCCAAAGTGGTAATTAGAGCGCAGATGCCATTATAAGGTGTCCGTGCCTGTTTATTTATTAAATTAAAACCGCCTACCCTTGCAAAGCGGCGTTTGTCTGGTGGGCAAGGAGGCAGATGGAACATCAGGCGCTGCGTCCCTTCCCTGTGCGCTGGCGTTCATTGATCACGTCCAGGACCCCCCCACCCACCCCGCCCCCCACAGCCCCTCCCGCCAGCCCCCGCTGCCGCCAGCTTGCATGGGGTCAGTGGTTCGCCGCATCTCCGCCGCGCGGTAGCGCGATGGATGATAATTAAACGGCAGGGGCGGTGGTGGAAACGTTCCCGTGCGCGGTGGCGGAGTCGTGGAGACGGAGCGATGGAATGAGCCTCGTGCGCACGCGCTCGGGGTGGATTTGTTACATCGCTGGAGCGTGGCAGGTTTGCAACAGGCTGCGGTTGAGGGGGCCTTCATCCAGCAGTGGATTGGCTAAAGTGCGCGTAACGATATAGTGTGGAGCGGTGGGGTAGTAGGTTAGCGCACTGCACCGTGAAAGCGGTGGCCTGAGGTTGCTCACTGCCGACGGATAACATCGGTGGCGGGTGCTGTCCGAACCGGTTCTGGGCCCTCCCCGTTCACCAAGCCGCCAGCGTGGCGAAGGAACGACCCCCTAATAGGTTGTGGCGAGGTCTTTATCCAGCGTTGGGTTGGATTGATAATAATGGGATGTGAAGTATTATTACTGTTGTTCTCATGTACATTGCATGTAAAGTCATCGAGTCTCGTTAACTCTGCAATGCACAGGTCATCTCTACATTCCCCACATTTACGAAATAAATCGCTTCTCGAAGCGAATCTCGACCAGCGGGAGGATCTCCACTGACCGCCGTCAATCGAAGAGTTCGGAGGCCACTACTGGGCAAGAAACAGCCAAAGAAAGGGAGGATTGGGAGGGGGAGAATGGAGAAGCCTTTGCTGAGCTGTGTGTGTATGTTGAACTTCTTTCGCACCGTACGTCGCCAACCAGGCTCATCGGAGGTCCGGGCGAAAGACAACACACTAAACACAAAAATCGGTTCGAAAGTAAAAGTGAGTTTTCACGATAGATTACTTAAATGAGGGAAGTTACCGGCTGACACCAACACCAAGATCGTCCACCACATCGGCACGAAGCTTCGCATCTTCAGTCGACTCAGAGGCAGTATCGTGACGGTTCAGGGGGTACAACTTGTGATGAGCCTAAATATCGCTATAGGCATCCTGTCTGCATTGGTAACGTGGATATTCTGATCCGTGCGTGTCCGTCGTAAATGATATCGCCGCATTCGCTGTCTTCGGTTACTTTGCACCGGCCTATATTTAAGAGCGCTTTCTCCTGCAGCGTGAGATCACTTTTTTGTTTATTTTTTTACAGCTCTCGTATGTATTCACATCCGCGGTCTCCCTTTCCACAAAGGGACGTTTGTCTCATTGAGCTCTCCACTCGCTCCACGAGTCGACTGCACGCGCCTGCGTCCCACGGACGCGCTGTAGTACGCCACTAGCCCCCCCCCCCCCCCCCATACGCTTTCACAGTTTTACCGCTTACCGGTTGATCGGCACGATGCGTGACATTCCATTTACGCGCCTTGAACTCAGTACCTGAAGGAGCTCTCAGCACCGTTGGGGCGCGAAACGTCGGACAACCAGAAATGTCCATCGAAGGGCCGTGCGTATCCGCACGCTCTTGTTCATGGGTTATGTGTTTTTTTCTGATCCGACTCTTTGCGTGGTTAATTTTACCCCCGGTCCCGCTCACAAGGGGGGCGTTGGCGGGGGAGGGGGGATGCCACGATTGTCGCTTCAGCCTGTGCTCTATGTAAAGGCTATGGAACCATGATCTTTGGTCTCAAGATGCCGGTGACAGCACTCATCCCCATGAGCACAGAGACGACCGCGCGATGCCAATAAACATGACATTCAACCCCGCATGTCAAAACAGGCCACAAGGACACAGCGGTCGCTGGGGTCTTCATCACGTCGAGGTTTTGGGGTGCACCCCCCCCCCCCACCACGTGACTGCAAGCATGAGAATGCAGGAGACGGGCCAAGGGTCCCCTTACAAGATCCAACGGGACTGAAATGTAATGGGTCAAGGGTGAGCCCAACAAAACGTTGACCAGTTGATCCTCGTACAAAATAAACGTGGCCCAAAAAAACAAAAGACGGAACGAACCGGTAAAACTGCTCGTGAAAAGTCAGCTCGTTTCAAGACTCGACGAGTGCCTCCCGCTGCGTAGCCCTGCGCACATCTCCCACGAAGCAGCTGCCACCCACAACAACAAAAAAACACCGCAGCGTTGGTCGTTACTGTGCCGGGCGGTCAAGGGCCTTGCAGCCGATCGCAACTCGAAGTAGAGCGTGGAATTAGGGGGGGGGGGGGGGGGAAATACCTCGACAAGAGTTCGGTTTCACACAAACAAGATGTTATCCCCCCCCCACCCCCCGCACGCAGGACAGCCAGGCCACCGATGATGTTCAAACCTCAGCGCATTGTTATCCTGATGGAGTCGGCCAGCTGCAGCTGGATACCGATTAGAACACATTTGTAAACCCATAATTCATTAAAAAAAAGTTGAGTCGTGGCAGAGCCGCAGATGCGTGAGCTAACAGGAGGTTCCCATTTTAACCCCATCCGGTCAAGCGCTGCAATAAGCGAGCACCTATTATGGCTCGCACGGCACACGAAGGGGTTAGGGGCCATCACCATACCCAAGCACCTATGTATGCCCCCCAGTGCTAATGTTTGCACAACAACAATAACTCTGATCGAGCTGCACGCGATTGTACAGGAGGCACAATATCGCAGCGTGGCATGGCTGAGAGAGTGAAAAGCTGACACGCGTGTGCTTTGTTTATGGCCGTTAAACAACCTCGTTAGTTGTGCAATAATTCCTTAAGAACTCTGTACTCCTTCTATCCAATATTGATGCATTTTTGTGTCTTGTGTGTTTGCTGTTGCTGCTGATGCGTTCACGCAGCACCACGGATCTCCCGTGTGAACAAATCAAATAGACTCCATCCCTTTGTGAATTACACGCCGTGCTGCTAACTGTTCGTCATAACAACTTAACCATGCCTCCATTCCTCTTGGTCTGCAAAGACTGAGAAACCACAGTTAGCCATCTGGGTGGGGGGGGGGGGACATTACTGCCCCCTAGCCTGGGGAACAAAACGCGACGAGGCTCACGGTGCACCTTGCAGCGCAGCGCACACACCGACGTGTTGAACTAAACGTGCACGCGACTGCCGGCGTCTTCCCAGCGCTAACAAAAACAATATATGAAAGTGCAGCCCTGCAATTTCTTGCTCTAGACAGCGCCTCTCTGGGGGCAATTTGGCCTTGTTCTGCCACGCTGGCCAGACGGTGAGAGTGCCCACACTTTACCCCAACAGTTTCCAATGTGGCCATCGTTTTTTGTGCCTGTCTTCTTCTTAAGTGACCCTAGGGGAAACGGTTGTGCCGAATTTGTTGCTGGTACCCCCCGTTTGAACGATTGTTCATGTTATCTGCCGCACTGACACACGCTGTCACGATTGTGACCTGGCCCTGTACCACGGGCAAAGGCAAGCGGTGGGTCTCATCCAAGTCGATGAAAAAAAATGTGACTCATGAAACCAAGTGACCACAACACTCGAGTGATCTTCGATGTTGTATTATTCACCTTTCGCCAAGTTCGTGTGCCACGCCTGGACAGCATTATGAACGTGAAATCCGATCAAAAACGAATTCTCGTGCAGCGCAAGTGTTTTAATATTCAATACCATGCACGGCACTATTTGCTTTAAGTTGCGGTTATTATATTGCACGCAGCCCAATAGCCTATACCACGGGCAGAACATACTAATGAAATACCAGCAAATGCAGAGGTTACGTCTATGCAAGCTTGACTCATTGATTCCACCGTGCGGGGAATTAATCATACACACTATTCATTGGCCCTATATCTATACATATAAGCGTGGACTCTGCAGATCGTGGCCTAACGCTATGATCTATCCGCTGCTGGACGAAAGGCTCCAGAAGCCTCCGTCATCTCTCACGTTCTTGGAATTCAACAATCCATCTAGCTCCTGGCACACCGGCTAATTTCGGGCTCTACATACGCGCGCACGTGAGCCCTATTCACACGTACCAAGTCGCACACACGCACGCATGCTTGTCGTGGGACATCGCGCTGTCTGAATAGCTGCGGGGTAGTGGTGTGGCTTGCAACGTGCCACGTGCCTCAAGCGAGCCAGGCCCGGGCTAACAATGGCCTAGGATTGGTTGCGGGCAGGTGGGACGAGTGACCAATCAGTCACTGACCTCCAACCCCAGGCCTCCACTCCTTAACCCCCCAATCATTACTCAGCATTGGGCAGCCACCCGCTCAGCATGACCGCCCCCGCCTCGTGCAACTGCCCCGACGCCCTCTCTGCCTTGAATCAACCCCCCAAAAGGAAGCAGAATATGGCTCCCATAATCACAGCTTTACCCCCCCCCCCCCATACTCATCTTCCCCCACAAACTCATACCTCCTCCATAGCCCCGCTCACCTCTCTCTTTAGCAGGGGGTCAAGGACTCAACTGGTAAATTTGTCTCCAAAGGTCAAAGTGTCTTGCTTGTTCAACCTGTGTGTGTTGAACTTCTTTCGCACCGTACGTAGCCAACCGTGCTAATCGGGGTGTGGCACAATGTTCATGATCGGTGGTGGCCTTGAAAAGCCAGTGGTGAGAATTCCACACTTTCATAGCAAGGCCCAAACCTCCCCTTGAAGTATTTGATCTTGACTTTGCCACGGAGTGGTGGGCCACATTACCCATCCCAGATGGTATGATGGGATGAGTGGACACCCTCCCTCGAGTGCGATTTGAACTCTGAACCGAGTGCCTCCACCAGTCACAGTGCAAGCCGCTCTGATGCGTGTGTTATGTATGCTGGTTGGGTGACTGATGGAGAGATTGACACAAGAACTATGGAGTGGAGACTCCGAGAGACGACGGGAAGGGAAGCAGAGGGAGACAGGCAGCAGAGAGACAACATCGCAGAGTTGGGAGGCCGCGACTCCACTGGAGCAACTGGAAAAAGGAAGAAACAGAGGACAATTGAGGATGCCCTTTCTCAGCAGTGGGACACTGCAGACAGACCACAACAGCAGCAGCAGCGACGTTATAGAAGAGAGGGTGCGCAGCGGCAAGTACGTTCCAATGTTAACCGGGTGACCTGAGTTTGCCACGGTGGCGAGATATTAACTACCTCGCCTGGTATACAGGAAATCTTGGGTTCGATCCCGACCCTGACGCCTGCTGTATATTTGGAGTGTGCATATCTCTCTCCCCGTGGTCGTGTGGATTTGTCTCCGAGTCCGCCGGTTTTTCCCTCCACATTTAGATTCAACGTGCATTTAGAGTATCTGGATGCTATAAATTTCCACTTGATAAGCCACTTTGTTGAACTATAATTTGTGGACAGGTCGCTTCTTAAAAAGAGCTATACAGCTCAGTGGGCCTTGCCTGGTAAAATAAAAAAAAAAAAGTTCAGTCCAGTTCGATTCCCGGCCACGGCTACCATCGGTGGCGAATTTTATCCGAACAGGCATGGGCCCTGCACCCCCCTCCTCCTCCCCCCCCGAAATAATCCTCAGTGACCAACGTGGTGACCAAACAACTCCCACGACCGACGTGGCGTGGTGAAGGATGGTCGGACAGGCTCCATGCCCGATACAGCGTGTGGTGGCCTTCATCCAGAAGTGGATTTAAAAAAGGGGGTTGCAAATTATTATAATTTAATTGACACTGTGAGGAGGATCTGATTAAATCCGAGTGTCCTGCAATTCCCCCCATGCCCACTTTAAGAAATAAAGAACACATGAGCGCCGACTTGGTTTATTCAATTAAAACTGCGACATGGCAAATGTTTATAATTAGACTGGAGCGAGTGAGCGAGTGAGGGAACGTCCCCCTCCCTTCCTTGCCCTTGGACTGGCACTTGCAGGGAGGAGCAGAGAGCAGATTCGGCGATTGGCGGACCGATGCCTCGGCCGCACGGCTAAAGGAGGAGGGGTGACGGGAGGGAAGCTCGGGGAGACGACGATTGCTCCTTCGCTCTCGCTACGCCGCCGAGAAGCAATATTTCCACCGCGTCAATGGACACACGAATGACTTTATGCTTGTTTCAACTTTTTTAAACGTGAACTTTTTTTTCTTCACTTCCGCCAATGACATTTAACTGCTGCACTATGTCACATAACCCCCGCCCCCGCCCTCGTCGAAATATAGCCTGGTCTTAAGATGAACGAAATGGCAAATGTATACATTACAAGTGCTAACAGGATGGATTCTTAAATTACATCTGTTGTATGTGTGTGTCTTTGCATGTGTATGTGAGGAGCGGTAGTGTAGCGGTTAGTGTGCTGCATTACTTACTCGGCGACCCGAGTTCGATTCTCGCTCACGACTAACACCAGTGACGACTATCTGAACCGGTCCTGGGCCTCCCCTAGGTCTACTCAGCCTCAAATGAGTACCTGGTGCGGTGTGTAAACATCGCCACTTTGGAGGCAAAGGCGGCCGGGCGTGGTGTTGGCTACCCAACATTTAATAGCTGCTCGCTGGCCTTAATAGGTGCTTGCTAACAGCAATGTCCCCTTTCAGTCCGTATGACGCACGTGCGGCACGCATGGCTCTGAGCTTCAGCTGGCAAGCACCATTTGACGCTATGTGGTGAACCCTCGCTTTTGTGCGTGTTTTTTTTATTTGCGAATTTCGCATATTCGCGAGTTACTAAATTACGTTTACTAATTCCCTATTCGCGAGTGTACGTAGTGCCTACAGACGACCCACATTGGGGAGGAGCGCGCAGAACGTTGCTGCCTGTGAAGCTGTCTGCTAAGATGAGGCACGACCCCTCGGCTGCCCGCTTCGTCCTCAAGTCTCGCAGTCGTTCCGCTCTGTACTCGCTGTCGTGCACGTTTACTTCATGTTGTACATACTCGCTGGTTGATTGCCCCCTTGATCGTGGGTTGCCAAGCGTTCGACGAGGGGGGAAAGTGCGTCCGCTGAAAACAATGCGGGAAAAGGTGATGCGTTTGAGTGAAAGGGTAAAAGCGGGTCGATGGGTGAGATGCCGGTGAGGGTGCGTCGGCGGTAGGTCGACACTTTGGTGTAAACGAGTCGACTGCGAGGTCCATTTGAAAGAACGCGAATGCAATCGGGCAAAGTGTTGCGGCTCTCGCTACTGAGGGTGCTAAAACGATGACAACTGTGATGGCGTTGTTATCAAACACCTGCCCCTCTCGAGGGGTCATCCTCCTGAATTCCTCACCATCACCACCGCATCCGTCGTCGTCAGATCATTAACATCATCATCAAAGGTAATTACAACACATAGTTCTTCATAGTTTATTATTTATTGTAGTCATTGTTATTAAACGTCTACAATTCCCCCTCTATGTTCTCTCGTACCAGGAACATAACACCCATTTTCCCTTTGTGACGTTTCTGCATTCGCGAATTCTTCATTCACGAGCGTCTTCAAGAACGCAACCGTCGCGGATAGAGAGGGCTGCCTGTGCTAGCCAATGGGATCATACTCTTAGGTGTTTTCGGTAAAGTCACGTTGGTAAAAAATTAAAATTACTAAAAGTAAAGTAAAAATAAAATAAAAATCACGACGTTTCGGATCACTCGACCCACGGATCGCTTGGCAGCGCCTCCAAAAGGATAAATTTGGCCTACTCTTCCACTTAGGAAGAAACAAACACGATGTTGTACATATTCGTATGTATGTTGCACTTCTTTCGCACCGTACGTAGTCAACCGTGCTAATCGGAGGCGCGGGGGAAAGACAACAAACGAAAACACAAAAAGCAGTGCTTAAGAAATGAGCTTACAATCTCGTTGATTTAAAAGTGCATAGCTCCAGTGGCTTCCTAACATCGGAAGGAAGAGCGTTCCAGACGACTGCAGCAGAGCACCTGGAAGTGCGCTGTGCAGTGAACGTCGCTGCTGCGAGGATGACGAGCGGAGTTCGCGTGATGGTGGTTTACGCTCCATGACGAGATGAGCAAATGTATCGTGGTTCATTTGTGGCAAGCACGTGTGTGTGTGTAATGCGTGCGACCTCATCATGTTTTCGTTCGGCATATACATATATATGTGTGTGTGTGTCTATTAACACAAACTCCACACTCTTACACAGAGCCGTGCATCTCTCATCATCGAAATCAACTGACGCTCGTAACGCGTCTGACGTGGCTCATTAAGCGATCCAACAATTGACAGATTAAACGCAGCAGCAGCAGAAGCAGCGACGGCGGCGCTTCGATTTCCCTACAGGGGCCGGCGAGAATGAACAGCAAAATGCCATAATCAATGTTTGCCCCTGGATATTACTGATATGACAAATAAATAATACCGCACACACACACTTCGTGTTTAGCGGTATGAAGCGCCGCGGCCGTTTACCCGGTCTCGTCGGAGGCTAAGCAGCTTTGAGCCTGGCTAATGCCTCGATATAGGGCGACATCAGCAGGGTGGGAAGATGTATCCTCTGGTACTCATTACCGGACACCTCCATCTGATATTCCTCTCTGGCTTAACTATCATCAGCGCCAACGGCAGTGGCAGCAGCAACCGTGGTCAATCCGCTGCTTGCTGCAAATAAACTCGCTCGCTCACTCCCTCACTCCAGTCTAATTATAAACATTTGCCATGCCGCAAACCAAGTCGGCGCTTATGTGTTCTTTTTTTCTTGAAGTGGGCATGGTGGGGGCGGGGGGACTTTCAGGACACTCGGAGTTCATCAGATTATTCTAACAGTGTCACTTAAATAAATTATATAAATAATTTGAAACCCCTGTCTTTATCCACTGCTGGATGAAGGCCACACCACAACGCTGTATCGGCCATGGGGTCTGTTGCATCAAACGTCACCACGCCACGCCGGTTGTGGCAGTGGTTTGGTCATACTTCACCATGTTGGTCACTGAGGATTGGTTCGGAAGGGCTGGGCAGGGACCATGCCGGTTCGGATATATTTCGCCACATGTGTCAGCCGTGGCCGGGCATCGAACTAAACTTAACAATTTGTTTTAGCAGGTAAGGCCCACTGGGCTTTGCATCTCTTTTTCAAAAGCGACCTGGCTACAAATGATAGCCCAACGAAGTGGCTTATCATGTGGAAATGTATAGCAGCCAAATACTCTTAAATGCATGTTTTTAAATCTGGAGAGAAAATCTGGAGAGAAAACCCGGAAGACCCGGAGAGACATGCAAACTCCAAATATACAGGAGGCGTCAGGGTCGGGACCGTACCCACGTCCTCCTGCATACCACGCGAGGTAGTTAACATCTCGCCTCCGTAGCGCCCACGGCCTCCCCAAGGCGCAACCATCCCTCACGCTCCTGCGATGTAATAATCCATCTGGCTCCGGCACATGAACCGATTCCATCGCTCCACCTCCTCAATGGACGTGCACCTCGGACGCGTTCCTTGACTTCACAAGTGCACGTGAGATTGCACGGTCGCATCACTTACGAGCGTTACCCGTGCAGGATGTTTTCGATAAACCCAGTCGACAGATGAGGGGGCTTCATGATTAAGTCATGGGAGGTTACCGGCTGATTCAGGGACGTGTCTTCATGATATGAAAATCAAGCTCATTGTTATCATGAAAACTATATATTTTTATCACGGTTGCAGCCAGCAACACGGATAATTATTTTCATTCCGCTTGAGCACTCAGGAGGTCTTCATCGAGTCTCAAGACTCTTTTTTCAGGAGGGTCCTGTCAGATTTTCCCAGGAGGCGGGATGGGTGATATTGCAAACGTGTAAACTCAATTGAGTCATTTTGCAGGACATTTCAGCATTCGGGTGTGGTTTTGGCCAATACCAGTTGCATCGTGTGTTTGTGTGTTTAGCCATGTGAGGATTATATGAATCGGTTCTGGGCCTCCCCTAGGTCGATTTAGCTTGAAATGAGTACCTGGTGTGGTGTGTAAACATCGCCACTTGGGAGACAAAGACGGCCGGACGTGGTGTTGGCTACCTAGCACTGAATGGGTGCTGGCCGACCTTAGAAGTTGTTCGCTGACAGCAGCTGCCCCAACAGCCTGTGAAGGATCTAGAGGGAGATATTCGCCTTTGTCTGTCAGAAAAAACCGGGGAACTCGCAAAAACCCCATGCAGAACAGGGGGGGGAGACATACAACCTCCAGGGCAGAGAGGGCGCACCCGCGTTCGGAATCGAACTCAGGTCACGAGTGTAAGCACCGTGTCCACCACCCTGCCGCCCAAGGGCGCACTCTGGCAGGATACAACAGACTGATCAATGCGTTTCTTGAATTACGCAAGGTCACATCAAACAATGCAATATACAGGAAAGGATGGAATATAAATAAAATTAACGTCACAAAGATTTCTCGCTTCGATGAACAGTTGACGACGGCGGTGGTAGTGATGACAACGATGACCCTAAAGAGGTGGGCATCGCGTAATCTCCCCCCCCCCACCACCACCCACTCACCCTGGCTCGGCCGACGGGGTACAAGCTGCTCGCCACAGGCAGGGAGCCAACCGCCGTACAGAGAGGGAAGTGATCACGACTCCCGGGACGAGCGACGGTTCGGGTTACACGCCCGGTGCGCGGCGCGGCGTTGTTGCCAAGCGCTCTGCATCCCCCCCACCCCTCCACCCGCCCCCCTTCTTCTTCAGTGGGGGGGGGGGGGTAACGTCAGGAACGCAAGTCAGGAGTTGGAGGAACGTCTCCAACCACGCGCTGTCAAGAAGGCGCGCGCCGTCCATCATCGCACCCGTGGCGGCTGCGAGTCTCGTTTGGAGGATGCGGGAGATGCTGCCGAGCGAATTTGCGGCCGCACCGCATAGGCGACAAATACAAAGGACCCCCCCCCCCACCCATTACCGACACCCCCAGCCCACACCCCTCCCACTCCCCCTATATAGCCTTCAACAGACTCTCTCTCTTCTTCCCACCTCCCCCCCCTCTAACCCAGCTTAAATATACGCTCCAAGCTTGGGGTGTTTCATTCTTCGCCTGAGGATGGCTGCTTGCGTTGTGGCCGAAACGTCGTGAGAATTGTTTTATTATGTTTTATTTTTATTATTTTATTACTTCCCTTCTACGTGACTTTACCGAAAGAACCAAGAAGATGAATCCCTGCAGTCACGAAAGCTTTAAATCGAAATTTAACCGCCTCTACGGGGAGGGTTTCCACATAACTTTGAGATCCTTCAACAAGCTCCGGGACAAGAAGGCTCAGCTAATCGAGTCTCTCACCTTTCTGAAGAGATGCCGCGACTCTAAGGTAATACCGAACGCATTTACACTAACATCTGCTGCTGTAACTTCTTCTAATGCGAAACGAATTCTGTCTAGAACTAGCTTAGCTCTTATCTCAGAGAAAATCAGACTTACGCGCACCGAACTAGATCAGTTAGACAAGACACTCTACAAATCACACTTATCCTTGAGTGCAACAATGTCCACATCGGATTGGGAACATGTGGAAAAAATGACTGCCTCTTCAGCTGCCGCTATGTCGACTAAATGTAAGGACAACTTGATTTCCAAATTCAACCGCCTCTCAAACAAGAAACCGGACCCACACATTGAAAAGCTAAATGTTAACAAAGTCGTAATTAATCGCAGTAACAGTCCTATTTCTGAAGGTTTGAAATCCGTTTTAGCTAAAGGACTAAACTTTGCAGTCACACCTAGACACATACCAGTTAATGATATAATTGCTCGAGTAGATGTAGCTCTCAAGGGCTTGAGTCACATCGCTGCAGACGTAGCAAGATCGGAAATCTCTGTAACCCTCAAAAACGCTAAGATGCCAGCTAGCAACATCAGCAAAGATGAGCGTTTTGAATTAGCTCAATTAAAAAAGAGGGATGACATTGTCATCCTCTCAGCCGACAAAGGCAATGCCACTGTCATCATGGACAAAATAGAATACAACAACAAAATTCAAGAACTACTCACCGATGGCAGCTATACAAAAATAAAAAGAGACCCCACCAACAGCCTCGTCTCCAAAACCAACAACATCATTTCTGCTTCAACCGCATTAATTGATCAGACCAAACAGTTCTCGTTGAAACCTTCTGCAGCCAGGCCACCAAGATTGTACGGCTTGCCAAAGATACATAAAGAAGATACACCTCTTCGTCCCATTGTCTCTACTATCAACTCCCCGACTTACAAACTGGCTCGTTTTTTGTCCGAAATCCTACGGCCTTTCACTGGAAAAACCACCTCTGCAGTACTAAACTCTACTGACCTGGTATCAACAATCAAGGGGATTGCCCTGTCCCCAGACGACCTGCTTGTCAGTTTTGATGTGGTTTCCTTGTTCACCAAGGTGCCTGTGCCTGACACCATCGCAATCATTGAAGACTTGGTTCATCAAGGACTGAATGCTGGGGTACCCCCCCTGGTGAGACACTGCTTAACCAATACATACTTCACCTGGAATGGAACCTTCTACAAGCAAATTGAGGGCACCCCAATGGGCTCCCCCTTATCTCCGGTTGTAGCCAACATCTTCATGGAGAAATTTGAGACGGACGCCATCCAGACTGCGACTCTACGCCCGACCTTATGGAAGAGGTACGTAGACGACACTTTTGTCATCTGGCCACATGGCCGGCCTGCTCTAGACCAATTTCTCGACCATATCAATTCCATACACCCAGCCATCAGATTCACCATGGAAGTCGAAAATGATGGCAAGCTACCCTTTTTGGATGTCCTAATCAAAAGGAGACCTGATGGTTCAATGAGCCACTCTGTCTACAGGAAAGCCACCCACACGGATGCTTATCTAAAACCGGATTCCCACCACCATCCATCCCAGAAGAATTCTCTCATCAAGACTCTATATCATAGAGCCCAATGCATCTCCGACCATGAACACATTTCCAGTGAACTCAAACACGTACGCCAAGCTCTTAAGGCTAATGGTTACTCCGACTACACAATCCGCAAAGCCATCACTCCAACCACCAAGAAAGATCCTATTGAGGAGCCTTTCAAGACCATCACCTTACCCTACATTGCTGGGGTCACAAAAAAGATCTCCAAAATCCTGATTAAACACAAGATCCAGGTCCGATTCAACACAGTACATAAACTCCGTGATCTGGTACCGTCTGTAAAAGATGTGGTTCCAGACATACAGTACCCTGGTGTCTACAAACTAAGTTGCCTCTGTGGTAGCAGTTACATTGGGGAAACCAAACGACATGTCTCGGACCGCATCCGTGAACATAAAGCTGACCTGAAACACTGTAGGACAAACACCTCAGCCGTGGCAGATCACTGTTACAACTCAGTGGGCTCACATGACATTGACTTCTCCAAGACAGAGGTTCTCTGCAAGCCATCTGGCTATCATGAGAGATTCGTACATGAGGCGATCCACATTTACAAACACAGAGACAATTTTAACCGAGAAGATGGATTCTGGCTTAGCAATCACTGGAAGGACGTAATAAACCATTTTGATACACATTAGGGTGGGTAGAATAATACATAGTGTTATATTAAAAATGTATAAGGTATAGGGTGGTTTATAGCAATACAGTATGTAATTTAATGTTGGTTTTGCCTATGGAAGTATATAGTACGGTATAGACGCGTGTGATGTAAGAGAATAAAGTTTAGATGGAAGCATATTATATAATTTTTTACAACGTAGAATTTTTCATGTATTACTTACTGTTAGTAACTCAGCTTATTGTAGAGTATAGTTAGTTTACTGATGATGCTATGTAGTTTATACTTTAGTTTGTCATGCAGTTTATACTGTAGTTTTTTACGTGGTTGTTTAGTAACTACAGCTACATACTATTAACATTCCTTTCCTTTGTTAATGCTCCCCCCCTTCCCCCCCCCCTTTGATGCTGCTAATCCTGCATAATGCACGGGCATAGTATTGATTTGGAACCCCCCCCCGCCCACCTCCTACGCATTTTCCATATGCTGAATTCCTCTTGATATGCAAATTATTTTGTTTAGGCGCTCTTCTTCCCACCTCCCCCCCCTCTAACCCAGCTTAAATATACGCTCCAAGCTTGGGGTGTTTCATTCTTCGCCTGAGGATGGCTGCTTGCGTTGTGGCCGAAACGTCGTGAGAATTGTTTTATTATGTTTTATTTTTATTATTTTATTACTTCCCTTCTACGTGACTTTACCGAAAGAACCAAGAAGAAGACTTCAACAGACTGTTGGGGAAAGTGCTGTTGGCGAGCCACCTTTGAAGGTCGGAACATATGTATACTGTATGTGGCCACACGAGGTAGGGTAGGCAACCACCACGCCGGGCCGCCTTTGTCTTCCCCAAACTAGTGCTGATTTTTTTTCACACACGCAACGCATCAGGGACTATTTTTTTTGTGGCCAAGTCGACCCAAACGAGGTTCGGTGACCGGTTCATCCGATCGTCAGTGGCATAGTTGGTCGTGAGCGGGGAGGGAATCGGAACCGGGTGGCAGGGGGGGCGGTGAGCGGGTTTCGTGGCGCGATGCGCTCACCGCGCCCACGCCGCCGCTCCGCACCGACGGACGGATGGACGGGCGGAGTGAGAGAGAGGGGGGGGCCGCCGTGCGGAGCGGAGCTATTTGGTGCCCCCTTACACGAGTGGCGTTTTATTGAGATTAATGTTCATTGTCAGCAAAGCTACGCAGAGCGCGCTGCTGCGAGTGACCTTTGAGAAGTTATTTTGGAGCGGCGCGCTCGCTCGCTCTCTCTCTCTCTTTAGTTCTGCAAAGGATACCAACCCCATTGTCACCGTGCCTCTTCGCGGGGATCCCTCGTCGAAGATGTTTGGAGATTCTGAGCAGGCACCAAAGGCTCGGAGAGGAAGAACTTGAAACGTCGTTAATGAAGAACGCATACATGAGGCGTTGGACGACGCGGAACGCTGGCTGCATCGCTGAGGTTACAGCCGTTTATTTTTCACACGTGTTCAGCTTTCAGAGAGTGTTTTTTTTTTGTTACAGGCAAATTACCTTTTGTGATGTATCCATTACCGTGGACATGTTCTCGACTTCGAGGTGGGGGGGAGGGGGCGTGGTGGCCCAATGGTTAGCGCAGTCTTCTCTCAACCTGGCGATCTGAGTTCGAGTCACGGTGGTTGAGTGGTACCTGAACCGATCCCGGGTCCACTCCCCACCTACTCATCACCAACCCGCATTGACAAGTATGGTGAAGTATGTTCAAACCAACCCACCTCCCCCCACCCACCACCACCACCACGACGACGATATATATAGACGTTCGATATCAAGATGTCATCTCGGTCTAAGCCGTGGATGCCACCACGACTGCACCTCGCTGGCAACACTCCCACCGCTCCTCCGCCAGATCCTGCAGCTGCTGCAAGGGAGGAAGGGCAACGGCAGCGACCTCCAAGATCCCACCGCAACAGTCGCCCACCAGATGCGCAACAAATCCATTTGGGATTATATGTAGATTCATAGTTTTACTTATATATATTTAACAAACAAACAAAAACCACAGCGAGTGACGCTGGGCGATACGTAAACAGTTGATGTGATGAAGTAGATAGCGGGAAGACAGACGAGAGCCTCTTTTACAAATGAGGCCACGTGACCGATTGGGCACGTGCGTTTGGTGTTGCTCGTCGGCATTTAGATGTCACTGGTCAACAAAAAAAACATGTTTTTCTGGCCCGGAATTTTGCAGCTGTTTTAGACTAATTTCAGGGTGCTGATTCCAAATCTGATCTCAGATTTGCTCTATCACATCTCATTTTTATGCTATCGGCATATCCCATTTTCATTGATTTTACCCGAAATTAACTCTGTCACTTATGATTGCAAGTTGTTGCGAGTTAGTGACTGCTTTAGTGTTAAAATATGGTGCTGTATTTTTAGGATAGTGTGTTTATAATATCATTTTATGTAGATATCCACATTTATTTAATATGTTTCTTCTGCAGTTTTTATTGAAAATGCAATATTTGATATCTCAAAAACCTGATGTGATAGACAAAAACTGATGCCAGATTTGGAATCAGCACCCCAAAATTACTTTAAAACCGTTGGAATACCTTATGCCAGAAAAAGTGTGTTGACCAGTGTAATGAGCCCTTCTCAGGGGTGACCCCACAAAGAGGCCATATTCTGTCGCCGCCCATTCGGAGGAGGCGACCATCTCCGCGAGTCGATCCCTGCAAAGCCACCAGGCAGCCCGGCCGGGGGTGGCACGCTGGTGCTTCCAGACACGGCGAGGATGATGCCAAATCAAGATACATAATAATACTATTATAATAATTATAATACCATCTTCGTCATTAAGACTGCCTCTGCAACAGAATATGGATGACACGGATAACGTTTCGCGCAATGGCCCTTCTTTAAGAGCGATTTGCTGAAATATTATCTCACTGTGCTTAACCTTGAATATTAAGTTGCTGCACCAGAAAGTCTTTGCTCTCATAATGCAATTAATTGTACCACGGCTGCCTGGAAAAGAGACCCCTGGTATTTACGCGCTCTTACATAAATACTCATAATGATCATTAACGGCCACGGTCAATCCACTGCTGGATGAAGGCCTCACCACGCCGTGGGAGATGTTTGGTCATATTTGAAGATACCAGTTCGTGTGGGGTGGTGAAGGGAGTTGGGAGGGGGGATAAGGGGGGGGGGGTTAGATATCACTCACCGCTCACGATAGCTGCTGTTCCCGGGAAACATATTCAGGTCGCTGGGTTCACAGCGCATTGCGATAACCAGTGAGCTGCGGCTCCAACCCACGGGGCTATTACCCGAGTTCATAGAAAGAGCACGAGTGGGTGAATGTATGCAAGTTCTGATATTGGGAAGTAGCAATAGAGCCGACTCCACCAAGCTCTTTAATCTCGGTTTTTTCTTTTCCGACGAACTTTTGTTAATCACACCATCATCAGCCATGGTCAATGCACTGCTGGATGAAGACATTCACTTTCAGCCGCCGCCGACCTCTCACAAACGTGTTTGCAAAGCAATCAAATGCGGCAAAGTTCCCAAGAAAATTGATCAACCGCAGTGGCAGGAGACACCAGCGTCCATGGCTGATGTGGCCCAGGCAGTGAGCACTCCGCACCGGAGAGCGAGCGGCAAATGAGATAATGATGAGAACATCCCGAATCCCCTTCTTGAGCCAAGCCAGACGGCCTTCTCTACACCGCATATATTTACAGCGCCACGGGCACCGTGCCTGCAGAGTGCCATGAGCAGAGCCAGATTTAGGTCTCTTTTTCCCGGGACACCAAAACCGAAAAAATATCCCCCCCACCCCGCCCAACCAAAGACAAAAGTCACCGTATAAGCTGAACAGACTTTTGGGGCAAGTGCTGTAGGCGAGCACCTATAAAGGCTGGCACGGCACACGACGAGGTGGATGGCCAACACCACGCCTGGCCGCCTTTGTCTCTCCAGTGGCGATGTTTCCACATTGCACCTGGTACTCATAAGAGGCTGAGTCGTCCTAGGGGTGGCCCAGAACCGGTTCAGATATAATCGTCACTGGTGTTGATCGTGAGCGGGAATCGATCTCGGGTCGCCGAAGTTCGTAGCACAGTGCGCTAACCGCGACTCGACCGCTTCCCCGCTTACACACAGGTACAACAAGAGCAGCAGCAGCTGTTCGCCACCAGGAGACAACGACGTCACCACAGCGCCAGACTAGGTGCACCTTGAGGCCACGTGAAGTGTGGAAGGCTCTTGTTGCTGGCAGGAGGTCACTGTACAGACACAGGTGGTATGGGTTGACTGAGTGAGATGACTGGCAGATGCACCACCTGTGCTCCCCACTGTGTCAACAGGCTGTGTGTTAGGCTCCCGGCGCTCTGCTCGTTGTTGTGAGCGTCGCTCCGACGTACAGCCACACACACACACACACAAACGTAAACACACACGATCCCAAACCCTCACGGCCGGTAAAGGTACAGCCCTGCAATTGCTTGCACCATCATTTCAGAATCAGAATCGTTATTGATACTGGAGGAATTCAATGAGCTATGGAGCTCCTTTTGCACAGATGTCCAGTAGGTCAGAAAGTTACAACAACAAACAATATAAAAGTTAAAGTTCCAACCGCGGGGCCTTAAGATGAGTCGAACCGGCGGCCTCTGGGCTGCAGGTCCATCGTGCTGCTCAACCATTACACCGCTGTGGCAACTCCCAAACAAGCAGTCCTACATGACCTAATACAATGTAGATCTTGTTACATGACCTAATACAATGTAGATCTTGTTAATTGTGAGTTCAATTTCGATTTAAAGCTTTCGTGACTGCAGGGATTCATCTTCTTGGTTCTTTCGGTAAAGTCACGTAGAAGGGAAACAATAAAAATACTAAAATAAAACATAATAAAATAATTCTCACGACGTTTCGGCCACAACGCAAGCAGCCGTCATCAGGTGAAGACCAGGTCTTCAACGCAAGCAGCCGTCATCAGGTGAAGACCTGGTCTTCACCTGATGACGGCTGCTTGCGTTGTGGGCGAAACGTCGTGAGAATTATTTTATTATGTTTTAGTATTTTTATTGTTTCCATTCTACGTGACTTTACCGAAAGAACCAAGAAGATGAATCGTGAGTTCCTCTGAAATGTTTGAGTTGTGGTTGACAGATGTCCCGTTCGCTTCCCCCCTCCCTCCACATCTCCTTCTTCTCCTCGCCTGCCCCTAAATCTGTCCCCGGCCATTCGTAATCTCCAGCAGGTGTGGCGGAGATGCTGGCGGCCGGGACCACCACGCAGATTCGATTTCGCGCTGAGCCCCAATCGCGGCGTCGCGCCTGTAACGCTACACGTGGCGCGTGTGCGGCTGCGCACAGGGCACCTTAAGGACTGCGGTCGTCTGCGCGTGCACACGAGCGAGAGTGCGGGGGGTGGAATCCTCGCTCGGCTCTGCGCTCACGCGAGGCCCCGAGCAGTGCAACATCTGAGCGCTCCCCGAGACTGGGAGAGGAGGAAGATCGTCTCGTAAAGGCGCCGCCGCCCTGTATTTACCCGCGGCAATCAAAAGCAGAGGCGCGCGCCGCACACACGGACACGCAGCCTGCATCGCTTTGATAATGATAAAGCATTTTCACCCCCCCCCCCCACGCGCGCTCTCTTCCATTTACAGGATACACTGGCCCATTCTAAATCCATCCGAGTAATTTTCAGCGCCGGTCATGTTTATCAGATTTATGTGACACTCTCACGAAAACCAATCATAAGGGTGGCTTAACAGTTGTTACGGCAATGCCATTTGTGCGAGGCCCCACGCATTGATTGCTTAATGCGGCATATTTCCTCTGATTGATCTCGTGTCCGTGGCGCTGAGTTGCGGCAGATTTGGCTCTTCCCAGGCAGGGCTCTCTCTCTCTGATCTGAATGTTTGTTGTATTCTTTTTTTACGGCCACGATGCCCATTTAGTACAGCAGTTGGGCGGACAGAAATGAATTCACGCCCGACGCTGCCGTGTATGGAACGATTTTAACCGGCGATGTTGATCTGTTTATAAACACCGCGGCTCATGAATACGCAGAGCAGGGACATTGCTCGCAAATCTTGGGCAATGTGAGATTTAAAAATACCTCTACAAAGAGCGCGCGGGCGCCACATGGCAGTGAACCTATTGACTGCCGTGCGCAAAATGCAAGTGCGGCGCTTTTAAAACCCACGTCATCTGTTGAAAAATAATAATAAGCGTATATTATTTTTCAGTGTCCACCCACGAAGGAGCGCTGAGCGGAGTCGCGTGTCCCTTGCCGACCTGGCCCAGTGTTGGTGTCAATTTCACGTTCCTATCTGGCCCCTAACCGCAACTATTTTGACCTTATCATCTATAATGCCGAAGCTATTAACTGGGGTTGAGCCTGAATAGTGCTTGCATGGACGACTGCCGTGCATAACAGGTTGTTATAGGTTGCTGCTAGGCTACGTGGTGGTCAGCAGACGGCCGTGCAGTAAATAAATTACTGTACTGTAGTTCTATGGTCCCCGCTTTGACTTCTCATCCGGACAAACCAAGCCAAATTAACTAAACTAAGCGACATCATTAGCAGAGTGAGACGGAGTGTGAGAAACTGTCAAGGAGAGGCCGGGAGTGAGAGATGCGGTGTGGGAGAGACGGCGTCGAGGGAGATGGTGTGGGAGAGACGGCGTGGGGAGAGACGGCGTGGGGAGAGACGGTGACATCGAGGGTCACAGCAGAAGGAGTAGAGAGACGCATTGGTAGGCTCGCTCGTCTCTGATGGTCCGGACACGTGGCCCGCCTCTCTGAGTGTTCTGCGCGCACGTGTCCACGTGGGTGAGTGAGTGAGTGGGTGGATGTGTGATCGTGTGAGTGGATGGGTGGGTGAGGAGGTCGGTGGATGAGTTGAGTTGGTGAGTGGATGGGTGGGTGAGTTAGTGGGTACGTGAATGAGTCGTTGGTCAAGCTGTGGCTGAGTGAATAGGTGATTGGCTAATTCTGCAGCTAATTCGGCTGTGACGGTCCCACCTGATGACGGAGACTTGTGTTGCCTCCGAAACGTCGTGAATTTTATTTTTGTTTTGTTTTATTTTACTTTCATTAATTTTAATGTTTTTACCTACGTGACTTTACCGAAAAAACCTGAGAATATGGGTTCCAAAAGTTCAACCCCCGTCCTTGTCATGGAACCTGTGCAATGGGTGTGCGTGTGTGTGTAAGGGGGTGGGGGAGGTCTAGTGGTTGTTGCGCTACGCTACGAACCAGCGACCCGAGTTCGATTCCCGCTCACGGCCAACACCAGTCACGATTATCCGAACCGGTCCTGGGCCTCGCCTAGGTCGACTCAGCCTCAAATAAGTACCTAGTGCGGTGTGTAGTAAACATCACCACTGGGGAGCCAAAGGTGGCCGGGCGTGGTGCTGGCCACTCACCCCCCCCCCTCGTTTGCCCGCTAACAGCACTTGCGCTAAAAGTCTGTCATAGGCTATTCGGGGAGTCTTTGGTCTTTGCGTGTAAGGGATGGCCTGACAGGGTGAAGCACGATGGGGCCTTTGACTCCGGGCCACGACGGTAGCTGTGAAGCCTGTCAGGAACGATGATAGCACCCGGCTGATGGGGGCCCACTGACACACGTCCCGCAAAGGCAAAGCAGGCGGGCGGTGGGTACTTATACCCTCCACGGATGTGAAAGGCGGATTGGGTTCTCCACCAGCAGACCGCGGGCTCCCAATCGTCTCGGTTTATCTTGCCATTGGGCTCGGACACTGCTCTGTCAAGATCGCGTAGTTGCTGGCGTGCAGCGGCAAACCCCGCGTTTAATAATTAGAAGTCAGTTGTTGACCCTGGAACACAAAAAGGCCCCTTCGGCGATCAACCAATGGTGACGGGAGCAGGATCGTGATGCCTGGAGGCTCCAGGCCATGACTTGACGTAAGATGGTCGTCTGACTACTTGGATGAGGCAGGACTGTCATTTGGCAGTGGTGACTTCATCCTAAGCGGTCCTCTTCAGGATCCCCTCTGCTCATCCCATCCAGGGAGGGGGCCCAAACACAGTCCGGCTCGTAACCCTCCCGACTGGCCGGTGGGATCGCCCTTTTTTGAGGTCGAAAAAAAATGAAAATCTTAAGCTTCGAACCTGCAATGACGGGACCTTGTGGACAACCCCAACAGCAACAGATCCGAGCGTCGCACTGCACAAATTTCCTGAGAAACTGAAGACGCTTCAAGGTTCACATTGCTGCCCTGAGTGAGACCACGCCGGGCAGCAGAAGGCCACCTCAAGGAGCTGGGCGGCGAGTGCAACACCTTCGTTGTGGTTGGCCTTGCTATCAAACACGAAGTGATTAGTTGCCTTACTGATAGCCCCTCATAACCCACCGGCTCACCCTAACCTCGTGTAATGCGGGCGAAAGCGACCTTCCGGATGTGACGTCACGAGGAGGCGGAGCCAGGTGACGTGGGTGAAAGGTAGGGGGTCCTTAAGCGGGGAAACCGGAAGGAGAAGGCAGTCGGGGTGTGAATGGAAAGGTGTGGGGACACACGGGCGTACGAGCCGAGGGGGCACCGTCAGAAGCGGGAGCCAACCCTGGGAACAGTAGGGAGCTACTGGGAGGTGTAAAGCTGCAGATAGAGATAGGCAGTAAGGTTGTGTGTGAGGAGCAGCGGGGTGGCTGCCAGGAGTCGCAGGAGCGACGAGAAGGCGAGACAGCACGAGGCCGTGAGAGCTGCAGCAGGAACAGCCAAGGGAGCTGTGTGAGAGTACAGCAGCGGAGCTGCTGTGGGGCTGCAAGAGCGACAAGAACAGCAGCGGGGCTGCTGATGTGGACTGGAGTGACATCGGAACCAGCACAGAGAGAATAAGAGAGACAGCCGTGTGGGGACGCAGTACGGACCGAATAAAGGACACTGAGCCAGATATCGTGGTCAAGTCTTTTATTACACTGGGGTCAGAAGTGAAACGGCATGTCTAAGCAAGTAAGGAAGAAAATTCCCCCGGCGCCAGCATCGGCTTCTTCGTCCGACGACGACGAATTCCCTCCGACCACGGATTTTGCTGGGGTGGTGGAGGAGAGCCCTGCTGAGGCGAGCACGGGGACGGGCGTGGAAGATGTCGGCGCGATGGCGGGTCCGTCAACAACATCGGACGCTGAGCAAAGATGGCAACAGGTGGCAGAACAACTGGAGACACTCAAGGACGTCCTGGCGCATCTGTGTCATCTCGTTACGCCAAGGACGACGATGGAACAAGAAGGTGCTCCACGGGCCGCCACGTTGCCTGCCCTGCCGCCGCCATTGGCCACGCGGCAAGAAGACGCCATCTTGCGCGCTCCGCGGCGCCAAACCGCCATCTTGGCCACGCCGCGGGCCGACGCCATTTTGAATTTACCTCCACAACAACCATCATTGGAAGACGGCGTGAAAAGGAGTCGGAGTCGCCACCTTACTACGGTTAAGGAATTCTCTATCGGGGGCGATTGGAGCGCTTTCGCCTGCCGATTTTTGGCGGCGGTTCGTTCAGCAAGATGGACCGATGCGGAGGCCTTGGAAGTGTTGCCGACTCTACTGGACGACGAATCTGTGCGATTTTTCCGTTCCATAACGGCCGATAAGAAGAAGACGTTATGTGGAGTTTTTGAGGAAATGGCCGACGCCTATGAGCCACCTGACGAAGCGCATCGGCGATTCGCTCAACGACAACGAGCACCCGAAGAATCGCCCGTGGCGTTCAGGGGTGCGGTGTTGGAGCTGGCCATGGCGGCATATCCTGACACGCCACAGGATCTGCTCGAGCCCCTCATATTGGGAAAAATGCTGGAGCTGTCTCGGGATCTGGGGATCCCCATGCCTGTGTGTGGGCATGAGAAGCTCACGTCCCGGGCGGCAGCAAAGTGTCTGGACGCGCAGTTTAATCTCCGTCGCTGGAAGCAAGTGGCGGCATGGACGGGTGGGCCTGTCAAGGAAGGAGGCGCGATGGGGTGGGACCCCACAAAGGCGATCTATGTGCCGGATGAGCGGGGTCCACAGGAGCTGACGGCTGCCTCCTCTCCATGGTCGGGACGCGGAAGGCCGGGGCCGCGCGCTACGCCATCGGGACGAGGCCGCCGGGACGCAGGACCTGCGCTTCGGCGCAACGAGGCCGATTGCTTCCGCTGCGGCCGTAGGGGCCATTACGCCAGAGATTGCTGGGCCCGCTTCCCGGGTCCGCCGCAGCAGGAGCCCACAACACCGGACAAGCCGACCAAGGAACCTCCGAAACAGGCATGTCGGCACGCACCAGACACTCGGCAAGGCTTTACACCTCACCCACCACCTGTGTTGCGCGATCTTATTGTTGTTGTTAAAGAAAGGCCATTGACGGGGCCTTGTCATTCAGTTACGCAGTGGCGCAAATTGGCACGGAGAGTTGTCGCGGCCGCTACGGGTTCGTCCACTGTACCGGGGTCCATACAAGGTGTGGACGTGCGCATTTTGGTCGACTCGGGAGCGTCTGCGACTATTATATCGGATGTCATTTTCCATCTGTTGGGCATTCCGCCGGGGGCTGTGCGTCCGGTTTATGGGTCTTGCGTCGCTGCAAACGGGGGTAGTATGGGGATTGTGGGCCAGGTGGATGCTAAGATATCTATAGGGGATGTGTCGGCTTCGGGCGTTGTGTTAATATCGAGATCTTTGGCGGTTCCTTGCTTACTAGGCACGGATTTTTTGGCTAAGATGCCCATTTTGATTAAAATCAATGAGAATTGTATTGAATTGCCGGGGGGCCGTCGAATCTCGTTTCTGCCGTCGCCCTGGGGGCGACCTGCTTCGGCCGTACAGGTGCAGGCGCTGTCCGTCGCATCTGTGGACATCCCACCTGGTTCACAGATGCTTATACCCTTGCGGTATCGGAAGCCCCTGCCCGATCGGCTAGGAGCATTAGGGGTCTTGTTGTCACCATCCGCCACGATAACAACGGGATTGGCGTTAGTTGGGGCACAGACCATCGTCCGGCCGGATCAATTACCGGTTTTACAGGTGCTTAATGCGGGGGTGGAAAACATCCGTGTTCCGGCCGGTACGGTTGTGGCACATGCCACTACGACGTTTGCGACGCACGATTGTCCGCATCGCCGAGGAGTGGTCGCTGGTGTTTCCGAGCCAAGGAGTTCGGACAATCGTTGGATCGCTACCTTATGTGACGAAAATTCTTCCCTGTCCGTGGGGCAACGTGATGCGCTGCGTAAATTGTTGCTGACGTATTCGGATGTATTCAGCTCCGACGATTTGGATTTGGGACGCACATCCTTGCTTTCCCATCACATTGAGACGGGCGACGCTGCCCCTATTCGGTTAAATTCGCATCGGATGAGTCCAGCGGAGCGAGAACACGTTCGGGGGGCGGTGGAAGACATGTTGGCTGCGGACATTATATCGCCATCTAACAGCCCATGGGGCGCTCCTGTGGTCTTGGTTAAGAAAAAGGATGGCAATTTGAGATTTTGTGTCGATTTCCGGAAATTGAATAAGATATCGGTGGCAGATGCGTACCCCCTGCCGCGTATGGACGACTCCCTTGACGCATTGTCGGGGGCTAAGTTCTTTTCCACACTGGACCTCTCTTCGGGATTTTGGCAGCTTCCCCTTGACGAGTCCTCACGGGAGAAAACCGCATTCCGTACGCCGCAGGGGTTATTTTAATTCAACTGCCTCCCGATGGGATTGAATGCGGCCCCTGCTACGTTTCAAAGATTGATGGAGCTCGTTTTGACGGGGTTGCAGTGGGAGACGTGTCTTATATATTTGGACGATATTATTGTGTTCAGCCGCACATTTGAGGAACATTTAACGCGGCTGGAGACAGTGTTCACGAGGATGCGCTCTGCCAATTTGAAATTCAAACCAAAGAAATGCCACCTACTGCAACGGTCCGTCCGTTATTTGGGGCACATTGTGAGTGCCGAGGGGGTGTCCACGGATCCGGAAAAGACGGCGTGTGTCCGGGATTGGCCGACTCCGGCCTCTGTGGGGGATGTTCGACGGTTTTTGGGATTTGCCTCGTATTACCGAAGATTTGTGCCGGGGTTTGCGACGATTGCGAGGCCCTTGCATCTCCTTACGGGTAAAGGACGGAAATTTGTTTGGGGAGAGCCGGAAGAGGCGGCCTTTCGGAGTCTGCGCGATCTATTGGCTACGGCCCCGACATTGGATTATCCCGATTTTGATCGCCCTTTCATTCTAGATACGGACGCGAGTGACACAGGTATTGGGGCGGTATTATCACAGTCTAAAGGGGGCGTAGAGCGCGTCGTGGCGTATGGTAGCCGAGTCTTGTCGCCTGCGGAAACACGCTACTGTGTCACTCGTAGAGAACTTTTGGCGGTTGTTTTTTTCCTACGGCAATTTCGACCGTACCTTTACGGTCGTTCTTTTATTGTGCGTACGGATCATGCGGCCTTGCAATATGCACTTAAAATGGACCAGCCATCGGGACAGTGGGCACGTTGGTTGGACACGCTGCAGGAGTTTTCCTTCCAAATTCAACATCGGAAGGGAGTGCGCCATGCGAACGCTGACGCACTTTCCAGATTACCAGGGCGCGCCCCTTGTAAATGTGCGTCGGGGACGCATAGGTGTTCGCCGATTCTCAACCCCTCTCAGCCGCTCACGTTGGCCGTCGGGAAGTCGGATACTCCGATGGAACCGGGACCGACTGATGGGGTTTTGAATCTGCCGCGGTCTGTCTGGATTCGGGAACAGATGATGGACGAGTCGTTGTTGTCCATGCGGAAGCGGTCTATGAGGGACAAGGGGAGTCCGAGTTCGGCTGTGGGGCCGCGAACCGCTCTCCGAGATGGTCTGCTTATGTGGCAAGAAAGGTTCCAGGAAAGCTGGCGTGTGGTGGTACCAACGTCCTTGCGATTTGAGTTGATTAGAACTCTCCATTGTGACACACTATTGCATTTAGGGGTGCAGAAGACCTTGTTGACGTTACAACGTCATTATTTTTGGCACGGCATGGCGACAGATGTCGTAGGGCACGTGCGCGCGTGCCCTGAATGCGCCCGGCGTAAGCCGCCTAAACATCCTTACGTGCCGCCTCTCCAGTCGATTCAGGTGTCTCGAGTCAATGAATTGGTGGCACTGGACATATTGGGACCCTTCCCACCATCGGCGAGGGGAAATAAATATTTGCTGGTAGGGGTCGAGTATCTCTCCCGTTGGCCGATGGCCTGGCCGTTGCCCGATCAGTCGGCCGCGGCCATCACCGACGCCTTTTTGTTTGGGTACATTATGGACAAGGGGGCGCCGGAGAGACTCCTCACGGACCAGGGCCGAAATTTCTCTTCTAAATTGTTGGCTGAAGTGTGCGCAGGCCTTGGGACTAAGAAGATACGGACATCTCCATACCATCCGCAGACGGATGGTATGGTTGAGCGGCTGAACAGGACATTGTCTGCCATGCTTTGCCATACTGTGAGTGAGCAGCAATCGGATTGGGATCTGCACATCCCCGGAGTGCTTTCGGCGTACAGGATGACGCCCCATGCGGCTACAGGGTATTCGCCGTTTTACCTTATGTATGGTCGGGAAAACGTGCCTCCGGTGGATGTGCAATTGGGTACTGGGGTGAAGGGACCTCGTAAACCACTCCCTGAATACATTCAGGACACGGTTCGCCGGGTTACGGAGGCGCGGGAAAACGCCCGCGTGGCTACGGCCAAAGCCCAGGCCCGGAACGAGCGGTATGCTCGGCGGTCTGAGGGGGAGTGCCCCTGGAAGGTGGGAGACCTGGCCTGGCTCCATTGCCCGCAGGTGCGGCCGGGGACCTCTCCTAAATTGCACAAACCTTGGCATGGTCCTGTGCGCCTCATTGAGGTTCCCAATCCACAGTCGGCGCGTGTTCAGTTTGGTTCTCGCCGTTGGTTTGTTCATACGTCGCGGTTGAAACCATATGTTGCTCCCCTACGTGATGCGTCATCTCCCAATGTTGCCTTGCCGGGGTCTGTTGCTGCTGACTCTGACTCTTCCCCGCCTGCGTCCATTGATCTTGCTAGAGCGCCTGTCGTACCTGTTCCAGACAGGCCGACCGTGACACCGCGGGGGAGGAGTGGGCCTGCTGGACCTTCAAGTCCGGCGACCCTTCCGACCCCGCTGCAGGCGCATTCGCCGAATATGACCAAGACTGATTCGTCAGGGACACGAGATGTCGGTGGACTTCCAATCGCAGCAGGGGAATTACCCCCTGTCATTTCTCGTGTTCCATCGCGTCCCCGTTCTACAAGTGGGCCGCCGACCGTCCGGGACGGGCCGGCGACCCGCACTCGTTCCAAATCGCTTACGTTTCGTTGATTGTATGTTGTTATTGTTCTTGTTCTTGCCGTCGTGTTTATCGCATGCTTTCGTACGTTCGTCGATGTTACTTGTGTGTTGTTCTTGTTGTTATATTGCATGCTTAGTGTCCTTTAAGGGGGAAGGTCGGTTCACCGCATTACGCTTTGGTGTTGTTCAGCCGAGGTCGGCTGGGTTTTTTCTATGGGGGAGGGTGGTGTAATGCGGGCGAAAGCGACCTTCCGGATGTGACGTCACGAGGAGGCGGAGCCAGGTGACGTGGGTGAAAGGTAGGGGGTCCTTAAGCGGGGAAACCGGAAGGAGAAGGCAGTCGGGGTGTGAATGGAAAGGTGTGGGGCCACGCGGGCGTACGAGCCGAGGGGGCACCGTCAGAAGCGGGAGCCAACCCTGGGAACAGTAGGGAGCTACTGGGAGGTGTAAAGCTGCAGATAGAGATAGGCAGTAAGGTTGTGTGTGAGGAGCAGCGGGGTGGCTGCCAGGAGTCGCAGGAGCGACGAGAAGGCGAGACAGCACGAGGCCGTGAGAGCTGCAGCAGGAACAGCCAAGGGAGCTGTGTGAGAGTACAGCAGCGGAGCTGCTGTGGGGCTGCAAGAGCGACAAGAACAGCAGCGGGGCTGCTGATGTGGACTGGAGTGACATCGGAACCAGCACAGAGAGAATAAGAGAGACAGCCATGTGGGGACGCAGTACGGACCGAATAAAGGACACTGAGCCAGATATCGTGGTCAAGTCTTTTATTACACTCGGAACCGGCATGCCGCCGTAAACAGCGCATATGCTCCGACTTTTGATGCTTCGGATGAAGCCAAAGAGGAATTCTACCCCTCGTCTTGAACAAACCCTGACTCGAGTTCCAACGGAAGACAAACTGATCCTCCTGAGTGACGTCAATGCCCGGGTTGGAAGGGGCATCAACCTTTGGAAAGATACACATCGGCAGGGAAGGGGTGGGCAAAACTAACCCCAGTGGAACCCTCCTCTTGACAAAATGCTTAGAACATGGGCTTGTCATTCCCAACAGCCTGTTTCGTCAGAAGGACGTGTACACTACTTCTTGGCAATACCCACGATCCAAGCACTGGCAGCTGATAGACTACATCTTCGTCCGAGCCAGAAACCATAGAGAAGTCCTCATCAATTGACAGCAGCTGACGATTGCAGGACTGACCACCGGCTTATCCGCTCCGTCATTTCCATCAACAAAGCCCCTAAGCGGCGACTGCAACAGAAACATTGCCGCAAGGAAAATCGATGTTGAGAGACTCAAAGACCCCGACAAAGCAGAAACAATGAAGCCAACGCCTCACTGTCAACTTGACTTCACTTAACAAACATACACAGAGTGTCCACAGCGCCTGGTTTGCCATGAAGTCTCCCGTAATCAGTGCTTGTCAACAAACTGTTGTTTCTTTCTGCCAGAAAGCACAGAGAGTGGGTTGATGAGAATGACCAGGAGATCCAGGAGTTGATAGACCACAAACACAAGGCTTTTTTTACGGCCTGGAAGCAACGTCTTGACTCGTGAGAAAATAAACAATCTTACTGACATCTTAAGGCCGAAGTCGAATGGAAAACCTGTGACTTGAAGAACAGATTGTGAGTGGATATAGCACAAGAGATTCAGCAGCTTGCAGACAGCCAAGACATGCGTGGATTCTTCAGTGCTGTCAAAAACCATCTACGGCTCAAGCGTTCAAGGACCAACACCCCTGAGACCCAAAGATGGAGGGAACTCATTAAACAATGAGAGGCCGTGAATGCCTGCCAGAAGATACACTTCTAAGACATTCTCAACCAAGACACTGACTTCGATGAGAAAGTCCGTGACCCCATCACATAGCGTACCATCCGACATAGTATTCGGCATTATCCCAACCCTGCAAGATGTTGAAAAGGCTATTCAACAACTTAAAAACATACAAGGCCTCTGGAGCAGATGAAATTCCTGCTGAGAATACTCAAATATGGTAGAGAGAGAAGAACTTTTGTCACGGATTCATCGCCCTATCACATCCTCGTTGGGGAAGAAGAGAGCCTGCCAGGACATCTCGGAGACACCGTGATCGTGACAATCTTCAAGAAAGGAGACAATTCTAGTTGTGGTAATTACAGAGGAATCTCCCTCCTACCTGCCGCAGAGAAAGTGATCACGAGCAGCCTCCACCACCTCCACCGCCTCCACCACCTCCACCACCTCCACCGCCTCCACCACCTCCACCACCTCCACCGCCTCCACCGCCTCCACCGCCTCCACCCAGTGGCGGAAGAGCTCCTTCCAGAGTCGTCACAATGTGGATGCAGATCTTCAGGAGGCAGTCGACATGATCTTCGCTGCACAACAAAGATTTTCACAAACTGGAGAAGGGTTCGGGTTGGCATCGCGCAACTTTAGTCTCAGGAAGCCGAACAACCGGCGCATCGAAAGGATCGCGCTGCTGCTCACCCCCCCCGCACCTCCTCCCCCACCTGTGGCAGAGCCTGCGAATCTCGCATTGGGCTCTTCGGTCATCGAAGAACGCACAGAACCACTGTGGAAGGAAGTCATCCTTGATACGATGGACTGCCACCAAAGAAGATGAAGATTGGGTGGGTGGGTCAGTATGGGGGGGGGGGGGGGGGTGAGCGACTGGGTGGTTGAGTGAGCAGGTGAGTGAGTTGGTGAGTGAGTTGGTGAGTGAGTTGGTGAGTGGATAATTGAGTGGGCGCAGTCCCCCGGCGGCAGCGATAGACGTCAGATAGCGGCAGCTGTCGTCATAGCGGTGTTGGTGGTGGCGGTACCCATCAAGAGGTTCAGCCACAGTGACTGTAATAGCAGCATCACCATAACAACAGCAACATCACCCGATGAGGCATCGTCTTCATTATTATTATCATCACCAGCAGCAGAATCATCAACACCCACCGAAGGAGCATTAACACCATCAATAGCATTTGTCCGTACGGAAAATGATTAAATATGATGATTAATAATTTTTACTATAATTGTTATTAAAGTCGCCACACTGAATTGTTTAATTATTGCAAATGAATAACGTCATTATTTTTCCCGTCTTCACCAAGCCGAACTCACCGGCGTGATGAAGTATGGTCAAACAACCCCCGTCTTCAGGCAGCAGTGCATTGCGAGTGCAAGATAATATAATGTTGTATCGCTTTACTTGTGCATCTATAAATGAACAAACGCGCCCGAGAGGACGCGAAATGCGCTCGCGTGCAGGTGCCACACGGATCGTGGCATCGCCGGTCCGCGAGAGACGTGGGGGGTGGCGTGCGCGGGTGGGGGCATTCATCCAGCTGCGAATCGATCATGGCTGATGATGATAATGAAGAATATGCTGCTGCTGATGACGATTAACACAACCATTTGTATTTAGCTTTTGGAAAAGGATAGCCTCTGGGGGGAGGAGGGGAAGGGAGGGCTGGGAGGGCGATATCGGGAGAAAAAGCTCCTTAGATCCCCCCCCCCCCGCTCTGTCCTCAAACGCGAGACAGAAGCTGAGTCACATTCTCACTGTATTCCCAGCTGCCCGCATTGTATTTGTAGCTGCGCTCTCTTAAGGCTGCTACTAACGCGGCCTCCGTCATTTGAAGTATTCTTTATGTATCTATAAGCTACCTATAGCAATTTCTCCGAGTATTATTTCTCCACCGCCGAATGCGCTCGCGGTCATTATTGTATTTGTTAGGTGTCACCCATCGGCGGAGGTCGCGTGACCCCCCCTCCCTCTCTCCCGGGGCCGCTCGTTATCGAAGGGGCGACCTCTGCCACCAATCGTGGTGTGGCACGACGGGTGGCAAACGTCGCCCCTTCGATTGGTTATTGGAGCCGACAGCGTCCACCCTCCCTCTACCCCTCGCTCCAACACTGCTAGTGGGGGGAGTGGGTGGGTGGTGTTCATATTTAATGTTTTTTTGGGCTTTTCTGGTGCGCGTGCGTGCGTGTGAGCGCGCGCGCGTGTGTGTGTGTCTCGCGAGGGGTCATTATGAGCCTCAGGTGGTCATTTGACCCGTGCTCCGTGAAGCGAGCCTCGAGGGACCCTTAAAGAACCAATTAAGCAGAGACTGCTGCGTCCGTCTCCCCCCCCCCCCCTTTTTTTGTTAATGAATATCGCGACGAGCAGGATCGCGCTTGAACCCAGTGTAGCAGATGGAGATGTAATGGCCAAGAGGTTTTTGGGCCAATTTAATGTTTTTTTACGTTTTAATCGTCTCGGTAAAGTCCCAAATTCGTTTAAGCCGGAGACAATAAACCAACAGATGGAAAGTTAACATAAATCAGAGCTTATTTCCGAATGTGGGCTGCAATGCACTTGCTCTGTCTGTGACTTCTTTTCCGTTAATATGTTTGCCAAAGACAATTTGCTTAAAACTCAACCATTAAACAAATTGGCACGGGATAATGGCTTTCTTTATTTTAATATATCATTATTATATTTGTATATATCCTTCCGCAACAGCACGGTGATAGCGGAGCTTTCAAAATTGTTATTTCGCGTGCGTCACCGACATCTCAAGGGCCCTGCAGGTAAGGGAAGTTAGAGGAGGGGGGGGGGGAGGAAAGCGGTGCGAGAGACCAAGGAAAATGTACGAGCTCGGAGGTGATGGATGTGTGGCTCGCAGGATCAGTTGATATGCAGGCTGTGTACGTGGCCATACGCGATCCGGCTAATTCTTGCGACCATCACCACCAATACTGTCGCCACCACCACAACAAAAACAACCACCAGCAACACCACTGGTACCATCATCATCATCACCGCCACCAACCACAAAGCCTTAACAGACTGTTGGGGAAAGTTCTGTTAGTGAGCACTTAGGAAAGCCGACACGGTACCACCAGGGGGTGGGTGTCCAACTCCAAGCCCGGCCGCCTTTGTCTCCACCGTGGCGATGCTTACACACCGCACCAGGTACTCATTTAAAGGCTAAGTCGACCAAAGAGAGACCCATAAACTGGTTCAAATAATCGCCACTTGTATTGGCCGTGACTCGGGTCGCCGGGCTCGAAGGGCAGTGCGCTAACTGCTACACTACCGCTCCCCACGCTACCGCCACCACCAACACCACCGCCACTACCATCATCATCGCCACCACTACCCCCGCCAGCCACCATCACCATCACTGCCACCACCACCATCACCAGACCAGTGTCCCCTCAACTGCTACCACAGTCACCGCTGCAACCGCAACGACCCCCCGCCCCTCCACACTTTCTGGCGACCTTTAGCCAATAAGCAGGAGCCGTCGCAAATCACGCGTGGAGCGCGCGCCACGCAGCGCACCCCGACACACATAGATCCATCCTATTAGGGGGACGCGATGGGCTGTGAATCGGGCCTTTCGATACCCCACCCCACCCCCGCCCCCCTTCAAAATAAAATAAAAACCTGTAAAAAAATATTGTCTTCCAAATAATAAAAAAGGGAGGAAATCTGCATATTTACTGCATCACAACGCGCCCCTGACTCGTCCGACACGTGGCGGCAATTCTCAAGGCGCCCGCACAGCCGCTTCTGCGACACAAATGACACTGTACCTCTCAGCCGCCCCCCCCCCCTACAACCCCCCCCCCCACGAACCCCCCCCCCACAACCTCCCCCTCATCTCGCCGCCACCCCCCGCCACCCAAGCTCTTCACTACCAAGGCACCCCAGGCACCCCTGAAGGATACACAAAGAGAGCCAAGGGTTTCTGCCGCACTGCTGCCGTGTTCGAGGTGATTACAACCCCTTCTTTATACCCCCCCCCCGCCAGTCGATAGCTTATCTGCCGCTGCCCCGAACCTTCCTTCAAACCCGCATTGTTTTGCATTTAAACGCTGAAGGAGTATTGAGCTTTATTTGAGCCTGGCCCATCGCCTGATAAGAGAGCCAGAGCCCCCACCCCGCCCGCCCCCCATCTCCGCCTCCCCTCTCCCCCCCCCACTCTGAGTTATATCTCTCCCACCTTCGACCCCTGTGCCCCCTACTTCCACCCCCCCCCCCTCAACAACCTCTCCACGTACGACCCTTGGCTCCTGTGTTGGTTCGCGCGCAGCGCCCGCTGCCAATCCACTGCTGGATGAGGGTCACTCGCCGTGTCGTGTGGGTGTGGGGGGAGGGGTGTGGGGGGAGGGGTGTGGGGGGAGGGGTGTGAGGGGAGGGGTGTGGGGGGAGGGGTGTGGGGGGAGGGGTGTGGGGGGAGGGGTGTGGGGGGAGGGGTGTGGGGGGAGGGGTGTGGGGGGAGGGGTGTGAGGGGAGGGGTGTGGGGGGAGGGGTGTGGGGGGAGGGGTGTGGGGGGAGGGGTGTGGGGGGAGGGGTGTGAGGGGAGGGGTGTGGGGGGAGGGGTGTGGGGGGAGGGGTGTGGGGGGAGGGGTGTGGGGGGAGGGGTGTGAGGGGAGGGGTGTGAGGGGAGGGGTGTGAGGGGAGGGGTGTGGGGGGAGGGGTGTGGGGGGCGGGTAGCGCTACGCTGCGCTACGAACCCGGCCACCCGAGTTCGATTCCCGCTCACGGCCAACACCGGTGACGATTATCTGAACCGGTCCTGGGCCTCCTACCCTCGGTCGACTCAGCCTCAAATGAGCAGCTGGTGCGGTGTGTAAACATCGCCACTGGGGAGACAAAGGCGGCCGGGTGTGGTGCCACCCACCCCCTCGTGTGCCGTGCCGGCCTTCATACGTGCTCGCTCACAGCACTTGCCTCAACAGTCTGTTCCAGGCTATACGGGGGTTCTTTGTCTTTGTTTTGTGGGGTGGGGTGGGGGGTTGATTGGTGAAGGCGCAGTGGCCAGCACTGGCCACTGCGTGTTAGCGGTGGAGGGGCACATAGACGCGGGAGCATGGAAGTACAGTACAGCACAATGGTGGATGTTCTCGACACTGCCCACGACGTAGCCTCACGGCGCTGTGTCATTGTTGGTGGCTGTATAATCTCAGAAAGGGGGGTCGGGCCCCCATATCTACATGTGGGGGGGGGGGGGGGGCTGGGGGGGGCTGCATCCCCTATGTTCCCACGCCTATGCCCACTGTGACCCCAATGGGTTCTTTAAATACCCCCCCCGCCGTTCCTCCGCCCCTACCCCTCCTCCCTCCACCCCAGCACGCACACACACACACAAACTCGCCACATTTTCATTGCCCGCGATAATAACTAGAGTTTTTTTCATGTGTTTAATTGATCGCTCGAGATTGCGTAACGACATTGATTGCGCGTGGCAGTTTGGAAACATTTGGGCAAGTGGGACAAGACGGCGGGCGAGACGATAAATCACTCTTGACGCTAATCACAGCCGCGACGAGAGCAATTATGGGCCCGGGACGGGAGAGCTCGGGTGGTGGTTCCGTGTTTTCTACAGGAGGAACAATCGCCCGAGATATTGACAGCTTGATTGATATTGCTTTTTCAAAAATGGTCATGTGCCGAATAACTGCTGGGCCGTTCGCCCTCCACCGCCGCCACCACCACCACCACCACGAACCACCATCGCCATCACCGCCACCAAATGCCACCACTAACACCACCACCACTGCCACCATCACCCACCCATTGCCAATGTAATGGCACGTAGCGGTGATTGACCAACGCGTACACGAGAAAAACAAATCAGGCGTCTGATTGGGCAGCGCATGGCGCAACGTGTAACAACTCTCGCCACATTAATCACGAACGCTCGCTGTCTTATAAGTTGTTCGGTTATAACTGGGCTTAGTTTTCAAACGGAGCTGTCCGGGGCTAAATTCCAGAATATTTGTTTTACCTGTCCCTCCGGGTTGAAGGTGGGCGAGATGGGGGAAGGGTAGCGGGATTCGGCCGATCTGTGTTCTATTCCCAGCCATGGGAGTAGAACACAGATGCCTGAGTCGGTCTTGGGTTACCCCTCCCCACCCCCAACTCGTTCCTTCACCAGCCCGCACTGACCAGCGTAGTGAAGTATAATCGACACGGCGTGGAGTTTTATTTATCCACGGGAGGCGAATTACTCGGTCCACTGATGATGGAGTTCGCGCGCGTGTGTGAGTGTTTAGAGCAGTGCGAAACTCTAGACTGAGCCTCTGCCCTGAGTGAAACCTCTGTACGGCTGTGATGTTGTCTTTGTACAAATGAGAAGACGTGGGGTGCTGTGTCTGGTATGGTCACAAGCAATGACTCGTAAATGGTTGTTCCAAATGTCGGCACGAAATGTCAGCTTTCTCGGCGTTCGAGAACATCACTGGCGCACTCTCGTAGCCACGAGCTCACGCTCGCCTCTACGTATTACATAATAGGAGAACGTTTCGGGTGACGAGCCGTCTTTAGAGCGGCAAGATTGATGCTCAATTCTTATCCCGGCCAATGTTGGCGTTAATGTGCTGTGGAGTTTGTTGATTTGAGACTTTTCTCTCATAACCCCCCCTCCCATAACCCTCCCTATCCCCCCTCCCTCCACCCCACCTTCGCAAATACATCTCAGCTGAGCGAGAAATGCAGACAACATTTATTTTGAAAGAGAACAGAGATGATGTGGCTGCTTGGCTGGCTGGACAGGGGGCGGCCAATGTTAATGTTACTGCTAATGCGAGTGCATTGAGCCAGCACAGCTGATATCATGGCCTCGGACAGACGGACAGACATATCCATTATTCAAACCAGGCGGCGGCAGCTTGGAGGGATGCCTTCATCCAGCAGTGGATTGACCATGGCGGATGATGAAGATGAGAGCACTTTGAGATTAAAAGTCTCCCTTTCATCAAGAGAGACCTGGATCACAAACACAACATGGACAGTATTTACATAAATGACATACGGGGTCAAACAGGCGTAGCAAACAAGGTCAAAATGTGAAGCAATAAAATCCATGAGCAATAGAAAAAAAACATTAAGCAAATTAAAAATCTTTACTCCGTATGAGGTAACAAAAAAACCCATAACTTCAGCGAGGATTCACAGCTGGGAGATCAGTCGCGCAAGAAAATTGCTCTTACGCAACTTAATCGCCTGCTGCCACATAGGAGGAGCGTTCAAGTCACATGCAACACGGTGCAAGGTGCTGTGGTTACAATCAACGACTCGGCTGCGTGGCAAACGTCAGCACAGATGCCAGTTGCCACGCAACCGATGGCTCAGGTGTGGACCCGGCTTAAATCGGCAGTTCTTCTCCCGCGTGGCGCCTTGCAGAGGGAAGCAACTGCATTTTTGGAATGCGTCAAAAGTGAAAAGTCGATGGACATGCTTGTGTAGCCATGCAGCGGCGCTGGCTGCGAGCTGGTGGATGGGCTCCTCTTGATGAGCGGGCTGCGGGTGACTCCGGTTCCGCTCCGCAATCACAGGTGGAACTCACTCACATCTGCGGCGAGATACATTTTTAACTATTTTTGTTCATTTTATTTTGCCAGGAAAGGTCCACTGAGCTACCGTACAGCTCTTTTTTCAGAAGCGACCTGACCACAAATTACAACTCAACGAGGAAGTGGTTTATCGCGTGGAAATTTCGAGCAGCCACATACTCTAAAAGCACGTCGATTCTAAACGTTGAGAGAAAAACCGGAGGACCGGGAGAAAAATCCACACGACCACGGGGAGAGAGACATGCAAACTCCAAATATACAGCAGGCGTCAGTTTCGGGATCGAACCCACGGCCTCCTGTATACCAAGGGATGTAGCTAACATCTCACTACTGTGAGGCGTGGTTCCAAAGTACGCGCATTCTGTTTGGCAAAGCAACGAGTTAAATCCCACTGAGCTATTAGCTCTCTTTCAGAGGCGACCTGGCCACAAATGATAACTCATTAAAGTGGCTTATCATCATCATCACACGTGAGAATTTATAGTAACAGCCAAATATTATAAACGCACGATTCTAAACGTGGAAGCCAAACCCGGAGGATTGGGGAACAAAATCCAAATATACAACAGGCGTCATCAGGGTCCGGGGTCGAACTCACGTACCTCCTGCGTACCAGACGAGCGAGAGAGAATTATCTTCTCTCCACCGCAACACCGTCACCGTGAGTCCATCACGCTGCTGCCCTCTGTTCTCACCCGCTCGGGATGGGCCATGTGCGATGAGCGTCGTTCATCTCGGTGACTTTAGCGGCCCGGCACCACGCGGACTCATCACGGAGGCCCCTCGAGTACTCTCGCAGTGAGCACCGCGTGTGAGATTTCCACGCGGTGCTCTCTTTATATTATCTCAGAGAGTTGCGGGAGCCACACCGGTATTTTTATATATATATACGGTATATACCATACATACTATACATCTCTAAATAGAGAGAGCGAGAGAGCAGCCGCTCTAATGTTTATGGATGTGACACGCTTCAATCCGCGCCCCGGAGGCCCATAACTATACACACGCGTTATAAAAACATTGTTCTGCTGCATAATGCATTTGCACCGAAGCAAGGGAACTCGCCGGTAATGTACACATAAATTCTGGGTTGTAGCACGGGGGGGGGGGGTGGGAATTGGTGGGAGGAGAGGGAGGGGAGCGTGGCCACCTGTACTGGGGCTCTGTTTAACACCTGTATCTTTATGCCCCCCCCACCCCTCGCCCCCTCCTCCTTCTCGCCCCCCACCCACCCACACCCACCCACACGTACCCTGCCCCCCACAAACTGCCTCCGGAGGGGCTGTCACCGCACGCAGTAGAAACGCCTGCGCTGAATAATGGGCACTGTTCATTAAAATGACACCGCGTAAATTTCGACGGGAAAATGTGAAATGTCAACTCAGCCGTTATCATTCAAATCCGGAATATCTCCGCCGCCCGGCCTCTCAAGAGGCGGCGTGGATTCAAGTGCGTCGCGGATTGTTCCTTTCCGAACATAAGCCAACGAGAATCGTGATAATTCGTTCGGTCCACATGCGCGCATGCGGAGACAGGTTCTCACTTTTTTGTTGTTTACATCCGATGGATCTTTTTTATTTCAAACAAAAGAACGGAGTAAAGCTGTCGTCGACCAATGGCAAGCGTTCGATGAAATTATCTACCGCAAAGATGGAGCGATGAAATCCATCCTCGTGTGCAGGTGCTTGCGTGGATTGATATGATCATTTGCTGCATCGCAGGATCGCGCGAGACGGCGATGGCTTACGGAGGTCTTCACCCAGCAGTGGATAGATCGTGGCTCGTAATGGTGAAGATGGCGATGATGAGATGGCAATGATTTTTGGCTAAATGCAAAACCACACCATTGTCTCCGACCACCACCCACAAAGCGACGAGGCGATTGTCGCATCCGTTTGTTCCACCGACTTGGGACCTCTGCCCCCCCCCCTCGCTAATTGGAGGCGATTGTTGCTGCTGTCCCCGCGATTCCACGTGTCAGGCACCACGAGAGACGCTCCCTACACGGCGTGCGGCACTCGACCCGCGTGACATTTGCAATCAACATCGCGTCAAACTCACGGAGTCTCCGGCTCAAGCGCGCGTCGGGGGTGGCAATCGTGCCCCTTCGCCACCCGGAGCCAGCGGTGAGAATGCCACAGTTTTACGCTCCGGGACAAGCGCCTTGCAACACAACCGCTGCAGCTCACCTTCCACAAAGTGGTATCTGTTTAATCGGCTCTAAAGACAGAGAGAGTGTAATAGGCACGAACTACTCGCGGAAATATGCGTGTGATTTTTTTCGTTTACACATGTAACGGGTTCCGGAGACACTTGTAGAGGTAACTTCTTTATTACAATCCAACCAACAGTCCAACAGTCCTGATACTCTGTAACAACTCCCTGGTACACAGCCTAGGTACACAGCCTAGATACACTACTCTGGCTACGCTCTGGAACTCGCCCTCACAAGGTCGTAGAGTCGGGAGTTCCAGAGTCCCACCATTGGCTCTCACAGCGTCCCAGGGTCCTCAGATGGCTGGTCTTGGGTCTTGGGTCTTGAGCTACGACTGGCCCTGATAGTCCAGGGAGCTCCCCTATTATGCCTAGTCCCCAACGAGGGGTGGGGCCGTGTGCGCCCCCAGATATCCCACAGAGCACACACAGCCCCCCCCCTTTGGCGGCGCCAAGCGGCTTAAGCGCCTGGGCCACCCGGGAACCCAACGCCTGGCGCCAAGAGGCTTAAGCGTCTGCCCCGCCTGGGAACCCAGCGCCTGGCGCCAAGAGGCTTAAGCGCCTGGCCCGCCCAGTTTCCCAGAGCCCCCAGCAGCCCCTCCCTTCTTATGTCACTACATTACCCTCCTCTATGTAGCCTCCAGCCGTCCCGGCTGTCAATAATTAGAAAGTTTAAATTAACGAAAGGGAGAGAGAGAAAAAAAAATACGCGAGCCTCAACAGGAAAAGAAAAGAGAACAAGAAAGCAACCATAAATACCATAACCAACCTGTACAACTTTACACTATATACAAGCGTCAATCACCAAAAAGGTGAAGCAATGACACGTGAACAAACGACCCGCGGCATACCTAGCCCTCCTCGGGATCCGCATAGAAAACGGGGAATTAACAACAACAAATATACAGATTCCGACGCGTTGGATGCACAACCAACACCGGTAATCGAACCGAAATCACACAACCACCGCATGGATGGCAGGGTTCCACACCACCCTGCCAGCCTCCCATCCGTCAGGTGGAGAGAAGGCGAAAAACAACATGTCGAGCATCCCTCTACACACACTAATCCGGACGTCTGTCTACGTCCCGGGTCGAGAAGTCGTACTTCAGGGCCGACCCATGTACTGGGCAAAGAAGTCGCACTTCAGGGCTGCTCCAGTATCTACATTTTAAAATATATATATAAAATTTACATGACACAAACAAAATAAATCTGCCTGCTCCTGTCCATAAATGGTGGCCGCACGCGCGAACCGCATCCCCAAGGCATCCCGTGCTTGCGTGCCAACAGCCCTCAATGAGGACCACCACCGACATTACATGTCAACCGTTAGCACCCCCCGCCTTTCCAACGTGGCGTCTCCATCCTAAAACCGCACACGTCGGCCATATCGGGGGGGAATTTCCGTGTTACCACCCCACCGCCTTTCCGACGCGGCGTCACAACCAGTAGCACGCGTCGGCCATATCGGGGGAACTTCAATCCAGTCTCTCTCCAAGACTCGCATCGCAGCATATAGCTGTACCGACCTAGCTGAGACCCAGTCTCTCTCCAAGACTCGCATCGCAGCATATAGCTGTACCGACCGAGCTGAGACGACCCAGTCTCTCTCCAAGACTCGCATCGCAGCATATAGCTGTACCGACTGAGCTGAGACGACCCATCGTTCACTCCCTGCACAACATGCACCCTAACAACTGAGGGATACAGTCCCAACGTAACGGGACAACTACACCTGAACACCACGAATCTCCAGCCCACTGTTTCAACGCGCCTTGGAGTGTTTCAATCTCCGGGCCGTCAGGGCGAGCCTACTGCTCCAGACGCACCACGGAGGGTCTCAACCTCCGGGTCGTCAGGTCAAGCCGTCAGCCATTCCATGACGGGACCACACTCTCCGAGCCATGTGAGCGCACAGCCCACTAGGCTAGACATGCCACGGAGTGTTTCAATCTCCGGGCTGTCAGGTCAAGCCGTCAGCCATTGCATGACGGGACCACACTCTCCGAGCCATGTGAGCGCACAGCCCACTAGGCTAGACATGCCACGGAGTGTTTCAATCTCCGGGCTGTCAGGTCAAGCCGTCAGCCATAGCATGACGGGACCACACTCTCCGAGCCATGTGACCCATCTCAAGATAAATGCCCCATACAGTCTATACATCGTTAACAATGACAGCACAATCTATACATTAACAATCACGAACAAAGCTCCATACAAACCATACATTGTTAACAATCACAAGCAAAGTTTCGCACACACATTGACAACACTCACGAGTGAAGCTCCACACAGTTTACCCAACAACAATCACGACTCCCCGACGACAACAAAGAAAATGTCAACAAAAAAATCATTAATCCGGAGCGCGTAAATGGACAAAGTGTCAGGGGCCTGGTCTCCCGACCTCCAACCTTTGGCCAGAGCAGCAAAGGCGACCAGCGTGTCGGTCGATGTGCCGGCCCCGGCGCCGGTTACAGTAAGAATGGCGCTCTCACTGTCTGGTCGCAGCGCTGATGACGCGGTATGCTAGGTTGAAGCTAGCTGTCGTCCAGCTGTGAAGGTCGCAGCGCTGATGACGCGGCGTTGTTTGGTTGGACCACGCTGGGCCCGGAAGTGACGTTGCTCCCAGCGGTCATTGCTCCCTTGGCAGAAGTGACGACACACCCGGAAGCATCCCCCACATCCGTGGGGGGAACGCCGGTGGCGGGAATGGCGGCGGCGGGCTCGGGCGAGCGCCACGCCTCCTCTCTCCCTCCCGCCATCGCCCGCGAGCACCGCATCTCGTCCAGGAGGGAGGCGGTGGCGCAGAGCAGCTCTGCGAGGCGAAGCAGCGCCTCCTCCATCCCTGCTCCCGACGCTGGAGAGGGGACGGTCGGCGGACCAGACAGCTGCTCAGCCGGCGGTGCGGCGTTGTTGTCGGCCGGCGGTGCAGCGTCGCTGTCGGCCGGCAGTGCAGCGTCGCTGTCGGCCGGCGGTGCAGCGTCGCTGTCGGCCGGCGTTGGCCGCCCCATTGCTGCTTGCTCCTCGACATCGCCGTCAGGACTGAAGGTACGTGGCTTACTTCTTGTCACCATAGCCACTTCTGACGCCAAATGTAACGGGTTCTGGAGACACTTGTAGAGGTAACTTCTTTATTACAATCCAACCAACAGTCCAACAGTCCTGATACTCTGTAACAACTCCCTGGTACACAGCCTAGGTACACAGCCTAGATACATACTCTGGCTACGCTCTGGAACTCGCCCTCACAAGGTCGTAGAGTCGGGAGTTCCAGAGTCCCACCATTGGCTCTCACAGCGTCCCAGGGTCCTCAGATGGCTGGTCTTGGGTCTTGGGTCTTGAGCTACGACTGGCCCTGATCGTCCAGGGAGCTCCCCTTTTATGCCTAATCCCCAACGAGGGGTGGGGCCGTGTGCGCCCCCAGATATCCCACAGAGCACACACAGCCCCCCCTTTGGCGGCGCCAAGCGGCTTAAGCGCCTGGGTCACCCGGGAACCCAACGCCTGGCGCCAAGAGGCTTAAGCGTCTGCCCCGCCTGGGAACCCAGCGCCTGGCGCCAAGAGGCTTAAGCGCCTGGCCCGCCCAGGGTCCCAGAGCCCCCAGCAGCCCCTCCCTTCTTATGTCACTACACACACAAAGTGCTTGCCAAAGTACATTTGCTGATCTCGTCATGGAGCATGAACCATGACGCGAACTCCGGGGCATGCTCGCAGCAGCTGCTTTTGGCTGGCCATCGAACAAAGACGGTCACCACGTCGCGAGCTTTCACATTCGCTTCTCCGGCCATCTGGAACGCTCTTTCTTTCGATATCAGGAAGCCACTGGAGCTATGCACTTTTCAATCTAGATTGAATATTCATTTCTTTAGAACTGCTGTTTGTTGTCCTTTCCCCGCACCTCCTATTAGCACGGTGGACTATGTCCGGTGCAAAGGAAGTTCAACATATACAGTGAGGGAAAAAAGTATTTGATCCCCTGCTGATTTTGTACGTTTGCCCACTGACAAAGAAATGATCAGTCTATAATTTTAATGGTAGGTTTATTTGAACAGTGAGAGACAGAATAACAACAACAAAATCCAGAAAAACGCATGTTAAAAATGTTATAAAATGATTTGCATTTTAATGAGGGAAATAAGTATTTGACACCCTCTCAATCAGAAAAATGTCTGGCTCCCAGGTGTCTTTTATACAGGTAAAGAGCTGAGATTAGGAGCACACTCTTAAAGGGAGTGCTCCTCATCTCAGCTTGTTACCTGTGTAAAAGACACCTGTTCACAGAAGAAATCAATCAATCAGATTACAAACTCTCCACCATGGCCAAGACCAAAGAGCTCTCCAAGGATGTCAGGGACAAGACTGTATACCTACACAAGGCTGGAATGGGCTACAAGACCATCGACAAGCAGCTTGGTGAGAAGGTGACAACAGTTGGTGCGATTATTCGCAAATGAAAGCAACACAAAAGAACTGTCAATCTCCCTCAGCCTGGGGCTCCATGCAAGATCTTACCTCGTGGAGTTGCAATGATCATGAGAATGGTGATGAATCAGCCCAGAACTACACGGGAGGATCTTGTCAATGATCTCAAGGTAGCTGGGACCATAGTCACCAAGAAAACAGTTGGTAACACACTACGCCGTGAAGGACTGAAATCCTGCAGCGCCCGCAAGGTCCCCCTGCTCAAAAAAGCACATATACATGCCCGTCTGAAGTTTGCCAATGAACATCTGAATGATTCAGAGGACAACTGGGTGAAAGTGTTGTGGTCAGATGAGACCAAAATGGAGCTCTTTGGCATCAACTCAACTCGCCGTGTTTGGAGGAGGAGGAATGCTGCCTATGACCCCAAGAACACCATCCCCACCGTCAAACATAGAGGTGGAAACATTATGCTTTGGGGGTGTTTTTCTGCTAAGGGGACAGGACAACTTCACCGCATGTACCGTCAAATCTTGGGTGAGAACCTCCTTCCCTCAGCCAGGGCATTGAAAATGGGTCGTGGATGGGTATTCCAGCATGACAATGACCCAAAACACACGGCCAAGGCAACAAAGGAGTGGCTCAAGAAGAAGCACAATAAGGTCCTGGAGTGGCCTAGCCAGTCTCCAAACCTTCATCCCATAGAAAATCTGTGGAGGGAGTTGAAGGTTCGAGTTGCCAAACGTCAGCCTCGAAACCTTAATGACTTGGAGAAGATCTGCAAAGAGGAGTGGGACAAAATCCCTCCTGAGATGTGTGCAAAGCTGGTGGCCAACTACAAGAAACGTCTGACCTCTGTGATTGCCAACAAGGGTTTTACCACCAAGTACTAAGTCATGTTTTGCAGAGGGGTCAAATACTTATTTCCCTCATTAAAATGCAAATCAATTTCTAACATTTTTGACATGCGTTTTTCTGGATTTTGTTGTTGTTATTCTGTCTCTCGCTGTTCAAATAAACCTACCATTAAAATTATAGACTGATAATTTCTTTGTCAGTGGGCAAACGTACAAAATCAGCAGGAGATCAAATACTTTTTTCCCTCACTGTATACATGATACATATGTGCATTCATCTATTCATCATTATCATCGGCAGCCGCAGCCATACTCTATGCACTGCTGTGTGAATGCCGGTCTCACGATGCGACGGTCCATCGAGCTCCGGCACATTCGTCGCGCGCGTCGCTCCGTCTCCGTGGTGGAAGATCTCGAAGGCGCGTTCACTTCTTTGGCTTCCACTCCTTCGTTAAGTCTCGACCAAGCAGCCATCATCCCTTCCAGCACCGCGTCTCGCCCAAAGCCCCCTTTAACATCTCTCAACAGTCCGTGTGATGTCTCTATCTTGCTTACACTCTCTGACCCGCGCACCCCTATTTCTGTCTCTCGTTGTAATTCTAAAGCACTCACTCATCCATACCTCGTTGCACACTCTTGACCGATTGTTGCATTTCCACCCACCACGTCTTGGATCAGAGACATAATTGTACGAAAGCGTATTGATCTGCACATTAAAAAGGGGCTTCATAATGAGGTCTGCGCGACTTGATTCAGCCAGGTCACCCCTCCGAGGTCTTGAGCCTGCACTGGAGCTGGGGCAACAAGTCGACAACACAAATCGCTCGGGGAGTGGGGAGTTCCAGATTATGGGGAGCATAACATCTGAGATGTGGTCCCATTTAAGAGTGACGATCACCTTCGTGAAAGGATGCTTCAGGTGGTCACAATAAAACAGCCGCCAGCGATGATGATGATGATGATGATTGCTGACCCGCCCATACCGAGCGTCTGTAAAAAAAGAGCTCCAAAGGTCATCCGATTCCTCCAGTCTGATTAAATATTCCGATGACGTTATCGTCAGCTCAACTCTTTCAAAGCGTTCGACCGATCCCTCGTAGCACAAAACCTCCTCCTTCACGGACAGGGAACACAACCCGAGACGTTCCCCCCCCCTCACCCCCCACCCCCCCATAAAAATAAGTGGAGGGAATTTCTGTGGGAGCGTGCAACCACGAAGGTTAACTTGAGGCCACTGAAGAATAACAGCGGGATCGTTGATGTGACTCGGCAACATTCGCGTTTATGATCTGGCACGAATGCCCGATGATAAACCAACAGGGAAAAGAAGAAGAAAACCGCGCGACACCACAGCGAGATGCGTGTGCGGGCCCCATAGGGAATTGTTATAGCCCACTGGCTCCAGTCATAGGAACGGTGAATTTGATACCCATGGATATGAGCATTGGCCGAGATTTGTTTAAACAGAGACAGGCTTTCACTGAGACTGAAGAGTGCACACGTTGTATTTGCAGCGTGATGCTGTGTTTAATATGAGCCAAGGTTAAGGGGCATGTGGATCAGGGCAAGGCTGGATTATGGACCAGGCCAGTGGGGCCAGTGCCCCGGGGCCTCGGACTGCCAGGGGGCCTCCAAGCCTCAGGCCGCGCGCGGTGCGTGGCCCAAGACTTCCCAAGGAAGTTGAACGCCAGGGCCCTCGGTGCGCACAGCGCGAGCTCACCACTCGGCCCCGGGGTGTTTACAGCGCGAGCTCACCACTCGGCCCCGGGGTGTTCACAGCGCGAGCTCACCACTCGGCCCCGGGGTGTTCACAGCGCGAGCTCACCACTCGGCCCCGGGGTGTTCACAGCGCGAGCTCACCACTCGGCCCCGGGGTGTTCACAGCGCGAGCTCACCACTCGGCCCCGGGGTGTTTACAGCGCGAGCTCACCACTCGGCCCCGGGGTGTTTACAGCGCGAGCTCACCACTCGGCCCCGGGGTGTTCACAGCGCGAGCTCACCACTCGGCCCCGGGGTGTTCACAGCGCGAGCTCACCACTCGGCCCCGGGGTGTTCACAGCGCGAGCTCACCACTCGGCCCCGGGGTGTGCACAGCGCGAGCTCACCACTCGGCCCCGGGGTGTGCACAGCGCGAGCTCACCACTCGGCCCCGGGGTGTTCACAGCGCGAGCTCACCACTCGGCCCCGGGGTGTGCACAGCGCGAGCTCACCACTCGGCCCCGGGGTGTTCACAGCGCGAGCTCACCACTCGGCCCCGGGGTGTGCACAGCGCGAGCTCGCCACTCGGCCCCGGGGTGTTCACAGCGCGAGCTCACCACTCGGCCCCGGGGTGTGCACAGCGCGAGCTCACCACTCGGCCCCGGGGTGTTTACAGCGCGAGCTCACCACTCGGCCCCGGGGTGTTCACAGCGTAAGCTCACCCACTGGGGCCCCTGGGCTCCTGGACTTACCGTAACAACATTTCGATTTGAAGCTTTCGTGACTGCAGGGATTCATATTATTGGTTCTTTCGGTAAAGTCACGTAGAGGGGAAATAATACAATAATAAAAATAAAACATAATAAAATACAATTCTCACGACGTTTCGGCCACAACGCAAGCAGCCATCCTCAGGTGAAGAAACAGAGCTGTCGGAAAGACAGCGTCCTGTCCATTACGACGCTGTCTTTCCGACAGCTGTCCATTAGGACGCTGTCTTTCCAACAGCTCTGTTTCTTCACCTGAGGACGGCTGCTTGCGTTGTGGCCGAAACGTCGTGCTAATTTTATTTTGTTATGTTTTATTTTTATTATTGTATTATTTCCCTTCTACGTGACTTTACCGTAACTAGCTATCCCTTTATTTTAGCTAGCTGCCCATTTTCGCCTAGCTAGCTGCCCATATGATTCAGCTTCTTAACATAAATTAGTTCGCTAGCTGCCGTTTTTGCCAGCTAGCTGCCATTACAACCAAATTAGCTGCAATAAAACACAGCTAGTGAGACCGAGGGCTCGTCGTTTGTTGAGTGCTTAGTTAGCCATTGACAAATCAATTATTAAAAATACACCGCGGTTTTGTGAAACAGAAAAAAACATGATAATTGTTTTTTTTTACCATTTTATCTGGCAACAAACTGACACCTTTTTAACAAGAAAAAAATATGCCAAAAGCTTTATGTTTTCATACACTAACGCATAGATGAGACCCAAATCATACTTAAAGATTGAGGAAAACCCATTCATTGTTTCCATAAACCGTCTGTTTTTAGATCAATGGGAATAGATAATGCTAACGTTGACATGCAAATTGTCGACAGCTCTTGAGGTCTTTTTCCCCTCCCCATCGATGGGGTGTTTGCCTATGTGCATAGTCTCCACCAAGTTATTTCACTGACTTATCAGAAACCTTTGTTGGTTGTTTAGTCAATGAAAAAAAAGTTATCTTTTGAATATCAAGCAACATAATTCCCTCTGTTACAGGCAGTTATATAAGACATTTCTTGATAGAAAAAGCCACAGACAGATGCTTTTCTTGCTTGGTACACCACAGAAATATATTCAGAGACTTTTTTCATCTTTTTCTAAAATAACAGCCTTTTAAAGGCTATTTCAACAATCCCTCCTAGGGGCTATTTTCTAACAGCCTTTTTAAAGGGTTAGGGTTATTTTATTTTATGTGTTTTCTATTTTTATTTTATTTTATCTACTCAAACATGCCTTTAGGGACAAGTAGACTATAAAATACGACCACTTGATTGTATTTTCCAACAACAGTATTTGAAGGGTGTTGCCATTATTAATATATTTAATTCAATTCTTATTTAATAAGTATTGAGATATGCTATAAATATATTCATATAAATAGCATACTAGTTCTGAAATATGGACCACAAACGTTGGAATAGTGGTGCTTCCAAAAGGAAAACAAAAAAGAAAAGGAGGCAAGAGAGGCAGTTTTGCTTCAAAGTGTTTCACTCGTCGTCAACTTAAAAAAAAAACCTCTGATAGTAATGATGACAGCAGCACTATTGTCAGCTGTGAGGAAGGAACTAGTACGAGTTTAGTTTCCAGCAATGTTGTCACTCCCCCAGAGCCATCCTTTGAAGGCGAACCCTCAACAGCTAATAATGGTATACAAGAACCATCATTTCCACCTCAGGAGCAGTTGGGCAGTTCATAAGAACCAAATCAGCAACCAAGCCATTCCTGGTGCTATGAGGTCACTGAACCTGCATTATGGCAAAGCACTTCCATTGACATTGTTAAGTCAGTGCTTATTTAAAGATGAGCAGTCCCCTTCCAAACCCGCAGTGAAAAGTACCCAGCTTCAGTCCGAGACAGAGCGCTTGGTGGACAGACTAGAAGTTTCAACAATTAACTTCTGAACTGTATATTGCCAAATGGGCAGAAGGTTTCTAGACATTGGCTACTGTACTCACCCTCAACAGATCGTGTGTACTGGTTTGCATGCAAACTGTTCTCCAGCGAGCTCGGTGGCTTTCGTCAGGGGTTTAGTGACTGGAAGCCCTCTGAAAGAATAGGGGAACACGAAGAGAGTGCAGAACACAGATCACGCTCGTTTGCCTTGCACCAGCGGACAAAGGGCAGTGCTGTAGATGCAGATCTCATGCAGCACCTTGATGGGGAACGTAAATATTGGAGGGACAATTTGAAAAGAGTTGTAGCAGTGATTAAGTTCTTGGTTAACGAGGGCTTGCGTTTAGGGGAGATGATGAACGGTTTGGGTCAACCCATAACGGTAATTTCCTTGGCATTCTAGAATTGCTATCACAATTTGACCCATTCTTAGCTGAACATATTAAAAAGTTTGGCGAAAAAGGAAGAGGCACAGTGTCCTATTTGTCATCGACAATATGAGAAGAACTCGTTGAGTTGATGGGTCAGAAAACTCGCCAAACAATAGCAGTTGATATTCGGGATGCCAAATATTTTTCAATAATTGTTGACTCCACCCCAGACCTGTCACATGTGGACCAATTAACGTCCACATTCCGGTTTGTTAACAGCAGCGGGAATGTGGTGGAGCGATTCCTGGGCCTTGAGCCAATTGAGAGCCACACTGGTAAAAGTTGAGCAGACTGTGTGACTTTGATGGTAGAGGGCCTTGGGTTGGACCTCTAAAAGCGTGGAGGTCAGTCATATCACAATGCAAGCAACATGTCAGGAAAATACAATGGGCTATAGGCCCACCTGAAACAAAAAAAACCCTCTGATAGAGTATGTGCCTTGCGCAGCGCATTCACTTAACTTAGTTGGTGTTAACACCTTAGACGGCAGTAACCCAGAGGCTGACAAGTTTTTTTTAACATGTTTCAGTCACTGTACACATTTTTCTCTTCATCCACACACAGATGGGGGAAAGTCTTTTGGAAGACAAACGTCAGACTGACATTAGAATCGCTGCCCAGTACTCGGTGGAGTGCTCGGGCAGAGTCAACCAAGGCACTGGAGAAATTACACCCACATTAGAGAGGCCTTCGGTGGTATGTGCAATGATGATAATGAGTTAAGAGATACTCGAATTGAGGCCGCTGGACTATGTGCTAAATTGGACACCTTAGAGATGGCGTTCATGGCACGTTTCTGGGACGTCATACTTGACCGGTTCCACGCGACAAGCGTGCACCTACAGACAAGTGACATTGACATCTCTGTAGCAGCGCAGCTTTTGTCTTCGTTGAGGGATTTTGTGGTGGGACAGCGAGACCAGTTTGAGGCTTTTGAAAGGGCAGCCTTCAATGTGACAGGTGTCTCTCAGTCAGATAAGCACAATCTTCAGCAAAAGAGGAAACGCAAAACATTTGCAGATGAGAGCTCAGAGCCAGGCGTGACACTTGAGTGGAGGGAGAAGTTCAAAATAGAAACATTTTATGTGGTCATTGATAAGCTAGTGGCATGCCTTGAACATCGCTTGGACGCTTACAAGCGTTTGACCAGTCTCTTTGGGGTTCTGTTTATGTCAGATCAGGTGTCTAACAGTTATGTCATAGTGGAAAAGGTAAATGCACTCTCCACTGCATATCCATCAGACCTGGACATTAACTTTGCCAACGAACTCATCCAAGTATTTCATGCCTGACTCTGAGGGTGAGAAGTGCCCAACTAAATTGCTTGAGACGTTGCAGGCACTTAATCTGCAGTCAGTGTTTCCCAATGTTTTTGTGGAACTTCGGATTATTCTAACTTTGCCAGTGACAAACTGCCAGGGTGAGCGGACATTTTCCCTTTTAGGCAGAATAAAAAATGAGCTGCGGAGTAGCATGGCCAAACACGTCTCAGCTCATTGTCACTTATGTCAATAGAGTCAGACCTTGTCAGACAGCTAGATTGACGATCTAGTGGATTATTTTTCGAGGAGGAAGGCAAGAAAGATACCAGTATAGAAAAGCGGGGGGGGGGGGGGTCTCCAAGAGACATGTTCCCAGTGTGTCCAGGGGCCTTACGGGACCATGATCCGGCCCTGGATCAGGGAACAATCTCAACTGTAGGGATGGGCCTGGGCAAGACAGGGCGTAGCGAGAATGGGTGTTTGCCGACGAGATCGGAGATGGAATGGCAGCCAAAAGGAGGGCAACGCGCCTGAGAGCACGACCACTGCGGAGATGGATCGATTAGATCAGCCCGCGTCTAGCGGCATCACAGGACCGTGATGGATGGCGGCGGCGTGGGGAGGCCTTCAACCAGCAGTGGACAGAAAATAACTGCTGATGATGATTATGATCCACTGTTTACCCAAACATACCTGGACAGTTGTTTGATAGGTCATCGTCGCCACCCATGGTTAATCCACTCCTGCATGAATGCTTCTCCAAAGCCGTTGCCCCCTCTCGCGATCCTGCGGTGCAATATACCATCTGGCACATTAATATGAACTGATTCCATCGCTCTATCTCCCAGGTGTACGTCCTCTTGGACGCCTTCCACTATCGTTGTTTATACACGAGGGAAGATACCGGAGCGCCGGGAGAAAAACCCCACGCCTTGCACAAGGGGAATACAGCACGCAATCTCCGTACAGATGGTCACAGATGGCGATTGCTACACTTGCTCTACCGCCTCCTCCTGGCGAGCCGGAGTACGGCACCTCCTCGACGAGTTTCACAACATCCATGCGGTGCTCCACCAACCCTCGCCACGTGCATCACGCTGTTGACTCCGTCCCTACTGGACATCCGTGACAAAGAGCTTCGTAGCTTATCGGATTACTCCGGGATAAATACAGATTCCTAATAATGATTGATGGCGTTCGCGTGGAACACTTTGCTTGCCGCACGCCGTGTATTAATACCCGCGTGTCGAAGGGCCGCATCTGGATTTATGCAGTGGGTGAAAAGCCACCGTAGTCCTCATGCCAAAGCTGAAGCTGGCACCAGCCAGAGGCGGCCAACTTTAGCAGTGGCGTTGTCTTTATTGGGCTCGTTAACGCGAACTAATCGACAGGCCGTGCGTTGGCTGACGAGGCCTCGCACGTTGTGGAAGCCCAACAGGAGGCTTGGTGGCTCAGTGGTCGGAGCGCGGAGCCAGCACCAGACTTTGGTTCTGGGGCTTTTCAGGTCACTGGCGATTAAAGCGATGTCTCACTGTGTGGCGAGTTGACGGTCCCAGTGTGACCATTAATTACTGCATACAAATCGTATTACATTTAGTTTTTATTTAATTTGGACAAAAATTCTAGCTATGCTAAGAACAAAAAAAAAGTTATTTTTATTTATTACGGTGAAACAAGCATCCATAGCAGTCGCGAAGATTCAGCACCCATAGTGTGCATAAGAAGTCTCTGGAGGGGAGCTGAGTCGCTCCGTAACATCGCCTTCCGCGGGTTGCTATCTCACACGGGGCAACGCGTAACTCGTCCAGTGCCATGATACAGCAAAAGCTGGAATACAATTTGGGGAAAAGAAAAAAAACGAGTTTGCTGCCTAAACTCTGCTGGAAAACTTTGGTTCAGCAGCCCGATAGGCTGATGAACATACATGTTGCTTTATTTTTAAGTGGCGAAATAGACCAGTTTGTTCAATTCAATATTTTAAAGATGAATTCAGACGTTTTAGCCTTTTTCATGGCCATCAACATCCAACTATCACACGTCGTCATTATTATAATCATCATGAGGCTTGATCAATCCACTGCTGCATGAAGGCCTCCCCATGTCACCGCCATGCAAACAAAAACTCCGTCTGGTTTGAGTTGATTTGATTTGTTACACGGATTATGCTCCCGTTAAAGCCAGTTTGCCCGGCTAATGTACAAGGGGGGATCCGCGGTGCTGCTTGAGCACACGGCAACAACAACAACAGCAACAACAACAACAACAAACGACGCGAACGTCACCAACACCCGCGCACGAGCAGCCCGTGTCGCGGGCTCCATCTCCTGCGGCAGACTTCCTCGCGGGGCGTCTTCTCTCACGGCGGCTGTGGCGCTCCGCCGTCACGGACACTTTGAAGGAAAGGAACAACACAAAACAACTAACACAAAAACAACATCCCCACAAACAGAGTTTGGCCGCTCGAGAGGGGCAATGACAAATGAGGGCTGCGGTGCGTGCGGGCACGTCCGCCGATGTTCCGGAGAGAGACTCTGACGAGCACGGGGCCGGTGATGAGCCGAGCGCCTTCCGCGAGCTCTTTTTTGTAATTTCTCTGCCGGGCGCCGCGCAGAGCGCGCTGAAGAAGTTTGAACTCCATTATCGTTGCCCCGCAGCAGAAGCTCCACCGATGCAATTACGTGCCGGATAATTGGGGTCGCTCGTTGGGATCGGAGCCGGCGGGGCGCTGACTGTCCGGGCCCGGCCGGGCAGGCAACGAGGGCGACTTCGCGCACGACGTCCAACGTTGCGTGGGGGGAGCGGTCTCGGTGGGGAGGAATAAAAAACATTGAATTCACACGAAGCGTCAGCTTTCATTTGTTTTGCTTTAAAGAATACGAATAAAACAACGGTGCTCTCACGGTAATGTGCTTCCTCCTCGACTCCCATAGACACTTGCTTGTGACACGCGCACGGGTCGCAAGGTAAAAAAAAAAATCCGGGCGTATTACGACCTATCGGTTCCGCCACGCGAATGTAACATAGTAGCATACTCACAGTGTACTCACCGAATGCAGTGTACTCACACTCGCCGCGCGTCACTCGAATCGATCCCGTGCAAGGATACCAATAGTTCCCGATTCATGCAAATGAAATGCAAATGACGTGCTCGCGTTCCATGAACGCGGACGGAGCCAACCAAATCTGCACGCAGGAGATGTAGCGGTGAGAGAGACCACCTTGGACATCAGAGTCACCTCGTGCTTTGGTTTTGTCCCGAGGGGGTCACTTTAACCGACACCAGGGACAGAAAGTCGTGGAAGATATCTGATTGGTCAGCCGTGCCCGCGTTCTGCAGCAGAAGTTCATTCTCAGTATTTTCGATGCCTCGTGTAATTGTGTTTTTTTTTGCTGTTTTCGTGCTGATTGCTATTTACTTCATTGCTGTACACTACTTTCTGTTTCGCTCATGCTATTTGGGTGATCCCAGGTCACGCTTGCAAATGGTCCTCTGAGATCTCACCTGGTTAAACAAAGTAAAAAAAAGTGAAACAACTTCGGTGGGGGTGTCGGCAACCTCCACCATTTCTCAACCTCTATGTTGACAAACAGAAAATCTCAGAGAATGTCTGCTACTCGCGACCTCCCGCACCTCACCGCCACGCAACCCAGCCCCCTTCATTCGTTTCTTGAGAAGAGCCACTCTCTGTTGATCGACGTGATCCTGTCCTGTGTAGAGGCCTGTCCACCCCTCGTGGCGACAGGCGCTTGAACCCGGACACCGCCTCTGTGGCTAGGAGATGTTATCTCCCTCGCCTGGTGTACAGGAGGTCGTGGGTTCGGCCCCGAACCTGACGCATGCTGCATATTTGAAGTTTGCACGTTTTCCCCGTGGTTGCGTGGATTTTTCTCCGAATCCTCCGGATTTCCCTCCACATTTATCAACATGCTTTTATAGTATTTAGCTGCTGTACATTTCCACTTGATAAGCCACTTCAGTAGGATATCATTTGTGGCAAGGTCGCTTGTGAAAAAATCGCTCTATAGCTCATTGGGCCTTACCTGGTGAAATAAACATAGTTTAGTTATCGTCTCAGATGCCCTGTATACCATAGAGATCCGGGTGGAATCAGTCCAGCTGCCGACAGAGGAACGGCAGCCTCTCTTCTCGAACAATGAACCAGGTATTATACGCCGACAGCCACGGCAATTGTCTCCTGTGTTTAGAGCCCCCCCTTCTCGAGGGATGAGTAACAGTCCACTGGCACCAGCAAACGGGAGTTTGGCCAGGGGACGTCGTAGGCGCCCGGTCCGCCTGGATCTCCGACGCACGCTTATTTAGATTACCTTGGCATGGTATTTGTGTCGGTATTTTAAGGTGGAGGGGGGATACCAGCCCCAGTTGGCCGCATTGGTGGATGTGTGCACGCTGTGAGGTTAATCCGTTCACCAAAGTCAGCCTGGCCCCCCCCCCACGGCATTGCTATCGAGTGGCGCCAAGAGGAGGTGGCGGTGGAGGGGCGGGGGGGTGTTTTGCCGGGGCTGTAGTGGAAGGGCTGGGTGATGAGGATGATTAGTTGAACACGCGAACGACTTGGGTTCGAATACCCGCATCGGCTTACAGAGGACGTTTCATATATGCACATACTCTCGAAAATGCACACACACCCACACACGCATGGGCACGTGTTCACTCACACATGTGCTCAATCCCACGGCAATGGGATGACAGCGTTGTGCACAGGAACGTGATCGTTACACGACATTTGTGCTGCTGCTGCTACTGCGTTGCCAATGGCGCACAAGTAAAATTAACAACAACAACAACAACATTAACTCGACACATTCGTCAATAACACTGTCGCCTTGCCCGAAACGTCGCCCTCTATATATTTTGTTTCCTTTCAGGGCCACGGTGCTCCTGACGAATGCGTTTTGAGTGCTCGAGAGCAAAATCTGTCTCGACAGTTTGCACCAACTGCTCGCAACTTGGTTGCAGGAACGTCACACGCACTAAGAGACGACTCAGTTGCGTGCAACCGAGTAGCGCGCGGTGTGAAGCCGAGCGCGGCTTCACAGGACAGCTGGCGCGATGCACAAACGAAGCCCCGGGTTAGCAACTTGTCTGTCGCCTGGTCCGAGAGAATCACACGCGGTGCTCCTGTAATTCCGCAATCACGGATGCGCCCTCATGCAAAAGACGACAGCTCGGACACACGTGTAGACTACAGCCTGGACACACGTGTAGACTACAGCCTGGACACACGTGTAGACTACAGCCTGGACACACGTGTAGACTGCAGCCTGGACACACGTGTAGACTACAGCCTGGACACACGTGTAGACTACAGCCTGGACACACGTGTAGACTGCAGCCCGGACACACGTGTAGACTACAGCCTGGACACACGTGTAGACTGCAGCCTGGACACACGTGTAGACTACAGCCTGGACACACGTGTAGACTACAGCCTGGACACACGTGTAGACTGCAGCCATGACACACACGTATGTAGACCGGGCTGTAGTCTACACGTGTGTCTGGGCTGTAGTCTACACGTGGGTGTAGACCGGGCTGTAGTCTACACGTGTGTGTAGACCGGGCTGTAGTCTACACGTGTGTCTGGGCTGTAGTCTACACGTGTGTGTAGACCGGGCTGTAGTCTACACGTGTGTGTAGACCGGGCTGTAGTCTACACGTGTGTGTAGACCGGGCTGTAGTCTACACGTGTGTGTAGACCGGGCTGTAGTCTACACGTGTGTGTAGACCGGGCTGTAGTCTACACGTGTGTGTAGACCGGGCTGTAGTCTACACGTGTGTGTAGACCGGGCTGTAGTCTACACGTGTGTGTAGACCGGGCTGTAGTCTACACGTGTGTGTAGACCGGGCTGTAGTCTACACGTGTGTGTAGACCGGGCTGTATTAATAGCACGGACGGGACTCACCGCCTCTTCAAGGCGCCTGCACGCAACCACACGCCGACCACAACCCCCCTCCCTCGCCCCTCCACAACTACACCACCCCAACAATCACACCACTTCAACAACCACACCACCCTAACAACCACACCACCCTAACAACCACACCACCCTAACAACCACACCACCCTAACAACCACACCACCCTAACAACCACACCACCCTAACAACCACACCACCTCAACAATCACACCACCCTAACAACCACACCACCCCAACAACCACACCACCCTAACAACCACACCACCCTAACAACCACACCACCCTAACAACCACACCACCTCAACAATCACACCACCATAACAACCACACCACCCCAACAACCATACCACCCCAACAACCACACCACCCTAACAACCACACCACCCCAACAACCATACCACCCCAACAACCATACCACCCTAACAACTACACCACCCTAACAACCACACCACCCCAACAACCATACCACCCCAACAACCATACCACCCTAACAACTACACCACCCTAACAACCACACCACCCTAACAACCACACCACCCTAACAACCACACCACCCTAACAACCACACCACCCTATCAACCACACCACCCTAACAACCACACCACCCTAACAACCATACCACCCCAACAACCATACCACCCTAACAACTACACCACCCTAACAACTACACCACCCTAACAACCACACCACCCTAACAACCACACCACCATAACAACCACACCACCCTATCAACCACACCACCCTAACAACTACACCACCCTAACAACCACACCACCCTATCAACCACACCACCCTAACAACTACACCACCCTAACAACCACACCACCCCAACAACCATACCACCCTAACAACTACACCACCCTAACAACTACACCACCCTAACAACCACACCACCCTAACAACCACACCACCCTAACAACCACACCACCATAACAACCACACCACCATAACCACCACACCACCCTAACAACCACACCACCCCAACAATCACACCACCCTAACAACCACGCCACCCTAACAACCACACCACCCTAACAACCACGCCACCCTAACAAGCACACCACCCCAACAATCACACCACCCTAACAACCACACCACCCTAACAACCACACCACCCTAACAACCACACTACCATAACAACCACAGCACTCCAACAACCACACCACCATAACAACCACACCACCCTAACAACCACACCACCCTAACAACCACACCACCCCAACAATCACACCACCCTAACAACCACGCCACCCTAACAACCACACCACCCTAACAACCACGCCACCCTAACAAGCACACCACCCCAACAATCACACCACCCTAACAACCACACCACCCCAACAATCACACCACTTCAACAACCACACCACCATAACAACCACACCACCCTAACAACCCCACCACCCTAACAACCACACCACCATAACAACCACACCACCCTAACAACCCCACCACCCTAACAACCACACCACCCTAACAACCACACCACCCTAACAAGCACACCACCCCAACAATCACACCACCCTAACAACCACACCACCATAACAACCACACCACCCTAACAAGCACACCACCCCAACAATCACACCACTTCAACAACCACACCACCCTAACAACCCCACCACCATAACAACCACACCACCCCAACAACCACACCACCCTAACAACCACACCACCATAACAACCACACCACCCTAACAACCACACCACCCCAACAACCACACCACCCTAACAACCACACCACCCCAACAACCACACCACCCTAACAACCACACCACCATAACAACACACCACCCTAACAACCACTCCACCCTAACAACCACACCACCCTAACAACCACACCACCATAACAACCACACCACCCTAACAACCACACCACCCTAACAACCACACCACCATAACAACCACACCACCCTAACAACCACACCACCCTATCAACCACACCACCCTAACAACCACACCACCCTAACAACCACACCACCCTAACAACCACACCACCATAACAACCACACCACCCTAACAACCACACCACCCTATCAACCACACCACCATAACAACCACACCACCCTAACAACCACACCACCCTATCAACCACACCACCCTAACAACCACACCACCCTAACAACCACACCACCCTAACAACCACACCACCATAACAACCACAGCACCCCAACAACCACACCACCATAACAACACACCACCCTAACAATCACACCACCATAACAACACACCACCCTAACAACCACTCCACCCTAACAACCACACCACCCTAACAACCACACCACCATAACAACCACACCACCCTAACAACCACACCACCCTAACAACCACACCACCATAACAACCACACCACCCTAACAACCACACCACCCTAACAACCACACCACCCTAACAACCACACCACCATAACAACCACACCACCCTAACAACCCCACCACCCTAACAACCACACCACCCTAACAACCATACCACCCTAACAACCACATCACCCTAACAACCACACCACCCTAACAACCACACCACTCTAACAACCACACCGCAGTCGCACCACCCCCAAAACAAACCCCCTTCCCCCCCATCACCCCCTCGCAGGAACGCAGGTAGCGCTCCTGACGCGAACCCCATTTTCTCTCCACTCACACTCATCTCTCTCGTCTCTTACAAAGTGGTTCCCGGAGCCCATCAGACACCCGGCGGCCCTGCGACTACACCCATGCTTCTCTTGCCCCCGTTCTCACAGCCCCGTGCATTATTAGACCGCTGTGGAACCCACGGTAACTAATGGGGAATGCAGCCAACGCGACGCACGTTTGTGCGTGGTTGGCCTCTCCACACGTGCAAAAATAAAAAATAAACACTCATTTCTCGAAGAAGTGCGAAACACTCGGAAGCGGCCAAAGCATTCCCAAGGCAGGACCCTCCCGAAAGGCTCGAGACTCAGCGCGACTCCACGACCCCCCCCCCCCCCCGACAGAGAGTCAGATGAATGTCCTTCTCCTCGTCCTCGTGGCGATGATCTCGCGCGCAGTCGCCCTGACTATCGACGCGACTCGCCAATGCGCCGCGCGGAATGTTGATGCAAGTCGAGATTCCCCCCCCGCCCCCCCCCGCCCCCCCCCCCCGCCCCCCTCCCAAAGTTTGTGTTTTTCACCGCTTCGCTGAACAAATATAACGCCGAGTATTAAATCATGTTAAGGGGGGCTGCGTTGGCGGGACGGTTCTTCTATTTATTATTATTTTGATGTCGATACGAGAGCTAGGAGGATAAAGAGAGGAGGAGGAGGAAGTCGTGGGGGAGGGGAGGGGTCAATGCGAATGTCCCCGTGAGCTGCCCCGTGGCTCCATTCGTCTCCTGCGAGCGCCGCGCAGAGCCGAGACGCCCGCAGACTCCCACTCATCCCGGGGGCCACGTCACCCAAATTACACTTGTAACACAAAGCGAACGGGCCCGCCTGTGGTCCGCATCGAAATGAGACCGCCGCCATGTGCTCGTCTACGATCAGAGGTGAGGCGTGCAGGGGGAGGGGGGCAGGGGTCGGGGGCTGGAGGGGGAGGGGTGGAACTCCCCCCCCCCTCCCCACACCCCACCACGAGCCGTGATGTGGTCGGGAAATCAACTTTGATGGGGTGTATGCGCAGACGGACGGACGGACAGAGGCCCCCTCTAGCTATGATGCTTCTTCTCGGGGTGTGATGGGGTGGAGAGTCCGATGAGGATCCTTAAAAGCAATGACGAAGTGAACGAAACGGCAAGCACCGATGAAGTGAACTTGGCGGACTGGCATGTCTACTGTGACGAGGTCGCCACGACCATCGATTGTGTCGTCGAGCGCTCGAACCGCAGCTCCACCTTGTCTCATATTACTATTTGTGATCGGGGAGTGGTGGCGCAGTGGTTATCGCACCGTGTGCTACAAATGCGGCGACCTAAGGTCGATCGCCGCTCATCGCCCACGGCTGCCATCAGTGGCGGGTGATGTCTGACCCGGCACTGGCGTTCGCCGCTCCCTCACCAACCTGCACTGGCAAGCGGTGGTGAAGTATGGTCAAACAGCCACCCCCATGGCTGACAACAACGCGTGGAGGCCTTCATCCAGCAGTAGATTGACGAAGCGCTTTCATTAATTCATTTTGTATTTATTTAAAGAGCGCCTGAGCTCAAGGCGCTTAACGGAGTTTAAAAAGCGCGAACAAAACGAGAGTTGCGCGCGATTTAGATGTCAGGGGGCAGGGCAAGGGCCGACGGACGAGGTGCCACGACTGAGGGCACACGCGGGGGGGGGGGGGGGTCACGGAAGGGCGACGGAGGGGAGGGGGGATGGTGAGGGGATGGTGAGGAGGTGGTGAGGAGGTGGTGAGGGAAGTGAGGAGGTGGTGAGGAGATGGTGAGGAGGTGGTGAGGAGGTGGTGAGGAGATGGTGAGGAGGTGGTGAGGAGGTGAGGAGATGGTGAGGAGGTGGTGAGGAGGTCGTGAGCAGGTGGTGAGGGAAGTGAGGAAGTGGTGAGGAGGTGGTGAGGAGATGGTGAGGAGGTGAGGAGGAGATGGTGAGGAGATGGTGAGGAGGTGGTGAGGAGGTGGTGAGGAGATGGTGAGGAGGTGGTGAGGAGATAGTGAGGAGGTGAGGAGGAGATGGTGAGGATGGTGAGGGGATGGTGAGGAGATGGTGAGGAGGTGGTGAGGAGATGCTGAGGAGGTGGTGAGATGGTGAGGAGGTGGTGAGGAGATGGTGAGGAGATGGTGAGATGGTGAGGAGGTGGTGAGGAGATGGTGAGGGGATGGTGAGGGGATGGTGAGGAGGTGGTGAGGAGATGGTGAGGAGATGGTGAGGAGGTTGTGGTGAAGAGGTGGTGAGGAGGTGGTGAGGAGATGGTGAAGATGTGGTGAGGAGGTGAGGAGATGGTGAGGGGATGGTGAGGAGATGGTGAGGAGGTGGTGAGGAGATGGTGAGGAGGTTGTGGTGAAGAGGTGGTGAGGAGGTGGTGAGGAGATGGTGAGGATGTGGTGAGGAGGTGAGGAGATGGTGAGGGGATGGTGAGGAGATGGTGAGGGGATGGTGAGGAGATGGTGAGGAGATGGTGACGAGGTGGTGAGGGGGTGGTGAGGAGATGGTGACGAGGTGGTGAGGAGATGGTGAGGAGGTGGTGAGGAGATGCTGAGGAGGTGGTGAGATGGTGAGGAGGTGGTGAGGAGATGGTGAGGAGATGGTGAGATGGTGAGGAGATGGTGAGGAGATGGTGAGGAGGTGGTGAGGAGGTGGTGAGGGGATGGTGAGGGGATGGTGAGGAGATGGTGAGGGGATGGTGAGGAGGTGGTGAGGAGATGGTGAGGAGGTGGTGAGGAGGTGGTGAGGAGATGGTGAGATGGTGGTGAAGAGGTGGTGAGGAGGTGGTGAGGAGATGGTGAGGAGGTGGTGACGAGGTGGTGAGGAGGTGGTGAGGAGGTGGTGAGGAGATGCTGAGGAGGTGGTGAGATGGTGAGGAGGTGGTGAGGAGATGGTGAGGAGATGGTGAGGAGATGGTGAGGGGATGGTGAGGAGATGGTGAGGGGATGGTGAGGAGGTGGTGAGGAGATGGTGAGGAGGTGGTGAGGAGGTGGTGAGGAGATGGTGAGATGGTGGTGAAGAGGTGGTGAGGAGGTGGTGAGGAGATGGTGAGGAGGTTGTGAGGATGTGGTGAGGAGATGGTGAGGAAATGGTGAGGAGGTGGTGAGGGGATGGTGAGGGAGGTGAGGAGGTGGTGAGGAGATGGTGAGGAGGTGGTGAAGGGATGGTGAGGAGATGGTGAGGAGGTGGTGAGGAGATGGTGAGGATATGGTGAGGAGGTGGTGAGGAGGTGAGGAGGTGGTGAGGAGGTGGTGAGGAGATGGTGAGGAGGTGGTGGTGAGATGGTGAGGAGGTGGTGAGGAGATGGTGAGGAGGTGGTGAGATAGTGAGGAGATGGTGAGAAGATGGTAAGATGGTGAGGAGGTGGTGAGGAGGTGGTGAGTAGATGGTGAGGCTTTAAGAGGCTGAATGAAATGAAGTTAAGGAGGGCAGGGGTGGGCGAGGGGGGGGGCTGCTTACCGCTACGGCTCAATGTACAGTGGCTGAGCTGATCCGCTGCGGCTGCACCGCTCTGCCCTCCAACTCCAGAGGAGCGAGATTTGAGACCCCCGCGGTTGCTTTCAAACGACACGAGCGGCACGGGGGGGGGGGGGGGGGGCTGGAGGGGGGAGAGTGGGGTGTGCCCCCCCCCCATCCCCACTTTCCCACTCCTAAAATCACAATCGATTGTATCGGTGCCAACGCAATTATGTACTGTACTGTTTTAATTAAAATTCCAAAACTCCGGGAATCATTATTATTATTATTATTGAGCACCGAGGGTTATTAGAGTTTGGGGGGATTGAGATCGGAGCGGCTCGAAGGATCGTTGAAGGTTGGTGATGCGGGCGCCACGGGAACGACAGGAGACAGATCTGACTCATGACACCGACAGCTCCCCCCCCTCCTCCCTCCCTGCTGTGGTTGACACGTCTCGCTCGGCACGGCCAACCTCAGTGGCGATTGTCGTGAACCGCTCCTGACGCCTCCCCGAGGGCGACTTCAGCCTGAAACGGGTACCGGCGTGCATCGTCTGGACATCAACTCCGGGGAGATAAAGACGGCCGGGCGTGGTTGCGCCGCCGTCAATTGGCGCTCGCTGTCGATGTTTACTGCAAAGGTCCTCCCGTGTAGCCTATGCAGGTCGCTGGGCAAGCGCGATCAGCGAGCACCGATGATTAGCGAGCACCTATGACGGTCAGCACGGCGCACGAGGAGGTGGGGTGGCCGATAAACCATGTCCGGCCGCCTTTGTCTTCCCACGGTGCCGAAAGTGACACACCGCACCGGTTACAAATGGACGGCTGAGTCGACCTAGGGGAGGCATCGGACCAATTCTGAATATCACTCACAAATAATGTTAGGCATGACCGGGGATCGAACTCAGGTTCACCAGGTTTGCATGTTTATAACAAGGGGGTGGGCTGAATCGCATTCCGCCGTGCGACCTCTTGTGGGCACGCCCACAGGTCACCCTGACCACGCCCACATGCCACCCTGACCACGCCCACAGGCCACCCTGACCACGCTTACGGGTTACTCTGACCACGCTTACGGTTACCCTGACCACGCCCACAGGTCACCCTGAACACGCCCACAGGCCACCCTGACCCCGCAGCCTTTGGCGTTAGCTTCGAGAAGATGAGAATTACTCGCTGGTGATTGGACGAATTGCCACGCGGTGTGAATGAGCTCGATGTTGACAGGATTTTCTCGATTGTGTCTAAATTTGATTTCAAAACAACAAACGATTCGCCGGTGGTAAAAGGGTCGATCAGTGAGGCACGACGCGCCCAAATGCATTGCTGATGCCGAGCATTTGGAACGGAGGTTTCCGTGGCCAATACGACGATCCGCAATTGTTGTGGGGCTATAATTTGATCAATACATTGGCACGTCGTATAAATTATATCTTTGTAAACATGAAAATGTTGTCGAGTGTTGGAGGGTTAACAATAAAATTCAAGGGCATAAAACTACCACGTGGCCTAAAACAAATATAGGTATTTTTAATTGCTTTTCTAAACGCGTTACAATAATAATAGTTCCCCATTTACCCAGCAAAGCCACACCGAGTCCAATTACTCTTTTTTAAGAGAGTCCTGCGACATTGCTGGTTGCAAATTTTTAAAAAACAAATTTAAAGGCGTCTCCAGCCAGCGTACGAGTCGTGCACACGTGTGTGGGTGGGCAAACCGGATCGACACTCAAGTCAGACCCTCGGGAGCGAGTTAAGTAAGGCCAGTGTAGGCGAGCGGTCTTCCTTCAGCGCAAACACACAATACGTCACCTTGAAGTTGTTCTGTACAAAGCCGTCATGCCTGACGAGACGTGCATCGCGACGCACAGTGCTCGGGGCCTGCAGGCGTGTATCCGTGGCGTTATCGTGCCACCCCCACCGCTTCAAATATTCTCACGCTCACCATCATACATAATAATAAATAATAAATCATACGACTATGAAAAAAAAGTTTCAAATGCCTCGAGTTTCCTGGCTGGCTGCTGGCTGAGCTCCTCTCCGCCCCAATGGTAACGCGATTTGGTAGCGGCTGCTGCGGGTCGTTGCCATCGAATCTAGCTGGGTAACTGGCTGCGCGGGATTTCCCGAGTGGCAAATAAACATCGCGTTGTTTTTGGAACAGCGGAATAATTCGGGAGACATTTAATAGACAGCCACAGCGAAGGGCGGGGAGTAACGGTCGCAGAAAGACTGACGCTGTTAATTAAAAATCGCTCTAACGTTAAAATTTCTGCTCCTATTAATGTAATTATTTAGCCAGAGTAGTATTTCAATCCTGGGGAATATTAATATACATACATATAAAACTCACAATACATGTAATCTTGACATGTTACCGTGTGCTCCAACTACAGGAGGATTGTGATAAAAGTATGAAGGAAACGACAGCCGCCTCTTATTTCCCTTTGCAAAGTAACGAGTTCTCGACTCGTTGCTATAATGATATAATAACATAAATAACAACATTAATGCACAGCCCTGTGTCAATCCGCCGCTTGATCAAGGCACACTTCACCACTGCTTTTTGTACTCTAAGGCTTTTTAGGTAAAGTCACGTAGAGGGAAAATAATAATAAAATAAATAATAAAATAACGACAATTCTAATAGAAATAAAATAATAAATCACGACGTTTCGGGCGCAACACAAGCGTCCGTCATCAGGTCATTCGTTATTTATTTATTTTTCCCTCCGTGACTTTACCGAAAAAAACCTAAGAGTATGAATCCTTGCAGTCACGAAAGCTTCAAATCTGGAACTGCTTTTTGTGTTAAGTTTGCCGTCCTTCAAACCGCACCTCGGATTTGCACGGTTGGCTACGTACGATGCGAAAGAAGTTCAACATGCACACACATATTCACCACGCTGATCAGCTCACGGTTGGTGAAATGGGGGAGACCAGGATGGGCACGGATACTGACGTCAACTGTGTCCAGGAATCGAGCTCTGGTCGCCTGGTTTATAGCGCAGTGTGCTAACCACTGGGCCACCGCTCCCCATACACACACAAAAGGTGACACCTTTTAACAGACTGTCGGGGCAAGTGCTGTTCGTGAGCACCGATAAAGGGCGTCACAGCACACGAGGGATGGGTGGCCAGCACCACGCTCGGTCGCCTTTGTTTACAAATCGCGCCAGGTACTCATTTAATGCTGAGTCGATCTAGGGGAGGTTAGAGCCGGTTCAAATAATCGTTAATGGTGTTAGCCGCGAGCGGTAATCGAATTCGGGTCACCGGGCTTGTATCGCGGCGCGCTAACCACTGCACCACCGATCCGCCCTGTCACGCACACACGCACACACGCGTACTCGCACACACGCACACACGCACACACGTGTGCTCGCACACCTACTGAGATTTGCATTTCTCAAAATCATCATCGCCATTAGCCGCGGCAGCATCATTAAGGAATCGGGGGGGGGGTGGATATCACAGCCCAGCGCACTAACTCACCTTATCGCCGAGCTAATTGATTCCGCATCCTATTGTTTAGATTTAGCCTTAACGAGGTGCATTAAGGAGGGCCCGTCACGGGGCTCCCTGCGCATTAAGACCCCCCCCTACCGGCTCCGGCAGAGGGCATTGCCCCCCCCCCGGCCGGGCAGTGCGTCACCTGCCCCCTCGTCCAGCCTCGACGAAGGTCGCGAGGCACTGACCAAGCCGCCAAGTCTATTGGCACGGTCCCACTACAATCCTATTACATTCCTTTCGCAATCATTTTGCAATCCGACGACAATACTATTGCAATCATTTTGCAATCAGTTTATAATCCCAGTACAATGAAATTACAATGCTTTTACAATAATTTACCAATCCCACTACAATCCTATTACAATAATTTGGCAATCATTTAACAATTCCACTACAATCATATTACAATTCTTTTACAATCCCACTACAATCCTATTACAATCGTTTTGCAATAATTTTACACTCCCACTGCAACGCTACATCCCGACTGTTGGCACCAACAGTCGGGATGAAAAAAAGGGGTGGAGGGACTTTCGTAAACTGCGCGTGAACAGACGCCTCGATGTCAAGTTCATTCTGCCAAGGCCATGCAACCCCCCCTCAGCCCCCTCCACCCCGTCCGGTAATGTCACGATTATTCAATCCATCACAATCCAAAGCGACGCAGCACGATGATTGTGTATAACTATTATTATTACTGTGACCGTTGTCACGTCTAAATGCAACTTACTGGTCACGAACTGGATTTGGAGCTGACGGGACTGGACTCTCTGTTCGGACTCTCGGCCCACCACCAGGACTGGATTCTCAGTTGCCAGGACCGGACTCGTGACATTCAGCCACAGGACTCGGGCGGGCCTCTGCCATTCGAAGCGGACTCAAGACTCTCAGCCACCACGAACGGACCCCATGACATTGTGTCACGTAGCCCTGGACTCTGCTCTTTATCCCCACTTCGCACTCCACGATCCACACTCCGCACTCCACGCGTGGGCTTGCGACAGGGGTCGCTGACTGTGAACATTTCAATCTTGATTTTAAGCTTTCGTGACTGCAGGAATCCATACTCTTTGGTTCTTTTGGTAAAGTCACGTAGGTATAAAATAAAATAAATCACGACGTTTCGGGCGCAACACAAGCGTCCGTCATCAGGTGGGAAAGCATTATCTGCGGCTGAGGCAGACTGTTTTAAAAGGTTTGAAATGGGTGTAGCCCAAGGGTTATAAAGAAGTGGCCGGGGCTAGTGATGTTAATGTGAGAAATTAGCATGTAACTGTAAGATAGGAGGAGAGCGGCCTCCTCGACGAGGGAGTGCAACCCAACGGGTGCAATCCAAAGGGCATGTGAGTATGAGAATGCAATCCAAAATCATGAGAGCGCAATGCAAAGGACATGTGAGCATGAAACATCTAAGAGAGAGGCATAGAGAGACACAAAGAGTCAGAAATAAAAGCTGACATAGGCAGGTAGGATGGAAACATCACAGTCAGTTAAGACTTTACCTGGTTAATAACGTCCTTACAATGATTGCTAAGTTTGTACCCATCCTCTCGGTTGAAGTTGTGTCTGTGTGTATATATCTGGATGGCTTCATGAGCAAATCTCTGAAGGTAGCCAGTAGGTTTGCAGAGTACCTCCGTCTTTGAAAAATCAATTTCGTGTGAGACTACAACGTTAAAACAATGATCAGCAACGGCAGAGGTATTAGTCCTACCGTGTTTCAGATCTGCCTTATGTTCACGAACGCGGTCCGAGACATGTCGTTAATGATGGCAGCTATAACAAAATCAACAGAGATCCCACCAACTACCTAGCTACAAAAACCAACAATACCATCACTAAATCGACTTCTCTAATCGATCAGATCAAGCAGAGCTCCCTAAAACCTTCGCCCAGATTTTATGGCCTTCCAAAAATCCACAAAGTAGGTACCCCACTCCGTCCTATCGTCTCCACCATTAACTCACCCACCTACAAACTGGCTCGGTTTCTGTCTGAGACTGCTTCCTTTCACGGGCAAGTCCACATCAGCTGTACTTAACTCAGCTCACTTGGCTTCTCTAATCAAGGACATCTCACTGTCTCCGGATGATTTGCTTGTCAGTTTCGATGTAGTCTCTCTGTTCACCAATGTACCTGTACTTGACACCATTGCGATCATTGAAGACTTGGTCCAACAAGGACTGAATCCAGATGTACCAACTTTGGTAAGGCACTGTCTTACCAACACATACTTTAACTGAAATGGTACATTCTACAAACAAAATGAGGGTACCCCAATGGGTTATTCTATAGCGAATGTTTTCATGGAGAAATTTGAGACAGATGCCATCCAGACATCCACCCTACGTCCTTCCTTGTGGATAAGATACGTAGATGAAACGTTCGTCATGTGGCCACATGGCCTGCCAGCACTGAACCAATTTGTCAACCACACCAATTCCATACACCCGTCTATCAAATTCACCATGGAAGTGTAAAAGGATGGCAAGCTACCATTCCTGGATGTTTTGATCGAGAACAGACCTGATGGCTTGTTGGCACATTCGGTCTACAGGAAAGCCATCCACATGGATGCCTATATAAAGCCTGACCCCCACCACCATCCAGCCCAGAATAATTCCCTCATCAAAACACTACACCATAGGTCCCGTTGCATCTCCGACCAGCACCACCTAGCCAGTCAGTTAGAGCACGTACACCAAGCCCTCAGGATGAACGGATACTCGGACCGTACAATCCGCAAAGTTGTCTCCCCCGACAACCTTCTGACGATCCAACCAAAACCATCACTTTACCGTACATAGCAGGGGTTACCAAAAATATTTCCAAAATCTTAAACAAACACAAGATTCAGGTTCGTTTCAACACAGTACACAACATCCGTGATTTAATCCCATCTGTAAAGGATGTGATTCCTGACATGCAATACCCGGGTGTCTACAAACTGAGTTGTGGCTGCGGCAGTAGTTACATTGGGGAAACTAAGTGACATGTCTCGGACCGCGTTCGTGAACACAAGGCAGATCTGAAACACGGTAGGACTAATACCTCTGCCGTTGCTGATCATTGTTTTAACGCTGTGGGCTCACACGAAATTGATTTTTCCAAGACGGAGGTACTCTGCAAACCTACCGGCTACCTTCAGAGATTTGCTCATGAAGCCATCAAGATATATAAACACAGACACAACTTCAACCGAGAGGATGGGTACAATCTGAGCAATCATTGGAAGGACGTTATTAACCAGGTAAAGTTTTAACTGACTGTGATGTTTCCATCCTACCTGCCTATGTCAGCTGTTATTTCTGACTCTCTGTCTCTCTCTCTATGCCTCTCTTAGATCTCTCATGCTCACATGTCCTTTGCATTGCACTCTCATGCCTTTGGATTGCACTCTCATACTCACATGCCCTTTGGATTACACCCGTTGGGTTGCACTCCCTCGTCGAGGAGGCCGCTCTCCTCCTATCTTACAGTTACATGCTAATTTCTCACCTTAACATCATGCTAATCTCTCACATTAACATCATGCTAACCTCTTACATTAACATAGCCACTTCCGTGCCCTCTAATTTCTCACATTAACATCATGCTAATTTCTCACATTAACAACATGCTAATCCCTCACATTAACATAGCCACTTCCGTGCCCTCGTCGAGGAGGCCGCTCTCCTATATTACATTTACATGCAAATTTTTCACTTTAACATCACTAGTCCCGGCCACTTCTTTATGCCCCTTGGGCTACACCCATTTCACACCTTTTAAAACAGTCTGCCTCAGCAGCAGGCCACGCTTTCCCACCTGATGACGGACGCTTGTGTTGCGCCCGACACGTCGTGATTTATTTTATTTTATACCTACGCGACTTTACAGAAAGAACCAAAGAGTATGTGAACATTTCATTGGCACTGGGCTGGAAGCACGAGAGCCGCTGCTGCTGCTGCCGCCGCCGGCTCCCAGCAGCTGCTGCGATTGAATTACAAAGCAGCCGGCAGCGGGCAGGGCCGCCGCGCTCGCTCGCTCTACACGCTCGCTCTCTCGCTCGCTCGCTCTACACGCTCGCTCGCTCGCTCTCTCGCTCTCTCGCTCGCTCGCTCTACACGCGAGGGCTCGCCTCGTCGTGTTTATGTTTCTGCTGGCAGTTGCCTTCGTGTGCAGCGAGCAGCGTCAAGAATAAGACACGTGTAAAAGGGACTCCACAATGAATAATGGGGTCAGGGCAGGGCGCCTAATGTGGACGTTATGGGTTAGAGGTTCGGGTCAGGGTTCGGGTCAGGGTTCTGGGTACTGGAGTGCCGTGGTGCTGGTTGAGTGGGGTTTGCTCGCTTTCTGCTTGGCTTGTGTAGTTTTGGGGAAGGGATAGTGGCAAGTGTTGGTTGGCGGGTTGATCGCGGTTATGGATGGGTACGAGTCCTCTTGGACTAGTTTGCCATGGTTAGGTGTGGGCTGGTGCCTGGTTGGCTACTGTGGTGCTGATGTTTACACACCGCCGTTCGAGGTACTCGTTTTGAGGCTGAGTCGACCTAGGGGAGGCCCAGGGACCGGTCCAGATAATCGTCACCGGTGTTGGTGGCCGTGAGCGGGAATAGAACTTGGGAGCGGCCGGGTTCGTAGCGCGGCGCGCGCACAAGATAAGTGCAGACACAGACACGTGCGCACATCTATAGCCGGGTGCGGATTTACGATGTACCACGCGCGCCTGTGACCTTTGGAAAACGCAGCTCCGGATCGCACGACCCCCGCCGCCTCTGCGGCACGTGGAACAAGCGATCCCGTGCCATCGGGCCGCGTAACGCGATCTCGTCCGCTCCTCGGCAAAATGTTACGGGCTGCTCGTGGAGCGACGCGGCAGCGGCGGCGGCTCCAGCAGCAGTCGTAATCACTCCGCGGGTCTTCTCACCCAATACCTGACAGCCCCCGCTCGCCGCCGCCGCCGCCGCTGTTGCTACACGCGGTGTGGCTGCGACGCGTTGCGAAGAACCACGTGTGTGTGTGTTTGTCTGTGTGTGTGTCTGTGTGTGTGTGTGTCGGTGTGTGTGTGTCTGTGTGTGTGTCTGTCTGTGTGTCTGTCTGTGTGTGTTTGTGTCTGTGTGTGTGTCGGTGGGGAGCGGTAGTGTAGCGGTTAGCGCGCTGCGCTACGAACCTGGGGACCTGGTTCGATTCCCGCTCACGGCAAAACACCAGTGACGATTATCTGAACCGGTTCTGGGCCTCCCCTAGGTCGACTCAGCCTCAAATGAGTACCTGGTGCGATATGTAAACATCGCCACTAGGGAGACAAAGGCGGCCGGGCGTGGTGTTGGCCACCCACCCCCTACTGTGCCGTGCTGGCCTTTATAGGTGCTCGCTAACAGCATTTGCCCCTACAGTCTGTTAAGGCTATACGGGGGATCTTTGTCTTTGTTTTGTGTGTCGGTGGGGAGCGGTTATGTAGCGGTTAGCGCGCTGCGCTATGAACCTGGAGACCCGGGTTCGATTCCCGCTCAAGGCCAACAGCAGTGACGATTATCTGAACCGGGCTTAGGCCTCCCCTAGGTCGACTCAGCCTCAAATGAGTACCTGGTGCGGTGTGTAAACATCGCCACTGGGGAGACAAAGGCGGTCGGGCGTGGTGCTGGCCACCCACCCCCACGTGTACCGTTCCGGCCTTCATAGGTGCTACTCGCTAACAGCACTTGTCCCAACAGTCTGTTAAAGCTGCACAGGACATCGTTGCCATCATAACGCACGTGCGTCTCTGCAAAGTGTTTTCGGGTTATGTGCCGCGTGTTTGCCCGGCACGGTGTCCGACGTTTCGCTCCACGTGCTGGGGAGGAGCTTATTCAGCAAAATGCTGTCGGACCTTTCGCACCACTTCCTGAGAGCATCTTTGGACAATCGGAACCATATCTGTCGTCCGTGGGTCGACCCCCCCCCCCAATCTTCCCTCTTAGAGAGGCCTTGCGTTTATGTTTCAGGGCAAAGAGCAGTTAGGGCCATGGCGATTAAAAACACCAGAATTCAGATGCACATATTTTTGTCACTAACACAGTCAATGTTTCATATCCCCCCCTCCCAATGGTAGAGTACAGCAAGGGTTGGGCAAAACCACAGCCATTTCATAATGTAATTAGCCAATTGTTCCAATGCAGGACCCTCATTAAAATGTGTCTTGAGGCTCAGTGCGGCCTTCCTCTGTGAATAGAGGAATGGGAATACTGTAGAGTACAAACTACGGAAATCGTAAAAAAATTAATTGTGTAATAGATGTGTCCAACACGGGTCATATCTTGCGTAATGAATATCAAACATAAGGTTTAAAAAGGAGGCATTTAGGTACGCATACAGATGTTTTCAAACGTACAAAGGATGACATTACCGTCCTCTCCTCGTCAACTGAACCAGCGAAGGACCTCCCCACGTTGGAACGGTCAAGGTGGTTGCGTGACCATACTTCACCACGCCCGTCCTGGCGGGCAGGTTGAAGGCTGAGAACGCAGAAGCACAGTACAACAATGGCTTTAGCTACAATGCTCTCTTCTGCCTAACTCGTAGCTCCGGAATCTATAACAACGTCTCCACTCACGACGCTCTGCATGGTCACCCAAACAGGCACTCTCCAGGCTCAACTCAGCTTAGCCAAGATGACGAGATGTTAACTACTTCGCCTGGTATACAGGAGGTAGTGGGGTCGATCCCGATCTTGACGCCTGCTGTATATTTGGAGTTTGCATGTCTCTCTCCCCGTGGTCGCTTGAATGTTTCTCCGGGTCCTCCAGTTTTTTTCCTCCACATTTAGAATCAACGTGCGTTTAGAATATTTGGATGCTATACATGTGTAATGCGGGCGTAAGCGACCTTCCGGATGTGACGTCACGGGGGGTGGAGTCATGTGACGTGGGGGGAAGGTTCGGGGCTTTAAGCGGGTAAACCGGAAGGGGAAGGCAGTCGGGGTGTGAGCGGAAAAGAGTGAGGCCACGCGGGCAAGTGTGGAGAGGGGGGGGCGCCGACGGCCATCGGGAGCCAACCCCGAAGATAAGAGGAAGCTGCGGAGTGGTGTGCAGCTGGGGAGGAGACAGCCAGGAGGGCTGCGTGTTAGAGGCAGCGGTGTGGCTGCCAGGAGGAGCTGCGGAGAGAGAGAGAGAGAGGGCTGCTTGTTAGAGGCAGCGGTGTGGCTGCCAGGAGGAGCTGCGGAGAGAGAGAGAGAGAGCAAGAAGCTGGGAGAGCTGCGGAGGGAGAAGAGCAGCAGCGAGTACAGCCAAGGGGGGCTGTGTGAGAGAAACAGCAGCGGAGCTGCTGTTGTGGATCGGGCCGACATTGGAGTCAGCACCGTGGAGAAGCTACAGAGTAAAGACAGCCGTGTGGGTGTACAGCACGAACCGAATAATAAAGGACACTGAGCCAGACATCGTGGTCCAGTCGTTTATTACACTGGTGTCGGAAGTGCAACGGCATGTCGAAACAAGTGAGGAAGAAAGTTAATCCGGCGCCTGCATCGGCTTCTTCGTCCGACGACGACGAACTCCCTCCAACCACGGATCCTGTTGGGGTGGTGGAGGAGAGCCAGGCTGAGGCGACCACGGGAACGGGAGTGGAGGATGTTGGCGCGGTGGCGGGTCCGTCGACATCATCAGACGCGGATCAACGATGGCAAGCGATGGCGGTACAACTGGAGGCACTTAAGGACGTCCTGGCGCATCTATGCCATCTCGTCGCGCCAGGGTCGATGGATGATGCAAGTGGTGCTCCGCGGGCCGCCACGTTGCCTGTCCTGCCGCCGCCATTGCCCACGCGGCAAGAGGCCGCCATTTTGCGCGCTCCGTGGCGCCAAACCGCCATCTTGGCCACGCCGCGGGCCGACGCCATTTTGAATTTGCCATCACAACCACCACCATTGGAAGACGGCGGGAAGAGGAGTCGGAGTCGCCACCTTACAACGGTTAAATAATTTTCCGTCGGTGGGGACTGGAGCGCGTTCGCCTGCCGCTTCTTGGCGGCGGTACGCACGGCAAGATGGACCGATGCGGAGGCTTTGGAGGTGTTGCCGACTCTCCTGGACGACGAATCTGTCCGATTCTTCCGTTCCATAGCGACCGATAAGAAGGCAACTTTATGTGGTGTTTTTCAAGAAATGGCCGATGCTTATGAGCCACCAGATGATGCGCATCGGCGATTCGCTCAACGACAACGAGCACCAGAGGAGTCGCCCGTGGCGTTCAGGGGTGCGGTGCTGGAGCTGGCCATGGCAGCTTATCCTGAGACGCCACAGGACCTGCTTGAGCCTCTCATATTAGGGAAAATGTTGGAGCTGTCTCGGGATCTAGGGATCCCCATGCCTGTGTGTGGGCATGAGAAGCTAACTTCCCGGATGGCTGCTAAGTGTCTCGATGCGCAATTCAACCTCCGTCGCTGGAAACAAGTGACGGCGTGGACGGGGGGGCCCGTCAAAGATGGGGATGCGCTGGGATGGAACCCTGCGCAGGCCGTCTATGTTCCGGATGACCGGGGCCCTCAACAACTGACGGCCGCCTCCGCTCCATGGACGGGACGCGGCGGGCCGAGACCGCGCGCGGTGCTACCAGAACGGGGCCGTCAGGAGGCGAGGCCTGCGCTTCGGCGCAACGAGGCCGAATGTTTCCGCTGCGGGCGTAGGGGCCACTACGCCAGAGACTGCTGGGCCCGCTTCCCGGCTCCGCCGCAGCAGGAGGCCTCGGCACCGGTCAAGTCGGCTAAAGATCCTCCGAAACAGGCATGTCGGCACGCACCAGACACTCGGCAAGGCTTTCCACCTCACCCACCACCTGTGTTGCGCGATCCTATTGTTGTTGTTAAAGAAAGGCCATCGACGGGGCCTTGTCATTCAGTTACGCAGTGGCGCAAATTGGCACGGAGAGTTGTCGCGGCCGCTACGGGTTCGTCCACTGTACCGGGGTCCATACAAGGTGTGGACGTGCGCATTTTGGTCGACTCGGGGGCGTCTGCGACTATTATATCGGATGTCATTTTCCATCTGTTGGGCATTCCGTCGGGGGCTGTGCGTCCGGTTTATGGGTCGTGCGTCGCTGCGAACGGGGGTAGCATGGGCATCGTGGGTCAGGTGGATGCTAAGATATCTATTGGGGATGTGTCGGCCTCGGGTGTTGTGTTGATATCGAGATCTTTGGCGGTTCCTTGTTTGTTAGGCACCGATTTTTTGGCTAAGATGCCCATTTTGATCAAAATCAATGAGAATTGTATTGAACTGCCGGGGGGCCGTCAAATCTCGTTTCTGCCGTCGCCCTGGGGGCGACCTGCTTCGGCCGTACAAGTGCAGGCGCTGTCCGTCGCATCTGTGGACATCCCACCTGGTACACAGATGCTTATACCCTTGCGGTATCGGAAGCCCCTGCCTGATCGGCTAGGAGCAGTAGGGGTCTTGTTGTCACCGTCCGCCACGATAACAACCGGGTTGGCGTTAGTGGGGGCACAGACCATCGTCCGGCCGGATCAATTACCGTTTTTACAGGTGCTTAATGCGGGGGGAGAAAACGTCCGTGTCCCGGCCGGTACGGTTGTGGCACATGCCACTACGGCGTTTGCGACCCATGATTGTCCACATAGCCGGGGAGTTGTTGCTGGGGTTTCCGAGCCAAGGAGTTCGGATGATCGTTGGGTTGCTCAATTATGTGACGAAAATTCTTCCCTGTCCATGGAGCAACGTGGTGCGCTGCGTAAATTGTTGTTGACATATTCCGATGTGTTCAGCTCCGATGATTTGGATTTGGGCCGCACTTCCTTGCTTTACCATCACATTGAGACGGGCGATGCTGCCCCTATTCGATTAAATTCGCATCGGATGAGTCCTGCGGAGCGAGAACACGTACGGGGGGCAGTGGAAGACATGTTGGCTGCGGACATTATATCGCCATCTAACAGCCCATGGGGCGCTCCAGTCGTCTTGGTTAAGAAGAAGGATGGCAAATTGCGATTTTGTGTTGATTTCCGCAAATTGAATAAGATATCGGTGGCAGATGCGTACCCTCTGCCGCGTATGGATGACTCCCTCGACGCATTGTCGGGGGCTAAGTTCTTTTCCACACTGGACCTCTCTTCGGGATTTTGGCAGCTTCCCCTTGACGAGTCCTCACGGGAGAAAACCGCATTCCGTACGCCTCAGGGGTTATTTCAATTCAACTGTCTCCCGATGGGATTGAATGCGGCCCCTGCTACATTTCAAAGATTGATGGAGCTCGTTTTGACGGGGTTGCAGTGGGAGACATGTCTTATATATTTGGACGATATCATTGTCTTCAGCCGCACATTCGATGAACATTTGACGCGGCTGGAGACAGTGTTCACGAGGATGCGTTCTGCCAAATTGAAATTCAAACCAAAGAAATGTCACCTACTGCAACGGTCCGTCCGCTATTTGGGGCACATTGTGAGCGCTGAGGGAGTGTCCACGGATCCGGAAAAGACGGCGTGCGTCCGGGATTGGCCGACTCCGGCCACCGTGGGGGATGTTCGGCGGTTTTTGGGATTTGCCTCGTATTACCGAAGATTCGTGCCGGGTTTTGCGACGATTGCGAGGCCTTTGCATCTCCTTACGGGTAAAGGACGGAAGTTTGTTTGGGGACAGCCGGAGGAGGCGGCCTTTCGGAGTCTGCGTGATCTATTGGCCACGGCCCCAACATTGGATTATCCCGATTTCGATCACCCATTCATTCTTGATACGGACGCGAGTGACACAGGTATTGGGCGGTGTTATCACAGTCTAAAGGGGGTGTAGAGCGTGTCGTGGCGTATGGTAGCCGAGTCTTGTCTCCTGCGGAAACCCGCTACTGTGTCACTCGCAGAGAACTATTGGCGGTTGTTTTTTTCCTACGGCAATTTCGACCATACCTCTACGGTCGTTCTTTTATTGTGCGTACGGATCATGCGGCCTTGCAATATGCCCTTAAAATTGACCAGCCATCCGGACAGTTGGCACGTTGGTTGGACACGCTACAGGAATTTTCCTTCCAAATTCAACATCGGAAGGGAGTGCGCCATGCGAACGCTGACGCACTTTCCAGATTACCGCGGCGCGCCCCTTGTAAATGTGAGTCGGGGACGCATAGGTGTTCGCCGATTCCAAACCCCCCTCAGCCGCTCACGTTGGCCGTCGAGAAGTCGGACACTCCGATGGAACCGGGACCGGCTGACGGGGTTTTGAATCTGCCGCGGTCTGTCTGGATCCGGGAACAGATGATGGATGAGTCATTGGTGTCCTTGCGGAAGCGGTCTGCTAAGGACAATGGGAGTCCGAGTACGGCTGTGGGGCCGCAAACCGCTCTCCGAGATGGTCTGCTTATGTGGCGGGAGGGGTTCCAGGAACGTTGGCGCCTGGTGGTACCAACGTCCTTGCGGTTCGAGTTGATTAGAACCCTCCATTGTGACACTCTCTTACATTTAGGGGTGCAGAAGACCTTGTTGACGTTGCAACGTCATTATTTTTGGCACGGCATGGCGACAGATGTCGTAGGGCACGTGCGCGCGTGCCCTGCGTGTGCACAACGTAAGCCGCCGAAACATCCTTACGTGCCGCCTCTCCAGTCGATTCAGGTGTCTCGAGTCAATGAATTGGTGGCACTGGACATATTGGGACCTTTTCCACCATCGGCGAGGGGTAATAAATATTTGCTGGTAGGGGTTGAGTACCTCTCCCGTTGGCCGATGGCCTGGCCGTTGCCCGATCAGTCGGCCGCGGCCATTACCGACGCCTTTTTGTTTGGGTATATTATGGATAAGGGGGCGCCTGAGAGACTCCTCACGGACCAGGGCAGGAATTTCTCTTCTAAATTATTGGCGGAAGTGTGCGCGGGCCTTGGGACTAAGAAAGTACGGACATCCCCATACCATCCGCAGACGGATGGTATGGTTGAACGGCTGAACAGGACATTGTCTGCCATGCTTTGCCATACCGTGAGTGAACAACAATCAGATTGGGATTTGCACATCCCCGGGGTGCTTTCGGCGTACAGGATGACGCCTCATGCGGCTACAGGATATTCGCCGTTTTACCTTATGTATGGTCGGGAAAACGTGCCGCCGGTGGATGTGCAATTGGGAACTGGGGTGAAGGGACCTCGGAAACCACTTCCTGAATACATTCAGGACACGGTTCGCCGAGTCACGGAGGCGCGGGAGAATGCCCGCGTGGCTACGGCCAAAGCCCAGGCCCGGAACGAGCGATATGCACGACGGTCTGAGGGGGAGTGCCCTTGGAAGGTTGGGGACCTAGCCTGGCTTCATTGTCCACAGGTACGTCCGGGGACCTCGCCGAAATTGCACAAACCCTGGCATGGTCCCGTACGCCTCATTGCGGTTCCCAACCCACAGTCAGCACGCGTCCAGATTGGGTCTCGTCGCTGGGTTGTGCATACGTCGCGCTTGAAACCATATGTTGCTCCCTTACATGATGCGTCATCCCCCAATGTTGCCTTGCCGGGGTCTGTTGCTGCTGACTCTCCCCTGCCTGCGTCCATTGATCTTGCTCGAGCGCCTGTCGTACCTGTTCCAGACAGGCCGGCCGTGACATTGCGGGGGACGAGGGGCCCTGCTCGGAGGACGCCTGCCAGGTCTGCGGGACCTTCGAGCCCTGCAGCCTTTCCGACCCAGCTGCGGGCACGGTCACAGGACAAGCCCAAGACTAACTCTTTAGAGACACGGGACGGCGGTGGACTTCCAGCTGCGACAGGGGGATTACCCCCTGTCATTCCTCGACTTTCATCGCGTTCCCGTTCTGCGAGTGGGCCGCCGACCGTCCGGGACGGGCCGGCGACCCGCACACGTTCCAAATCGCTTACGTTTCGTTGATTGTTGCTGTCTTGTTATTTTTTTCTTACAGTTGTATTTATTGCATGCTTTTGTACGATCGTTGATGTTAATTGTGTTGTTGTTGTTCTTGCTGTTACATTATATGCTTAGTGTCCTTTAGGGGGGGAAGCTCGGTTCGCCGCATTACGATTTGCTATTGGTCAGCCGAGGTCGGCTGGGATTTTTCTACGGGGGAGGGTGGTGTAATGCGGGCGTAAGCGACCTTCCGGATGTGACGTCACGGGGGGTGGAGTCATGTGACGTGGGGGGAAGGTTCGGGGCTTTAAGCGGGTAAACCGGAAGGGGAAGGCAGTCGGGGTGTGAGCGGAAAAGAGTGAGGCCACGCGGGCAAGTGTGGAGAGGGGGGGGCGCCGACGGCCATCGGGAGCCAACCCCGAAGATAAGAGGAAGCTGCGGAGTGGTGTGCAGCTGGGGAGGAGACAGCCAGGAGGGCTGCGTGTTAGAGGCAGCGGTGTGGCTGCCAGGAGGAGCTGCGGAGAGAGAGAGAGAGAGGGCTGCTTGTTAGAGGCAGCGGTGTGGCTGCCAGGAGGAGCTGCGGAGAGAGAGAGAGAGAGCAAGAAGCTGGGAGAGCTGCGGAGGGAGAAGAGCAGCAGCGAGTACAGCCAAGGGGGGCTGTGTGAGAGAAACAGCAGCGGAGCTGCTGTTGTGGATCGGGCCGACATTGGAGTCAGCACCGTGGAGAAGCTACAGAGTAAAGACAGCCGTGTGGGTGTACAGCACGAACCGAATAATAAAGGACACTGAGCCAGACATCGTGGTCCAGTCGTTTATTACACATGTCCACAAGATAAGCCACTTCGATGAGCTATCATTTTTGATATCCAAGTCGCTCCTGAAAAATATCTACATAGCTTACTAGGCCTTACCTGGTAAAATTGAAAATAAATAGCAATAGCTTCAGAGATTTGACAAGATGGGGCGCAGTCCGAGCCAGCTGGACCATAGGCCATATGACGATGACGACGATGATGATTATGATGATGACAGTCCCAAGCCATCTCGACGCTGAACACGACACGTGTTAATTATACGGAGAGGGCTAGAAATGAAATAACAATTAAAACAGCTGCAAGAGAGAGGCAGAGACGGGGGGGGGGAATTCCCCGTAGATGCCCGGCAGTGGAAAGCTTCTGAAAGCTCCTGTTAACGCCGGCGCTAAGTTTAGCCCCCACCGCTCGCACCTCTGATCCGGCGCTTCTGGCCAAGACCGCGGGATCCTATCGGGTGACGACTTCGGGCCTCGTCTCGTGATGAAGACGGGGATGGCGCCGTGACCGGAAAACCCAGATATCGCTGTGGGTGGCCCCGGAAATGGTGAGGCCGGAAACCGCTTGTTGGTGAAGCTCCCCAGGTGTTGGTGAGGCACCCCAAGGTACAGTTTTGTCGAAGGCGGTTGAGGCATAGGGCGTGGAATGCGTGCATGTATATTGGACTTCTTTCGCACCGTACATAGCCAACCGTACTAATCGGAGGTGCGAATCCCAGGTGGCAGGTTTGAGCGGTTTGAGGGAGAGCTGGGGGAAAATCCTCATGCTGCTTCCCCTCAATGAATATCCTTCACTGCCCACCACCTCCTCCCTGGCTGCTCAATATGGGCCCCCATGGATACTTGACCACCCCCAGCCCCAGCACAGTCGTTCCCACGCGTCTGGAACGACTGCAGTGGGATCCTGCCAGGGTGCAAGGGGACTGGAGAATAGCGGTGTGGTGGGGGGTGAATGGGCGGGGGCAGGGGGAGGGGTGCGGGGCAGCTCCGGTGGCTGGGATGGGCGGCAAGGGGGGCACCAGAGACGAGCTCGGGGCTTCGATTCCTTCTGCGGTGTCGCTTTGCAGCGACAAAAACAAATCGAGAATCGCAGGACTCGACGACATATCTGCTGCAGCGGAGACTGCGTTGGTGGTTGGTGGAGGGGGGGACGGGGGGGCACTATCAAGGGGGAGGGTGAGGGCAGAGGGGTTGGGGTGAGATGTGCGAGATGTAATTAATCCGAGCCAGTTTAATAATTTAAATAGGGCACCGCAGCAGCCTGCCATCCATCCCAGCCGCTGACATTTGGAATCGGCCGAGCGTCAGGTACCCGCGCTCTCGCGAGATGCTCCGCTTGGAAATCGAGTGCCATCGATTTTGTTATCCCGTTACCGCCACCATTACCCCCTCCCCCCACTCCCACATCATCTCACCCTCCCCCCCCCGTCGTGACGTGGTTACGGGCACTGGCTCGGATACTCGCGAGGATCCCGTGGTGTTGGAGGGGCGGGGTTTGCGCGGGGGAGGATCGGGGGGGAGGAGGGAGAGAGGGTGGGTGGACGGAGTCGGTATCGCAAGGTCACCGCCATCCGGTCACGGGTCACGGACCGGTGACCCCTAGGCCACTGGCGTAGCTATTGAGTGCACAGTGCGGGCGGTGCAACCGGGGCCCACCCTGGTACCGGGATACGATGAGTGGCGGTGGGGTGGGAGGGGAATTGGATAGGGAGCTCATTTAAATAATTTGTAGCCCACCGAGCTACGAACGCGACTACTTGAGTTAGAATTCCGAACCGGTCGTGAGCTCTTCTCTCCATTCACAAATCCGCACTTACCAGCGTGGTGAAGTGTGACCACACGAGCCCCACAACCGACACGGCCCCGCGGGGAAGTCTTCATTCAGCACAGGATTGACCAAGGGCTCTACAAGGTGGTCCACATGTCTTGTGCCCCCCATTTAAATATATAAAATGTAATACGCCTTTTAAAGTAAGGTTTATTTAAAACATAAGTGAATACGCAAGGCGAAAACATGTTAGACATGAATTGTTTGGGGGGGGGGTCACAAGACATCCGGACCGGTGAGAACGCAGAGGAGGGATTCTCACGCGCATGAAACGCCGGAGACTTGACGCGCCTCGACTGCCGCGATTCTCTTCCTGCCCCCGTCCGAAGTCAAATCTGTAAAAGAAACAAATGACGAGAAACCCAATGCCACATCGGCAGGGTATCTTAACTCTGAAGTCTGCGCGCCCCTTCGCTTCGTGACCACACGGCGCTAGCCATGCCCCCAACACAGCCAATCATTTTTACGTTTTATTACACAAGACCCCTCACCCACCCCGCCCCTCTGCCCCCCCACCCAACTCATCCTCCTCCCTCCACCCCCTCAAATCTGAATGTAAAAGCCGTGCGCACGGCCACTTTAATGACTGCGCATGTGGAAGCTTTTGAGGTTTAGTGTAGCCGTGTGTGGCTGTGTGTGAGCAATGCGGAGACAAAGGCGGCGGATTGTGGCGCTCTCTCTCGTGTGCCGTAGCCGGACTTCATAAGTGCTGCTCGCTAACAGCACTTGCCCCAACAGCCTGCTAATATATCTTTGCATGTGAGTGTGAGCGACTGTATCTCTGGCTGTTGTCTGCGTTTGAACGTGTGCATGTTACGGTGTGAGTGTTACTCCGTGTGCGTGCATATATCATTGCGTGCACACGCGCGTGTGTGCACGTTTGTGTGTGTGACTGTGTGTGCATGTTTGTGTGTGTGGGAAGCGGTAGTGTAGCGGTAAGCGCGCTGCGCTATGAACCTGGCGACCCAGGTTCGATTCCCGCTCACGGCCAACACCAGTGACGATTGTCTGAACCAGTCCTGGGCCTCCCCTAGGTCGACTCAGCCTGAAATAAGTATCTGGTGCGGTGTGTAAACATCGCTACTCGGAAGACAAAGGCGGTCGGGCGTGGTGCTGCCCACCCACCCCCCTCGTGTACCGTTCCGGACTTCATAGGTGCTCGCTAACAGCACTTGCTCCAGCAGTCTGTTAAGGCTACACGGGGGATCTTTGTAACTGTGTGCGTGTGTCACCGCTTGTTTGAAGGTTGTTCTCTAGCACGTGATGCCAAGGGCTGTCGCTTGTGGTTTGCATGGTTTCAGTTTTGACCACGGAATGTTCGTGTGGTCAATCCTCCAGCAACTACTCGCTCGCCGCAAATAGGGGCCGGGCTCTCGATTCGTGGGACATTCACCGGCAGAGGGAAAGCGCTCACAACAACAAGCAGAGGGCGCCGGGCGGATAAAACACATCACAACGGGACAGTGAGGAGAGCGCAGATGTTTCATCTGCCAATCGTCTCAGTCAGTTCACCCGTAACACCTGGGTCTGTCCCGCGAGACCTTCCTACCAGTCTTCAACACTCCACGTGACCTAGAAGTGCACCTAGCCTGGCACAAGCGCTGCGACGGACGCGGTAGCGAACAAGAGCAATTACTCGCTTTTACGTAACTCAAGATTACCATTAGCGTCTTTCGCGACGGAAGTAGTCCCGACTTATGAAATGCTCCAAGTCGCAAACCGGTCTCACACTTTGCTTGCAATGAACCGATGCAGCTGAAATGCTGCGCTCGCGTAATCGCCTCGCGGCTGACGCTTTGTTTTGGTTGCGCGTGGCGAGACGGCGATGTTTGAAGGCGCTGCGGAAGACGCCTGTTCACTCGGAGCCCTTGCGCAAGCGTCGTTAATATTCAACAGTGAGTCACTCAGCCACGCGAGCCGACGATCACACGAGGCCAACAAGGGGGAGAGGGGGAAGAGGAAGCCGCGTTAAACGTGCGAAACGCGCGTTGCTCGCCTGATCTGCGACTAAACGAACGCCTCCACGAGGCTTATGACATAACCAGAATCGTCTTATTTGGGTTGCTAGGACAACTAAGTGAAACGTTGCTTCTCGCCTGAGCGCTTATTGCGTGCAGGAGGAGAACAGAACGCCCGTGGGAGTCCACCCTCAAGCTCTGCCGCACTGGAATGAGCCCTTTTGAAACATACTCGATGCACTCCGATTAGCATAGTTGCACGCGTACGGCGCGAAAGAAGTTCAACATCCGCACAAAGCATTGCCTTTGCTACCGTGCTCTCGTCGCATCGATGCGGGGGTGAACTCCCTGCGTGCATACGGTACACGTGCGCGCGTGGTACACGTGTGTGTGTGCGTGGTACACGTGCGTGCGTTATCTCATTGGACAATACATCCTCATTGTAGTTATCATCGGCAGCAGCCGTTATCTATCCACTGCTAGATGAAGGCTCTCCCACGCCATCGCTATCACTTCACTGTTCTGCGGTCTATTACATGGCCTAAATACAGTCTATCAATCACAGCAGCCAATGCCAGCGCGTGTTCAGTGCTGTTTGAGATTGTGACGATTGCGGATTAGTGATGATGATGATGACAATGCTACTACGACTACTGCGATGATCACGATGGGTGAATGGCATTTCCCTCCAGCGTCACACACCCCGCGGCGCACTCACTCACCCCAATCGCGCGTATCCGAAATTCTCTCCCACTTCACCTCCCTCCATCGCTCGCTCGCCTCCCCCCCCCTCCATCGCTCCGCCCCCCTCCCCCATCGTCCCGTCCCCCTCCCCCCACCGTCCCTTCTCTCTCGACCCCTTCAGACCCCGTGCCCGCCCGTCTAGGGGCCGGCGAGTGGCGTTCGCGCGCGAAACAATTACATTAACGGAGCGCGTCTAGGGGGCAAAACCAAAAGCGCGCCGACAATTCTGAGAATGCGTTCATCTGCCACGTCAACTCGGGGTTTCGGGGAGGGTGTGAGAGAAAGGGGGAGGGGAATGCGTGGGAGGGAGAGGAAGGGGGGGGCAGCCATAACTACTGATGACACCACCACCAACCCCATTAATTAACCCAATTAATTAACTAGCGAGCGAGAGAGCAGGAGCGTTACTAAGTCACCGTGATGGGGGAAGAGCGAGTGGAGGGTGGTGGGGGGGGGTGATGTTTTATCTTGACAAATGCGGCTTCCTTTGTAACTCGACAAATAGAAAACAATAACACGCGCAGCCCAGGTCGAGGTGAGGGTGAGGGTTAGGGCGACAAGGCTGGGTGCGGTTAAAGAGACCAATAGCTGGTTGATGAGCTAAATGCAAGGGTTAAAGGTCAGTCGTGGGAGATCCTCTCTGAATAATTTTTAACTGGCCAATTAAGAATCACGTGGGTTTGTAATGAATTTAGTGATGTAATTGGGCCTGGCGATTTTGATAAATTGTCGCGTGATTCACGGTCGCGAGTCGATTGTTTTTTTTTGCCTCTGTGTTAATTTAGCGGCCTCTAGTGGCTGCACTGGGGTCTCATTGAAACCTATGACTTAGAATACTATTACACGCGCGATTCTGTGCATGTGGCGTGAGCTGAGTAATCGATATCCAGTGAGCAATCGAAGAGTTATTGTCACTCCCCGCCAGAGAAACAACAAAAATGCGAAACACGTGTAGCGTGCCGTAACGAATGACGTTTCGGGCGATGGCCCTTACTCAGAGGCCACGCATCCTAATTAACCTCCACGCGCCGCTCCCGATCTCGGCGGGCTCTCGGCTGCTAATTAGGCGGAATTAATGACTCTGCGCATCCCTCCCTCTCCCCCCACGTGAGCGAGGAGACTCGATCCGGAGACTCGAGGAGAGGCGAGCGGGCGGCGCTAAAATCGAAGTCCGCACGTGAGTTCCAGGCGGGTGGCCCCACTTACCCCTACATTTCGAACCCCCTCCAGCCCAAAAAAAGAGCCCTATAAAGAGCTGCCCCCCACCTCTTTTAAAAGCCAATAAAATCACGGGTCAGCTTTGTCTCCAGATAAAAATAACCTCCTGTAAAGGGGGACCCGGACATTGCGTCCCGCTGCCTTCATGAAAACATTCCCAGCACCAAGTCAGACACTCCACACGTGTTTGTGTTTGACCATACTTCACCACGCTGGTCAGTGCGGGTTGCTGAAAACGGAGAGCATCGAAGTGCATTCGAATTGCTTTTGCTCTGCACTCTCCTCTGCTGTCCACGACCTCGGCCCACAGGTCCGATGGAAACCTGTATGTGCATGCATGGGGGATTTCTGATATTACTCTCCAGGCTTAACAAACCTTGCTGAGCTTGCGAGATCTGATGAGATCGGGAGCGTCCACAGCTGATGTGGTCAGTACCCACCAATGCGAGCGATCACAACGAACAATGGAACCTCCGAAGAACCCGTCACGTCCGGTCACGTGATCTGCTGCAGGTGCCATTCGCCGGCGTTGTGTTTGTGATGCCTCGTTGGGCAGTGGTGCACCAAGCACCATTAACAACAAAAAAACCCACTCGACACGTTCGTCAATATAACTCCCGTTTCGGGGAAATGGCCTTCCTTTCATATCAAGTAGGGCCATTGCACGAACGTTTAATTTTTACTTTTAAGGCCACTGTTATTGACGAATTTGTCTAGTGTTTTTTGTTAACGGTGCTTGTCCACACAACTAGCGGAGCAGATGACATGCATACTCGTTCAAATGGTGATAGAATCACCAAATTCGGCACGTAATTATTATTTGGTTCTTGCGGTAAAGTCACGTATAAAGATAAAATAATAAATTAAATAATAGCATACTACGACGTTTCGATTGCAACACAAGCAATCATCATCAGGTATAACAGAAATAGCAACAAAAATCTAACCAGAAAACTATAGACAGACATATAAGCAGACAGATATCACAAAGATACACAGAGAAAGAACACGTATCAGCACAAAGAGAGGGATCGTCTCTGTGACGAGGCCTTAAATATAGAGAGGGGGCGGGGGCGGAGAGAGGGAGGGGCAGAGAAAAAAATAGCATGGTTTTTTGTTTTCTCTCTCTGCCTGTGTCCTCTCTTTGGAATTTTCACACTTAAATTCTAACTTAACAATCTTTGAAATACGTAATCAACCAGGCTATGCGTTAATTGTGTGTTGACCGACTCTCTGTGTTGTATTACATTACATTTCGATATTTTACTAGGTTATTTCATTTTAGTGTGTCTTTCTCCTAATTTTCAAGCTTGCGTACCGTACCACGTCGTCGTCCGCTCATTGACATGCAAATTTTTTCTCTGCCCCCTCCCTCTCTCCGCCCCCGCCCCCTCTATATTTAAGGCCTCGTCACAGAGACGACCTCTCTCTTTGTGCCGATACGTGTTCTCTCTCTGTGTATCTTTATGATGTCTGTCTGCTTATATGTCTGTCTATAGTTTTCTGGTTAGATTTTTGTTGCTATTTCTTTTATTCCTGATGATGATTGCTTGTGTTGCAATCGAAACGTCGTAGTATGCTATTATTTAATTTATTATTTTACCTTTATACGTGACTTTACCGAAAGAACCAAAGAATAATTCCTGCGGTCACGAAAGCTCCAAAATTAAGATCGGCACGTATTTGTCTCCGACGGTCACTTAAAAAGAACAAAAAACTTAGTCACTTAAACATAAAAAATTAACCCGTAAAAACAAAGTTTTTAACTATAAATCCTTTATATGCGTGGCATCGGTTTTATTTTATTATTCATTTCTGTTTTTCTTGAGTAAGAGTTTCATTTTTATCACATTGGTATTTTAAATTAAATATGAATTTTTTTTTTCCTAAAAAGTGGAAAATTTTGGAAAAAAATTTTCACGAAAATAAATTGTCATGCACAACGAGTCTGTGTGCAAAATGTCAGCTCGATTGGATCACGGGAAGTGGGTTAAAAAAAGGACCGAAAGATTTGCACGGTCGTAAGCGCGCAAGCAAGCAAGCAAGTGAACTTAATATAAAGGATTAAAAAATGTAATGTAAAGGATTTAAAAAATTAACCCGTAAAAACCAAGTTTTTCACTATAAATCCTTTATATGTGTGGCATCGGTTTTATTTTATTATTAATTTCTGTTTTTCTTGAGTAAGAGTTTCATTTTTATCACATTGGTATTTTAAATTAAATATCAATTTTTTTTTTCCTAAAAAGTGGAAAATTTTGGAAAAAAAATTTCACGAAAATAAATTGTCATGCACAACGAGTCTGTGTGCAAAATGTCAGTTCGATTGGATCACGGGAAGTGGGTTAAAAAAAAGGACCGAAAGATTTGCACGGTCGTAAGCACGCAAGCAAGCAAGCAAGCGAACTTAATATAAAGGATTTAAAAAATTAACCCGTAAAAACTAAGTTTTTCACTATAAATCCTTTATATGTGTGGCATCGGTTTTATTTTATTATTAATTTCTGTTTTTCTTGAGTAAGAGTTTCATTTTTATCACATTGGTATTTTAAATTAAATATGAAATGTTTTTTTCTTCCAAAAAAGTGGAAAATTTTGGAATTTTTTTTTCACGAAAATAAATTGTCACGCACAACGAGTCTGTGTGCAAAATGTCAGTTCGATTGGATCACGGGAAGTGGGTTAAAAAACGAACGAAAGATTTGCACTGTTGTAAGCGCGCAAGCAAGCAAGCGAACTTAATATAAAGGATTTAAAAATGTCCGTCCTCAAAAATGGCGGCCTCTTCGGTCAACACCAGTGACGATTATCTGATCCGAGTCCCGGAGCCTCCCTTAGGTCGACTCAGCCGCACATGAGTACCTGGTGCGGTTGTGTAAACACTGCCACTGGGGAGACAAAGACGGCTGTGCGTGGTGCTGGCCACCCACCCCCCTCTTGTGCCATTCCCACCTTCATAGGTGCTCGCGATCAGCGCTTGTCCCTATAGCATGTTAAGGCTATTGGAGGGATCTTTGCCGTTGTGGGGGCGGGGGGTGCTTATAATTTACAGAAAGTGTTGGGACTTGAGTTGTTCGGCTTTTGTAGATGGGTTGGGCGGATAAGCCGAGCCAAGGCGACAGTTGCATGGGCAGTGACCTATCATGCGCCCGTCCCCGCGCCTTAAGCCGCGTGAATTATTTAAAGTGTGTGTGTAAAGTGTAATCTATATTTAGTCCAACGACAAAGATCCCCGTGTGTAGCCCACGTTGAGTGTTGGCAGCAAGTGCTGTTGGCGAGCACCCATTCCGACCGGGAACAGCAAGCGAGACAGTGGAGTGGGTCAGCAGCACGAAGCGACCACCTTTGTCTCTCCCCAAGAAGTAAAGCTGATGCACGAGCGCACCTAGACGGAGTCAACGTAGGCGAGGGCCGGGCCCGGTAGCGGATATCACTCGCCAATGACATAACACGTGGCCAGGAATAGAAGCAAGGTCGCAATGATCGCGTCTCAACGCACCAGCTACACACACGCGTACAGAGCCAGCGGGTCACCCCTCCGCGTAGCCCACACAGACTCGCGGGGGAAAAGTGATGTTTGCGAGTTCCCATTGAGGCCGACATGTCATTTCACAGGAACACGCAGAGTGGTCTGCACCATGCCCGGCCGCATTTGTTTCCCCAGCGCTGATGGCTACACACCGCGCCAGGTATTCAGTTAAGGATGGGTCGGCCTCGGAGAGACGCAGGACCGGTTCAGGCATTGCTGGCCAATAAACAGTGATAATCGTGGCCGGGAATCGAACGCTGGTCGCAGTGTTCCTCGGGAAGTGTGCTAACCACAGCGCCACCGCTCCGTACGTCCAAGCACCCTCGCGAGAAGCTCCCGACGTGAAGAATTTCCCCGAGACTTGCAATCAAAGCCCCTGATATGCGAACGAAGACGATTGGTGGCCACCTAATCAAGACCCCTGGCCCACCTCCACCCTCGGTTACCCAGGCCACAAGACACAGAGAGACCACGCGCTCGAAGGCATCGGTTTCATGTTGCGTATTCGTGTTTTTTATTTGTCGCCACAACGTGCACACGTTCCCCGCGCGCAATTAGAAATGTTCCCTCCTGCACGGTATCCGTGCCGCAACCTGCATCTCTCTCTCCACGTGAAAGAAGCGCCGCTTTAAAGTTTAAATAATTCACCCGTGCGAGCGAGCGAGCGCGCGCGCACTCGAGAGAGAAGCGACGATGCCACTTGTGATATACAACCCCCACTCTCTCCAACCCCCACCCCCCATCAGGATAATAGACAATTAAGCAGCGGGTAGCAGGCATTGGCTGACGATGCCCGATGATGGATGGTGATGGCGATGATGATAATGGGAGAACCCACCTCCACATATCAGCGATGCGCTCATTATCCTCATGGCCCTAATGAGTCTAATGGAATGTGCTGCGAGAGCAGCCAATGATGGTGAGGGTGATGACGACGAAAACGATGATCGTGACGTTCACGATTGAGGCCGTCCGCCGCGGAGACGGAACCCTCAAATGATCTCGTGTGCATCCAGCAGTGGATTGACCATGGCTGATGAAGATGTACGGTGACAACAGTCCAGGATGATTCGATAAGGACGACGATGTATTCGATTACGAGATCGACAATTGTGCGATGATTAATCGATGATAAATCGATGGAGCGAGTATGGCGCGCGGATTGATTGCTGGCGAGATTTTATTCTCCTCTCGAAGCAACGCGATTTTCTCTCCTAAAACTTCACCTGGAACCGACACACACATTTAGTTTTTTTAAACGCTGCGCCGCACACGAATTAATTGACTAATCGCGCGGCTGTATTCATGCGGCATCTGCTGATTGCGATTCAGGTGGCGCGGACTCGGGGTTTGTCATTGCCCTCGTCCCTCCCTACGCTTTTGTTCGCGGCGGCGGCTGCGCCCCCCCCCCGACTCCCCGTAGCCTCCCCACGGCCACGTGTTATCCCGCTTCTCAATTTAAATGCCAATTAGGTAATGACTGTCACGCGTGCCGCTTGATTGGCACTCGCGGCGACGTGGGGGCTTGGGGGTGGTGGTGGGGATCACCCCCCCCACTCCGATGTGAAGGGGGTGGGTGGAGGGCGAGAGGAAATTTTAGGAAATTCTGTTGGCATCACGCCACGTATCTCAATGGTCTACAGCCCGGCTGCTGCTGATGATGATGAATACAAAATGATGTGAACCCTTAATGAAACAAACACGTGGGCGGTGCTTAACTCCAGCTAGCCAGCCAAGGAATGCAACGCGTCCGACAATCAATTACTGACGGGGAGATGGAACGATGAAATCAGTTCGCACGCGGGCGCGAGGTGAAATGCGTTATCGGATGATGGTGAGAAGTGGCTGCGGCGGCTTGAGAATTACCTTTTTTTATTCAGCAGTGGATTGACCATGGCTGATGATGATGATGACGAGTTGTTACTCTGTGCTGCACTACCTCACCCGCCTCCCCTCCCCATTCGCTTGTGCCTTTACTGGAGATAATTCCTTGTTTGGCAAAGGTATTTGGCAAATCTAAGCCCAACACATTCATTAGCAATAACATAACATCTAATTGAGTAAACACGCGCGCGCGCGCGCAGACATACACCACCAAGTCACAGAGTCATCATGAGTTAGCGGAGTGTGTCGTTGTATGCGTTGAACGGGGGACCCCCAGTTTATATGGAGTGCTCTCACAAGGATACATCTCGTAATCCAACAAGCCTCACTCACCCTGCTGATGAGACCCAGAAGGTCGAAACCGGCCTGGCGTTAGTTTTTTTACTTTAAAAAACCTACGATTTTACATATTTGTCTGGAAAATACAATAGGCTGATGGGTTTATTTTTTAAGACATGGAGCCGCAGAATGGAGTTCTGCGTGTACGATATTTGCATGAACACGACTATCGAGTGTGCAGGCAGCGCAACTGCACCGACAGCCCACGGGCCGGAGGCACCCCAAAACGCCGGGCTACAGAAAGAGTGCTGGGGCGGGGGGGGGGGGCATTTAATTCCTTGCACTACGATCCATGCCAACCAGGCGACTTCACCACGCTGCCTGTGCCAGGCTAGGTGCGCGGCGCCACGTGACGAGGACGGGTGAAGCGACAGGTACTGCCCGGCGATGAATGCACCAGGTGTCATCTCTGCTCCAACAACTCCGGCTCATCCACACCCACGCGCTCTGCCCACTGTCATCGTCGTTGCTGCTGTTGTTGTTGTTATACGCGACTCCCGTAATAATAACAACAACACAAAAGGGTCCACAAACACACACGAGGAGAATGCCGGACACAGAGCTGGGGCACGCGTACTGTGCAATACGCACCACACACACACAGTGACACGCGCAGAGAAACACGCACACACGAATGAACATATACAACACACAAAGTACGCGCTCACATATACTCGCACATAACGGCACGCGCGCTCAAGCACACACAGAGACGCGTGTAGGATGTATAATGATCGCGCACACACCCTCCTTACAAGCTTATTGTGGCTGTTAGGATCACCCACTAAGGCTCGGTCGACCTCGAGGATGCCTAAAACCGGTCCAAGCATGACTCACTGCTGACGTTACCATCGACCGGACTCGCATCGCCGGGTTCGTAGTGCCGTGCTCTAACCACTGCGCCAGCACTCCCAAACACATGGAGCACACGAAGACAAAGATCCCCCCCCCCCACGTGAACTTTCACAGACCGTCGAGGGAAAGGTTTGTTAGCGAGCAGCTATCAAAGGGTGGCACGTCACACGACGAGAGGGTGGGTGGCCGGCAGCACGCCCGGCCGCGTTTTTTCTTCCCGATGCTGATGTTCAGGCAAACACAAAAATATACAAACACACGGATAACAGCAACAATCGCCGATCACCACGCTGTGTCGGTGACGTCCCCACGGCGCTTGTGCCATGCTAGGTGCACTTTGAGGTAAAGACAAAGATCCCCCGTATAACCTGTTAACAGACTGTGTGGGCAAGTGCTGTTAGCGAGCACCTATGAAGGCCTGCACGGCCGTCATAGGTTTACACACCGCACTAAGTACTCATTTGAGGTTGAGTCGACCTAGGGGAAGCCCAGAACCGGTTTAGATATTGTAATCGTCACCGATGTTGCCAGTGAGCGGGAATTGTATTCGGGTCGCCGGGTTCGTAGCGCAGCGTAGCGCTAACCGCTACACGACCGCTCCCCCGAAGTAAACACGGACGCACGCCCAGCTTTGCATTTAATTCACGTGGAGGCACGCACGACGAACGTCCAACAACAATAGGATCAACAACAGCAAACGGCAACAATAATCACAAGAACGGCATTGAGACGCGGAGTGATCGTGGGCGTGGGATCGGAATAAATCAGCAACACCGCTCCTGAGCAAACTCCACAGCGCTGCTGCTGCTGATGCCCAAAGCAATGATGACGTCTCTCTCTCTCAAAACCACCACCACCAATGTTGTTGCGTTGTTGTTGTAGTCAATTGTGTAATACAGGAAGGCGTAGCCGAGTGTCTGACCTGTCGCGTGAGACTCCTGCAAAGGAGACGTTCGGCCTGTTCGTGTGTGGAGGACACGGGGATTGCCCGCAAGGGGTCGACCCCAGGGCGCGCGCGAGGGGGTAAGCCTCAGGGGATGCGAACCGACCGGGTTCGCGAACCCACTTACTGTACTGCCATCCCGTGGCCACCTCGCAGTCCGTCGGGTTTGGGAGTTTCACAAAAATCTGCGTGTGGTCCACCAACCCCCACTGTCATAAAAAGCGCCGGATGACAGGCGTGTCCCATCGCGCCTTACCGAACAACAACAACACGACAACACAAACCAGGGCTCGCTCCTCTCCGAGTCTCCCCCATCTGCTGCCCCCCAGTTTGTGCTGTCCTCCCCCATCCCTCCCCTCCATCACCCCCTCCCTCCCTCCACTTCTCCCTCTCTCTCTCTGCGGTACTGCTGCTACCGTCACCTCTCCCTCCCCCGCTCCTCCTTCTCTTCGGATCCCTTCCCACCTTCATCCCACACACCAAACCCACCGCCGCCGCCGCCTCCCCCACCTCACGTCTCCCACCTCCTCTCTCCCCGCTCCCGGTGCCGGACGCGTGCGCGCGCGTGCTCCTATTGCGTGCGCGTGCACCACCAGTACAGTAGAGGGATCACGTGGGGCGGGGAGGCGAGAGGAGGAGCGGTGGAGGGAGAGCGTCGAGAGAGGGAGAGGGGGGAGACGGGGAGGCACCCAGACGAAGCGCGTGAGAGCGCGCGCGTTCCCGCGGGCCGCCAGTCTGCGCGGAGAGCGAGCGATGGCGACCTGTGCTCCTATACAAGATGACGACTTCTCCACTTTCGTGTTCAGCTGCTTCGCGGCGGAGAGAGGCGACTCCTGCCAGGTAAGGAGTGCGAGTGGATGAGGGGTTGGGGTGCGAGTGGATGAGGGGTTGGGGTGCGAGTGGGTGAGGGGTTGGGGTGCGACCGCTCCGGGCCGGTCTCGGGACCGGTGATCGGCGAGCTGGGGTGGAGAGGGAGCGCGGGGGGGTGGAGAGAGAGCGCGGGGGGGGGGATAATTTCCACGGCAAAGGGACGAGTGTCGCTTTGAATGCGACCCGTGCAGCCGTGCGCCCGGAGACACCCGGTGGGACAGAGACGCGCGTGGAGACATTGACACGAAGACCCAGAGAGATACGCGAAGACACCGCGCGCAGACACGGGAAAACGCGGACACATGGTGACAACGGGGAGACGCAGATACGCAGAGACGCACGGACACGCGCGGAGACGCAGACCGGAGCGGACATGCGCGCACGATGTGTTTACATTTTGTCACTTCGCCGTTGCGAGTCCAATCTGCGCAAAAGCGCATCGATTTCCCCGACGTGTTTCCACCGCAACACTCGTCCAGCTAAAACCGCTACAGCTGCTGCTGCTGCTCTCTCTCTCTCTCTTAATTCCTCTAACGCAGGGAAGGGAACGTTAATTACGCGAGCGATCGGCAAGGACAGCGCTCTTCAGTACGCGGCGGCTGCTGCTGCTGCTACTGCTGTCATCGTGAGTTGTAATCTATCCTCCCTGCTCAAGTCCCAGTGACCGCATCGCGAGTCCACGCCAATACGACGCAAGACGGACGCGGCATGGAGAGAGACGGGGTGGGGGAGCCGGGGAGGGCGAGAGGCTCAGTTTCGGGCGCAGTAATCGCATTGGCGGCTGTTTCCCCGGCAGCGTGTCCTCTCGGGCGACTGCGCAGTCGCGCTCGCCTCTCCCTCCCTGCCGCCGAAGGACTCGGCGTTCCCCACCACTACCCCAGACTCCGCAGTTGGACGTGGAGGGAGAGAGGGCGCGAGAGAGGGTTTCAGTCGCTCTAATTTTGTTATTCGAAGCGGCGCCTCCAACGTGTGTGCGTGCGTGCGGTCTCAATAGCGCAGCTTCTGAAAGAGCGAGACTTGCTTGACAAGATGTTGAAGGCTTTGCCGTGTTCGCTGATGTGTGTGTGTATATGGCCATGGGCATCGTCAGCGCTCGCCACACATTCGCGTGTACGCACACAGACACGCACGACGTGCACACGCGTTCATCACAAGGTGCATGCACGCCGCATATACACACGTGTCAAAGCGCGCGCACACATTCCGTGCGCTTGTTATATGCGCACATCGGCTCCGCATGTACACACGCGCGCGCGCGCCGCACACACGCGCACGTGCACGCAAAATGCACGAGCCACAAACGCGTCGCATGGTCTCGCACACACGCATCGAAAGAAAAACAAAGATCCCCCGTATAGCCTTAATAGACTTTTGGAGCAAGTGCTGTTTGCGAGCACCTATTAAGATCGCCACGGCACACGAGGGGGTGGGTGCCCAGAACCACACCCGGGCGCCTTTGTCTCCCTAGTGGCGATGTTTACACACCGCACAATGTACTCATTCGATTCTGAGTCGTCTTAGGGGAGGCCCAGGACCGGTTCAGATGGTCTTCACTGGTGTTGACCGTGAGCCGGGATCGAACTCGGGTGGCCAGGTTGGTTGCACAACGCGCTAACAGCCACACCGCTGCTCCCGTGCAGACAGAGACACGAAAAGACACGCACACACACACACATGCACACACACGCACACAAACACACACACACGCACAAACACACACACACAAACACACACGCAAACACGCACACAAACACACACACACAAACACACACGCACACACGGGGCTGGCAGCTAAATGCGCCTGTCATCGCCGCTCACGCGCACCTGTGCACCTGCTCAGAGGCGGGGCTGTGTGGGATGCAGGGAAACGATGTGGGATCAGTCCCAACCCAGAGCTACCCCTGCTGCGCTCATCGTCAGCAGACCACCCATTAATCTCCGCACCAATAGCGGTATCCTGTGGTAGTAGTAGCAGCAGCAGCAGCAGAAGGGGGATGAGAGCTGCCGCCGGTCCTAGCGGAACCGACCGCGTGTGAGCACTGCCGCAGTGGCCGCGCTGAATGAAGCGGAGCGCGAATCCGCGACCCCTCCGAGCGCGTCTCGAACAGCGCGGGCTCGGCAAAAGCCGGCGCGGCGTGCGGGGCCCCGCGGCGTGCGGGGCCGGGTTTACTGTCCGCGGGTGTTGCTAAAGATGCAAGCGCACGTTCACTGGCTCATCCGCTCCCTCTGCACATCGATTCACTCGCTCGCTCGCTTGCTCATTCACTCGCGCAAGCACGCGTTCGTTAAACTGAAACGCGCTAGCTCATTCGCGTTCATGCTAATTACATCACTCTACCTCGTTAGCCGGCTCGCGCGTTGATCGGTTCTCTTCGTTCATCCACGCGTCATCGCTCATTCACAAGGGGCACCCACTCGCACCTTCGCCCACTCGCACCTTCGCCCACTCGCACCTTCGCCCACTCGCACCTTCGCCCACTCGCACCTTCGCCCACTCGCACCTTCGCCCACTCGCACCTTCGCCCACTCGCACCTTCGCCCACTCGCACCTTCGCCCACTCGCACCTTCGCCCACTCGCACCTTCGCCCACTCGCACCTTCGCCCACTCGCACCTTCGCCCACTCGCACCTTCGCCCACTCGCACCTTCGCCCACTCGCACCTTCGCCCACTCGCACCTTCGCCCACTCGCACCTTCGCCCACTCGCACCTTCGCCCACTCGCACCTTCGCCCACTCGCACCTTCGCCCACTCGCACCTTCGCCCACTCGCACCTTCGCCCACTCGCACCTTCGCCCACTCGCACCTTCGCCCACTCGCACCTTCGCCCACTCGCACCTTCGCCCACTCGCACCTTCGCCCACTCGCACCTTCGCCCACTCGCACCTTCGCCCACTCGCACCTTCGCCCACTCGCACCTTCGCCCACTCGCACCTTCGCCCACTCGCACCTTCGCCCACTCGCACCTTCGCCCACTCGCACCTTCGCCCACTCGCACCTTCGCCCACTCGCACCTTCGCCCACTCGCACCTTCGCCCACTCGCACCTTCGCCCACTCGCACCTTCGCCCACTCGCACCTTCGCCCACTCGCACCTTCGCCCACCCGCACCTTCGCCCACTCGCACCTTCGCCCACCCGCACCTTCGCCCACCAGAACCTTCGCCCACCAGCACCTTCGCTCACTCGCACCATCGCCCACTCGCACCTTCGCCCACCTGCGCCTGTCACCCGCTAGCACCTTCGCCCACCAGCACCTTCGCCCACTTGCACCTGTCACCCGCTAGCACCTTCGCCCACCCGCACCTTCGCCCACCAGCACCTTCGCCCACTCGCACCTTCGCCCACCGGCACCTTCGCCCACTCGCACCTTCGCCCACCGGCACCTTCGCCCACCAGCACCTTCGCCCACCAGCACCTTCGCCCACTCGCACCTTCGCCCACCGGCACCTTCGCCCACCCGTACCTTCGCTCACTCGCACCTGTCACCCGCTAGCACCTTCGCTCATGCTAATTAAACCTTCACTCACTGTTGCTCGCACACTCACTCACTAGGGCGCTCATCGACTCGCGCAAGCACGGCCACTTGCACACTCGCTCGCTCGGGCAATCACTCATTCGCTCTCGCGCGCACACACATTCCCTATCTTGCAAACACTGTTAACTCGCGTATTTATCTAAATCACTGATACAGCCATTCGTCTAAATTGACACACATTCATGAACTCGCTCACTCACTCACACGCACCCTCGTGCACTCGCTCACTCACTTAACTCGCTCACTCACACTCTCTCGAACGCAGAGCGGGGTTCGCCGCCGTGGCGAAACACCGGCGGCTCGCGGCCACGCCGAGTGTCGCTCCGCTCGCGTTTGATTTTGGCTCCTGTCCCGGGGGGGGGGGGGGGGGGTCCCAGGATCAATCGGCACCGACGGTCGGACGTGAAACACGACCTCGAGTCGGCGCTGCGAGATTTTCGCGACGGCCGGGAGACAGGGTGGGGGGGTAGGGGGGGGGGTAACGCGGCGCGCTCGTGTTTGTTCTCGAGACGGAGGATGCGACTGAGCGGGCTCCTCTCGCGCGCTCCCCATGCGCTCCCATTGCGCTCCCCCCAAACCTCTCACTTCTACGCTCGCCTAACGGGCTCCCCCGACAGCTCTGCGTCTTCTGCGCTGTGCGCGTGAAATTGCAGCTCGCGAAACGCGAAGAGGTCGCTTGTTTAAATGGGTACTTGGCTGCGAATGTCTGCGTGTGTGTACACGTGGGTTAGTGGGTGTGTGTGTGTGTACACGTGGGTTAGTGTGTGTGTACACGTGGGTTAGTGTGTGTGTGTGTACACGTGGGTTAGTGTGTGTGTACACGTGGGTTAGTGTGTGTGTACACGTGGGTTTGTGTGTGTACACGTGGGTTTGTGTGTGTACACGTGGGTTAGTAGGTGTGTGTGTACACGTGGGTTAGTGGGTGTGTGTGTGTGAACACGTGGGTTAGTGTGTGTGTACACGTGGGTTAGTGTGTGTGTGTGTACACGTGGGTTAGTGTGTGTGTACACGTGGGTTAGTGTGTGTGTACACGTGGGTTAGTGTGTGTGTACACGTGGGTTTGTGTGTGTACACGTGGGTTTGTGTGTGTACACGTGGGTTAGTGGGTGTGTGTGTACACGTGGGTTAGTGGGTGTGTGTGTGTACACGTGGGTTAGTGTGTGTGTGTACACGTGGGTTAGTGTGTGTGTACACGTGGGTTAGTGTGTGTGTGTGTATGTACACGTGGGTTAGTGTGTGTACACGTGGGTTAGTGTGTGTGTGTAAACGTGGGTTAGTGTGTGTGTGTAAACGTGGGTTAGTGTGTCTACACGTGGGTTAGTGTGGGTGTGTGTGTGTAAACGTGGGTTAGTGTGTGTGTGTGTACACGTGGGTTAGTGTGAGTGTGTGTGTGCACGTGGGTTAGTGGGTGTGTGTGTACACGTGGGTTAGTGTGTGTCTGCGCGCGCACACGTGGGTTAGTGGGTGTGTGTGTGTACACGTGGGTTAGTGTGTATGTGTGTACACGTGGGTTAGTGTGTGTGTGTGTACACGTGGGTTAGTGTGTGTGTGTACACGTGGGTTAGTGTGTGTGTGTACACGTGGGTTAGTGTGTGTGTGTACACGTGGGTTAGTGTGTGTGTGTGTATACGTGGGTTAGTGTGTGTACACGTGGGTTAGTGTGTGTGTGTACACGTGGGTTAGTGGGTGTGTGTGTACACGTGGGTTAGTGGGTGTGTGTATAAATGAGTTAATGATTGAGTACATGCGGCTTTGTGTGTGTACACGTGGCCGTGGCGCAGGGGTTATGTACACAGTATGAACACGAGACTTCCTGTCTGTGTGTGTGTACTGACAAGTGTAAAGCGGTCGTGTAGCGGTTAGCACGCTGCGCTACGAACCCGGCGATACGAGTTCGACTCCAGCTCTCGCGGACAACAGCAGTGACGATTACCTGAACTGGTCCTGGACTTCCCCTAAGTCGACTCAGCCTCAAATGAGTACCTGATGCGGTGTGTAAACATCGCCACTGGGGAGACAAAGGCGGCCGGACGTGGTCCTGGCCACTCACCCCTCGTGTGCCGTGCCGGCCTTCACAGGTGCTCGCTAACATCACTTGCTCCAACAGTCTGTTAAGGCTATATGGGGGATCTTTGTCTTCGTACACGACAAGTAACATGAGTGCGACCGCCTCGGCACGGGCACGCAGATAACGACACCGCAACCCCCGATAAGAAGTCGTGGCGATGTTGGAGGTGCGGTGATGATGTGGATGATGATGAGATGTGTGCATTGATGACTTGTGACGTGCGGTAGCGCGTGAGATGCGGCGAGGATGTTCCAGACGCAGTGATGACGTAAGAGCGATGTGATGATGTAAGAGTGATGTTTTGGAAGATGTAATGATGATAATGATGCGGTAATGATGCGGGGAGGGAGGTGAGGGGAGGGGGTGGATAGGTGGGTGATTCGGTGATGTGGGCACTGCAGTGACGTGATAGCATTATTGCATGGCGTTCACGCCAACGATATTTGTGTATTTATATGACTCGAGGTGACCCACGTAGATGCGAACCCCAGGTCTCCGCGGTTTTAAATGCAGATGCCGAGTGTCCTGAAACGCCACGAGTGTGTCAGGTGCATAGTCACCTGCAGCTACAGCGACGACGCTCCATAGATGGTGTACGCGTGATGATGCCGTGTGCTAGCACATCGTTATGTCAACTACAATTACTGAGCTCGCAATGCTCTCACCGGGGCATGAAAACGAACTCAACACACGAGTCTGTCTGTGGCACTGTGACCTATAAAAGAAAAAGGAACGCGTGTAATCGGCGACGTTTCATGCAACTGTCCTTCATATATGTAGGTCGCGAAGAAGGGTCATTTCCCGAAACGTCGCCTACCACATGTGCCTTCACGTTTTGACCATGGTGTTGTTGACTTAATTGCCGAATGACCAAATGACGTGGTCGTCGCCAGTGGGGGGACAAAAAGCAAAGGTTTGCCCGTTCGCCTATCCGTCTACCTGCGTCACACGTTACGGGTGGCAGGAGTCTGCACCGAGGCACAGGGACCTGCCATCACCACGCAGCACGACCTTAAGAGCATCATCAGAGAAGGCGCGACCTTCCCCCGCCCCTCTTCAATTCCGTGCGCGCCTCCTTCCTCGTTTGATACGACGTGGAGGTGATCTTTAATTAAAGCCGCCGCCGTGGGCTGACCGTGTCGCTAATTAGAACGGCGATGCACGTGGAGTTAATGAATATACCACCCCACTCCCCCACCACTATTCACGAATTGAGTGAGGCACCTCGGTGCCAGGAACCCAGCAAGAGAAGCAGAGAGGGGGCATTCATTCGCCCTCGGCGCTGCCCTCTCTGTGATGTCCCACGACCGCTAGAGGGCAGTCGCGGGCAGCGCTCGAAACGGAACTTAATTACGTAACGATTCCATTACCTCCCCCACTCACCCATCTGCCCCCCCCCCCACAGAAACCTTTCCGCCCCCCCCACCACTTCCCCTCCTCTTCCTCCACTTCTCCTCCCCCACCACAGCCAATTTAACGAGGCGAGCTAAAAAAAACTGGGATATAAAACTGTAAATAAACTCTCGCCACAGCAATATTAATTAGAGACAATTAAGTGAGATTGTTTAGAATGCTCAATGAAATGGCGTGGTTCTGTGGTTGCAACCGCTCCCCCAAACCCGATCGATTTCACCACTTGCGTCAATTTGGGGGGGGGCGGGGCGAGACGGGGGGGGGGGGTGTTGGATGGGATGAGACCTCCCGCTCCACGAGTGTGGGATGGGATGAGACGAAGAGAGCAATAATCTTTGGAGGTCACGAGGCGTCAACCGGTGCAACTCTTGCCGAGTCTCGATCTGGCACGGGCGAATGTGGAAACGTGAGACCACAGGCTGCAGCGCAGGGGAGCTGGATGAGATGATGTTAGGGATCTGGAATATGTTAACTATTTTTTAAACTACTAAACTGCTATTTCTTTATTTTACAAGGCGCACAGAGCTATATAGCTATATATTTTTTCAAAAGCAACCTGGCCACAAATGATATCCCAACGAAGTGGGCTGATCATCACGTGGAACTGTATCACAGCCAAATGCTCTTCAGCGCAAATGTGGATGTGGGTTCAGGTGGGTCTGGAGGTGAAGGTGACCTGGATGAGATTAAACTCCCCCACTCAACCTCAGGCACTTAAACCCGCAGCGGCCCCCGAGTCCCTCCCCCCACCCTGCCCCCTCTGTCTCTCCATTGCCTCCCTCCCCTCCCCTACCACCTCACTCGCATTCTCGCCGTGTTCCCCGCAATATTACTTACAATAACGATTCCGCTGAGCCCCGCGATATTATTAATTCTTGCTTTGCGATCATTATTATTGAATGGAAGTCCGCATAGGTTAATTATAATTAATTGGCTGTCTCGGAGCCAATGAAGTGGGTTCCTCTAACCGCGGTGATTGGCGTTACGCGCCATCTCGAATTACCCCCCCCCCCCCCCATGATGGCAGCGGCGTCCTGTGTGGACTTCATTAGGGTTCGTTTCGAAAGGATGATCGGGACCCCAAAATTCGTCACCTTGTGCCGTTCTCAGCCTCGGTGCGGTGCAATCGTAATGAGAGCCAGGCTCATTGCTGGGGGTGGGTGGGTGCTGCAGTGGAGGGCCTCATGTGAGTGGTAGGGAGCCGGGTATGGGGGTGCGAGAGCGAGGGAGGAGAGGGAGGAGAGGGATGAGAGAGGGAGGGGGTTAAAATTGCGACGCGCGGCGTAAAAAAAAGAGACATAACAGCGATTAATTAGAATGGAAATCAAGAGGGTGATTGCTACCGCGGACACGAGCGCGCGCGATGACGCGGTAATTGAATGTGGGGAGCAGTCGGCCACCGGCGGCGCTGCGTTTGGCGGAGTATCTGGGCAAGGTGCTGCGTCTCTGCGTCTCTCTCGGGACGAGGCTCGCCAGGGCCGTTGTCCGAGTAACTGAACGAGCGCCGCTGTATTGCAGTGTCTTGTGTGTTTACACTGCGGCTTATATATACACACACACACACATATGCATACATATTGAGTGCCATTCATGTATTGAATTACCATTAGTAACACTTGGACCGTTTCGACTCGAGACTTAACGCACCTTGTATATTTTGACAAATGCGATTTAACGTCGCTATTGTAGATCGCCCTCGATTTCTCCCAGGTCTCCTTTCCATACGAAGTATCGCCATTCAAAATTGGGTCGCTGCCTGCACTGCCAATAATGCGATGCATTTGCGTCGTCGTCGTCATCATTACGCGCCGTGGTCTATTCACTGCTCGATGAATTCCTCCGGACACCGTCGCCAACCCATCACGGTCCTGCGGTGCGTGCCGCCACGATCCATCTCGTTCTCCCGTGGCGCACGAGGCCATCTCGTCGCTGCATCTCCACGGCGGCCGCCCTCCTCTCGGGGACCGCGATCTCCTCGGGCTGCCACTGAGCCGTCACCGGCACGGCCCTTCGGGCTGTCGTCCACTCCCTTGCAGCGAGTGAGCGCGAACCCTGGGTGGAGCGGTGGCGCTGTGATTGGGTCACTGCGCTACGAACCCTGTGGCACCGGATTCGATATCCGCCCACGTGTAACTAGAATCAGGGGCAGGTGATATCTGAACGGGTTACAACTACCTCGCGCGCCCTTCACAAACCCCCACGAGACAACCGCCATGTGGTGAGTATTTTTTGTTTCAATATAAATCCGCTTCACCTGTAACATATCCCAAGAGAATCGGGCGTCTCTTGTGCACGTCGCGTCGCGATGGGGATTGTCACCCGCCTCTGCACACGGCACCACCGCCGTGCAGTCTTAGCGATGCAGCGGTCACGTGCGCGTGCCTGGAGAAGCACCCGTGACAGCACACGTGACAGCACCCTTCCCCTCCTCGTTGTTGTCGCGTGACACGTGACATTCGCGTCAATTCATTCGCGCGATATGGTGGGGGGGAGCCCCTGGGCTACTCACTACTCCCCCCACCCCTCAGCCCCCCGTCCAAATCCTCCACTCCCCCGACGCCACTCCCCCCCCGCACCCCCCCCCCGCACCCCCCTCCGCACCCCCCCCGCACTCTCCCCACCAATTCACAGCGATTGCTCGCACAGTTGCAGGAGACAACGGCGTATTCCCAGGATGGGGGATGATGGAAGATGGGGCGCGCGGAGGGAGCCGGTGAGTGTTGGGTGGATGCCACAATTGGTCGATTCCATTGGGCTTGGGGAAGTATGGTCATTCGTCGACCCGCGGGGGCGGGGGTGCACCTCATCCAGCAGTGGATTGACACAAGCTCCCTGCGCGTGTAAATGTATGTACGTTAGGCTGACTTCACCACGAATCGCGCGTGTCACGGTCAGTCTTACACCAATGCAGATGATGTCGCCACACGAGTGGAGAAACATGATAATTGCTTCGCGAATCGAATGCGTCGATTCGTCGAATCGTTCAGGGGTTAATCATTGGATCCGTAATTGAATACGGGTGGGGGTAGGGAGGAAGGGAGTCGAGCGCGTGGTGTTATTAATAGCTTGGCAGCCACGCGTGGTTCCTGGGGGTGTGGACAGGGTCCCCTTGGGGGTTCGAGCAGGGTCCCCTTCACGGGTTACCGCGCCGGGCGGGGTGTCCCCCCCACTCCCACTGCCACATTGGGAAGGGCACGAGACCCCCTCGACTCACCTTAGTCTGTGCACTCTCACCCACAGAGGCCGGGACCCTCCCTCCCTCCCCCACACCCACGCACTCACCGTGTAGCCTTGAATAGACTGTTGTGGGGCCACAGGCGTTAGCAAGCACCTATTCATTATGCTTTACAAGGTAAGGCCCACTGAGCTATGCAGCTCTTCTTTAGAAGCGACCTGGCCACACATGATAGCTCGACGAGAAGTGCCTTATGTGGAAATTGATAGCAGCCAAATACTCTAAAAGCATGTTGATTTTAAATGCGGAGGGGAAAAAAGCGAGAGAGAGACTTTGATAAAAAAAAAATTCACGCAACCACGGGGAGACAGATTTGCAAATTCAAAATATACAGCAGGCATCAGGGTCGGTATCGAACCCACGACCTCCTGTATATCAGGCGAGGTAGTTCACATCTCGCCACGGCAGCGCCCTTAAATTCGCGACGGCGCACGACCTGCGTGGTGTGGCCAGCAGCGATGCTCACCGCACCAGGTACTGATGATTCAAGTCTGAGTCGGCACAGAGGCTCAAGGGCCGGTTTTATTACCACTTGCCACTGATGGTAGCCGGCGACCGGGAATAGAGTTCAGGTCGCCGGGTTCGTAGCGCAGCGTGCGAAACCGCTGCGCCACGCTGTCCACTACACAGCAAAGACAAAGATAAAAATAACACCCGTAAAGCCTTAACAGACTGTTTAGGCAAGTGCTGTTAGCGAGTAGCACCTAAGAAGGCATACGCAGGGGTGGGACGCCCGACTGCCTTTGTTTCCCCAGTGACGTTGTTTACACAGCACGCCAGGTACTCATTTGAGGTCGGGTCGACCTAGGGGAGGCTCAAGACCGGTTCAAATAATCGTCACTAATGTTGGCCGTGAGCGGGAGTCGAATTTCGGGTCGCCGGATTCGTAGCGCGGCGGGCAAACTGCTGCGCTACCGCTTTCCATAACACACACACACACGGGACACACACACACGGGACACACACACACACGGGACACACACACACACGGGACACACACACACACACGGGACACAAACACACACGGGACACACACACACACGGGACACACACACACGGGACACACACACACACGGGACACACACACACACACGGGACACAAACACACACGGGACACACACACACACGGGACACACACACACGGGACACACACACACACGGGACACACACACACGGGACACACACACACGGGACACACACACACGGGACACACACACACGGGACACACACACACACATACGGGACACACACACACACGGGACACACACACACACACACACGGGACACACACACACACACATACGGGACACACACACACGGGACACACACACACGGGACACACACACACACACGGGACACACACACACACACATACGGGACACACACACACGGGACACACGCACACGGGACACGCACACACACACATACGGGACACACACACACGGGACACACACACACACACGGGACACACACACACATACGGGACACACGCACACGGGACACGCGTTACCACAGCACAGCTCAAACCACTCATATAACACGCCGCGTAACCAACAAGATGCACTCACCCATCATCAACACGCACCTCGAGTCTCAGCACACACACACACACCCCACTCTTGTTATGATTATAGCCCAACCATCAGCACAGCCCACTCCGCACACCCACCCCACCACTACTCCCACCCCTCACCACCACTGCCACCCCTCACCACCACTCCCTCCCCTCACCACCGCTCCCACCCCTCACCACCGCTCCCACCCCTCACCACCGCTCCCACCCCTCCCCACCGCTCCCACCCCTCACCACCGCTCCCACCCCTCACCACCGCTCCCACCCCTCCCCACCGCTCCCACCCCTCACCACCGCTCCCACCCCTCACCACTACTCCCACCCCTCACCACCACTCCCACCCCTCCCACTACTCCCACTACTCCCACCCCTCACCACTAGTCCCACCCCTCACCACTACTCCCACCCCTCACCACCGTTCCCACCCCTCCCCACCGCTCCCACCCATCACCACCGCTCCCACCCCTCACCACTATTCCCACCCCTCACCACTGCCCCCACCCCTCACCACTACTCCCACCCCTCACCACCACTCCCACCCCTCACCACTACTCCCACCCCTCACCACCACTCCCACCCCTCACCACTACTCCCACCCCTCACCACCACTCCCACCCCTCACCACTACTCCCACCCCTCACCACTACTCCCACCCCTCACCACTACTCCCACCCCTCACCACTACTCCCACCCCTCACCACTAATCCCACCCCTCACCACCACTCCCACCCCTCACCACTACTCCCACCCCTCACCACTACTCCCACCCCTCACCACTACTCCCACCCCTCACCACTACTCCCACCCCTCACCACCACTCCCACCCCTCACCACTACTCCCACCCCTCCCCACTACTCCCACCCCTCACCACTACTCCCACCCCTCACCACTACTCCCACCCCTCACCACTAATCCCACCCCTCACCACTACTCCCACTACTCCCACTACTCCCACCCCTCACCACTACTCCCACCCCTCACCACCACTCCCACCCCTCACCACTACTCCCACCCCTCACCACCACTCCCACCCCTCACCACTACTCCCACCCCTCACCACTACTCCCACCCCTCACCACCACTCCCACCACTCACCACTACTCCCACCCCTCACCACCACTCCCACCCCTCACCACTACTCCCACCCCTCACCACTACTCCCACCCCTCACCACCACTCCCACCCCTCACCACTACTCCCACCCCTCACCACCGCTCCCACCCCTCACCACTACTCCCACCCCTCACCACCGCTCCCACCCCTCACCACTACTCCCACCCCTCACCACTACTCCCACTACTCCCACTACTCCCACCCCTCACCACTACTCCCACCCCTCACCACTACTCCCACCCCTCACCACCACTCCCACCCCTCACCACTACTCCCACCCCTCACCACCACTCCCACCCCTCACCACTACTCCCACTACTCCCACCCCTCACCACTACTCCCACCCCTCACCACTACTCCCACCCCTCACCACTACTCCCACCCCTCACCACTACTCCCACCCCTCACCACTACTCCCACCCCTCACCACTACTCCCACCCCTCACCACCACTCCCACCCCTCACCACTACTCCCACCCCTCACCACTACTCCCACCCCTCACCACCACTCCCACCCCTCACCACTACTCCCACCCCTCACCACCACTCCCACCCCTCACCACTACTCCCCCCCCCCTCACCACTACTCCCACCCCTCACCACCACTCCCACCCCTCACCACTACTCCCACCCCTCACCACTACTCCCACCCCTCACCACCACTCCCACCCCTCACCACTACTCCCACCCCTCACCACCACTCCCACCCCTCACCACTACTCCCACCCCTCACCACAACTCCCACCCCTCACCACTACTCCCACCCCTCACCACTACTCCCACCCCTCACCACTGCCCCCACCCCCTCACCACTACTCCCACCCCTCACCACTACTCCCACCCCTCACCACTACTCCCACCCCTCACCACTACTCCCACCCCTCACCACTGCCCCCACCCCTCACCACTACTCCCACCCCTCACCACCACTCCCACCCCTCACCACTACTCCCACCCCTCACCACTATTCCCACCCCTCACCACTACTCCCACCCCTCACCACTACTCCCACCCCTCACCACTACTCCCACCCCTCACCACTAATCCCACCCCTCACCACCACTCCCACCCCTCACCACTACTCCCACCCCTCACCACCACTCCCACCCCTCACCACTACTCCCACCCCTCACCACCACTCCCACCCCTCACCACTACTCCCACCCCTCACCACCACTCCCACCCCTCACCACTACTCCCACCCCTCACCACCACTCCCACCCCTCACCACTACTCCCACCCCTCACCACTACTCCCACCCCTCACCACCACTCCCACCCCTCACCACTACTCCCACCCCTCACCACTACTCCCACCCCTCACCACTGCCCCCACCCCTCACCACTACTCCCACCCCTCACCACTACTCCCACCCCTCACCACTACTCCCACCCCTCACCACTACTCCCACCCCTCACCACTACTCCCACCCCTCACCACTACTCCCACCCCTCACCACTGCCCCCACCCCTCACCACTACTCCCACCCCTCACCACTACTCCCACCCCTCACCACCGCTCCCACCCCTCACCACTACTCCCACCCCTCACCACTGCCCCCACCCCTCACCACTACTCCCACTACTCCCACTACTCCCACCCCTCACCACTACTCCCACCCCTCACCACTGCTCCCACTACTCCCACCCCTCACCACTACTCCCACCCCTCGCGACTGCTCCCACCCCTCACCACTACTCCCACCCCTCACCACTACTCCCACCCCTCACCACTACTCCCACCCCTCACCACCACTCCCACCCCTCACCACTATTCCCACCCCTCACCACCACTCCCACCCCTCACCACTACTCCCACCCCTCACCACTATTCCCACCCCTCACCACTATTCCCACCCCTCACCACCACTCCCACCCCTCACCACCACTCCCACCCCTCACCACTATTCCCACCCCTCACCACCACTCCCACCCCTCACCACCACTCCCACCCCTCACCACTATTCCCACCCCTCACCACTACTCCCACCCCTCACCACCACTCCCACCCCTCACCACCACTCCCACCCCTCACCACCACTCCCACCCCTCACCACTCCTCCCACCCCTCACCACCACTCCCACCCATCACCACTGCCCCCGCCCCGTACCACAGCGACACTCCATTCCAAACACCCCACCACTCACCACACCTTCCCCCCCCCCCCGCACATCTCCCCGAGTCGCCGCTGCACTGCCGGGCGCTATTTATAGGGAGTGCACCCTCTGCACCCGCCCCGTGCCCCCCAACGCTTTCATGTTTACACTGCCCGCGTACTATATACGCGCTAATTATAGCCGACGCAACCCCCCCCCCCACCGAATCCCTCCACATAACATAATTAGAGCGTCACTTACCGGGGATTTATGGGCGACGGAGGTGAGAGCCTCGGGAGCGAAGATCTGTGCCCACGGTGCTCGGTTTCTGCTGCGAGATGTGGAGAGAATGGGGGGGGGGGGTGTACGGGGGGAAGAGTGTGGGGTTACAGGACCTGTCAGTGGATGACATAAATCAATCATCGATTAATCATTCAGCGCCTACGACCGAGTCGCCTGGAATGCGCACGATCGCGTGCGATCTCGGAAGCTCAGCTGGGATAATAAAGCCCGGCTCGTCTTGGGATGGGGATACTCGCGGAGCTGCTTGCCAGGTGTTATCGGCTCCGGGGTGCGAGGTGGCCAGGAGGTGGCAGTGCGCGTTGTGGCTTGAGTCTCTACGTGAATGTTGAACTTCTTTCGCGCACCGTACGTTACCAACCGTGCTAATCGTGCGGAGCGCTGTGCGCGCTTCGCGGGATCTTCCTGTTCCCTCCCACGCGCCAAACAGCGCGCGCAGCCTCCCAGGAGAACTGCCCCGCTGTAACACAGCTGTGATGCATCATCATCATCATAAGTTATCATCGCCATCATCAATCATCATCACACGGTGCCTTCGCATTTCGATCATCACCTGAGGCTGGAAAATCGGGGTGGAGTTTTGTAACCTCCTTAAATCCTGGATGCAGGAGCCACTGATGGCGCCTCTTTAAAGCCTGGATCCAGGAGCCACTGATGCTCCCCCCCTCCCCAACAATCTTACAATCACCCAACTCGAGACTCTAAACGACACCCACCACGCGCGCGGTCCCCACAACACCTCCCGCTTATTGGGAGAGGGCGCGTGCTGGAAATTCATAACGACGACTAATTAAGAAGAGCGATGGAGGGAGGGACTGATGGGGGGGGGGGGGGGGCATGGGGGAGAGTGGGGCGGGGGGGTGGCAGGGGGGGGGCGGGGGTGCGAGTCGAGTGGCGGTACAATCAGACGAGCAACGGCGTTCCGCGTGCTAAGTAATCGCGCGATTCGCTCGCGGTTCCACGAACGGCACCGCGCGTCCTCTCGACCTCCCGTGGTGTTCCAGTGCCGCGATCGCTTTAGGCTTCATCCGGGAGATCGGCGCGCCGCGTTTACGAGCTCAACTCGGCGCTGCAGCAGCGCATCATCATCGTCGTCCTACCTGCCACTCGCTTCTCCCCCAGATGCGCCACAGCAACGCGTAATGAGTCCTGTGTACGGTTTATCTTTGTGTAGTGTATGTGCCACACCCCCCATAATTTCAATGGAGTGCTCGTGCCAATGACATCTGGTGATCCAGTAGCACGTGTTTGTTTAATAAGCCTGACCCCTGCAGATGAGCTCCAGGCGATCGAAACCTGTCCGGAGTTAGCTTGCTCGAAAACACGGCGCTTGATTATATTTGTCCCGAAGGTCAAGAGGCTGATGGGACTAAACGCACACATACACACAGAAAACAAAGCCAAAGATCCCCCGTATAGCCTTAACAGACTGGAGGGGAAAGTGCTGTTGGCGAGCACCTATGAAGGCCGGAACGGTACACGAGGTGGCCAGCACCACGCCCAACCGCCTTTGTCACCCCAGTGGCGATGTTTACACACCGCACCGGGCACTCGTTTGAGGCTGAGTTGACCTAGGGGAGGCTTCAGAACCGGTTCAGATAATCGTCACTGGTGTTGGCCGTGAGCGGGAATCGAACCCGGGTCGCCGAGTTTACAGCGCAGCGCCCTAACTGCTACACTGTGACGCACACGCACGCACACACACACACACACGCGTGTTCGTTCATTGTTTGCGTGGAGACGGAGCCGCCAGAGATCTGCGCGCACAGCGCTCTCTCGCACACGCGCACGCACACACACGCACGCACACACACACACGCACACGCACGCACGCACACACACACGCACACACACACACGCACACGCACGCACACGCACGCACACGCACTCACGCACACACGCACGCACACGCACACGCACGCACACGCACGCACGCACACGCACGCACACACACGCACACACGCGCACGCACGCAGACGCACGCACACACACACGCACGTACACACGCACGCACGCACACACACGCACACACGCGCACGCACGCAGACGCACGCACGCACACACACACACGCACGTACACACGCACACACGCACGCACACACGCACGCACACACACACACACGCACACACATACGCACGCACACACGCGCACACACACGCACGCACGACTTGCTCAGAATGTGTGACCGAGAGCAGAGCGCGGTGGGCGCTGGCACAGCCCCGAAGGGGGGGGGGGGTCGCGATAGGGGTAAGGGCCCCCTGATTTACGAGCAAGGGGCACGGGACCACGGTGCCAGGACTCGCGACGCGCGCCGCGCAGCAGCAGCGAAACCACACGGGCGCTGATCGAGTCGAGAGCGGCCAATTTACACGGCCACAGCCTGCGCGCTCTCTCTCTCTCCCCCCCTAACTCTCCCTCGCTCTCTCCTGCGCCCTCTCCATCCCACTCTCCCTCTCTCTTCATCTCTCTCTCTCTGTTCCCTCTTCTTTATTTCCCTCGCGCACTCCCTCTCCAACGTCACACTTCCCTCGGCGTTTCTGTCCCACCCGCTCACTTGATCTCTCCACAGCTCGTCTTACACACGATCTCTCGGCCTCTCTTTTAGCTGTACCTCTCCATCTATATAATCTCTCTCACCCTCTCTCACCCTCTGCTTCCACGACCCCCCCTCTCGCCCTATCTCTCAACCTATTTCCATGTCAGTTCTCTCTCTCTCTGCATATCACCTCCCTCGCACTCTCTCCCTCTCTCTCATTTCTCTTCTTCCCCTCTGATCTCGCCCCCCTTTTCTTCGTCTCACCTCTCTCCCTCCACCTCCCCTCCTCTCTCTCTCTCTCTCCCATCCGACTCGCACACTCTCTCGGGTTCCATCTCTCTCTGTGTTTTTTGCTCTCTCTTCTCTCTCCCATTCCCCCTGCCCCCTCTCACCCCGTTCCCTCGCTCTCCCCCTAACAGCCTCCCTGGGACATCCTGGACTCCTCTCGGTCCATGGCGGCGTCTCTCTCTCTCTGTGCTTGTCAATAGAGCCCGAGACCCTAAGTGCTGCATGTACACAGGAGATAGATAAATAAATAAGCGCGCAAAACTGCGCAACGAAACGGCGTCTCCGCGTGTCTCCACGGAATTGGGAACTTCCCTCTCTCCCGAGCGTGTGTAACACTCCCCTCCGCTGAGTTTCAAGACACCCTTTTAAACGGAGGGGTTTGCTACCCCTTAGCCCTGGCTGGGTCGCGAGTCTCAAACGTTCTGTGCGTGATCCACCAACCCTCGCCGAAACAGAGTCTGCGCCAATGCGTTATGACAGCACCATTGCATTCGGAAACACTCAACAGTGGCTGTTGCATGGGTGTACTGGTACCCGGCATACGACTGTGGAATTTCCACCAATAGCTCAGGACCTTCAGTTTTTGTGTGAGTGGGATGTCACCGTTTTGTGTGAAATTATATCGAAATAAAAGTTAATCATATCGAACAGTAGCATTGTATTTGTAGGTCACGTGACAAACGTGCAAAATACGTGTACCCTAGTTCCTGACGTAAACAGCTTCGTTTATTCAACACGCCACCTTATTCTCACATGATGATGATGATTACTATGATGACAACTTCCCGTACTGTCGAATATATATAGCTGGACAATTTGTTGGGGGGAGGGGGGAGGGGAAAGCACGTACACAAACACACACACACCCAAAGTTAAAACAGAGTCATTGTTGTATAAACACCGCTCATGAATTCCATTCCATCGCAGGGGAGATACGAGCGACGGAGGTCCCCTTGTCCGCGTCTGTCACCGCAAACAGCGCGCGCGCGTTGGTCGACCGCTTCGCCTGCAACGGCACGCGCCAGGAAGGTCACGTGGGGGGGGGGGGGGAGCCTCTTTGGTAAGAAAAAAAGTAAAATGCCTCATCTCAGCCAAGCGATCTCAGTTTTATGCGAAAAAACAACAAGGCGCATGACATTTTTTAACTTGGCCGTCTATCACAGCCAGCCAGACAGCCAGTCAGCCAGCCATACATCCAGCCAGTCAAACGTTGTTTTATTCAGCCAGCTACACTTTTTTTTTATCAGCCTGCGAGCAAGCCAGCCAACCAGCCAGCCAGTCAAACGTTTTGTTATCAGCCAGTCAACCAGCCAGCCAAACTTTATTTATATTAGTAGGCGAATGTTGCAATAGAGATGCTGCCACCGTGGTGGAATGTTCGGCACATTGGGCCTTGCAATCCAGAGTTCGCCAGTTCGATGCCATATATCCACGCACAGTGGGTTTGAACAAGACGCTGCGGCTGATTGTGTATGACACAACACCTCTGCGTTGTCGCTGATAGCGGTGTACGTTTAGAGGTTGTCTGTGTTTTAAAAATAAAACCGTATTCAAGAAGATACCTCTGTGTACAGATTGCTCTGCAGATTTCTTCACCAGATCTGTTCAGGCTGGAGGTGCGGGTGGTAAGGTTGGGGTCTGGGGTGGAGGCGTGCTGGTGGTTGGGTGGGGGCGTGGGGGCACGACACGCCCTCTGTACACCTGTCACGTGTTGTGGTGGTTCAGGTATCCGCTTGCCGCCCGGCCACGCCGTACGCGACACACAAAACAGCAGCGGCGAAGGCCTCCCACGTGTTGTGAATTCCTCGGGAGGATCGGGTTCTGTGCGGGCGTGGGCGGGCCGTGTGCGCGCGCAGGTACACGGTCGGTGTCGCGTGGGTATCCCACGCTGCCCGCGTCTAGATCGCTCCCTGTGTCTCCATCTCTCCCCGCGTCTCTCTGTGGAGTTTCCCGACCGGTCTCTCTCTCTCTGTCGTACTGTTTTCTCTCTCTGTATGTGTATCCGAGTCTCTGTTTATCCGTTGTGTTTCTGCCTCATGGCCTCTCTTCGTGTCACATTGTCTGTGGACGTATCTTTCTCGTTGTGCCTTTCTGTCTATGCCTGTCTCTTTACGTGCCTCTGTTTTCCCCGTCTCTCTCTCTGTGCATATATCTGTATATCTCCGACTCTCATTGATCTTTAAATTTTCCACGCGTCTCTCCGTTTCTTTCCGTCTCTTACGAGGACGCCCCTCTGCCCCCACCACCACCACCACACCCCGCCTCCACCGGCACGCACTCAGCGTGATAAAGAGAAACCCCGACACGCCCGTCCAAGCACCACGACACTGAGGCCGAGCTGCTGAGATGCAACGCGTGTCGGACTCGCACCACCCCACCCGACACCGCCGCCGTCGCCGCCGTCGCCACAGTCAGACAACGAGCCACGTCGGGACACGTCTGTCTGCTTCGCTACTTTGCTGGTGCACGTACGGACAATGTCGTATTGCGGCGAGAGCGAATCGTCCGCGTGTGTTGGCACTGCGGGACACCACCGCGCCGCGCGTCAATTACTCACGGCCGAGAGAGACGCACGGCGCACCCCAGAGCCACGTCCGAGGCTGGGCCGCGCGTAAATCTGAACTTGCACACCCCCAGCGCCCGTGCGTAATTTACGAGACAAGCCTGACATTAGGTGAGCGTGAACCGTGCGCGCAGGCGCCTCTTGTAGCGAAGCGCTCTCGTGCGAGCCTGGTATGCGTCCCTCGGCAGCTGTTGACGTTCTGTCCGCGTTGGGTTACATCATTGAATTAATCTCGAGAAAATTCCCCGTGATGTTGGTCACCCCGAGAGGCAAGGGCACTGAGATGTGCCGAAATCTCCCCCCCACCCCCGGAGGGGCGGGGGGTGGGGGCTTGGGTTCCTTCGCTCGCACGGAGCCCATGCGTGACACGTGACGAGCGCGCGCGAGTCGTCATGGTGGCTGGGATTCAGCAAGTTGGCACAGTAGGGGGCACAGGTGGTGCATCTGCCAGTCATTTCAGTCAGTCGACCCATTGCACCTGGGTCTGCCCCGTGACCTTCTGTCAGCGAGCCTTCGACACTTGACGTGGCCTCGGAGTGCAGCTGGTTGTTGTTGTTATTGGTGGTGGTTGCGGTGGTGGTGATGCGTGCCCGTGACCCACAGCTTCGGAGGGAATGGCTGGTGGATCACGTAGATATTTGTGAGGTTCACAAATCCCGCCGGGCTGCGGGCAGCGGTCAGTAGGTGCCATCACAGCAAGAAGTGGGTTCTCAGACCCATCTGTGTGGCGATCCTTGGAGCGTTATCACCTCGTTAACGAGGAGGAGGGTGGGGGGAAAGGCGGGAGAGGAGGGAGAGAGGGGAGAGGGTTTCCTCAGATTTACTCTCACAGGCAAAACACGAATTCTATATAAGAAAGTTTTTTTGGTGTTAGATCGCGTAAATATAAATATGTCGTTAAACCCACCACCACCCGACACAGCCAATTAGTAAGGGTTGTCATGTCAACGAAACGTGCCAATTAGTTACTAATTCAGCACACCGGTGTGTTGGAGAGTAAACCCACAACATATACAATTCGAATACGACGTTTCGCCGGTAATTGTTGATTAACTGTGAATAACCCAACTAATTATAGATATCCCTTGTTATTGATATGAACACTTTAACCCCCCCCCCTTTGGTCTTCGCACCTGATTGGCTCACACATGGTGACATCACATGTATTCCTCTGTTCAAGACCGAAACAGGAGGTTGTTCCCCAGCAATTACAAGCGGCCTCACGCTTCTAATCGCGGGTTGTAATTGGCGGGTTTAACGACGCGTTCATTTTTACGCGACCTAACCCCCCCCCCCCCCCCCCCAACAAAAAAAAAAAAACTCCCATGTTATGAATAATATTGGTCGCGAAAGCTTTCGTGATAAAAAGAACACTCATTGCATAGGGATCGGCTAAACGTCCCATTGCAGGGACCCTCTTGATCCATAATATATTGAGCTTCAGTGAGGTCTTCCTGTATAAAGGAATTGCATCTGTTTTTGTTATTGATGTTGTTGTGATTCGCTACGGAACGCCGTGTACAATTGCTTTGCGCCGATAGCGCGTGAGGCGCAAGCGCGACTCGGTGCTCTTCTCGCCGCATCGCTCATTAGCGTCACCGCCACGAAGTCTCGCTGCGCGCGTGCCCTCGCGAGGCGGGTGATCAGCAACCACGCACGTGGCCACAACAACGAGCCCACGGTACATTCATTCAACTTGGGTTTTTTTTTATCGCAACACTAGTTTGACCAACACTTACGCTGCACGTTTAGTCGCGGGATGGTACACCACGAAATACAAATTATATTGCTCATCGATTTAATTTCGGAGTTTTTTTTTAACGTATAATTGCCTTGACTCGGAGTCTAGACATCGATGGAGTCAATTAAGCAAATAAGTAATGTATGTTACTGGCAATGCGGCAATATATTGTGTGGATTAATTACGACAGCGTTCATTGTTACAGCGATGCAATTGAATTGCTCTGCGCAGCGTCGTCCTCATTAATCATCGGTGCTGGAACACGCGGACCTTGCACACGGAAGCCGCGCGCCTCTCGCTCGTAAATTCCGAGACGCAAAGAGAAGGGAGGAGTCGTTGCGGCGGCGGTCTCGGTGCCAGGGCCCTTTCCAGTAACAGCTGGCAAACCCGGCGGCATTGTGTGCAACGGGGCCACGCCGATGCTGCTGTGAGGGTCAGGAAGGAGCGAAACCGGTGCCAAGTGTCCCTGTCAGTGGACAGCTGTGCTCAAGAAGGGCGCACGTGTTGTGTTGCGTGGCGGTGACACACAATGGCACGTGACGAAAACGCAACGCATTCCTCAACAGGTGACGTTTCCGGCAACATGAAGAAGGGCCATTGTCTGAAACGTCGCCGAATTATATATTTCCATTTCAAAGGCCACAGTGTTGTTGTTGTCGACGAATGTGTTGGTGTTTTGTTAGGGTCAAGGATACGCGTTGGCCGATGAAACCCATATGTTGCATTTTTGTGGTGAAACGGGGCCTTGTCTGACGAGTTATTAAACCGAGTGACGACGCCTTTATGGCCAGAGTCCGGTCGCGGGTGTGTGTGTGTCTGTGTGTGTCTGTGTGTGTCTGTTAGTCTGTGTGTGTGTATGTGTGTGTCTGTGTGTGACTGTTAGTCTGTGTGTGTCGGTTAGTCTGTGTGTGTCTGTTAGTCTGTTAGTCTGTGTGTGTCTGTTAGTCTGTGTGTGTGTATGTATGTGTGTGTCTGTGTGTGTCTGTTAGTCTGTATGTGTCTGTATGTGTCTGTTAGTCTGTGTGTGTCTGTGTGTGACTGTTAGTCTGTGTGTGTCTGTGTGTGACTGTTAGTCTGTGTGTGTCTGTCTGTGTGTGTGTCTGTGTGTGTCTGTGTATGTCTGTTAGTCTGTGTGTGTCTGTGTGTGACTGTTCGTCTGTGTGTGTCTGTTAGTCTGTGTGTGTCTGTTAGTCTGTGTGTGTCTGTGTGTGTCTGTTAGTCTGCCATCGCGACACTGCCCTTTCTTCTATCGGCTCAAACATTCGCAAGGGCTGACACAGCTGCGAAAAGCTGAGGTCACCAGGGTCCCTAATGGCCCAGGGCCGAGGATATATTTTTCGCTGCGGAGTAAATGGTGTGGGTGTCCCAACCCCCCCCTCCCCTCGACAGACGCGGCGGTGGTGGAACTGGAGCTGGAGAAAGGCGGTGCGTTTGGGAGGTGGAGGCGAAAGGGGGTCTTTGAAGGGGCGGGGATTGAGTGTTTGGGGGGAGGTGGGGTGTTTGAGAAGTAAGGAGGAGATGGGGGGGGGGTATGGAGCCTGTTTGTGGCCGATCGTGGATGACTCCAAGCCGGTGTTAACAAATGGGATTTTTGTTCCACGTCCAGTTTTTTTTCCTGGTGGCAGTTATTGGCGCTGTCAGGTGATGGAGATCCATTTGGCAGCCTTTGTGCCTGCTCGGTGTGTGTGTGCACTTGTGTGTGTGAGTGCACGTGTGTGTGTGTGCACGTGTGTGTGTGTGTGCACGTGTGTGTGTGTGTGGGGAGCGGTAGTGTAGCGGTTCGCGCGCTGCGCTATGAACCGGCGACCCGAGTTTGATTCCCGTTCACGGCCAACACCAGTGACGATTATCTGAACCGGTCCTGGGCCTCCTCTAGGTCGGCTCAGCTTCAAATGAGTACCTGGGACGGTATGTGTGCGTGCACTTGTGTGTGTTTGTGTGTGCGCGTGCACTTGTGTGTGTGTGTGTGCGTGCATTTGTGTGTTTGTGTGTGTGCACTTGTGTGTGTGTGTGCGTGCCCTTGTGTGTTAGTGTATGTGTGCGTGCATTTGTGTGTTTGTGTATGTGTGTGCACTTGTGTGTGTGTGTGTGTACTTGTGTGTGTGTGTGCACTTGTGTGTGTGCGTGCACTTGTGTGTTTGTGTGTGTGTGCACTTGTGTGTGTGTGTGTGTGCGTGCACTTGTGTGTTTGTGTGTGTGTGCACTTGTGTGTGTGTGCGTGCACTTGTGTGTGTGTGTGCACTTGTGTGTGTGCACTTGTGTGTGTGTGTGCGTGCCCTTATGTGTTAGTGTGTGTGTGCGTGCATTTGTGTGTTTGTGTATGTGTGTGCACTTGTGTGTGTGTGTGTGCACTTGTGTGTTTGTGTGTGTGTGCACTTGTGTGTGTGCGTGCACTTGTGTGTTTGTGTGTGTGTGCACTTGTGTGTGTGTGTGCGTGCACTTGTGTGTTTGTGTGTGTGTGCACTTGTCTGTGTGTGTGCGTGCACTTGTGTGTGTGTGTGCACGTGTGTGTGTGTGTGCACTTGTGTGTGTGTGTACTTGTGTGTGTGTGTGCACTTGTGTGTTTGTGTGGCGCGTGCACTTGTGTGTGTGTGTGGCCCGTGCACGTGTGTGTTAGTGTGTGTGTGTGCACTTGTGTGTTTGTGTGCGTGCACTTGTGTGTGTGTGTGCACTTGTGTGTTTGTGTGGCGCGTGCACTTGTGTGTTTGTGTGGCCCGTGCACGTGTGTGTTAGTGTGTGCGCGTGCACTTGTGTGTTTGTGTGCGTGCACTTGTGTGTGTGTGTGCACTTGTGTGTGTTTGTGTGGCGCGTGCACTTGTGTGTGTGTGTGTGTGCACTTGTGTGTGTTTGTGTGGCGCGTGCACTTGTGTGTGTGTGTGTGTGCACTTGTGTGTGTTTGTGTGGCGCGTGCACTTGTGTGTGTGTGTGTGTGCACTTGTGTGTGTTTGTGTGGCGCGTGCACTTGTGTGTTTGTGTGGCGCGTGCACTTGTGTGTGTGTGTGTGCACTTGTGTGTGTCTGTGTGTGTGTGCACTTGTGTGTGTTTGTGTGTGCGCGTGCACTTGTGTGTTTGTGTGTGTGTGCACTTGTGTGTTTGTGTGTGTGTGCGTGCACTTGTGTGTTTGTGTGTGTGTGTGCACTTGTGTGTGTGTGCGTGCACTTGTGTGTGTGTGCGTGCACTTGTGTGTGTGTGCACTTGTGTGTGTGTGTGTGCGTGCACTTGTGTGTTTGTGTATGTGTGTGTGTGCACTTGTGTGTTTGTGTGTGTGTGTGCGTGCACTTGTGTGTTTGTGTGTGCGTGCACTTGTGTGTTTGTGTGTGCGTGCACTTGTGTGTTTGTGTGTGCGTGCACTTGTGTGTTTGTGTGTGCGTGCACTTGTGTGTTTGTGTGTGCGTGCACTTGTGTGTGTGTGTGTGTGTGCGTGCACTTGTGTGTTTGTGTGTGCGTGCACTTGTGTGTTTGTGTGTGCGTGCACTTGTGTGTTTGTGTGTGTGTGTGCCTGCACTTGTGTGTGCGTGCACTTGTGTGTTTGTGTGTGCGTGCACTTGTGTGTGTGTGTGTGTGCGTGCACTTGTGTGTTTGTGTGTGCGTGCACTTGTGTGTTTGTGTGTGTGTGCACTTGTGTGTTAGTGGGGCGCGTGCACTTGTGTGTTTGTGTGTGTGCGTGCACTTGTGTGTGTGTGTGAGCGTGCACTTGTGTGTGTGCGTGAGCGTGCACTTGTGTGTTTGTGTGGCGCGTGCACGTGTGTGTGTGCATGCACTGTGTGTGTGTGTGTGTGCGCGTGTGTATCGGGAGGATGAGGGGAGGGGGGTCTGTGTGAAACCGAATGAGCGCTGCAACAAACTGCCGCACCCACGCGCACGTCTGCTGGCTGGTGTTCCATCAGCTGGCAAACGCACTCGCGCTCCCTCACATGCACACGCACGCACAGGTCACCACGCAGAGACCCCCCGTCTAGCCTCGAACAGACTGTTGGGAGGAAACTGCTGTTAAGTGAGCATCTATGAAGTCCGACACGGCTAGAGCCACGGCGGATCGCTTTTGTCTCCCAGTGGCGATGTTTACACACCGTACCATGTGTTCATTTAAGGCTGAGTCGATCTAAGGGAAGAGCTGGTTCAGATATTCGTCACCGATGTTGGTCACGAGCGCGAATCGAAGGTGCGTCGCCGGGTTCGTAGCACAGTGCGCTAGCCACTGCATTACCGCTCCCCCGTCTCAAGGTGTAGACACCCCTACACACACTCACCAGCACCCCCACACACACTCACCCCTACACACACTCACCCCTACACACACACTCACCCCTACACACACACACCCCGACACACACACTCACACGCCGTACTGTGCACGCACATCCACGTGCTTAACGCGCTGCGTAAGCCGCGAGACTCGAGCACAATTCTGGGGCAGATGTTTCCCCTCGGGAGCTAAGAATCTCAGAGCTTAAATTCGCCTTTGTTCGCGTTCATTGGCTTCGAGAAGTTGCGCCCTCCTCCTACTCCCCTCCCCCCCATACCTGAGCGTTCCCCAGACGAGTGACTCCAGGTTGAGGAGGTTAAAATCTCCGTCCCGGGTTTCGTCAGGCTCAGCTGATAATGCGAGCGGACGGATTGAGAGGCTCGGAGACGGGCATAGAGACCCATAGACTCACGTAGTGACCCACAGACTCACATTGAGGCCCATAGACTCGCATAGAGACCCCTAGACTCACGTAGTGACCCACAGACTCACATTGAGGCCCATGGACTCGTACAGAGACCCATAGACTCACGTAGTGACCCACAGACTCACATTGAGGCCCATAGACTCGCATAGAGACCCATAGACTCACGTCGTGACCCACAGACTCATATTGAGGCCCATAGACTCGCATAGAGACCCATAGACTCACGTAGTGACCCACAGACTCACATTGAGGTCCATAGACTCGTACAGAGACCCATAGACTCACGTAGTGACCCACAGACTCACATTGAGGCCCATCGACTCGTACAGAGACCCATAGACTCACGTCGTGACCCACAGACTCACATTGAGGCCCATAGACTCGAATAGAGACCCATAGACTCACGTAGTGACCCACAGACTCACATTGAGGCCCATAGACTCGTACAGAGAGCCCATAGTGGAACTGGAATGCGCTGACCGTGGCTTCATCGTCAGAGCTTTATCAGATAGAGACCCATAGATTGACAGGGAGACTCAGGCTCACATAAAGACCCCATTGAGGAAGCGGCATGTGCTGGTAGTGGCGACATCGTCAGCACTTTCTTGAGCAGATGGACGCACGCAGCTACCAGGAGACAGCGGTTTTGTGCGGTCCAGCACCGGTGCAGCAAAATAATCATGTTTACTTCCTTCATCATCATCATCACCACCATCATCTTCACTGTCGTAATCATCACCATCGTTCTCTTCATTTAATCATAATCATCACCATCGTTCTCTTAACTTAATCATCATCATCATCATTGTGTTGTCCCATCATCAATGAATCCACGCGCTCGCATTTTCAGCTGAGTTTGTAAAACCCGGGGCGGAGTTAGTAACCTCCTCTCCCTGGAGCCACAGAGACCTCCTCGCACCGCGATGGTTGTGGCTACCTGCTTGACGTATGACGATCGAACAGTAATCGATTATTATTTTCCATGATTTCGCTCACGATGCATGCAAGCATCGATTATAATTATTTATCCAACCCGAACGCGACCCGAACGAGGAATGACCGTACGAGACACACGAGGTAAAGGCGAATCGACCGTGGAATCGATTCGTGCGCGCGACAATCGCGAGCTTAATCGGATCGCGAGTCGTTTGTGTTAATGACGGCGGAGCTTGATTCAAAAAGTACAATCGGGCACGCTCCGGTGACGTCACCGCGGAGTCATCTTACCCCTTCAGTGTAATTGAACGTCGGTGCGGTGACGTCCGGAGAGCGCTCCTGGCTGTGATTTTAATGTCTCCCCCACCACCTCCCACCCCCATTAAGGAATCTTCAGCACGGCACACAGAACCCGGGCAGCCCTGCAGTAGCTCGCTCAAGGCGCAGCCCTGCAGTAGCTCGCTCAAGGCGCAGCCCTGCAATAGCTCGCGATGCGTCCGGTCAATCCTTTTCAATGGCCCTCAAACGGCTGAGCGGGTGAGGAGTAGTGGCACAGTGGTGAGCGCCCTGCGCTCACGAATCCCCGACGAACTGAGTTCGATTCCCGGCCATGGCAAACGCCAGTGGCGGAGTGATGCTTGCAGCGGCCGTGACCTCTCCCCACCCCGCCAGCCCTTCTCTGACCTGCGTGGTGAAGTATGATCGAGTCACCCTCGTGACCGATTCGGCGTGGGGAGGCTTTCGTCCCGTAGGGGATTGATAAATGTTCTCCAAATAAATAAATGACTCACACCGCTCCTGCACAGATGGATCGATGTGGTTGTTGCCCCGACTGATGGCACGCGATTGGAGAAGACATCGCGGCTGTGAGTCGCATTCGGCATCTCAAGAGAACACAACAACAACAACAACTCCAACAGCAAAGGCCCACCGCGCCAAGCGGCCAGCAACGTACAGCACTCTTAACGTCATTTGCAATGGATCAGAATGAACACGTATCTAGAATTACCCGAAGTTATTATTGTTATAAAATATTCTTGGCGGTGGGGGGGGAGGGGGGTAAAATAGACGATGATGGGAGGAGAGAATGGCAAGGGGGTGGAGCAGTGCGAGGGACGCCGCGGGCAGAGAAGCGACGGGCGGCGAGGAGCGCGCGGGAGTCGCCTCGAGCCCCCCCCCCCCATGTGCCGCGCCCGTGGCGAGTGTCGGGAGCCGGCTCCGAGGCCGTCGTCAGTGCCGCCACCTCTGGCCGGATCGAGGGAAAAGTTGACAGGAACACCCCCACCCACCCCCCACCCCCCATCCTTCCACCCACCACTCCAACCCCCACCACTCCAACCCCCCCACCCCCACCGCCTACCCCCTCCCCCCATCCCCAACCCCCAATCCCCCCTCTCCTGCAATTGAGGCGCGGAGCCCTAATGAAGGGCATCGCGCACAGCCTCGTAACCTAAGAGGTGGGGCCGATAGGATCACAGAGGAGCCGTGGCGTTGTCCGTGGTGATAATTCCACGGGGGGAGGGGGGTTCGGTTAGAAGCAGGGGGGGGGGGGGGGGAGATGGATAAGGCAGCAGCAGCAGCAGCAGCAGCAGCGGTAGCGGCACACGGCGGAGGCGCGTGGGCAGTGGCAGCCCGAATTACGAGCCCCGGATCCAGGATTAGTTCTCACCTGGCTGAGTGAGGATGACAACTTGATCATCCTCATCCAATTGCGTCTTAACTTCGTCGCTCGCCCGCTCGCTCGCCGCTGATGGGCGCGTCGCAGCGCCCAATTAGCTCTTCCTCTCGTGCGAAGGAAATCCGGTCCAGGCTCGCAAATCACTCGGAGCCGCTAATTACAACGGAGAATAAGAGGGGAGGTAGGGAGAGAGGAAAAAAATAGACATAATGTGATATCTTTGGGGCCCTTTTTTTGCTCGGAAAAAGATGATGGGGGGGGGGGGGAAGAATAGGCTTTAGTCATTTCAAATCAAGAATACAGGCGTAGAGATGTTCAGCCACCAAAGAGACCACGGATTTCAAGACATCGTGTCCGCATCCACCACACACACTTGCGATGAAACACGCAAACGTGCTTCGATCCTGGCAAACAAAAAAAAACATCCAATAGATATGATGTTGCTCAAACCCGAGCTATTGATGCTATTTGCATCTCGTCTCTGTGCTGTTCGCCTTTGTGGCGTCGTCGTCGTTGGCGAACGACGGCGATCCTCTGGCGGAGGCCAGTCAGACTCGAGGACAACGCAAACCTCATCGAGGCACGTTTGTCGTTCGCATCTTTCACCGCGAGCGTGTGCCTTGCAAGAGGTGTCAATTTGGTGTTTGAACGTCTTAACGCCAGTATAGCTTGCCGGGAAGGCGGTACAGCCTATCTTTTCTTTCTTTTTACTTTAACCCATCATAATAGCGGATAATGACCGCACCTCGTTTTAAGCGGAAAACATCTCTCAGTACGGACTCGAAGTTGAACTCGCGGCGTGGACGTTGTGTTTGAGTGGCCGTTAACGTTAAACATGGCTCCGCGAAAGGTGTTGCCGATTGTTTGTTCCGCCGGGATCTCTGCCTGTGATTAACTGCTCGAATAAAAGAAGGCGTCTGATAAAGGCGAGGTGATGTACGAGTCTCGTCTCAGACGGAATGGGCTCACAAACGCAGCCGGATTGTGAGCGCAAGTTGACATTTGCTAAGACACCTAATTCTCGCACTGTTGGCATTTGTGTTGACAAGTCGTGTATTAAAATCTGTGATAGAGAGCAGCAGGGAAAAGGAACTGGCGACGGGAGTGTACACAGGTGACAGAGCACGCTACTGCCGCGGGTTTTCTGTTTCCGTGTGCGTTTTTGTCGTGTTTGTTGTGTCTGCATGGGGAGCGGTGGTGCAGTGGTTAGCATGGTGCGCTACGAACCCGGCGACCAGAGTTCCATTCTCGCTCACGGCCAACACGAGTGACGATTGTCTGAGCCGGTCATGGGTCTCACCTTGGTCGACTCAGCCTCAAATGAATACCTAGTGCGGTGTGTCAACATCGCCACTGGGGAGACAAAGGCGGCCAGACGTGGTGCTGGCCACCCACCCCCTCGTGTGCCGTGCCGGCCTTCACAGGTGCTGCTCGCTAACAGCACTTGCCCCACAGTCTGTTGAAGGCTGCACGGGAGGGATCGTTGCCGTGGCTCTGGATATGCGTGTCTTTATACGAAAAAAAACTCAGAATAAATGACTCATTGCTCTTTTTTTTCTTCATCCCGAATTGTCACGAGAAACAGATTACCCCCGCACGTCAGTGCGGCTCTGAAAAGTTAATTTTACATCGCGGGATGGGGCACGCAGAGAGCCTTTGAGTGATGCCGAGCGCAGGACCCTCCATGCGGCACGAGCGATATAAAAAAGACCGCATGTGAGCACGTGCATGCGGGTACGCGTGAGCGTGCGTGCGTGTGAGTTCACGTGAGTGTTCGTTTGCGTGCATGCCATCTTCGTCTTTGTACATGCATGTGTGTGTGTGTGGAGTCATCCACCCCAGTTGTGCTTCCCCCGGACCTCCGATGAACACGGTTGGTTACGTATGGTGCGAAAGAAGTCCAACATACACATATACATACGTTCTTGTTGACAGCATTACCCCCAACAGTCAGTGTCGGCTATTTGGGGGATCTATGTATTTGGTGTGTGAGGAGCGGCAGTGTCGTGTTTAGTGCACTGTGCTACGAACTCGACGACCCGGATTCGATTCCCGCTCACGGCTAAAATCGGTGGCGAATGGTCGCGTCATCTGTCTTGGGCCTACCGTACGTCGTCTCGGCATTAAATGAGTATCTGGTGCGGTATTTAGACACCAGCGCTGGGAAGACAAAGGCAGCTGGGCGCGATGCTATCCACACTATCCCCATCGTGTGCCGTCCTGGCCTTCATAGGTGTTCGCTGAGAGTACTTACCCCAACAGCCTACGTAGACTACACGGGTGATCTTTGTTTCGTGTGTCTGTGACGACAGACACGGAGAGAGAGAGAGACGTGACCCGGCGATTACGCACCGCGCCGGGTGTCGGCGCCTGTTGCCGTACGTGACGATTCGATTAATCGCGTCGATTCAGAGAGGCTGTCATTTAAATATCCGAGTTTCGTGTGTACACCGCCTTGTCTGTGTTACTGCCTGTCGCGTGTGTTCTGTCCGGTTCGCCTGCCTCGTCTCCCCAGCCTGGATCGTCTGTCCCCGTCTGCCTCGTTCGCGCCATCGGTCAACTCGAACGGACGACCGAGTCGTGTGTGCCATTCATCGACCATGCACCGACTCACGAGTGAACGAATTAATTAGGAGCGTAGGAACACGTTTCTCTTCTAAATCCATGACATCCCCACGAGTCGTTCGGGAAGGGCAGCTGACCCTTTCGACCGACACGAGAGGTCAGGAACACGCGACACGCTACCCCCAGCCCAGCCGGGTGGGTGGGCGAGGTGGGTAGGGGGAGGTGGGTGGGGGAGGTGGGTGGGCGAGGTGGGTGGGTGGGGAGAGGAGACACCAGCAAGGTCACTCATCCCAGCGATGGCAGAGTGCCAGGCAGGCGCATGAAGCTAAGCCCGCCGACCCGAGCCCGTCAAATAACACGCGCCAGCGATAACTATTTCATCATCGCTTCGTGTTTTCGCCGCCGATGGGGGGGGGGGGGGGTGGATCTCATCGGCCGGGAAAGGATTCCGGCCGCATCTCCACGCATTTGCTCCGGCGTGGACATGCAGTGCCAAGCAAACAGCGCAATCATACACCCCCTCCTCCTACCCCTACGCCCCTCTCTTCCCAGCGTTGCACAAGATCTGTCGAGCGGTGATCGGGTACCCCTCCCCACCAGACACCCCCTTTCGCGGCCCCGCCTCCCTATGCATCCACACGATCACCACCCCACGCCACGTTCAGGAATAGAGAGCCGGGTCCATTGGCACATGTTCAACTGGATCCAGAGCAACAGACGCAAACACATATAAATCAAAGAGGGGAAACTGAACGCCGAGGCTACCATAGTCGTACATTGAGTACCGGCACGGGTCATTCTAGAATTCGGGGGGAGAGAGAGAGAGAGAAAAAACACAAAATCTAAAAACAACCAAAGCCACTCCTGGCTCGTGGCGTCCCACAATAGCGGTCAAATGGAGCTTGAAGCCGGGATGAGTTTGATTTATTTTTAGGGGGGGTGCGGGTGGTGGTGGGGGTGGGTGTGCAATTGTTGATTTATTTTGTCTTAGAGGATCGCCGCTTGCCCGGTGTCTCGTTTACAGCAGGGACGGCGATAGCGCGGCGCGCCACCTCCCCCCGCACTGCTCGCGCCCCCCCCCCAACCCCCCCCAACCCCCCCCCCCCCATCCCCCCCCCAACCCCCCCCCCCTCCTCAGAGCAGCTCTCGGGGCTCTCGGGCGCTCGGGATGCGCGACGGGAGAGAGGCGGTCGAGCTCGCCGCGTGCGTAGCGAGTCAACTGTCCGGCCGATTGATTTATTGACTCTGTGCCCCCACCCACCCACCACCACCACCACCACCCCCCTCCAGTCCCGCAGCGCGGCTGCAAATTAGCCGTGTCTCCCTGTCGGCGTCCGTTAACTGCACTTTGATGGCTGAACAGCTACGCGGGGATCGATGTGGATTAAAGGGATGAAAGAAGAGGCTCGCTTTTGTGCGACGCATTAAATTATAAAGGGTGGCGGCTGGGTGCTTTGTTTGGGCCGTGCGTGCGCCTGGCTCTGCTCTGCCCGCTTGTTGTTTTGTTTACACTTTGAGCTCACACACACACACGCACATATATATACATTCTATATATATGGGATTTTCGTTGTTGATTTGTTGGGAGCTCGGACAGATACAATAATAGGGCCACCCCCGTGTCGCCGAGTCTCTCGCTGAGACGAGAAGGTCACCCTGGCCTCAGGCGGGGGCGAGTGATGGAGGGGATAAGGGGGCGGGGGTACAGACGCAGGGGCCCCCTACCTCCACCAAATCAGATCTGGACGGAGGATTTTGTAATCAGTTTATTTGTTTGTTGACGGGACGAGCGCGTGTCGGGTTTCCCGTTGTGCGTCTGGCCCGGCTGGAATAGATTGGATACCAGAGAGAGAGACACACACACAAGGCAGAGAGAGAGAGAGAGATAGAGGGGTGGGGGTAGGAGGGTGGAGGAGTGATCGAGGAAAATAAGCATCGCCTTCATGAACTGTCGCCAGGCGCCAGTACCTCAACAGCACGTGCGGGCGCAGTGACGTCACAACGAGGGGCGGGTGGCACGCGCGCGACGCTCTCCGCGTGCACGCGCTCCAGGCTCGCATCGAGGCGGCGCGCTGCAGCGTGGCAGATTTGGACGCATAGAGCGCCCGCAGACCACGGCAATTGTGGAATTCCTGAGTTTCGCTATTCGTGCCCTACGCTCGGATTGTCACTGTATAACAACAACAACATCACCCCCTTGGTGTACATTCGTAAGTGTCCATTGTTTAGGACCGAGGCACGTCAAAGCAGCATCGCCTGGGCATGCAGTGTTCGCTGTTGAAGATTGACGCCGTGAAAGCGAGACGACTGACACCTTTGTAAGACTCGCGGGGTTCCGTGTCGGTGACCGAGGCTCGCTGAGATCGCTGCTGGGGACGCGCCGAGTCATCGACATCCTCGCCGCGTTGCAAAGCCACGGGGACTTTCTGGGAAGGACAGGCGATGATGCGGTCGCGTGCTCAACGTGGTGCAGTCGTGTCATGAGTCAATATATTTTATGTATGTATGTAGAGAGATACATTTATAATGCGTTCATTATTAATGCCTCTGTGATGGGATTTTAAAGAGTTTTGCAACAACAACAACATTTTCCATATATTAGGCGGCGTCTTTTGTTGCCTTGGAGTCGAGTGGGATGACGCAGCGGGGGAGTGGCGCTCGCAGGGTGCGCGACGATGGTCGGGCAGGAGAGGCGGGTGATGTGGAGGGTAGGCCAGGAGGGTAGGTGCGATAGGGTTGCTCCCTGCCTGTGTCTCGCTCACTCTCCTGACCCTCCAACACTCACCCAAGACCCCTTCGCGTCGAGGAACGTAAAACCGTCACGCAAATCTCGCTCATCCTCGCAGCGGATTTTGGTTAACCGTCGATCAAAGACGGTCACCGCATCGGGTGCTTTCGGATGTCCTTCTGCGCCCATCTGGATCGCTCTTCCTTCCGATGTTAGGAAGCTACTGGAGCTATGCACTTTTAAATTTAGATTGAAAACTATTTCTTTAAAACTGCTTTTTGTGTTACGTTTGTTGTCCTTCCCCCGTACCGCCGATTAGCACGGTTGGCTATGCGTACCTTTGCGACATAAGTTCAACATACATACTCACCCAAGATCTCATAGGCCCCATATACTCACCCAGAATCCTCTGCGCGACCACGCTGCCCTGCACTCTACACCCGAGAGACGTCACTCTCTCACGTGGCTGGGCCCTGACCTCACTCTCCCAGCTGGCCACAGCGAAATGACTGCCACACTCGCTGGGGAGCGGCGGCGCAGTGGTTAGCACACTGCGCCATGAACCCGACAACCTGCATTCAATTCCCGGCCAACAATTAACATCAAGAATATCTCACCATATCTCCATCTCCCCCCCTCCCAAGACGCCCTTCAACCCGCTGTGACCAGCAAGGTGAAGTATAGTCAAAGAAACCCCATGAGCCACACAGCGTGAGAGTTAGCGGGGGGGAATGGTGGGCTTCATCCAGCAGTGGATTTTGTAACCAACCGTGCTAATTGGAGGTGCGAGTCGTGAATTAGTCTCAGTGGGCGCTAATGGTGATCGTTAAATATGCGTCTCCTTCGTAAACCACAATAACAAGAATAGCAATTTTTTTTTCGAATTACGTAAAAAAATCCCGCCTCAATATTTCAAGAGCCGCAATGCACTGTGTGGTGAATGCGAGACGGTGGTGGCCCTTGACAAATAACGTCGCGAGGAAGCGGTCCTTCAAGAGCCACACGCGGCTCTCGAGTGGCAGGCCGCGGTCCCCTGGTCCCGCTGATGTTGCTGGTAGAGCGGTGGTTCTCAAAGTGGGGGTCCCGGTAGCCACCCCGGTGGACCGCGACGGTCCTCCCAGGTGCTCGCGGTGGCTATGATGCTGAACGCACCTTGATCCCGACAATAGTGACGACGCTCCTTGTACATTTTTTGGTTTCGGACGTTAATTAAAATATTTTACTCATTATATTTCATTTAAAATGAAGTTCGGTAAACAACCCTGATTAAACTACCCTAACCCTATCATCTAAATACCCCCCCCCCCTGAAAACAAACAAACTTACAGCTGCTTTAAAAAAAAGTTTTTTTTTCATGTTCCGGTAATATGAAGCATTTAGTATGACTACTATTCAGAAATAAACATGATTGTATTTTTGGTATTGTCCGTGAATGCGCTTTGTCACCGGGGGTGGACGGACTGGGTGGTCCGCTGGCCTCGAGAGGTTGAGCGGCACCGCTGGAGAACACCGGCTGAGGTGGTTGAGCCACACGGATTGCCTCGTGGGTAACCGAGTGGTCAGTCGCTGTGATGAACTTCTTTCGCACCGTACTTAGCCAACCGTGCTAATCAGAGGTGCGGGGTGGGGGGGGCGACAACAACAAAACACAAAAAGCAGGTTATTATGAAAGAGTTTTCAATCGGGATGATTTCAAAAGTGAATGGCTTCAGTGGCTACCGGATAGCGGGAAGAAGAGCGTTCCAGACGGTCGCAGAAGCGCATCTGAAAGCGGCGCGCGATGCAGTGACCGTCTTTGTTGCAAAGTCCCATGGCTTTGTGCTGGGTGACCAAATACAAACGCTGTGAACACGCGGTCTCTTCACTCCGTTCGCCGCGTTCACTTACACCGTTCACTTACACCGTTCACTTACACCGTTCACTTACACCGCTCACTTACACCGTTCACTTACACCGTTCACTTACACCGCGGTGAATTAAGGTGCCCCGAACACATTTCGGAATCAAAACACCTCTTACTCTCTCATTCACTCACTCTCATTCACTCACTCACTCACTCTCCCATACTCTTACTCACTCACTCTCTTACTCTCTCTCTCTCATTCACTCTCTCATTCACCCACTCTCTTACTCTCCTCATTCTCTCTCTCACTCACGCTCTCACTCACTTACGTTCTTATTTTCTTACTCACTTCCTCCCTCACTCTCTTACTCACCCTCTCATTCACTCTCTCATTCATCCATTCTCTCACTCTCCTCACTCACTCACTATCTCACTCACTCTCTTACTCTCCTCCTTATTCACTCTCTCACTCACTCTCTAACTCACGTTCTCACTTTCTTACTCACTTTCTCACTCACTCTCTTACTCACTCTCTTACTCACTCTCTCATTCACTCTCTCATTCACCCACTCTCTTACTCTCCTCCTTATTGACTCTCTCACTCACGCTCTCACTCTCTCACTAACGTTCTCACTTTCTCACTCACTTTCTCACTCACTCTCTCATTCACCCACTCTCTCACTCACTCTCTCACTCACTATCTTACTCACTCTCTTACTCACTCCCTTACTCGCTCACTCACTCTCTTACTTATTCACCCTCTTACTCTCTCACTCACTCTCTCACTAACTCTCTCACTCTTTCATCCACTCGCTCTTTCACTCTCTCGCTCTCTCTTACTCACTCACGCCTCATCATCGTAACGCGTCTCAAGTCTGAACGCAGGACCCTTTGTGCGCACGGCAGCGAGGCACGCCGTGCGCACGCACGGACTGTTGCAAAACACCGACCCAGAACACAACGTCAGTCGCGCGGTGACGTGTTGTCGCGGAATTAAGTTAATTGCGAGCTGAAGTGTTCCGCTGTGTAGATCGTTACCATCAGGGGGGGGGGGGTTAAAAAACTTTTAACAGCCAGAAGGAAAACCCCCCCAGAGTGGCTGCTCGTCGGGAGAGAGAGAGAGGAGAAGAGAGACTGAAACGTTCACGGAGGAAATGAAAGACTCATTGCTGGCGTTTGTTGTTCATAAGAGGCTTATGACGTAAACCTCCAGCCCTAAGCCGGCCCAGGCCTTGATGGCTCGGTGAGTGGTGGGGGACGGCGTGGGTAGAGAGAGAGAGAGAGGCGGGGTGGGATGAAGTCGCCAGATGAGAGCAACCCAGAGCGCGAGCCTTAGGCCAATTACGCGAATGGAAGGCGGCGCTGTGTGCGTGCTGTGGACGTGCGTTGTGTGTGCGTGCTGTGGACGTGCGTTGTGTGTGCGTGCTGTGGACGTGCGTTGTGTGTGCGTGCTGTGGACGTGCGTTGTGTGTGCGTGCTGTGGACGTGCGTTGTGTGTGCGTGCTGTGGACGTGCGTTGTGTGTGCGCGTGCCTTGCGCCAACATCGCTCGCCGCAACAGTCGATTGAGGGTATAATGGGATATGTGTCCCTGTTTTTGCGTGTGAGAGTGTGCTGGTGCTTGTGGGGAGCCGTAGTGTAGCGGTCAACGCGCTTGCACACGGCCCACAATATCGACCGCTCCAGGACCTCGGCCATAAATCACTGGGGAGACAAAGGCGGACGGGCGTTAGCCTGGCCACACCACTCGCTCGTGCATAGGTGCATTCTCGGCCTGGATAGGTTTTCACGAACAGCATTTGCCCTAACAGCCTGCTCCAAGTCTATACGGCGGAAATCGTTGCCTCTGTATGCATGTGCGTGCATGTGCTTGTGCGCGTGTACCTTACGTGCTTGATTTAGGTACTACGTGTGCGCGCGCGCGTGCGTGAACCTCACGGATCGGAGGTTCGCGAAAGGTGGAGCGATCGCTGCGCTGGTGGCCGCGGCGTTGTGCTCGGAGCTCGGCGCTTCCGAGACTCGGGGCTTCGAGCTAAAAGAGGTCGCTCGCCCTCCACGCGGACTCTACTCGACACTAACCCCATTTCAATGATGTCCGCGGTGGCGGAAATGCTCTGAGGTTCAGTAATCAGTGTGGGGAGAGGAGGTGCTGCGTGGGGCCGGGCATAGGGGGCGGGGGGGCTGAGAGCAGTGCCGGATGAAGATAGTGCGGGGCCAAGTAGCATGATGTTATAAAGGGGCCCTGAATAAAAAAAACATAAATATGAAAACACTATTTTTTTACTTGCATAGTAGAGTAATTGTATTTTTTCACGTGCTATACAGCCAGATAATACGACAAATCGCTAACCCTAAATACCCAGTCGTTCAGAAAAATTGAAGGCAGTATAGTCCTATAGTAATAAAGCAAGTGCAAAATCACTGAACCGGAATTGATAGCTTGAAAGCATTTAGCGCGGGGCCCTTGAAAGTGCGGGGCCCGTAGCATATGTAGCTACTTTTGCTACTAGGATCATCCGGCACTGGCTGGGAGGGTTAGTGGGGAGAAGAGAAGCGAGGGTTTGGGGGTGTTATGATGCGGCGCATTTTATTTTGAGCGTGGCTGATTGTGACATGATTCATTATCTGTTGCTATGTTTGATTCTTCATTCACGATTTGATCTTGACTTAAAGCTTTCGTGACTGCAGAAATCCATATTATTTGGGTCATGGAGATAGGTTACAAAAAAAAACAACCTATCTACGTGACTTTACCGAAAGACCCAAGAATACACGATTTGATTCCCGACGATATATTTACCACACGTATTTCATACATTCCTAATTACCGACGACACATTAAGCGTGGGAGGAGATGCGACAGAGTCGATTTGGCATCGTGTCTTTGCGATTGTAGACGTGAGAAAGGTGGAGGGCGGGAGAGAGGTAGCGGGTTCATGGGGTGCGACACATCCTGACACCTCCTCTCGCAGTACCAGCAGCACCAGCATCAGCGGCTTGTGGCTCGCCATCGAACAAAGACGGTCACTGCATCGCGCGCTTTCAGATGCGGGCCGTCTGGAACGCTCTTCTTTCCGATATTCGGAAGCCACTGGAGCTATGCGCTTTAAAATAATCTAGATTGATAACAAATGTCTTTAGAACCTGCGTTTTGTGTTTAGTTTGTTGTCCTTCTCCTCGCACATCCGAATAGCTCGGTTGGCTATGTATGGTGCAAAAGAAGTTCAACATACGTAACATACAACAACGCCACCAACAACAACAACAAAAATCGACAGGACCACCACCAACAATAACAACAACGGACAACACTGCCACCACCACCGTCTCTGCTACAACTACCACTCACAACCACCAACAAACGTGATCACGACCACTACCAATACCAAAAGCCACTACCGTTACCCATACTACCATTAGCAGTACCACCACCACATCTGCAACCAACAACAACCCTAACCAAGAACGCCACCACCACCAACAAACCACCACCACCACCACGACGACTATTAATGCCGACAACAACAACGTCAACCCTTGCCACAATCACCACCACCACTAACAAAATCTCCACGGTAAACAGTACATTTTGAAACCATTACATTTACCAAGCGTGACCTTCGCGTGCATTGAACTTAAAATGGGTGTAGCTCGGGCAGGAGAGCATTTTATAGACAGTAAATAACAACCGACACCACCATCACGAACAACAACTACTACTGACACCACCACAACCACGAAGAACAATCGATACCATTAACAATAAACCGACAACACCACCACTAAAACCGACACGACCACTAACAACAACCGACACAACCAAAAACAACAATCGACACCGCCACCACCACCACTAACAACAACCGACACACCACCACCACCACCACTAACAACAACCGACACCACCACTAACAACAACCGACACCACCACCACTAACAACAACCGACACCACCACCACCGCCGCCTTTGTCTCTCTACCACTTTCAGTGAATGGCTCTTGAGTGAAATCGTACAAAGGTCATCGCGCAACGCCACGCGCAGGAATGTAAATACAAGTCACGTGGTGTCCCCGCGTCGAGACTGGGGTTTATTTTATAGCGGGCTAAGCGATCGGACGCGATGTGCAGTCGTCGAATCACTCGGGGGGGGGCAGATAAATCGAGTACCGAGAAGTCTGTGGCCCAAGCTGGATGACGCTGATGACGCACGGACGCGTCGAGAGCCGGTACCCTCGTGCTCGAGACAGTGGTGGCATCGTAAAATGACTTGCCCTGTCCCCCCATAACCCGGCCATGGGAATGTGGAATGTCCCAACCACTGGCTCAACGGACGTGAGCACCTACTCACTGATTGATTGAGCATGGATACGATTTGACCTTTCACCTCAGCTGAGTGGAACCTGGCAAGTCTCCTCCTCGTTTAATCGATTCACTCATAAACATCACCGAGTGCACTCACGACGCACGCATCGGCTTATTGCGCGCAGGTATCGATGGTTGTATTTATTGAGCTCATTACGGTGTGGGCAGTGCAGAACAACCCCACTAGACACCTGTGAAACCCTCTTGGACATCTGTGAAAAAAGAGCTTCATAGCTCATCGGATTCCCCCAGTATGAATAAATACTCTGATTCTTGAACACCATAGTTGTCCCGTACATCTATGCCCCCCACGTCTGTGCTCCCTGGTTTTCACCAACCTGCACTGACGGGCGCGGCGAAGTACGGTAAATAGATCATCTCTAAGACGCGCATGGCGTGCAGCGAGGGCGCTCATCCAGCAGTGGATTGACGAGAAGAACATCCGTCCGGTAGTCGGGCAGCGGTGGCCACGCTGCTGCACGTGACTGCCTGTGGCCCAGCAGTGTGGAGGCAGCAGCCAGGGTTGGTGGATCACCGCACTGATGGCGTGAAACTCCCCTCCCGTGGGCGTCGATGAGGTGCCGTACTCTAGCTCGCCAGGGGAAGTAAGTGCAGCGAGTTGGCTACTCGACATCTGCTTCCATCTGTATGGGGATAGAGCGTTGCCCCGTCGCGCAAGGCGCGGGCTTTCTCCGGGTGCTCCGGTTTCCTCCCGCACGCGTATAATAATAGTAATAATATGCACGACTCATCACTAATGGGCTGAAAATGTATTGAATTAAACACCCAATGTAGCGGCAGGATCCTTGCTGAAAAAGAGTTTCACTGCTCGGTGTGGCACTTCTGGACTGTTCAGTGAATTTACAAATAGCTGTTCTTGTATAATGGTTTCATGCCACCACTGTAGCCACCAGAGGCGCTACATTCATCGGTGTTACAAACAATTTAAACCCATATAAAAGCAAGAACACAAGCGGTGTTATTGACGAATCCGTTGGGTTTGTTGTTGTTGTTATCTGTGCTTGTGTACCACTGCCAACGCATCATCATCACGGAAATTGTTGAGACCATAATTGGCAATTGCATCAAATCGTTATCAAGAATCGTAACAATTCATCGATTCTCGGGGGTTGGGGTGGGAGGCGAATCTCGTCCCAGCGGTAGCGCGTTCGTCGCTTATTGCAGAGGTCGGCGGTTCCGAATTCCAGCGGCCGCCCTGTTTAATACTGCGGGGTATATTAACAATTCAATACCACGCGACCGTCCGTGTCACAGTTAGAAGTTAAAGATCCCGTGACGTAATTGGCAAGAGTAGACCGACGTAATGGCCCAATTATTTATTTTTAGTATTTTTATTTTACCAGGTAAGGCCCACTGAGCTGTCTAGCTCTTTTCTAGAGGCGACCTGGCTATCACAAATGATAGCTCGGCAAAGTGGCTTCTCACGTGCAAATGTATAGCAGCCAAACACTCGAAACGCGTGTTGATGTTGATTCTAAATGTGGAGGGAAAAACTGGAGGACGCGAAGGAAAATCCACGCGACCACGGGGAGGGAGACACGCAAACTCCAAATATACAGCAGCAGGCGTCAGGGTCGGGATCGAACCTATGACCTCCTGCATACCAGGCGAGGTAGTTAACATCTCGCCACCATTTGAAAAATCTGGCAAATTACTCAACCACTCCCCCACCCCACCCCTCTCTACTGCGACAAACCTGGCAGGACCCTCGTGAAGAAGAGTCACGAGACTCGGCGAGGGGTCTCCGGGCTAAACAAGTCTTTAAAGGCGTAATGATGATGATACTAATAATGATGATTCTGCTAATCAATTCACAGAGCGGAATGTACTGGGTGGCGCCGCGTGTGAACAGCGATAACCTTGGTGGTGATGGTGGGTGGGGGGAAGACGCTGAGTCGGCACTTGCTGCTGACTTCTGTCTCTCCGAGTAAAGAGGGAGAGCTCAAGGATACGGCTGTGATTACTGATGCGTGCGTGCGTGCGGTTGTAGTGGGGAGCGGTGGTGCAGTGGTTAGCACGCTGTGCTACGAACCAGCTCACGGCCAACACCGTGACGATTATCTGAACCGGTCCTGGGCATCCCCTAGGTCGACTCGGCCGGTGTGTAATCATCGCCACTGGGAAGACAAAGGCGGCCGGGCATGGTGCTGGCCACCCACCCCCTCGTGTACCGTGCTGGCATTAATAGGTGCTCGCTAACACTACTTGCCCCAACGATCTGTTGTTTGTAGGGGGAGCTGTGGTGCAGTGGTTAGCACGCTGCTCTACGAACCCGGCTACCCGATGTCGTGGTGTCGTGTGTGGGGAGGTGGCTGAGTGTCGCCTGAGTTCGACTCCTGGCCACGACTGATATCAGTGGCGAGTTATATCAGCAATCACCTAGGTCGACTCAGCCTTAAAATGAATACTTGGTGCAGTGTGTAAACATCAGCACAGGGGAGACAAAGGCAGCCTGGCGTAGTTTCGGGCCACACCATCTCCCCTCATGCGCTGTGCCGGCCTTACCATGTGCACTTTCCCCTAAACGATTTACGACAAAATGGGAAACGCTATGTGTGTCTAACCGTGCATGTATATTACAGGCGGGCGTATTCGTAAAAAAAAACATTTTGCTGCTGCTGCTTCTGTGATTGCACGCAAAGTTAATGATGACAGTTCCTTGCTCAATCCACTGCTGGATGAGGAAGGCATGCGCGCATCCCCCATCCCTTGTCTGCCTGTCATGGGGGGTGGGGGGGTGTAGTTTGACGATATCTCAGCACGCCGGTGAGGGGGTCACTGGGTTCGTAGCGCGGTGCAGTAGCCACTGCACCACGGTGCCACCCCACACACGCACGATTACGCAACCATACAGACACACGGCGGGAATTTGCGTCTCACAATCACAAATTATGGGCAGAGTGGCCTTAGGAAACCTTCCTTTGCTTTCAGTGTGAAAATGACGATTATTTTCGCAAACTCGGTGTGCATATCGACAGATTGCATCACTCCCGCGAGGGTAACCTAGAGTTGTGAGCATTGTCTGAACCGGTGCAGGGCCACCAACTCCTTTCACCGACCGGCCGTGGCCAGCGTGGCCAGTGAACTATGGTGGGAAGGCCCCCGTTCGGCAGTGGATCGGCATTCTTTGATTTCTCCACCCATGTTGAGGACTCGGTCTACAGCGCGTTCACTCACCACACTGCAGGTCACAACCACACACTCACTCACCCACTCACTCACTCACCCACTCACACACTCACTTACTCACCCACTGACCCACTCACTCACCCACTCACGCACCACACTGCAGGTCACAACCACACACTCTCACCCACTCACACACTCACTCACTCACCCACTCACCCACTCACTCACCATACAGCAGGTCACAACCACACACTCACTCACCCACTCACCCGCTTACCCACTCACCAACTCATTCACCCACTCACTCACCCACCCACTCACTCACCCACCCACTCACCCACCCACTCACTCACTCACTCACCCACCCACTCACTCACCCACTCACTCACTCACCCACTCACTCACCCACTCACCCACCCACTCACCCACCCACTCACTCACCCACTCACTCACCCACTCACCAACTTGCAGGTCACCTCACTTCTCTTTCTGCCTCTTCCCTCGCACCGCTCCACTTGGGAATTCCGTCCTCCCATAACCATCTCTTTTCCCCAAACTCTTAGAATGTATTCGGCAAGTTTACCCATTAAAGCCTCACTGCGTCTCAATGCTCTTTTTTCAGAAGGGTCCTGCCAAGTTTGTTTGCAGTAAGGGGACGATGTTGCTGCTGCTGCTGTGCGATCCCAGTTGAATAACTTGCAGATGATCTTTCAGAATTCGGATGTTTGGCCAACACCATGGTGGTTTTTTTAGGTATGGGAACCGGAAAACCCGAAGGAACTCTATGCAGATTAGGAGTAGAACATATAAACTCCAAAAGTAAATGCGTCCCCAAGTCGATAATCGAACTCAGGTTCTTCTTGCTGCGAGGAACATGTGTGACCAACACGTGGAGCTCCACCGCTTCGCCAGGGCCCTTGCTTCATGTGCCATCTGATTCACACCGCGATGCCGAGCTGTCGATTCTTTACGATAACCTCACTTGCAGTTACATTTGACATACTCGTCTGTTTACATATTCATACTTTAGTCACCCTTTATCTATTTAATGTGTCTGTAAAATTAAGTGTAATTGTACGACGACCGGTACGGGGATAATCTTCCTAAGCCGATCAACGCGATGTGGAATGAATATCTGTTTTGTTTAACATTGATTTACGTTCGTGCATCATTTTTAATTTCTCACGCGGCGACGCAGTTGTTTTTGCCCTGATCTCCATTTGCTTCACTGCCGGAACTTTTTATATTTGTTTTGCTGTTGTTAATGTTGGTGACCCATGTCACTGACTCTTGCAAATGAGACTTTCTATCCACGAGACTCCCTATCCATGAGACTCTTTCCATCCCTGGGTCTCTTTCGACTTCTCGTCTAGTCAAACAAAGCAATGACAACCAACACAAGCTTGAACTTCTCTGCGCCGTTTGCTTCGAACCGCTTGGCATTTTCGGGCCCTTTGATGTCCCGTGCTCAGGGACTGGAAGAAACAGAAGATTAAAAAAGAATAGGGCAGTGCGTACCGGTGGTATTTAAACGGCGGGGGGTGCGTGGAGGGGTGAAGTTGGCTCCAGGTCGCGTGATCAGCTGTTCTGGGTCCCGAGCCAGAAACGCCAGTCTCTCCTGTTCCATCCTGAACGCGGGCGTGCAAGCTCAGCACAGAACAATCAGATCGTGCTCCGCGGTGTTGTTTTGTTTTTTTGAAATCTGCCGACGCGAAGATGGAGAAGAGAAGATAGCGGAGGCGAGGGGAAAAAAGTGAAACTTTTTGTTTCGCGTGGCGAGATTGTGCAGGCTGTCGCCGAGTTGTAGGTGGTGGCATTACCGGCTTCGGCAGCCGTAACGTGAAATGCTGTGGTGGTGGTGCTGCTGCTGCTGCTGCTGCAAAACGTAGCCCTCCTGCGAGCTGTAGCCCTAGCCCTGAACCTCGCCCCAACCCTAGCCCTGTACCTCACCCAGCCCTAGCCCTGCACCTCACCCAGCCCTAGCCCTGAACCTCACCCCATCCCTAGCCCTGTAACTCACCCCAAACCCTAGCCCTGTACCTCACCCAGCCCTAGCCCTGAACCTCACCCAGCCCTAGCCCTGTACCTCACCCAGCCCTAGCCCTGTACCTCACCCAGCCCTAGACCTGTACCTCACCCCAAACCATAGCCCTGAACCTCACCCCCAGCCCTAGCCCTGTACCTCACCCAGCCCTAGACCTGTACCTCACCCAGCCCTAGCCCTGCACCTCACCCAGCCCTCGCCCTGTACCTCACCCCAAACCATAGCCCTGAACCTCACCCCCAGCCCGAGCCCTGTACCTCACCCAGCCCTAGCCCTGTACCTCACCCAGCCCTAGCCCTGTACCTCACCCAGCCCTAGTCCTGTACCTCACCCAGCCCTAGCCCTGCACCTCACCCAGCCCTAGCCCTTAAACTCACACCCAGCCCTAACCCTGTACCTCACCCAGCCCTAGCCTTGCACCTCACCCCAGCCCTAGACCTGTACCTCACCCAGCCCTAGCCCTGCACCTCACCCTGCCCTCGCCCTGTACCTCACCCCAAACCATAGCCCTGAACCTCACCCCCAGCCCGAGCCCTGTACCTCACCCAGCCCTAGCCCTGTACCTCACCCAGCCCTAGCCCTGTACCTCACCCAGCCCTAGTCCTGTACCTCACCCAGCCCTAGCCCTGCACCTCACCCAGCCCTAGCCCTTAAACTCACACCCAGCCCTAACCCTGTACCTCACCCAGCCCTAGCCTTGCACCTCACCCCAGCCCTAGACCTGTACCTCACCCAGCCCTAGCCCTGGACCTCACCCTGCCCTCGCCCTGTACCTCACCCCAAACCCTAGCCCTGAACCTCACCCCCAGCCCGAGCCCTGCACCTCACCCAGCCCTAGCCCTGTACCTCACCAGCCCTAGCCCTGTACCTCACCCAGCCCTAGCCCTGTACCTCACCAGCTCTAGCCCTGTAACTCACACCCAATTCCAACCCTGTACATCACTCCAATCGAAGCCCTAAGCCTAATGCTCACCTCAAGCCCTAACCCTAAACCTCACCCCAACCCAAGCGCTAACCGTGAACCTCACCCCAACCCAAACCCTGTATCTCACCCCAACCTAAGCCATCACCCTAATCCTCACCCCAACGCAAGGCCTGGCACTGAATCTCACCCTTACCGCAACATTATAGATCTCTTCTTCCCCCGTGCATGAGGAAATGCGAGTGGCGATACACGCAAACAGGTGACTTTCAAAGCCGGGTCCGCACCTGAAAGAGCAGTTGCGCAACTTGGTTGCATGCAACTGCACCGCATATATGTGGCCGTCTCTGCAACCTGTTGCAAGAAGCTGCGCAACTAGTTTAATTTCTTGCGAAACTCCCCTTCCTGTGGGCGTCGAGCTGCCATACCGCGGCTCGCCAGGAGAAGGTAGTCGAGCAAAGTGCAGAATAATGTCATCAGTACATTCTGTATGGGATAGAGCGTTGCCCCCTCGCACGCGCGTGTGTTCTCTGGATGCGTCGGTTTCCTCCCACATGTACAAACACTAATTCATTGGCCAAAAAGATCCCAACATATAGAGGGGGTCGCAGAGCTTGGGCAATTGTTGGCAGTGGGTGGCTCAATTCTGATTGGCTGCTAAACGACACTATCATTTATACAGAGGCGGATCTAGTAACTCCCCAAGGTTGTCCGGTCTCAAAATTCCATGCTTGGCTAAATATGCCTCTAAATCATGCGATATATATGAAAGTTGTTTTGCTGTCTGGCGCGAGGGCAGGCAAGTCCGCAGCGGTGACGTCAACCGCGGACTTCTGCGTGATGACGTCACGCACCGCCCCCCCCCCTCCCCCCACACCCCCCACCCTCCACCCTGGCCGTGTATCCCGCCCAAGTGCCCGTGTCAATTTTCGGAGTTTCGTGGTCGCAGTGTTCCTCACCGCATAGCAAATGAGGCGGCGCGTGCCTCCGGAGCTCGGGCACCCACACTGCACCCCACCACGTCACCTTAAAAGGTCGCAGTGGCTAAGGTGGAACGAATCACGTGGCCGGTGGTGGTGGCGGTGCTGCTGCTGGCGGTGCTGCGACCCCCACCTGCGCGGCCTCCCCGCGGGTCTCGGCCGGCAGCGGCCGGTACCGGCTCGGCGGGCGGTGGCATGACCGGTCCCCCGTACTCCGTGGGCTCGTGATGAGCGAGTTCTCAGTCAGCGGAGGATGATGAGGACGAGGAGGGTAATGGGGCAGAGGAATAGCAGCCGATGTCGGATGAGGTCAAACGCGCGCGTTGGGGGAAGTTGACAAGTTGCATGCGACTGGTTGCACGTGGAGGTGTGGCAATTGCAGCAGTAGCAGCTGCACAATACATCTCCATTTACACTGTCACTACAAGAGAAACAGAAAACTAAACTACTAATTGACCTATTTTTATTTTACCAGGCAAGGCACACTGAGCTATAGAGCTGTTTTTCAGAAGGTGTCTGGCCACCAATGATCGCTCAGCGAAGTGGCTTATCACGTGGTGCACATTTATAGCAGCAACATCCTCTAAGCAAAGGGAGCGGTGGCGCAGTGGTTGGCTCACTGCCCCGCCAACCCGGGGGGAGCAGAGCTTGAATCCCGGTTACAGCTTGCATCAATATCTGAGCAACATCTCAACCGGTCTGGCAACTCACCCCTGTGACCAGCCCGCACCGAGCAGCGCGGTGCAATATCGTCAGACAACCGTCACGGCATGGTACAGGAACCGTCACGCAGCAGTGCATTGTGAGTTGAGAAGGTAATGACCCCTTTTTTCAGTATGTAATCAGAGCCAGAATAAGGGTCATTGTTCGAAAAGTTAGCCTATGATGCGGTGTCTTTATGTTGCGCCCTGTAATGCCTCTCCGCCTTATTGGCGGAGGTGCTGCGGGCAGTCCGACTGTGCTGGTGTAGCAACTGCCGATGCGGTCGACTTTGTGCATCAACACGGATCACGGGGTTCCTCGTTTGTACGAGAAAATATCGCGCATCCACCATTTTGGTGTTGGTAGGGGCGCAGCACTGCAACTGCTCGCTCACGCCACTGTTGGCGGAAAGACCTCCACCACAGGAGCTCTAGATCGTTTCCACTCCACACTGGCCACACGTCTTTGAAGACGTGCAAGTACCCACACTGGACCCCACCACCCACCACACGCGGCCTGCATGCTGGCGGGGGGTCGAGTTGAAGCAATTTGCAGCATGGCTTCTGCTGCCGGGCCAGGAGTTGGAATCTGCGATCTCTGGATTGCAAGTCGAGTCACGTGCTAAACAATCCCCGCACTGTGGCATCATCCATTGAATTGTAAAAGGTCCCTGTAATCCAGCACGCGGGTGCCGCGTCTCGATGCTCTTCGTCCCGTGGGTCCTGCACGTGGCCGTGTGGGCCCCATGGCCCATGGCCCTGTCGAGTGCAGGTAGTGTGCGTGTGGAAGCGGACGGGAGGGTGGCGTGAGTTTAGATTGTTCGTACAGCCTTTACATTCCGTACAGGACGTTGAATGGAGCTGCATATCGATTTATATATATGTTTAAAAACATTTACACGGCCAGTAACTTGCCCGCATTTATAATTCGTAGCGCTGGACTTGGGAGGAGCGTTGTGGAGTCCCGACTACCACCTTCTACTGCTCTACCTCACATCGCCGACCCCTTCCACTGCTCTACCTCACACCGCCTACCCCTTCCACTGCACTACCTCACACCGCCTACCCCTTCCACTGCTCTACCTCACATCGCCTACCCCTTCCACTGCTCTACCTCACACCGCCTACCCCTTCCACTGCTCTACCTCACATCGCCTACCCCTTCCACTGCTCTACCTCACACCGCCTACCCCTTCCACTGCTCTACCTCACATCGCCTACCCCTTCCACTGCTCTACCTCACATCGCCTACCCCTTCCACTGCACTACCTCACACTGCCTACCCCTTCCACTGCACTACCTCACACCGCCTACCCCTTCCACTGCTCTACCTCACATCGCCTACCCCTTCCACTGCTCTACCTCACATCGCCTACCCCTTCCACTGCACTACCTCACACTGCCTACCCCTTCCACTGCTCTACCTCACACCGCCTACCCCTTCCACTGCTCTACCTCACACCGCCTACCCCTTCCACTGCTCTACCTCACACCGCCTACCCCTTCCACTGCTCTACCTCACATCGCCTACCCCTTCCACTGCTCTACCTCACATCGCCTACCCCTTCCACTGCACTACCTCACATCGCCTACCCCTTCCACTGCTCTACCTCACATCGCCTACCCCTTCCACTGCACTACCTCACATCGCCTACCCCTTCCACTGCACTACCTCACATCGCCTACCCCTTCTACTGCTCTGCCACGCCGCCCACGGTCTGGCCAGGAGCCTCCTGTTTCCGTACGCTCCGGGTTCGTGATGGATGGCGCGCAATTCACTCAGGCCTGAAAAACTATATTTGTTAATAGATGTTATCGATGATGGGTGCGCATTTTTAATAGAGCGCAGTGCGTGTTTTTTTAAACATCTCGGGGAGCGTTAACAATGTAAGGGGGCTATTTTGGGATCTCTGACGCACGCGACATTAGGGACTGGGTCAGATTGCGCGTTTGAATTGCCATTACTGCCTCACAATTAAATTACAAAACTAAATTTAACAGCTCGCTCATTAGATTGCGCCTGCTCGCTAGTGATTAGCCCAGTGCTGGCTCTGAGCATCGATTGCGTTATTGAGCTTCGGTTATTTGTGGCTTCACTTCCCGGTGCCTTCCCTTGCCCCCCCACCCCCAATAGAACCCCCCCCCCCCCCCCCCACGTAACTCGATTGAGGAGCCAGAGCCATCCCCTCCATCTATCTCCTCCCCCAAATCCTCTCCTTCACCCCCATCATTCACTTAATACCCCACGTTGTATAATTTATTATTTATTTATTGTTATTATAATAATTAATGTTAATGGAAATGCCCTCATTAGCTGCCGAGATATTTACCCAGGCCGGAGAGTGGTGGTGCAGTGATTAGCACAATGCGCTAAGAACCCGGCGACACAAGTTCGATTCCCCGCGATGGCTAGCATCAGTGGTGAGTGATGGTATCTGAACCGGTCCCGAACCCTGGGGCCCCCTTCACCGAACGCGGTGAAGTTTGGCCAAACAGCTCCCATAACCATCACGGCGTGGGAGGAGTCTTCATCCAGCAGTGGAGTGAAAAGTAACTCTTAATTAGCAATGCTATTAGTTTATTTACCCGTGTCAGCCTCACTGAGTCTCAAGATTTTAAATGTTGGACCAATTCCGTTCACGGAAGTTTGGCATGCGGCAGGGACATGGGGAACGTGGAGAAAACCCTCGCGTACGAGGGGATAACGCTCTGGAAAATATGGAATCTCGAACTTGGCATCTGCTGTTCACTTTGCAGCCCATGCCTATGCCACTTGATATTCCCAGGAAGTCTTCCGGTCCGAGCAATGCTACTTAGCTCTCGAGATCTCACAAATCGGGCGCTTTCATCATTTGAGTGATTGGACCACGGAACGATGGAATGTTTCATGCAGTATATATGGTATCTCTCAGTAGCAGCTGAAGCAGTAGAGCAATATTTGAATATTTCTGTAGATGGGGATGGGGGGCGGTCAGAAGAGACCTGGGTTGGAGGGTGGAGTCGTATCTGTAGACAGCGTGACTGTCAGCTATAGGCGGGTTGGTGAATGAAACACTGACTTCTAGACGCAAGTTTCGTGTTTACAATCGGCTGGGGGGCTTGCGACGGGCGACGGGGCGGGCGGAGTCGTGACCAGAAATAACGACGCTATTCCGACAAAGCCTTCTGGCTTCGCTCACAACTCAAATTATCGAGTAACCGCTGTGGACGCAAGCGACCAAACAGACACAAACAAAGGTGAAGGTTAATATGCGTCATTGAGAGAGAAAAAAAGAACATCTTTAAAAAAATATGAGGATGGGACGAGAACTGCAACATGTCTCATTCTCCGCCATTATCTATCCACTGCTGGATGAAGGTTCCTCCAAGCCGTCTTCGATGCTCACGGTCTTGCGATATAACAACGATTAGATTGTCACGGTGAAACATTTCCGACACTTTGTTTGACCTACACCAAAGGGCATGCACAGCCTACACAGCTCATCATCATCACCACCACCATAGCTCTATTAATGCCTTGCGGTCACGGTGGGCTCTCTCACTCGACTCGGCACGAGTGCTGTGACAGACAGACACACAAACTAAAAGGCGGGCAGGTGAGCCAAATGTCTGTGCATGTATATTGAGCTTATTTCGCACCGTACGAAACCAATCGTGCTAATCGGAGGTGCGGGGGAAGGACAGCAAACGAAACACAAAAAGCAGTTTTAAAGAAAGGATTTTTTTTCGATCTAGATTTAAAGTGCATAGTTCTAGCGACTTCCTAATATCGGAAGGAGGAGCGTTCCAGACGGCCGCACAAGCGCATCTGAAAGCACGCGATGCGGTGACCGTATTGGTTCGACGACGAGCCAAAAGCCGCTGCTGCGGCTGCGAGGATGCCGACCGGAGGAGGAGGAGGTTCATGTCATGCTTCGTCTCGGCTCCTCGCACGCGGCCACGTGTGAACGTCTCGCTCGGCGTGAGCCGCAGCTGCGGAGGCTGCGGCGGCGGCGGCCTTCCGCGGAGAGCCCGCCGTGGGCACTTCGCGTAATTAGCGCCCTCGCTGATGGACAAATTGCCCATTCTCATCACGGGCCGCTTGGTGGCCGCTCTTGTGACGAAGTGTAACGAGATCTGCGGTGACAACGCGACCCGCAAAGTACATTGAGCCGCGAGCCGGGGATGAGTTGAGGCTGTGGGCGGGAGGTTCGGGGTGAAGGGGGTGGGAGGGTGGGATGGGATTTGGATCTGGGATGCGGACAGGGGGGTGGTGACCCTTCGTAACCCCTGGGGCAGCCTCAGAATCCGGCTCAAGCGAAGCGGCGGTGACGCGACCCCCCACCCATTCCACCGTCCTCACCGTCCTCTGAACGGTGCGGTTCTTCATTTCAGCCGCAGATTAAATTCATCGCCAGCTCCGTGGTTAACAAAGTTGCACATTTGGTGGTGGTAGTGGTGGGGGGAGATTTGCGAATTATTTCGGCACCGGATCCTTGTTTGTTGTTGTTGTTGTGGTTTCTTGTTTTTAAATGTTGTTTAATTTCCACGAGGTCCCCGGCCGCTGTGCGGTACAGTTGCGAGGTGCCACTTGCGCGCCGCTCCCGGATTTTTCTTTTTAGGGAGCGAGATTTAGGTAATCGGATAATTACTCACGCGCACGCAATGTGTGTGAGCAGATTGCAGCGCGCTTGTGTGAGGACGGGGGTGGGCTGGGAGGTGGAGAAGGGGACTGGGGGCGGCGCTCCACTGGGGTTTGGAGTGCGGGGGATGAATGAGGAATGGGGGGAGACGGATGGAATGAATGGGGATTGTGAATGATGGATGGGGATGGCGGATATGGATGATGTAGGATGGAGATGATGGATGGTGGGGGGGCGTAGTGGAGGATATATGGGGATGGAAGAGGATGTAAAGAATTGAGGAAATATTGGTGGGAACGAATGTTGGGTGGTCAAGGAAGAGATAAGGAGCATGTCGTCAACAGCCTTGATCAATCTACTGCTGGATGAAGGCCTCGCCCAATCACGGTCCGTCCTGCAGTGCCATGAATTCCATTTTACATCTGCACACGACGCTGATGTCATCATTCCATCTCCACAGTGGACGTCCTCTCTAGCGCATTCCCTCTTCTGACTTGGGGGGGGGGGGAAGATGGAACGGGGACGTAAGGAGGTAGGCGGGGTGATTGCAGACAGGTGAGAGATTGTGGAGGATGAATGAGGATGATGGAGGATGGATTGTGGGCGAGGCAGAATGATTGGAGGATTGAACCTGGTGGGTGGACGATTGTGGTGGGGGGAGGAGGGGGGGGCGGTAAGGGCGAGGTGGGGGGGAGCGCTGCCTCGATAAAGAATTGCTCGGCCGCCGTTGATAGACGCAGCCACGCAGCTCTGGTCTTGTAACAAAGTGCACAACACTCGCCATCACACGGTCCCAGCTATGTGCGTGTAGCGTAGATACTTGTGTATATGTGCGTGTGTATATGATACCCTCTGCATTAAAATTAAATCGATAGCGGTACCAGAGCGGTTAGAGTGGTGGCACAATGGTCAACCCACTGCGCCATGAACGCATCAGTCCGAGTTCGATTCCCGACTAAGGCGAACATCAGTGGCGAGTGATGAAGTACAGAATGATCTGGGCCTTTCCCCTGATGCGGGTGTGTAAACATCAGCATTGGGGATACAAATGCGACCGGGCATGGCTGCATTCCCTTGCGTGTTGTTCCAGCTTCAATAGGTGCTCGCCAACAGCACTGCAAGCGTTTATTCGGATGATGGTTATCTCCCGTGTGTACGTGTGCTGTGTGCCTCTTGTTTACAAGAACAATTCATGAATTACCCGGGCGAGCCACACTGAGTTCCATGAGCCTTCTTCAGGAGGGTCCCGCTACATTGGGGCTTTATTTAAGATGTTGTCAGCCGATTGATGATGATGAGTTGCGTTGTTTATACAAGTGGGAGGACACCGACGCACCCGGAAACAACACCCCACGCACACGAGGGGGGGGGGGGAAACTTTGTGCACGTACAGACGGAAACAGATGGCGATTCGTTCCCTTGCTGTCCTGCCTTCCAGTAGCGAGCCAAGGTGTGTGGCATCTCCTCGTCGCCCGCGCGAGGGGCAATTTCACGACTTTTGTGTGCGGCGATCCACCAACATTCGCTGCTGCCTCCACGGTGCCGGATCAGAAGCCACGTGCAGCAGCGTAGCCACCACCACCACCACCCAAACGCCTTTGACAACAACAACAACGGATGGAGGCGTCTTTGAGGGCGGTAAAGATTTTTCACGCTTGTCCGTGGGCGCCGAGTTTGACGTCTGGGTAATTCAGTTACAAGTGACGCGCGTGCCCGTGTGTGTGTGAGCGCGCGCGAGCGGTGGCGCAGCAGTTTGCGCACTGCGCTACGAACCCGGCCACCCGAATTCAATTCCCGCTCACGGCCAACACCGGTGATAATTATCTGAACCGGTCCTGGGCATCCCCTAGATGGACTCAGTATCTGGTGCGGTGTGTTAATAACGCCACCACTAGGGAGACAAAGGCGGCCGGGCATGGTGCTGACCACCCACCCCCTCGTGCGCTGTGCCAGGCCTTCATTGGTGCACGCAAACAGCACTTGCCTAAAACGTCTGTTCAGGCTATACGGGGGATCTTTGTCAGTGTGCGTGTGTTTGTGCGTGGGAGTGGGCACATTCCCTGCCGACGCCATCCTAATGACTCCACCCAAAGGCTGCGCTGAGTCTTGACGTGTGTTTGCAATAACGCAATTGCCTATTACCATAATCAGCTGCTTGCATCAGCTGAAACTTTAATGAACTTGAAATGTAGTTGTTAAGGACCGGAAATCCAATTTAAGCAGCTTTCTGAGCACGTTTTTTTTCCCTCCTCTTCTTGTATATATTTAATAATTAATATTTGTATTATTATTTATGGATCGCGAATAGAGAGATAGAGTGAGAGACTTGCGCTTGGGGGAAATAGTAGAAAATGTCACCGAATGATTTTCAAAAGGCATCTTGTTAATTGCGCAGGGGAATGAAAGGACGTCTCGACTACGCAGACTGTCAGTCTCAATTCACTTTCCAACGAAGTTTTCTCTTTAATATTAATTTGCCCTTCGAGCTCCTCCTGGTGTCTTGAGGGCCACGGTGGCCGAGAAAAAACAGATTGGGCCCGAGCTGAGTGGCAGAGCCCTGACCAATCATCTTTACAGCGCACGCCGTGACAGCCACAAGTGTAATGCGGCAAAGTAGGAGTTGTGGTGTTTCTGACAAATCTGTCGTATTTGGGGGAAAGGACGCGTGAGAAATGAGTGGTCGCGTAATTACTCTGTCAGGGAATAACGGGCAAATGCGGGAGAGGACGTTGCTGCGGCGGAGGGGCTGGGTGGCGTGGGATGGGGTGATGGTGGGCGGTTGGAGGGAGAGTGCTTTCAAAGACATGTCACAGTGAAAATGCCCTCTCTTAACGGTGCGGAGAAAGACGCGTGCGTTGAACCTGGGTCGATGAGCGGCGACTGCAGGTTAACTATGGCAGAAGTGCACAATCACACGCCCTCATCATCATCATCATCAGCAGCGGCAGCAGGAACCATGTTCTATCCACTGCCGAATGAAACGCCTCCCCACGCTGCCGCCAACTCTCACGGCGCTGCGATGTCGCGATCCGTATCGCTGCTGCGCACGAACAGAGAGCTCCGTCTCCCGCGGTGGGCGTCCTCTCGGGCGCGTGCCCTCTCCTTTGGCGAATTTCCCGTCACCCGAGTCTCGTCTGTCGTCCACCATCCCTTTCTGACCGCGCTCTGTTCTTCCTAAAACCCATATACTTCGTCTCAACAGTCAATACCCTTGTGCCATTGTTCACGCGCTCCTATTTTCTATCTCTCAAAGAAGCAGACGGAAAATTGTCATTTATTGCACGCTGCCAACTGTAATGTGTAAATCAGAAGCATTGGGACACTGCCAAGAAAATTGAACAAAATCTGAAAAGTGTGCAAAGAAGCGTGGAGAGAGGAATTATAGCGAGCGCAATCGTATCAGCTCAAACAACCCGAAAGTGCCACCACGCTCTTCGGAACTTTGGCGCCGTTCTCACCTTTGTTGGTGGAAATTCCACATTCGTATAGAAAAAAAGATCAAGCGAAAACATCAACGATTAGATTGTTGCAACAACTCGCGACGAATATGCACCAACGTGAGCAGCTCAACCGGGACTTGCTCAAATTACAGACTCGTGAGATAATGGTAATGATGATGGTGGTGGTGATGATGATGGCGGCGGTGGTGGTGGTGCACCACTTCGTATACGGAGTGCGACACATCGTGTACAGTGGAAGTGCATCTTGATTTATAGCGGACGCCCGCGACGCAAGCGACAGTCGAGAGACTCATCAGCCTCTCCTCAATCACTGACAGCCAAGGGTTTCAGCGGGGATAGGACTGGGTTAGGGTTGTGGGTGGGAGGGAGGGAGGATCGGTGGGGGGGGGGGGATTTGGGAGGGGAGAGATGATGTGAGGGACGCAGAGAGGCAGGGTGGGTGGCTCGCGTGCTGCGTGAAGGCACAGCACGTGAGTGTGTGCAGAAATAGCTTCCCATCTGGTGCGCTGATCACGTCATTAATTTTAGCTTCGGCCCTGCGCTGGGAACCCGCGCATCCGCAATGCGAGCCGTGAGCGGTGCCCGGGCTGCGTAATTGCAGCCGTCTCGCTCGAGTGCCTCTGCTGGGTGCGTGGCGCGGACTCGCGAGGCCTCAGCCGCACGCCGCACCGCAGCGGCACCGGCTTCGCTCTAATGACATTTACTCTCGTCGCTTATCACGATGACGATTGTGATGATTATTATTATTGTTATGACGGCGATGATGCACTGTGTTTAGACAAAAACATGCATTTGTCTTATTTGGTCGTGTCCGTCACAGGAATGTGGAATAGCGGAGTGTGGAGCGGTGGCACAAGTGGTTAGGGGGTCACTGGCCTATTAATCCGGTAACTTAAGTTCGATTCCCTACTAGGGCTAACATCAGTGGCGAGTGAGGTCTACGCTGGACCGTGCACGTCCTCTCCCATTCCACCACGCCATTTCGCGCGTGAACCAGCCCGTACCGACCAGCGTGGTGAAGTATGGTCAAACAATCCCTATGATCGGCAGGGCACAGAGAGGCCTTCATCCAGCAGTGGATTGACAAAGGGCTGCGCAGTGCATGATGGGAATGTGAAATTTACGTTTCTGCTTTCGTTCCCGTCTTGACAGCAGCGAGCGCTTCGGGTGTCGTTTCGTGACGTAATCACATGCAACGTAAATCTCAGATAATCGATTACAACCCGCACGATTCAATGAGCGTGAATCAATGTCGATCGATGGCTTGCGACGTGGGTCCTACGCCGCCACAATGGGCTCTCGCACGGCTCTCAATGAAGTGACGATGACGACGATTGCGATGTAGATTGATGGCGTTAGAATTGGCTCGTTACGTGCAGGCGGGGGTGGTAATGAATGCGTTCTTAAGGCGAGAGAGCCACTCCGGTCGTCTATAGAAGCAGATAACAACGCGCGTTCACCGTGCCTTTGAATATGCGAAGAATGAGTAGGCAAGGAGAGGGAGAGTGAGAGAGAGAAAGAAACTAGAGATACTCACGCCGACATGACAATTGAAATTGAAACGAGTTGGCACTTCATTACAGAGCAACTCTGGCGATGACTCACTCTGCGAGGCCACTCGTCATAAATTAACACCTCCATTACCTGCTGACCCCCATTAACATCGCCCGCTGTGCGGGGACACGTGGCGGCCACGGCGTGGCGAGCGCGGGGGTGGTGGGGGGGGTAGTGGAGTGGTTTGCGCACTGCGTTACCGAACCTCGAGCTCAATTCCCCCTTGACAGTGAACACCGGTGACGGACATCTGAACCGGTCCTGAGCCTCCCCCAGCAGCCTCGAATGAGTACCCGGTGCGTGTGTGTAAACATCGCCACTGGGGAGACAAAGGCGGCCGGGCGTGGTGCTCGTCACCCACCCCCTCGTGTACTGTGCCGGCCTTCATAGGTGTTCGCTAATGGCACTTGCCAGAACAGTCTGTCAAAGGCTACACGGGGGACATTTGTCTGTGTTCATGTATGTGAGACATGTGCATGACTGTGAGACGTCTGTGTGTGACAGCGTGAGATTTGTACGGACGTGTGTGCGCATGCGCGCGCGCGCATGCGTGTCTGTGTGTGTGTGCGTGCGTATGGGAACGATATGCATGTGTGGGTGTGTCTGGTGATGTGTGCCTGAGTGTATGTGCCCGTCTGGGAGATGCATTTGTGAGTCGTGTGTTTTTTTTTTAAGTGGTTTGTGTACGTGCGAGTGAGTGTACGTGTGTTGGCGTGTGTCTGTGTGAGAAGATGTGTGTATGTGTGTCTGTGTGTGTGTTTCTGTGTCCTGGGCCTCCCCTAAGTCGACTCAGCCTCAATTGAGTATCTGGTAACGGTGTGTAAATATCGCCACTGGGGAGACAAAGGTGGCCGGGCGTGGTGATAGCCACCGACCCGCTAGTGTGCCGTGCCGGCCTTCATAGGTGCTCGCTAACAGCACTTGCTCTAACGGTCTGTTCAGGCTATAGGGGGGATTTTTGTCTGTGTCTTTGAGTGGTATGGGGAGCGGTGTCGCAATGAACCCGACGATGCCCGGCCACGGCTGACATCGGTGGCGACCGCTACGTTCACCGGGGGTCACTCCGATTCACCAACCCGAATTGACCCGCGCGGCGAAGTATGGTCAAATGATGTTCGCGAGTGCCTAGTGAGGCCGCGCCGTCCTTAATAGGTGCTCGCTGACATCATTTGCTCAAGCAGTGTTTTGAAGGCAATAGGGGAGACAGTGTTCGTGGTTGTGTGTGGTGGCTCACCGGTAAGCGTGCTGGCGCTACGGCACGCGGCTGCTCGAGTTCCATTCCCGCTCAAGGCCGACACCAGTGACGATTTCATCTAAATAGGTCCGGGGCTTCCCCTAGGTAGATTCCGCCTCAAATGAGTAACCGGTGCAATGTATCAACATCACCACGAGGGAGACAAAGGCGGCCTAACCGCATCGCGTGACGTTCCGGCCTTCATCGGTGTTCGCGCACGGCACTAGTACGAAAAAGTGCGTGAAATGCTATAATGGGGATCTTTGTATTCGTAACGTTGTGTGTGTGTGTATACGGCAGTGTGTGTGTGTTGTGTGTGTTGTGTGTGTGTTGTGTCTGTGTTGTGTGTGTGTTGTGTGTACGGCAGTGTGTTTGTGTGTTGTGTGTGTTTTGTGTGTGTGTGTGTACGGCAGTGTGTGTGTGTTGTGTGTGTGTAGTGTGTGTACGGCAGTGTGTTTTTGTGTTGTGTGTTGTGTGTGTGTTTGTGTACGGCAGTGTGTGTGTGTTGTGTGTGTTGTGTGTGTGTCCGCGTGAATATTTTGTGTCCGAATTAATTCGGGCGGCCGGGAGGCGCTCTCATTACGTCTCGAGATAGTGAGGAGCCGTAATGAGTAGAGGCGAAATAAATCGGAGCCCTCTTATCTGCGCTCAAGCGCCAATGAGGCCACTGACATGCACAGCCATAGCGGGAAGGGGGGTGCTGATTCAAGGCGAATCGTGGAGGATGAGGAGGAGACGTTCCCCGCGCCTGGACACACGCACATGCTACACGCATACTCACAGCGAACGATTCGAGTCGTTGTCACGGTCTCTGTACATAATCGAGCCGTCCGTTCCGTCTCGTTGTTCGTTCCGTAACTCGTCTGTTCTCGCTGCCTCGTCTGTACTCGCGCAAAAATGTATAATTGCGTAAAACCAAATCGTAACATTGTCCCCTACTGCCAGACTATGGTCTCGCTATATCCGTACAAACAGTTGGGAGAAGTGCTGTTAGCCAGCACCACGCCCGGCTGCCTCTGTCTCCCTGGTGATGATATTTACACACCGCACCAGGTACTCAGTTACGACTGAATCGACCTAGGGCAGGCCCATGACTGGTTCAGAGAATCCACCACTGGCGTTGTCCGTGAGCAGCAATCGAACTCGAGTAGCCGGATTTGTAGTGCAGTGCGCTAACCATTGCGGCATAACTCACACACGCACGAGTGTACACACACACACGCACTCGAGTGTACACACACACACGCACTCGAGTGTACACACACACACGCACGAGTGTACACACACTCGCGCCATCATTTCACTCGTGGCCGCAACGTCGGTAATTCACTCATGCAGAGGAACCGTTAATCACGGAGACAGGGGGACACCCTGTAGCCCATTAAGATTCTCGTTTCGGGGGGGGGGGGGTTAGGAGCGAGCATCGGATGATACAGCGAGGAGGGTGAGGGTTGGGGTGGGGCGGGGAGGGGGTGGGTGACCCGCGGTGTCGGGTTGGATGCTCGAGTTACAGTGACAATCAAGGAGCAGGGCTCGCGGAGAGGAGAGGAGGTGAGCCTCACTGGGAGCGGGATTTGTATCTCTGCGGAGCTGGGCGCGCGTTGCCTGGCTCGCAATTAAACGGCGAGCATCGCAGCGGGGAGAACACCGCGCTGGGGAGCCCAGGTGTCCTCAGGTCGCCACGAGTCCCACGCGCTCTTCCCAAAAGTCCGACAAGAACGCGGCCTCGACTCACATCGCCGAGCTCACGTTCTTCGCTCGCAATCATTCACGCACGCCACGATGACTCGATTTGGGGCAGCTGCGGGTGGCGAGATGTTAACTACCTCGCCGGATATACAGGAGACTGAGGGTTCGATCCCGACCTCGACGCCTGCTGTATATTTGGAGGTTGCGTGTCTCTCTCCCCGTGGTCACGTGGGTTTTTCTCCGGGTCCTCCGGTTTTCTCCTTCCACGTGATAAGCCACTTCGTTGAGCTATCGTTTGGGCCAGGTCGCTTCTGAACAAGAGCAATATAACTCAGTGGGCCTTACCTGGTAAAATAAAACATTGTTGAGTAGTTAGTTTCATTTCCATCACCATTCACGGGATTCCTTGCTGACGTGCACGTCCATGTTAAAGCCTTTTGTCACTCCACTGCTGGATGAGCACCTCCCCACGCCGTGCAACTCGTGGGCGTATTTGTTCCGAGTTAACCACGCACGGGTTGGCGATGGAAGAGGGGAGAATGAACGTGGGAACATAGAGGTACAGTATAACAAGGGACATGCTTTACCCTCTGCTGACAAGTCTCGAGGAGCAACAGCCAAGCAGGAAGGGAGCCGCGGCCACGCCGTGAGCAGCTGGCGCTGCCAGCATTTTCCCACGCTCTGCGGTCCTTCATCCATTAAGATGTTTCCAGCCTGTTAATATGTGTTTGCGTGTGGGGGGGGGGGGGGACCTGCGCGCACCCGGTCACCCATCCAGGCGCTCTCCGCTCTCGACCCTGCTTTGCTGCCGAGATCTCACGACATTGGACGCATCCCTAGTGATTTATTTGTTTTGGTCAGAGGCTGAGTCGGTTACCTGATAAATGCGAACCGTCATGTTGATTTACGCCCGGAGGACTCGTGCAAGTCTGCCAAGAAGAAATGTTCCGTTGTGAACAAGCAATAGAGCCTCGTGCATTTCAATGAAGCCGGGGCCAAGTGACGACTTGCAGGTTTACCGGCCAGTTACTCTTTACTCTCGCAGATGCTAATTACACGGATTATAAAATGAACAATGTACACATCCCGTTTTTTGTTTGAATGCATAGAAATCAAATGTGTGCTGGACATACACGTTCGCTGGAACGGTGGAAACGTCGTTAGTGCGCTCCGCTCTGAACCCGGCGACCCGAGTTCTATTCCGAGTTAAATCTAACCCCAGTGGCGAGTGAAATCTTACCCGATATCAGCCTCTTCCTCCCCCCCCTCTCTTCACTGTGATGAAGTATGGTTACACGGCATAGAGGTCTTCAACTGTCAGTGCGTTGACTGAGCATTTTTTAAAATCACTATTACTATACGATACATATTCATGTTTAATTCATGACTAATATATGCTTCGTAAGTTGCCCATTGGTCTGCCCGTCTATCGCAGAACCTTGATATGAAACCGCATACACTGACATACATACATTATTCATTCAATACACGGAACAATATAGACTCGTATAAGAAGAGGTTGGGGTTTTGGGTGGATGGAGTGGAGTGGAGATCTGGCAAGGTGAGGGGAGGGGAGGGGGGTGAGACACGCTATGTGGAAATTTTCACCGTCAGGGGTGCGAGAACACCGCCAATAACACCACGCGCCCGCACAACACCACCCCCGGGCTCTGTCTCCGGCTTCGCGATGGATGAAGCGGTCTCCTCCACGTTGCGCTCATCAGGACCCGGGAGTTTCCACTGCTCGGAGAAACTCGACGATGAATTGCCACGTGGCTTCGGATCAAAGTCGCAGTGGGGTGGCGCTCTTCGTCCCACATCACGATACCTATTTAATCGACCTCTACTCGTACGCAGGTCGGGTTTTGAACTCGCGACCTTTTGAATGGGAGTGGCGCGCTCCACGCGGGTAGACACCGCACTCCCCCCCCCCTCGACACTGATTAAGTCTCCTCCCTCTGGGTCTCTTGCGGGGGGGGTGGGGGTAACACTGAGTTCGCGAGTCATGAGGGTATAAGTGACACTCTCAGTCCCCCCTCGCTCATAAATAACCCTGCAGGCCCCCCCCCCCATCGCCGCTCTCCCAGCCAACTCCCCTCGCATCCCCTTCACCTTTGTCCCAGAGCCATAGCGAAATATGACTTCTGTTAATGTTTCATTAACGTTATCATTATTACTTTTTTCGCTATAATAACCATTAGATTAATGATCACAGCCGCCACTGTCGCGATGATTGTTGTTATTGATGCTGTGTGAAGTGCCCTGCTCCTGGGCTGCTATCGGCGCAATCACACTCCTCTCGCCCTCTCGCCAAAGAGTGCACGGAGAGGCCGTGCCGTCTGGTGTCGTGGTGACCTTGCGCAAGGGGGGGGGGTGTCTATTGGCCGTGAGGATTCGGTTGTCGTGGGGGATGGTCGCGGGCCGTAAAAAGAGACCGCTTGGCCCCTTGTCCTGGCTAACCTGGCTGCGCTGGGCGCCAGATTGGCTGGCGGCGAGGCGCTTCCCTGCTCGTCCGTGTCCTTGCATCACTGGAGCAGGAAGACAAAAATGCCAGTCCGTTGTTGCGCTACGCAAGAAATCTCCAGCTGGCGCAGTGACGACCTGTACAGCAGTGATTCCCGGCTGTCCCTTTGCTCCCCTACCCCCCTCCCCTTTCGCCCCCACAGACACACACCATCTCTCTCTCCCTCCCTCTTCTCCCGTGATCTCTCCCCCTCTCCCCCTCCCTGTGCGCACCGCTCACGCAAGCCTCGACCGCGGGCGTCACATGGCAGTTGCCGCAGCTACGGATCTATTCGTGGCGTCCTGTGACGCGCCGCCGGAATTCCAGCCGTCCCCTAGCGCGCGTGTGACCGCATCATTCCTTCCAAACCCAAACTTAGCCCGCACGAGACGCGAGTGCACCGGAGTGGGGGAGTTGCGAGGCTAAGTGCGGGCCGTGTGACTAGAGGTGGGGTAGGGGGGGGGAGGAGAGAGGAGGAAGGAGGAGGGAGCTGAGGCCGTGCTAAGTGCACGCATCGACGATCGATGGTTCATTCAGAGTGGGGCAGCGAGCCGAGCTCCGCTCTCTTTCCCTTCTGCTACCTGAGTGCCGGGCAGCGCCGCGCCTCGACTCCCGCGACGGAGCTCGGAGCCGCCACGAACCCGACCCGCGCATGCAACTTGCGCTCCACGCCCCGCGCCAAGATAAACCATCGCAGTGCAGCGGCGTTCGCGAGCCATCGCCGAGCCGGGAAAGTTTCTCAGCGGTTCACGCGTGTAACGGGCGCGCGCGCGCGTTCGTACGCAGCGCGCGGAGACCGTGAACGCGCGCGCAGTCCGTGAATGCGTTGCGCGTTTTATTTTGCTTTGCTACGCGAAGAGGGAACATTCACTCTCCAAGTCGCCCCTGCAGCTGCACCATCTGCACGAGCCGGTGGTCACTTAGACGAGCAAGAGGAGTACCCCCCGAGGGAGAGGGGACAGCGTGAGTGGAGACTTCGCGGCCGGTGCAACAGCCAGACAGAGGACTCAGCCGGCGCGCGCCACGAACGCGCGTGGCCACTTGCAAGGAGCCGTGACTTCTAATTTGCCCATTCCTCTTGCGATGGAGGTGGGGGGCGGCGCTTGATTACTGATTAAACCGCCTTGGGGCCGGGTCGCTCCGGCTTTGGGCCCACGTATTTTGCGTTTCGGGGGAGGGTCAGTGGGTGGGGAGGAGGAGGAGGAGGGGATAATTTCCCTGCTGGAGGCTTCAGTGCGCACACCTGTGCACACCTGTGCGCGCGCCTGTGTACACGTGAGCGCGCCTGTGCGCATGCCGCGTTACTCGGCGGACTTGGGTTTGGTCGTGTTCAACACCCGACGCATCGCCATCAGCAGCAGCGGCGGCGGCGGCGTTGTGCTCCACACGCCGAGAGGGTGAGGGTCTGGGGGAGAGGAGATGCCCAGGGGGATGAGCACCGCTCTCGACGTGGACTGCGAGGCAGACTGGACCGTGCAGCTGGTGAGTGGCAGCTCTCCCGTGACAACCTCACCGCTTCCGTAACAACACCAACAACCACACTGCCGTGACCATTGTACCGCTTCCCTGACAAGCAGACAACCACGTGACTCCGCTGACATGCACAGTCCTTCCGTGACGATCACATCGTGTGCTTGACGATATCCAGATTTTGTGACTGACAACTGCACTACTCCCGTGACATCTGCCACGTGCAGACGATTGCGTGCACGCATTGCCGTCTGGACATACCGTCAATTAAACAAAAATAGTTGCAGGCTTTAACAGAAATCACGGAAGTGTCTTCCTGCTAAACCGCGTCCATGACCGCCGTTCCTCTCTGTTGGCGACTCCGAGCCGTTTGTGACAATTCCACATTCCCATGGCAGCGCGGCCTTTCGTACACGCACGCCGCTGCGATGCTACTCGGGACGAGACGCGAGATTTATCACCCGCCGAGCGAGGCCTCGTTGAGACGAAACCTCTTTGGCGATGCACAATCGGAATATCATAAAAAAATTGCGGGGGTATATTTTGCATGATGTAAAATCTATATTGGCCGGAGGCAAGCGGTATATTTTATTATTATTATCGCATGTTTATTTAATGAGAGAGCTGTATGCTGCATGCCGCGACGCAGTCGCTACCCTCGTGCGCGTGCACGGGACGCACCGCGTGGAACGTGCACGCGCGCATGCAACCGGCTCACACCGTACACCCCCCCCCTACCCTCCCCAACCCAGAGCCGTAAGTCAAATGCCAAGATTGTTAGAAACACATCACTTAGCGTTTTAACCTTGACATTCACCCCTCCCGTAATCCCCCCCGACCCCTCAATGACACTCCCTCCCCCCCACCTACGACAAAACACATTTCCCTCTTTTCCCCGTGAGACGTCGGTCTTGGAAGAGGAGGATGTGAGCTTGTTGGGTTGGGGGAGCTTCAGGGCGGCCGCGCGGTCTTCTTTTTTGCTCGGGCGAGCGTCGCCAAGTCTGGCGATGGAAACAAACAAAAAAAAATACCCCCCCGAAACGACTCAAAAGTTACCCCGGTAGAGTGGACGCGCGAATGAGCGAGGGAATATATTTGGGCGGTGTAAATTGGAGAGACAATCGCGGCTGTGAGCCAAAATTGACCCGACATGTTCCGTACAATGGCAAGTGTGGCGTGAAAACTTGCGGGAGGGAGGCAGGGAGGCAGGGAGGGAGGGAGGGCGTCCATGCGTAAATATTGGCCAAGCCGTGCCGTCTCACCCCGAAACCACAGAGCAAAAAAATCCTGAAAACTCGAGTCATGTCCAATATTTGACCACGGACGATGACAGCCTCAGGTGAACTCTAGGCTCGGGGCAGCGAGCGCGTGGCAGTTCGAATCCAGGTAATTGAGTAACGGAGCAGGTAGTGGTGAAGTGTTGTTACGTGACTTGTGAAAGATGCTGAGCGATTATTACTGTTTGACTGCGCAGATGATGGCGATGATGCTGATGATGATTCTTAAAATATGACGATGATTATGATATTGATGATAGACAAGCGACCAATACGCGGATCAAAAGTCACCTTTTTGGAAACATTGGTGCAGTGGTGTCGATTCCACATTTCAGTGGCGGGGCGAGTGGACAGTCTATCCTGAATACGACCACGACGTCCAAACACGAGGAAAGCTGTAGGCACCTGCACGCGTCCGTGCCATCGCGCTCTGACAGAGGCTGCCTGCGCGAGGTTCTCTTGACGATGACTCACGACATCAGAAATAGCGCCACGTGACTCCACAGCACTTAGCAGAGGCTTAGAGAGTCTCGTGCCACGTGTAGCGAGGTTGGGGGGAGGGGTTACTGTTCGTCGGGGGTGAGGGGTGGGGTTACGACGGAGGCGGGGGGTGGGGAGCAAAAGTCGTTCACTTCTAGGGGGAGGGGTATCTCTGCTGACCGGGGTGCGGGGCAGAGGTCGCTGGCGTGGGTCCAGGGCTGCAGCAGGGTGGATTTCTGGTGCAACAGCGCATGTGATTATTCAATGGGGTCTCACCCTGGCCTGTCCAGATGCCCGCTATGTATAGCCCCGCTCGCATTCGCTGGCTGCAGTCGATTGTGTGACTCTGCTCCGATGGCAGCCACCCTTAACGATGCGATTCTTTATTACGATCGGGGATCGCGATTCAAATCGTTCATCCTGTCTCTCTCGTTTGCGTATTTTGTTTCACGTCGGCTTGTTTCTACGGTTAACCTAAATGCATGAATCGTAAACGATGCATTCTCATTCGCACGATTCGGTGCATTTGCGTGGAGTGCGAGAGTCTCGATTAATCGACGACGCGCGTCGATGAATCTGCATCGGCGTCATCGTGACACGCCGAGTGAGCGACAGGGGAGGGCACGCGGCGTGACCCGGGCCGGTGTCCGTGCAGCAGGGATCACGTGCACGCGAGATGGTTTCTGATTGGCTAAGGCCAGACGGAGATCTCTGTGACGAAACACGCCGCTTGCAGCCAATCAATCTCATCATTAGCTGCTAATCGAGACCAATCGATCAATCATCGATGCACCGTTACGCTCCTGCTACTGCACAGGACTTAATGTTCATTTTCGCATTAGAGTGGCGGCGTACGCAGAGAGAAATTTGCACGCAAATGAGCGTGGCGTCCGCGTGATTGAGTCGGGACCCAGTGATTAATGGGGGGGTGTTTCGCAACTTGCTTCATGAGCACTTTTTCCCCTTCCTATCCGCACTCCGTAACATCTCAGTGCGCGCCCGATCACAATCCCCACGTGTGTAATTGCGCTCTTCAAACAAAAAAGTGCACAATTGCAAAAAAAAAGGTTCTGCTGAAAACAAATAGCAACGCAGCAGAAAAAGCCAACAACACACACACACCCAGAAATAATCATAGCCGTTAACTTAGCGGTGGCCAATGGAAATCGTTATGAATAATACTAATTAATAATGCTAATCACGCACAGCACTCAAACAGGGAGTGCCTTATGAAGGGCAATCAATGGTAGCGTGACCTTAGATTATTATATCTCCTGGCTGCTGCCACCACCCACCCACCACCCGTCACTCACCCACCCACCACCCACCCTGTCTGTCTGCCCCGCGCGTCCATCCTTTGTCTCTTGCCCCGTCTAAGTATTGTCACTGAGGTCGTCAGTCACCCGTGGTGGACACGTGTGCGAGGCCGTTACTCATTTGTTCTTTTATTTATTTTATAAAAAGCATCGGCACCCCTGGCTGCCCCGCCGGTGCGCGGTGCCAACCTCCGTGCCATCGTAGCCAGCTCCGGGCGGCTTGGGTTGCAAACGCACGGATGGTGTGGGGGGGAGGGGGTGGGGGGTGTGTTTGGGGGGGGGGGGCACCGCGTGTGGTTGGCAGGGAGCGGGAGTTTCTTTCCGTGTCACTCGGCAGAGTCGATCGCGGGGCTGTTTCGCGAGCCACTTCTGCGTCTCGGGCCATATAAGGGTGGGAACAAATGCGAGAACTCGGGATGCGCGGGGCGAGCGGTTCTGCGCTACGCTAACTGAACACGCACGCATGCGCGTGCACACACGCACGCGCTTGTGCAAAGACAAAATACCCCCGGTGTAGCCTTTAACAGACGGTTGGGCAAAGTGCTGTTAGCGAGCACCTATGAAAGCCGCCGGGAGGGCACACCGAGGGGGTGGGTGGCCAGCACCACGCTCGGCCGCCTTTGTGGTGATGTTTGGACATCGCACCAGCTACTCTGTTGAGGCTGAGTCGACCTAGCGGAGGCCCAGCACTGGTTCAGATAATCGTCGCTGGTGTTGTTCGTGAGCTGGAATCGAACTCAGGTGGCCGAGTTCGCAGCGCATCGCGCTAACCACTGCGCCACCGCTTCCCACATTACATCAACACATTCACACGCATGCACACACGCACGCACGCACTCGTGCTGCTGCTACTGTTGCTGATGTGAACCATGTGCCGCGACGCCCTGTATCCTTGGAGGATCGGCGTGCGCATGGATGGACGCGTCACTTCCCTCCGGGCGCAGAGACACATGCGAGCTCGAGTCCCTCCACTCTCGCCTCTCTCTCTCCCCAGCCTCTCCTCATGCCGCCATCCTCTCCCCAGCTCCCCCGCCCTCCTCTCTCTCCCGCCCGCTATCCACCGCTCTCCCCTCCCACCGCCGTGCATGGCTCGTTGTATGGGCCGTAAAGCGATGAGTTGCGGGGAGGGGCTAGGAGAGGTGGAGGGGGGGGGGGCGAAGAGGGAGGGAGACGTTGCAAATACGGCTGCCCCGCACGGAAATGGTCACAGCTTTGATGTCCTCTTAAACTGGCATAAATAATTTCCAGAGCTTATCAGAAACCATAGCCCTCTGCTTGGTTTGATGCCTCGGCTGTTGCATTTGATGCATCAGCATTTCGCAACAAAATAATGTAGACAATCACAGATACCAGACATTTTAATTATCGCGCAGTCTCTCGTAATGTCACACAGCGTGGAGTTTCAGTTATTATTATTATCATTATAGTCATCCGTTTTTACGCCAAAAAAAGAACAACACAACAACGACAAAAAACATTTCACTTCTCATCCGTGACGGCGCTTTGAGTGGTTTGCAGAGTTTCGGCCTCGCGGGAAAGCAAGTCAGATCGACTCATTTACAGCCACACGTCTCAAACTTTGATATCTTGAAGTCTTTCTTTATTTTTTGTTTGTTATTGGATTGCAGCTCAGATATAAAATAAATAAAATAAAGCTCAACCCCCGCCACCTAAATTGGAGGCAGCGCGCGCTCAGCACACCAGCTCGGCTGCACAGAAATCATTAAGCAATTTAGGCTCACGACAACAACATCAACAACAACAAACAAACAAGAGAAACGAGCTAACAAAACACAACACGAGCCAACAGGACATTACAAACAGCGCAACCACCCCCCAACCACTCGCAATTGAATTGTTGTCTGAAATGAAAATCTGCGTCTTGTAGCAGATGAAGGCGGCGCGATATGGCACCGTGACTGCATGGGGATTACCGAGAAGAGGGTGGGGGGGTGGGGAGGGAGGGAGGGAGCATCGCCTCGGCTTGGCTCTCCCACCTGGCCGAGGTGCGGGATTGAACCCGCAACCGTGCACGTCGCGCTGGCCGCGTGGAACAAAGCGAGGCCCGGCCACGGTCTTGCCGAGAGAGGAGGGCGATGACGGCCGAGGAGTCGCGGTTCTCAGCGTCGTGGACGCGGCGGCCGCCGCAGTTTTGGTCGATTCATCGTCGCCAGGCTTTGCCGGATTCACAATTCAGCGTGACTTTGTAAAACAACCCCCCAACCCCACCCCAAACAAAAGACAAAGATCCCCCGTGTAGCCTTAACAGACTGTTGGGGCAAGTGCTGTTAGCAAGTAGCACGGCACACGAGGGGGTGGGTGACCAGCACCACGCCCGGCCGCCTTTGTCTCCCCAGTAGCGATGTTTACACACTGCACCAGGTACTCATTTGAGGCTGAGTCGACCGAGGGGAGGCCCAGGACAGGTTCAGATAATCGTCACTGCTGTTGGCCGTGAGTGGGAATCGAATTCGGGTCGCCGGGTTCGTAGCGCAGCATAGCGCTACCCGCTAGACCCCCCCCCCCCCACACAGCGACACTTGGAGAGGCCGGACTGGAGTGCCGACATCTCCAGGGAGAAGCTGGACAGAACAAACACAAAACAAACCAAAGCCACCGCTGGTGGTTCTTGTTTTTAACACTTTCCCTCCTATGATTGGAAATGGACGAGAGAGTGGGGGGAAATGCAGACAAGAGTCTGGTCACCCTTTTGGGGACATTACCCTCGGCGAGCACAGGCAAAGCAGCAGCCAAACCTACTCAGGGTTGACTTGGAGTTCTCGGAGCTTACAGCAACGTCCAACTTCTGATCGTCCCCATGCGGCCTGGTCGCTCTTTCTACATGCTCTGAAAGAGAGCCGTTACCCGAAACGTTAGAGAGCTATGCAATGTTATATTATTATTATTATACAAAGATGAACCGTGGTGTGGGGAAGGAGGCCTTCATCCAGCAGTGGAGAATCGATGGCTGCTCCTGCTGTCGATGATGATGATGGTGACGACGACGACGACGGCGCTGTCAATGATCGTGGCGGCGAGGATTCTGTTTCATCCGTTCGTGACACCAGCGTATCCTCTCGCTGATCCACACGCATCTCGATTTCACATCCCGCACCTGTGCACACCTGGCGAGAGAGTGTGCGTCCAGTGGCACCTTTATTTGCCGCGACATCACGATGCGCAGACGCAGAGTCACAATAACGAGGATCGTAATTGAAAAAAAATCATCACTTGTATGAAATTTTAATATAGCCCCGCTAGATGCTTGGTGACGTTAGTAGTTGTTGCCTTTAATGTGGCAGATCTGATTAATTCTACACGGACCCCTCGGGTGTAATTTAAACCCGAGCTGACAGGTAGTTTTTAGACACGACGTGCTGCTTCCTATTAACATTTTATGATCAACCGCACATCTTGATCCCAGGCGCAACCACACGTACACAGAAGCGGTGGCGAGATGTTAACTCCCTCGCCTGGTATGCATGCGGTCGCGGGTTCGATCCCGACCTCGACGCCTGTATATTTGCAGTTTGCGTGTTCTTCCCGTGGTCCCGTGGTCGCGTGGATTTTTATTTTTTATCCGGGTCCTCCGGTTTCTTTCCCTCCACATTTAAAATCAGCGCGCTTTTATAGTATTTGGCTGCGATACATTTTATAGTATTTGGCTGCGATACATATCCGTGGTCGGGAATCGAACTCTGGTTTGCCGGATGCATAGCTAAAGTACGCTAACCCCTGTACCACCGCTCCACCAGTGGCGTAGGCAGGTCTTGAACGAGCATTGGAGAGGCATTCCATTTCTATACGTATCTAGTCGACAACAACAGGCCGATGGATGTGAGCTGTTTATTTTAATAAATCACAAAAAGCCCGTGGCATTGTTGTTGTTGTGTTCCGTTTGAATGTGGCCGTGTGTTCTTATTATTGGTGCTGCTACCCATAGCCGCGTGAATCTGGGGCGCTAACAACGACACGGCGCTGATCTCAGTCCGCAGCGCGCGTGGATGTCGCGGTGCGTTATCTCCACCACCCCGCGGAGACGTGGCGAAGTTTGGTGTTTCTGTCCGGATTATTATTATTACTACTTACAGGCGCCTGGATTATAAACGTGTTTGTGGTTGATGGGCTGTGAAATTGCAAGCCTCCTTGCTCCCCCCGCCCATCCAGCCCAGCCAACTCTCCCGACCTCTGTAACGGTGGCACAAGGCACGCGGCTGAGGCGGTTGTGTGGGGTTGGCCTGGGGGGTTAGGGGGGATGAGGGGCGGGGCGATGGGTGGGTGGAGGGGTCACGGTAGCCACTGTGGAGAGAAGAGACACGTGGTGTCGGCCCTCAACAACTGCAGGACGTAAATACTTGTTTACAGCCCTTTGTTAATCTCTGACTGGATGAAGGCCTCCCCATGCCTGCTCGATCTTGGGGGTTGTTTAACCATACTTCACCACACTGGTTTAGTTGGAGGAGCGGGGGAAGAGGGGGCGGAGTGGGGTGGGGGGCGTTTCTTAGGACTCATTCAACTATCACTCGCTATTGATGCTGGCCGTGGTCGGGAATCGAACTCATGCGGGGGGCCGGTTTCATAGCGCAGTGCGCTAACGACTTGTGCCGAAGCTCCACCGGAAACGCGTGTAATTTCAGATATCGACGTAGCTTTGTATGCGTCTGTCTGTCTGCAGTCGTTCAGTTATGAAATGTTCTGCGCAACGAGCGACCTCGCCTTATCTGGACAACCCCCGCTCCACGCCACCGACTGTAACAAAGTTCACGTTTGCTCCTCCCAGTCCGGCGCAACGCGTCGCCTCGCACGCCGCAGTCGGGAATTCCTCAGATGAATGCGCACGTCTCGAGCGATAGATCACGGACGGCGAGGTACGAGTCACCAGAAAAACGTAACGTGAACATCCTGCGATGGAGGTTTTGTTTGCCCATAATAGAGGGGGGGGGGGGGGTTTGGAGGGGGGTTCGATCGCGTAAATATAAATGCGTCGTTAAACTCGCCCCCACCCGACACAGCCAATTAGTAAGGTTTGTCTCGTAATCAGAACGTGCCAATTCGTTACGAGTACAGCACCCCGGTGTGTCTCGAGAGTAAATCCACACCATTCACATTGGTCGCGGTAAGGCTGCGTGCTATAAACTTAAAGTGAACATGCCGGCATGCGTTGCATCTCGTGATGCCGTCACCGCTCGGCGCAACAGCGGTGACTCCCCGGTGCCTGCGTCCGCGGCAGAGAGACGGCGCCTCGCACTTGCCGAACACTGCAGCACGCGTTCAGCAGTCGATGAGCACCTCTGTGATTATAAGGGGTTGCCAGTCAATACATATCCTACAATGAGAAGAAAAACTAAAAAAATATTCTCTCCATGCGTCATCGTTTTCAACATTTCCAGGAAAGCAGAGCGTAAAGTGCCCGTCTCAATTACAAGTCACACAATCTATCTGCTCCCCTCCACCACCACCCTCCTCGCCCCCCACCCCGCACTCCTCTACTCTGAAGTAGGGCCATTGTCCGAAACGTTAGCTCGTTGTGTGTTCCTTCGTTTCAAGGCCGCGCGAATGGTACAAGAAGGCGATGCTATTGAGTTTAGTTTTCATTTTGTTAATTTGCGCGGAACACAGACGTGGCATTGTGATGACACCCCCCACCCCCCACCACGCGTCTGTGTGTCCCCCATTAAGACTAGCAGTGACCCCGTGACAGCTCGACTCGGCTCGCGCGTCGGGGGAGGGCACCGGCTGATGATTGCCGAGCCACTCCTGGAGCGGTGCCAGCCTTATGGGGACTCGGTGCGACACACACTGTACGTGCCAGAAATTTCAAAAGATCGTAAACAACTCATTTTGATTCCCGATCGCGGCCTGCCTGACGCGTGGACTGTCGCCGTGCGTCCTTCGCCCGTGTGCCGGCCTCAGCAATGTGCCAAATTGTCCCGTCAAGAATAATTTAGGGCTTTAAGTGGAAAAGTGTGGATTTTAGAATGTATGCCATTAAAAACAAGTCAGACACACATGACACCCCTCCCTCACCACAACGCCCCCCCCCTCCCCACGAAACCCCCCCCCTCGTGATTTATGTTCGACTTGCGCTGGCTGGCGGCGATTTGACCAGAGACGCACTCCCAAATGAGCCCGCATTAACCCTGAGCCTTTCGTACGAGGAGCGGTTTCGCACACAATGCCGCCTTCTGTGGTTTGCCGTCGATGCTCTCTGGTGCTCATTTAGGAGAGGCCGAGCAACAAGGACAAGCAGGATCTCGTGTCCCATCTGAAGCGATGGGTTGGGGGGGGGCGATGGATGGTGGCGGGTGCCACGGCGCGTGTTTGCAATTTCAGCCTCGTGGCCTTTGTTTTGTTGGGGGGAGGCCCTCTCCGAGTGGAAGTCGTGACGAACAAACAAAGCGAGGCAGGAGCGGCTTGTTAAATATGCATTATGCCGCTTTTAAATTCAGACCACTTTGCCCCGTAATAAGCTATTGTGGGAGATTTAATCGGCCGCGAGGATGCTGTAATTTCCCATTTCTTACTGCGGCAAAATGTTTCCACGAGCGCAATGCTGGGGTCTGTATTACCGCGGACGCACGCAGCAGGCAGGTAATTAGTCATCCGTTAATATCACGATACTTATTAATGGTGTTATTTATTTCCCGTATAATAATGCAAATTTAGCAACCTGGGCCAATGTGTCAGTCTGTCAAGCCGGGCCCCCTCCCCCTGAACAAAAAGCACGTGACACTCAGCGGTGCTGGTCTGGGACGCACCCTGGTTCCTGGCATAGGAATGTGGAATTCCCACCACTGACTTAATGGTAGCCTATGGAGATGGACACCACCCGGTGCTGGGTGGGAAACACATTTTTATTCGACTTTAATTATTTAAGCCCCGAATTTACAAACAACGTTTCACGAGCGAGCAATTATCCTGCGCTCGATCCAATGTGCCCCCTGCCTCCTCCTTGCGTACCTCGCCCACTCACCTACCGGCCCAAAACGTCACAGTTAAACTCACAGATCCCCCCCCCACCGCTACGGCTGGTGAATTATTCACATGGACTGGTCGCGGTTTTCAGGAATAGAAAAAAACGATAGGAAAACGAAGCTGCGGACTTTGACCGCGTTGCATGCGAGAGCGAGAGAGGCAGTGTGAGAGGGAGAGTGAGAGAGAGCGAGAGGACACGCATTCTCTGGTTTCGTGGATAGAGCTGAGTCAGTCAGGAACATCGAGTGCCCGCCCGCACGTACCGATGATAACAGCGCTTACTGCTTAACTAATTGTCTGCAGACCATTTATTGAGGTAGTGCCGGGCAGTAATAATATCGGAGGTGGATCTCGCAAGAAAGAAGGTTAATTTGGCCGTTAGGGAGGACGCGGGTTCAGAGTTGGAGCCAACTATCGTGGCGCCTAGCAGAGCTGCCGACGAACAGCACCCGGCAAACTCGCTGGCTCAGCAGCAACCAGCCACAGAAGTGTGGTAATTGCGCTCGCCAACCTTGATTTTATAATCTGGGGCATTGGCACTATGTGCTTCGCGAGCCCCAATGCAAATGCGTGCAATTAATAATCACCGATCACCGTGAGAAGCAGTCATTGCCTATCCACTGGCGGCTCGACGAAGGCCTCCTCCCACGCCGTGTCGCTCGTGCGAGTTGTCGTGAGCTCACTTTGCCGCGCTGGTCGGCGAGGGCGGGTGAAGGGAGGCGCATCTTGTGAGCACGGCTGGCTACGTACGGTGGGAAGAAGTTCAACATATACACATGATAATGATGCCCTATTACCCAACCAAGCCTCACTGAGTCTCAAGACTTGTTTCCAGTAGGGTCCTGCATCAGGATATTTGGCCAATTCCATTAATCAGTGAGCATTCATGCAATTACCCCAAGCGAGCTTTTCTCTAGAGCCTTCAATTCTCCTCGAGTGTCTTGGCCACGTCTAAGGCAATGCCCCACTGAAGACGATTCCACGTGGATACGGCCTTTAATTTGGATTCACGGACCTTCTCAAGGCGATGGTATCTCAAGGCACGCCTGCTGCTGCTGCTGACATACGTTCAATTCCTAGTCACGTACTCTCCCCTGTGTGCCTACGTCACACAGCGATTTTGTCGCCCACCTCCGCAATTAGACATTTAAGGCAACATCGGCACGTGTCCCGAAATTTCAACGGAGTCGTCGAAACATCGGTTTTGTCTCCTTTGTTTGTGTCCCCTTTGGGATGGAGCTGCCTCCACTGTCGGGATATTAGGCACAGGCTCCCAGAGGCCGCGAGCTGCTTCTCAAGACAATCTCAACTTCACTTCGATGTGTTTCTTTATATTACGCTCTGTTCTCCCAGTGGGTTCCCCCCCCCTCCTCCCCTCCCCGGATTGTGTTATCGGCATCGTGCCGCGAAACAAACTCTCCGCGGAGGCAGCGCGTCCACCCCGTGTTCGACCGACAGCGGCCCGCCGAAGGAGATACCACGTAACGACTTGCTGAGATCGCTTAAAGTGGACCTCTTGTGGGCCCCCTCGGGACGCTGCACTTACCCGTTCTCTCTGCTGTCGAGATATTGTCGTCGCATGGCAGTCAGATACGTTTCTTTTTTTTATTCTCAGAGATGAAATGGTGTCAAATATAAGGATGGGTGGAGGTGGGGTGAGGTGGGGTGAGGTTTGCGTGCTGTCATTTGTAGCCTGAGCTGAGAAAAACTTGAGAATCCGGCGTAATCACGGGTGGCTGAACCCCAGATTTTAACCGAACATCTGAGCGGTATGGTCTGGGTGTTCTGACCCCTGTGCCAGCGGGCCGCCTCTAAACTGTAATTGCTAAGCCGCCACTACTGTGGCACGTGATTATAGAGAGCAGTGGTTGAGCTGGTGTGCGTGCGATTGAGTCCTGGTTGGGGATCCGGGTTGCACGCAGTGGCCAGCATAACTTCCCCACTTGCTGACAGAAGCTAGTTTTTAATTATTGTACAACAAGCGCCAGAAGTTACATAAACATGGCTTGGAAGAAGGGGAAATTTTAGGGGCCGCGAACCCTGCCCTTGGGACCAAGTGTGTTGCCATTTGGACTCCCTATCACGTCGGGGCATCCGTGGCTGGCAAGGGCACGGCGCTGCAAAGTTCGCGATTCAATGGGGAGACATCAAGCCGGCTGGCCCATCCATTGGTAGATATTAATAGGAGCTAACTAGACCCTTATTAGACTCAGGAGTCAACTATACTTTTACTGTTTGCTCCCCGGTGGTCATCTCGCAGTGGTGTTTAATTCGTTTTAGACTGTACAAGAGTTACCGTCCTTCAGACACATTTGAAGACTGATTTTTTACGTGATTACTTTTCCACCTTGCTTCGTACATTTGCGTCGAGTTCTACCGGCATAATAATTTTCAATGTCCTTTGTCGATCTACTACTGGATGATGATGATGATGATGATGAATCCCTCCCCACGCCTTGTCAGTCATTGGGATTGTTTGGCCATACGTCACCGCCGCTGGCCATTGCAGGTTGGTGAAGAGGGCAAAGGGCCGAGGACCTCCACACGTCGTTGCGCTCATCACTCGATGTTGGCCACGGATGGGAATCGAACTCGTGTCGCCGAGTTGGTAGGGCAGCGGGCTGCTGGATCACCCCTCCCGTTTGCTGTAGTCGCCGCGTTTTTAATGGATTTTTTTCTAATACTCGTTCACACCATTACACTTTAATTTGGCTGCAATTCAATTAATGCGCCGAGGCATTTGATTCAATCATCGGGCACAACAAAGAAACTAATTATTCATTATTAATAGCAATATTTTAATATCTCGAGTGGTCGTGTGTCGAGTGCGAGCGATTATTATGCGCATCGCTCATTGGACCTTCTGGAGAGGTGGGGGAGCGGGGTGGAATTTAGCCGGGACGACGATGCTGCTGCTGCTGATGATGATGATGCTGCTGATGATGCTGCTGACGTGTGTGTGGTTGCACCATCGGCTGAGCCCGTGCCACAATCGCACCACACTCCGCGACGCTGACCCCTGCCCGCCCGCCGGTGGTGCATGTGCCGTGCGGGTGGGGGCGGCGGGTGATTTTGTTGTTTGTTTTAAACACAGCTGCTGAACACGGCTACATAAAGGCCCAAAAACGCCAAGCGGCCAGCAACACACCGCACTTTTTTAATGTTTTAACAGATAGGGGAGTATCACCTTTCCTGGATTGAGCAAAGTTTATTTTGATATTAGTATTGCTTTAAGAACTTGAGAAATGAGACCATGGTGGGAGGGAATTCTAGAGTGGAGCGGCCCGAAGGAGGTTTCAGTTGGTTGTCATCTGTTTAACTGTAGACCAATCACGGGCATATTCATTTAGCCAGCCATGGTCTGTCCACTGCTGGCTGAAAACCTACCCAAACCATCATCGTCACGAGACATGGTCTGTTCACCACTGCTGGATGAAGGCCTGCTCATGCCTCGATTATCACGAGCCATGATCTGTCCACTGCTGGATGGGGACCTACCCACGCCACCATCAGCAATGCGGTCCGCGTCACTCATGGTCCTGTGAAGACACAATCCATTTCACTCCCGCACGTGAACTCGTCTCATTGCTCTATCTCTTCAGTGGTGTTCCTCTTGGGCGCGTTCTGTCCTTTCATGCTACCGTTCTCCCACCACTCCCGTACCTCGGCTATCGCCCCTTCTTAGCGTGTTGCCAAAGTCCACTAATCTTTATGAAAAAACCAAAAAATCCTGGAAGTGTACAGAAACGACGGAGGGTCACGGTTATTTTTTTTTCAGCTATATTATAAATACACTTACGAGTTTATGGGATTTGGATTTACATATTTAATACCCTTACATCACTTTTCTATTCCGCATGTTGATTCACGCCAATTGCTTTCAGCAGAGCCCGCATCTATTTTACTCACGGGATGATGCGGAGGAGCATCAATCGTCTGAGTGTGGCGGTCAATCACATCAATGGCTCTCAACGCTTTTTGTTTTTGGGGGGGGGGCCCATCGCCCAGGTTATGGAGCTCCTAACAAACGCCTGCAGATTTCGCACAATCTATGGCGCGAGGCATCAATCTTCCACGTGCTTGGTTTTTTTTACAGTCATATTATTATTATGGGGGAAAGTGTGTGAGGAGTGGTGGTGGTGGGGGTCGCGTGGGGCTGGGGGGCTAGTCGGGGAGTGGGGGGCTTAGGGGGGGGGATACATGCATCTTCATGCGGGTCCCGCGGTGTTAATTTGTTCAACGCGATCTTTCTAATAATTAACATCGCGGCAGGAGTCAGGGTCCAGGAGACGAGTGAGTGGGAAGTAGGAGGGTTCAAGCTTGCGGGACCCGCTGTGCTTGTGCCTTGTTTTTTTCTTCCTGCACAATGCGCTTTCATAAAATAAAATATCCTTGCTGGCTGCGAGCACGAAACGGTGTCTCTCTCTCTGTGTAGATGATTTTTGGTATGAAGCCTCGGGTCCCGATTAGAGGATCACAGCTCAACATGCATATTTAATGCATTTTCATGGCTGTCCTTTGTTTATTTATATATGTGCACTCACAAAGACAAAGATCCCCCGTACAGCCTTAAAATATTGTTTAGGCAGACGCTGTTAGCGAACACCTTTGAAGGCCGGCATGGCACACGAGGAGGTGGATGGCCAGCACCACGTCTGGCAACGTTGTCTCCTCCAGTGCTAACACATCGAACTGGGTACTCGTTTGAGGCTGACTTAACCTAGAGGAAGCCCAGGATTGGTTCACATAATTGTCACTGGTGTTCGCCATGAGCGGGAATCGAACTCGAGTAGTCACCACTCCCCACACACATAAAGACCCCCCCCCCGTATTTCCTTTTTATAACAGACTGTTGGGGCAAGCGCTGTTAGCGAGCACAGGCACACACTCACGCACACGCAGACACACGCAGGCACACTCCCTTTTTTTTCACGACACTCTGCAATAATGGTACCGGTAGCTGGCGGTGCGAGTCGTAATGCCATTAAAATAGCGGCCGCTCACGAGGGCGAGGGTGCCCTTGGGAGGCTCTGGCTGGAGGGTCCCCCTCTCGGGGTGGTGGAGGAGGGAGAGGGCGTTGGTGGTGGGGACTCCGGGCCAAGGCCCCTGTTTTATGACCAGCCCCCCCCCCATCCAATTATACCAACGGCCCCGAATGCTCATTCGTGCGTACACACATGGGCGTGCATATACACCTGGACGCGCTTGAACGCTCACACACACACTACCTATACGCACATGAACACCACTCCACTGACGAACACATACCTACACGCCCTTACACTCACCTGCACACCTACACTCGCTTGCACGCGCATGCACCCACCAATATACACGTGACTTTCCCTGCACACACGAACACTCACCTGCACTCACCTACACACACGTGCATTCACCTAGACTCACCTGCACGCACCTACACACACGTACATTCATCTACACTCACCTGCACGCACCTACATACAGGTGCGTTCACCTGCACACACGAACACTCCCATGCATGCACCTGCACAGCCATTGAGTGTGTTCATTAAAAATGAATGCGTACAAAAACCATAATCCCTGTCGTGTAATTGTGCCAGCAGGCACTCCGGTTACGAGCGCTGTGACTAGCATTAAGGGGTAGGGTATGAATTAGAGTCTGGGTCTATGTTAATGGGTCAGAGCCAGAGTGTTTGAGCTCACCGCAAGTAACGCAGCCACTGGGTGAGTGATAGATTACTTCACCTTAAAGGTTATGCCGGGAGGAAAGTGTTATTCAGAAGCTCTGAGACAGAACGAGTTTGTGTTGAAACACAAGCTTCTTGAAAAGCGAAGCCCTGATGAGTCTTGGACGATTGCCGCAAGCAAGACGTGGATCGTGCGACATTGTATCCACGACGCGATCGTTCTCAGACTCTCCGTCTTGCCGTCTCTCCATCCTCTTCCTCCTCATACCTTATCACACCTCGTCCATCCTCTCTCGGCGATCGTTGAAACAATGGAAAAGCTCTCTGTTGTTCTCTCTTCGCCGTCTCCATCAGCTTCAAACCAATCTCTTCAGAGCGATTCATTCCTGCCATCTCATCACACTTCGTCCCAACCCCCCACTCTCTCTCTATGCATCGACCCCCCCCCCTCTTCTCTCTCTGCACTGCCCCCCGCCCCCTACTCCACTCCCCCACCAATGTTCTCGGCTCGTCCCGGGCTGGCCCGGTTCTCTCTCACTGGGGACATCACCAAATAGAGGCAGGATCGTGGCGGCGCGGGATCCGGAATGCGCCTTATCTCCAGAGAGTGGCACCACGTGACGGGTCACACGCCGCACACGTTATATTTACTCTGCCAGGTGTAGGGGCGGGAGACCGGGGAGCCCGTGCCCCTGTCTCTTCAATGGGGGGGGTAGGGGGCGAGAAGGGAGGGGAATGGGGGAGCTGGAAGGTCATAGTGAGCCTGAGGTAGGGGAGGGTGAATGGTGGGGGGAGGAGGGGTGGGTGGGGTATCAGTCCATGACAAGGGCAGATATAGTCAGCAATGCTTCGGTGGAGTCACTCGGTTTATGTAATTTAGATTCGTATAATATTATATAAGTGTGAGCGTGGTGGGTTTTTTTTTCCAGAAGTGACTTTCAGCGCAAAAGGGCGAACGTTTTATTATGCCGGTGCGAATCTGGTCGAGTGGGAGGGGGGGACTAAAATTCCGCGGTGTTTATCTTAATTGTTACAGCTAATAAAACGAATAAAACGCGTCTTTATGAATGTAATTGCTATTACGGATCGGCTCATATCGTTCTTAGCAGTCGGTTGTAAGTTTGACGGTTGGAGCGCGCGGGTCGACTGGCAGAGGCGGCGCGCGGGGGTCCGCTGCCGTTCCGCTCGCTGCACGCCGCGTGACGTCACGGAAAGCTCCGCCTCCAGTTTCCACTTTGGCCAGCGGTGAGCCCGCGCGCCTAAGGTGGAGCGGCGCCTTGGCGGAGGCAAGGGTTGGTGGGTCACGCAGGAGGTTTGTGAAACTCCCAAAATCCGCTGTGCTGCGAGCTGGCGTGCAAGATGGTAGCACAGCAAGAGGGATCGTGAGCGAACGTCTTGAGCAGAGCTGACCTTTGAGCGTTGTGTCCCTACGAATTATCATCACCATCACCATCGTCACACATGGTCAATCCACTGCTGGATGAAGCCACCCGCCCCCCTCACCCTCTCCAAGCCACCGCCACCTCTCACGATCCTGCAATGTAATAAATAATCCACCTATCCCCTGCACACGAACTGATTTCATCACTCTATCTCCCCGGCGGTCATAGCACTCAATTCCTTTCTGCGGGTTCTCCAGTTTGAGCAGCAAAATAAATGCCATGGATCTGGCCCAAAGTGACCGTGCAGGTCCCTCCCTAAAGAGAGGCTTGACTCTCTGTAGGTTCTAGAAAAAGGGGGTGTTCCTGACAGGACCTTCCGAACGGTCTGCATGCTGATGCGGGGCGTGGAGTTTGGTTTGCGGGGTGTGGTTTGTGTGGTGGTGGAGAGTGAAATTTGGAATGTGGAGCGCGGTGTACATAGCGGCGGGGTGTGAAGCGTGCAATGTGGTGGTGAGAGGTGTGGAGTGGAGGGCAGGATAGGAGCTGTGTCTTGTGCGGCGTGTGGAGTGGGACGCATGGCAGGAGATGTTTCAGGTGGGATGCATTTTGCGTGGCGCAGGGTGTTGGACGAACGATGTGGAATGTGGGATGTGAAATGTGGGATTGTGAGTTACGGTATGTGGCGGGGGGGGGGGCAGATATGTGGGGTGAGATGACGCAGGGTGCAGAGCGAGAGATACGGGAGACGCTAATCAGAGCCATCGTGGAGATGCCCCGAGCAGAGCAGATTGTCTGTATCGACGGCTCTCCTCCTTGCCATGCAAATCTCTCCAGCCCCTTTCTTCCCTTCGTTACGGATTTCCCTCTCTCTCTGTGTGTGTGCTTTAAACTCCGGATTGCCGATCAATGCCGCTACATTTTCACCGGAGCCACCGCTGCTCTGCGCGTGGTCTACGCGGCCCGGCTGTTCCCCTGGGTGATAAAGAGTTGCTTAATGCTGTGCGGGTGGAGGGAGCGAGGGAGGTGCGGGAGGGGGGATTGGCAGTTGCTGCTTGCCCTCCTTGCATGAAAAACGCTTCGCGTGTACGTTTATTTATTTGTCAGATTGCTTTTCTTTCCCTCTGCTCGCCTGCTCCTCGTGCACTCTCTCTGCCAATGATCATATTGACAATGGACGCAGCAGAGGTGGTTGTTCAGTTTCGTCGTTGTTCAGTTTGCACAATTGGCCTGGGAGGTCACGCGGTGCCGTTTAATGACGCCACACTCGCCGTGCCCCCCCCCACCCCCTGAGAAGCGGAGCAACGATTCTCATCACCCGTGAACGCATCGCCGGGTCTCCAAGACTTTATATTTCGCTGCAAATTGGGGTGTTTGTCCCATTCCATTGACGAGGGTTTTGTGTCCGAGCGCGAGGAACCCGGGAGAGCGCTTCAGCGTCGCGCTGTGTACGAGGGGGGGGGGGGGTAACACTCGGCGCTGACGCCTCGCGGGCATCTGCACCTTGCGGCTCTCCTCTTGTGCAGGCAGATCGCTGTGTGTGTGTGTGTGTACGTGTGTGTGTGTGTACGTGTGTGTGTGTGTGTGTACGTGTTTGTGTGTGTGTTTGTGTGTGTTGACGTTCAACTTCTTTCGGCACCCGACGTAGCCAAGCGCTACGTACGCTGCCGAGTTGCATTTACCATCAGCCATGGTCATTCCACTGATGGATGAAATGCAATGCTTCGTTAAAGAGCTCTCGTATCTCAGTGCAGCGTTACCCCTGTTCTTTCTTAAACAGTTTCACTACAGTGATGCCACTAGAGCGCTCCTTGAGAACGATTTAAATGAATTAACTAAGCTTCATCCTTGTGTCAGACACGGACTAGTAATGTACTAACCCATGTTCCTATGCTTTATTTGTTATTTTCATAATGTATTCCATCTTTCAATTTAAAGCTTTCGTGACTGCAGGGATTCATCTTCTTGGTTCTTTCGGTGAAGTCACGTAGAAGGGAAATAATAAAATAATAAAAATAAAACATAATAAAATACAATTATCACGACGTTTCGGCCACAACACGGAGGACGGCTGCTTGCGTTGTGGCCGAAACGTCGTGAGAATAATATTTAATTATGTTTAATTTTTTATTATTTTATTATTTCCCTTCTACATGACTTTACCGAAAGAACCAATAAATGTATTCCATCTTCTCGATCAGTGTTTGTGTTTTGGAACGGCAGGCAATGAATGTTACCTGGTTGCAGGGATTTTGAAAGTCATCCAACTCGGCAAACGAAGAGCAACTTTCACGATGTGCCCAGGCGCGCTCGTTCAAGATGACAGCAGCTGTTTACTTTTGGGGCCATGTCGTTCACTAATAATATTATTATAAAGTCACACATTCCTCCCCTGGCACACGTCCCTCATTACACGGGGGTATGAGTCTGACACCAAAAACAAGAGCAGCTGAGCTGGAAGTGAAAAAAGAGCTAAACTGGAAAAATTTCGAGCTGCTTGTTTCTGGATAAATATACAAAGAGGACCGAGGTCACGACACTTTTGTTCTCATCGCGGTTGCTGAGCACAGCTGCAAAGGCCTAAGACGCCAAGCGGCCAGCGACAAAAAAGCACGGTTAAAATTGTACTAGATGTGGGTTTAGTACGCTTCTTGCATTGAGCGAGGTTATTGTCATCGTCGTCATCATCATGGGAACAATGGGAGGAATTCCAAAGTGGAGCAGCGCGAAGTTGCCACGCTTTCAACCGCAGTTCCGAACCCGGACAAATGTCTCAATCAGCACTGGAGTCGCCCATTATGCAGCACCGTCGCAGTCCCCTGCGAGGAAAGTTCAGCCAAACAACACCGGCACCAGATCTCAGCACGAATCAATTCCTGCCGCCCGGACAGAGACACCCCATTCCCGGACCGCCCGGGGTCAAACCCAGACAGGTTGGCAACCCCTAGAGCAGGGGTCGGCAACCAAAATAACAAGAAGAGCCATTTCTTTCCAATTCGGTACAAAATTCAGTATTTCAAGAGCCGCAATGCATCTGAGTACATACTGTACATACGTACATATTGTCAAGAAGCAGCCCGTAAAGAGCCGCATGCGGCTCCGGAGCCGTAGGTTGCCGACCCCTGCCCTAGAGGGAAGGAGCGTGAAGGCAAGTGGCTGTATGTGGCCTGCGGTGTGGTGGGCCGAACGCGGTTACGGATGAGACAAAACGGTCCGAGTGTGGGGGATGCTGTTTGGGGGATTCGTCGGCCGCCAGTCTTCCCGCTGAGACGCAGAGCAAACACGGCCGTGTCACTTGACTCGTTGCGTGCCACAGCGGCAACATCAACAAAAAGAATCAACGTCTCCCCCCCCCCGCCGCTCGGGGGGCCTGGCAACAAGAGAGGCTGCTACTGTTGGCGCCATGGCGACGGAAACTCAAACCGTTGCCAGTCAATGACGGTCGCAATCCACCACCTCCCCCGACCTGCAACCGCAAACCCCCGCACAGACATCCGGTGCGGCGGGTCGTGTGGCGGAACACCACAGCCACCCACCACCCCCCCAGCCCCCACCACGACGCGGAGCTCAGCGTGGGGTCGTTCACGTGGTTTGAGTTCCACATGGGCGCTGTCAGTCCCCACGCCGTCACAGCGGGGGACTTTCACATCGGCGCCTTCACTTGAGCTTGGTTTGGGCACCAACAGCAGCAGGTTCTGTCCTCATCGAAGGGTCAAGGGGGACATCCCCTGACCCCACCCACCCACCCCAGTAATAGCGATGAGCAAAGCGGAATAGGTGCACGTGATATCATCATTACCATCAGCAGCAGCAGCCATGGTCTATGCGGTACTGGATGGAGGTCTCCCCAAGCCGTCGCCATCTCTCACGGTTCTGTGATGCAATGATCCAACGAGCCCCCCCCCCCTCCTTCCGCCCACAAGCGAAATTATTCCATCGCTCCATCTCCGCGCGCAGGATCGTCCGCTCCTTCGGTCGCCACTCCGTCACGAGTCAATCTTTACCACGGGCCATTGTCATGTCCAAGCTCCGTGATCTCCTCCCAACAACCAATACGATGCCACTTCATACATTCTCTCACTACACGGGGATAGAGGGGTGGAGGGTCCTCCTCCCCCCGTCTCTTCAGTTGTGATTCCCAGCTTGCACCTCGCTTCTTCCCCGTGCGTCTTTGCTCATTGGTCAACTCACGTCTACATTTCCTTGTCAGTGTCCGTGTGTCTGATCCGCCTGTCGCAGCGGAAAATATACAAAGACAAATACAAAGACCCCCCGTATAGCCTTAACAGACTGTAGGGGCAAGTGCTGTTAGCGAGTACTTATAAATGCCGGCACGGCACACGCAGGGGTGGGGTGGCCAACAACACGCCCGGCCGCCTTTTTATCCCCAGTGACGATGTGTACCCATCGGACCAGGTACTCATTGGAGGCTGAGTCGACCTAGGAGATGCCCAGGACCGGTTCAGATAATCGTCACCGGTGTTGGCCGTGAGCAGGAATCGAACCCGTGTCGCCAGGATCGTAGCGCAGCGCGCTAACCGCTACACTACCGCTCCCCACACACACGCACACAAACATTCACACGCACACACACGCAGACATGTGCTCGCGGACGCGCGCACGCGTGGGCGATTGTAAACGAGCGAGCGGCAACTAGCCGACAGGCTAATGTGTCAAGAGGCGTTGATTTCTCTCAATAAATAAAAAGGCGTCGACTTTTTTTTTCGTAACTCTCAAGTTCATCAAAGGTGTCGCAATTGATCTCGTTTCTGGTTAGAAAGGCGGCTTAACTCGCCTCTATTTGCACAAGGCACAAGTCTGAGCGCAGGTCTCAATTGATGTGTAAACAGCAGTGAAGAACAGCGCGCTGTGTCCATATTGTATTTACACACAAAGAGAGAGGGGAGAGGGTGGGGGGAGATCTGTGTATGTATAGAGGCAGAGCGAGGTCACGTCTCCACGCGGGATATCTTTGTATTGACCAGGTTTGTTGTTGTTATTCTGATGTTTGCAAGCGACCAATGTAACCTCGAAGAATGATGAATGAACGTGGTGAACGTAAGTTCTATGAATGAGTGAATCCGATTAACCGACGTGTAATTAATTCTGAGTTAAATATATCATTATTTCACATTTATTTAATATAATTAATGAATAAAAAAACATGTTTTTTAAAATAAATTTATTTAATTCATTTAATGAATAATATAATGGGACACAGAGAAAAACAAATGAAAAATGTCGTACTCGAATAATATATGTGGGTTTACTCTCCAACACACTAGTTTATTTAACTCGTAACTAATTTGCATGCTTTATTTACCCTTACTAATTTGATGTGTCGGGTGGTGGCGGGTTTCACGGCAACATTTATATTTCTAACCCAAAACCCCCTCTATTATGGACAAATACAAAGGTCCCCCGTATAGCCTTAACAGGGAGCAACAGACACACAGACACAGAGAGACGCATGAATGGAATTACCAAAACATCGCGACACAGAAGAAACCTCCTGAAACATAATCTTGAGACTCAGCCTTTCCTGGACAAATGAGGGACATTATTACCGTTGTCATTTTGGAGATAAACGCAAATGTTTCTTTGAGCCCCCATCACGTCAGTGCGACGGGAGGGGTTGGGGGGTGGGGGAATTGCTGTGCCCGTGTTTTGCCAAAGTCTTCCCGTTCCCTAGAGAGACGAGGATGAGGAGGTAGCCATGGAGAGAGGGGGTTGGAGAAAGGCGCCGAGAGCGGCAGAATGAGAGAGTCTCTGGCGCGCACTCCCTCGGTGAGCGCAATATCGAGCGGTGCGCGCGACCCGCGCCACTTAACAAATCCGAGCTCGGTGAAGGGGGCCGGGGTGGGTGGGAGGTGGGGGGGGGAGTGCCGGGGGGGGGTGCGGGGGATCTCCTCTCCTATTAGAGTGACAGTTGTGCACAGGTGCACACAGGTAGCCGTTGAAACACGCACACACCCAGACAAATATCCCCCCGATCGCCTTCATAGGCTGTTGGGGTTGGGTGACCAGCAACACGCCGGGCCGCCTTTGTTTCCCGAGTGGTGAAGTTTATATATTGCACCGATTAAACAATTATTCATTCGAGGCTGAGTTTACCTAGAGGGGAGGTTCCCGGACGGATTCAGCGGGAATCGAACTCGGTTTCATAGCGCCATGGGCTAACCACTGCACTACCGCTCCCCACACACACACACATGCACCAACACGCACTGCAAAGACACGCGCGCGGGTGGGTCCGGCCGAGACGCGGCACCGTGCGGCCTGGCGGGGCACCCCGCGTGCCCCTGCCGAGGCAGATCGACGTTCCCCCTCCGTGTCCCTTCGACACCCCTAACTACCTCCCTCTCAATGCCACCCTACCCCCAGTCACCCCCTACAGATATCCCCCACCACCCCCTCCCTGTATCCCCTCCACCCCATTTCTGTATCTCCCACTCCCGAAGCTGAGCTACGTAGGCGTGTGGGGAGGGTTGCATCAGGTCAATAGCGTGGCGTGGATGGCATGAGCGCTGATGCAATGAATGGAATTGGGCCCACTCTCGCCCGTCCACATGGGGCCTCCTATCCAATTGCTCCCCGCCTTCGTAGCCCAGCGCTTGAGCCCCTCGGGCACGTGGCCATCGGTGCAGTTGCACCGCCTGCACCGCTACTCGATGGCTTTCCCGCTGACGTAGCTGCCCTGCTTCCCCCATGCGTCGCGCGTATCACTGGGCACGTTGTGGCAGCAGGCGACAGCAGACTGTGGCGAAATCTCTGCCGATGCGCAGGTGAGTGAAGGCTCATCACGCGTGGCTTTCAGCGACCTCCTTGGGTTTCACTGGAGCTGACGGAGTAAGGGGGGGGGGGGGGTGACGATGCACAGACGGGTGGGCGAGGGGGTCTGCTGTGGGAGGGGTGGGCGAGTGATGAAGTGGGTAGTTGTCGCGTCTCCCCGTATCGCTTCCTTGCACCTCGCCATGCACCCACGGAGAGAGATGGCTGGCAAGTGGGGTGGGCCTTGCGTTGCGTGGGGATTTGAGCCTCGGATGGTTGTGACGATGAGGCTGGAGGAAGTCTGTTGGGGGGGGGGGGCGCTGGGGGGTGACGACGCGGAGGCCCTGCCAGGTCATCTCACTCGCCGCCTCCTCAGCAGAACGTCACAGCTGTGTTTACGCTTGGGAGCATGCTCTGAACAAGTGTCCATTTGTACAAGAACATGGCGGGGAGTGGAACGAATCTAAACAGGGACAGACGCCGCCCGACACGTGAGCTTAACACACGCGTGGGGACGGACAAGAAGACGATTTTTGAACTGGGTGCGTGGGGAAGTGGTGGGGGATCAGCAGTGAAGTTTGAGAAACGGGACCGGGCGATCGAATGATCAATATCCATTCTCGGTGAGGCCAGCGCAGTGAGGCGCGCGGCGCTGGCGAGCGCTTCGTGATCTCACCGATATCCGAACGAACGTGGCCGATCTCGACAAGCGCGCGCGCCAATGTCCGCGACTCAGCCGGGACACGCGTGCCGCTATTCAAGCCGCGCCCGCGCGGCCACAGGACGAGACTGAGCTCACGAGGGGCGACGAATCGTGGGGGCCAATTTCCTCGCGCGCACCGAGGCCGAGGCCGCTACAGACGAGCGGCGATCGGCGACCCGCGCCGGTTGCCGTTGTGGGCAGCGTCGCTGTGGGCAGCGTCGTTGTGGGCAGCGTCGTTGTGGGCAGCGTCGTTGTGGGCAGCGTCGTTGTGGGCAGCGTCGTTGTGGGCAGCGTCGTTGTGGGCAGCGTCGTTGTGGGCAGCGTCGTTGTGGGCAGCGTCGCCGGACACGGGGGGCGGGGGGCTCTGTGCACGCGCCGCATTCATTATTACCCCACCGATAATGACCGCGAAATCATTTAAAGCTGGTTAATGTTTTAGGAAACGAATGATGGGTACACAAATATATATTTATTTCCCTCACCCATCCTCCAACCCCCTCCTCTGCGGGCAAGCGAGAGCTTGTCCGGCGTTCAGGGTGTGCACAATGACTTTTCTGTGCGGGTCCTTTCCTTGTACAAAGAAGATTAATAGGGGCACGGGGATGGGACGGATTGATGCATAGGCCCTGGCCAAGCGGCTCGCTTGTGAACCACGGCGCAGGGTAATGGCACTGAAATCAATGCCAGCGCGGGCGGGCAGTTTGTGACAATCACTCGGCCTCCCCGAAGCACATTTTGACACGAGCCATTTTGGCGTCTCCAGGAGTCGGAAGGCTGTTATTGCAGCACACGCGGCACGGTTTCCTTGACGTTATTGCGATCGTTATTAGTCGCTTGCGCATTACAATACCACGAGAAAGCTGGTAAAGCACAGTGCTGCGGGCAATCTTTGGTTGCGGGCGAGCCTAAGACGAAAACGGCTAAAGCCACCGACAGCCGAGCGTGGGACCAGGGACGATGGACCCCCAGCAGATGTGTCCCCTTCAAGAGAGAAACAATGAAACGATCCGAGAGCAGCTGCCTTCCCGCACATCCCAGGAGTGTTACTACCGCAGCGAGGCGAGAGTCAGCGCTTGTGAACTCTCTCCACTGCTGAATTCCCCGCGACGGCGGGGACAGTCGATCCAGCTGTCGGGCGGCGCGAGGCGCGGTCCTTACCCTCGCGACACTTGCCAATGTTCCTCGACGCCACGCTCTCTACGCTTCTTCGTACAGACGCGCTTTTTCTTTTGAGTGTCGATCAACGGTGAGCGTTTGGCCCTGCCAACGCTCACCACCGAGTATTGTAGCCTCGTACTTTAGAGACCTCATTGCTCCCCAAAAACCTCCCTCACCGCCCCCCCCTCCCCCTCCAACACACAAACACAGACGCAGCAGGGCCCCCCAGGGAGCCACCTGTCAGTGGAGTAGGCTCAGCTGTTGGGCTCTCCGTGACAAACTCCACCTTCTCTGGCGACACTCACTCTCTCTCTCACTCCCCTTAAGCTTTCTCATCTTGCTCGTTGGCAGCTCCCACTACCGAAGACACTCGTCCCGTCATCGGCTGCGGCGGTGCGTTCTCAACCAGCCGCGTCCCACGCCGACCACGGTTGGAATCGCCAATTTTTATATCCAAATTCCACGCATGCCTTTGACCAGAAAAGTTGACTACCTGCTTAAACCAGTGTTCATCCCCCCCCATCCCAATCTATGCCCCCTCCCCTTGGCCGACTCCTCCTCCATTCTCTCCCACAACATCATAAATTGTTTGCAAGTGAGGCAGATGGCTGAATCGGCAGAGTTGAGGATTTTAACGCGTGGGGTTAACGCGTGGGGTTAACGCGTAAGGTTCAACAGCTGCGTTTATTTCAAGTGCGGTTTTCCGGGTTGGCTCCAGTGCTGAACATTTCTCGCCCGCAGCAGCAGCACCACGCGCCCTGCGCTGCTGCTGCTGCTTCAGGCATCTTTGGGGGTTGGGAGTCCGAGTTGGCGTAAGAGCCAGAGCCGTGCGATGGGATCGCTACCGTCTGTGGGGTGCGTGGTGATGCAACAAAGACACGGGCAGCCAATGGGGCGCTTTGTGTAATTATCCCTCATCGAACTGGTTCTCCCGTCGAGGTTCCCCTCCTCGCAGCCGCTGTGAATTCTTTGCCTCTCACAGTGACACGGATGGCTGTGTCATCGTGAGTCTCCGACATACGTCAAGGGGCCGCGGCTCGGTGGGTTACCGCGGTCGTGGCTGCGTGGCAGCTTCCCTGTGCGCGGGCGGTGTTGTGGGTTGTTTCCCGCGGCTGTTCTGCGTGATGTCGGACATTTTGCGCCGCCACCTCCCCTCCACCAAGAAGCTTCCTGCAGAGAGGAACGTCGGACATCACACCAGGAAGAGAAAAAAATACACACCGGGGAGGAACAATTTGTGCGTGTGAATTCTCCGAGGCTTTGTCTCGCGCTGCATTCGCCGTGGCACGATTTCACTCTGGCCACTTTGCCGAGTCTCTCTCGCGTCCCGATGTTCATTCCTCTTGGTTCCCCGTGCTCAGTCTCACCGACGTGGATTGTGTCTGCTGCCGCCAGTGTTGTGACCGGGGGGGGGCAGGAATCCCGTTTCCAAGGCCCTCAGTGACATTGTCCATTCCCAATGTCAGTGCGCCCATAGAAACCCCTTCTGTGTTCTTGCGTGCGTCCTTCAAATTAAAATCACCTCGGCGCCTAGCCTGGGACCCTCAATGAAGTCCTTCTCACAGAAAAACAACAATAAAAAAATCCACCGTAATTAATCTGTCATCGTAAACCGGGATTAATTTTCTTTTTTTTGCTTCGGCACAAAACACAAGACGTAAAAAAATAGACAGCGGCGGGGGGTGGGGGGCAACTTTAGCGAAGTGGACTTTGTAATGAAGTCGCGTTAGGGCCGCTGACGAGTTCAGGTTTGGGCCGCATCTCTCTGGTCCCAGAGCCACAACTCTACCCGAAACCACCGCGATCCGCCCGCACGCCCGCCCGCCAGCCCCCCCCCCATCCCCCCCCCCCATCCCCCCCACCCCCATCTCCCACCATCCCCCCCATCCCTCCAACTCCACGCCCGCACCTTGGTACAGATGATCTGTGCAGAACGCGCCGCGTCGAGCGGGTTACAGTTTAATGCGATCGGACTCTGATATAGGCAGGGACAGGCAAGGACTGTAAGGGAGGGAGTTGTGGTCTGTCCGCGTGGGTGGGTGGGAGGAAGGGAGCGAGAGAGAGAGCGGGCTCTGCGGGCGGGGGGGAGGCGGTGGGGGGTGGTAGGGCAACGTGCCGAGGGGGTGTTTCTTAATGGTGCGTTAAAGGGTGGGGAGGGTAGAGGAGGACTGTGGGGGGTTTGATGGGAGGAGGGAAGCGGAGGCGTGGCTCTGTTGAGCCAGTGAGAATCGCGTGCTACCAGGGGCTGGAGTGGAGTGGTCCGCACCTGAATGGGCTGAGCTGGGAACCAGAGAGCGATACAGAGACCAAGACTGGCAGAGACACAGACCAAGGGAAAGTGCGAGCGAGCGAGTGAGAAAACCGATTTGGCGTTCATCACCGGTGCTGGATTTGAGCATCGACCCAGCAGTGCCGCAGGAGGATCAGGAGACCCTGACTCATCAGGAGTTACGAGCCACGGATGGAAGTTCTGGTGGACTTGGTGCGTTCATTCATTCCTTCACTTTTTTTTAACAATCGGACGGTGTTTGCCGGATTGATTGCGTTCGATTGTGACCGCCGCGGCGCGTTCAGTGTGGCGTTGAGTTGTGAATGCGGCGGAATTCACATTCACGCCACCGCGCGCGTTACCGATGCTGGATTGAGAATCGGGGGGGGGGGGTGTTGGGGGCTCTGCTCTCTGTGCGTTGCACAGCAGCGGCATCGGTACGAGTTGAGAGTGTTTCCCAACATATACGAATCGCGCGTGTCGCAGGACGTCTCGTGGCGGTAAACCGGCGCTTCAACACGATGCCCGCCGCATTGCGTGATGTAACCAATAGCCGCCTTTGGGTTTTTTTGTGTGTGTGCGTGTGGTGTTTCGCACGTGCCGCCAGCCACGTGTTGTGAACCGTCGCCTTACGGCTTCCCCGCGTTCGTGCTCTCATACTTGTGTATACAAGCGGCTGGCTCCTGACTCGCTGCGTGCGTGCGCGCGCGCGCGGTGTCACTGCGCTCACCATCGCACCTCTGCCACACGGAAGAAGAAGTCTGTCCCTCGTGGGTTGACGGCGCAGTGTGCAGCTGGCACGCACGCACGCACGCATCCGGCGCGCAGTCGCAATGAGCTGCTTCTCGGCACGAACGTGTCTGGGATCCTGTTCAATTAATCTCTCCTTGTTGGATGTGCCGGTGCTGCTAAACGCCGTGGTGTCATTTGGGGGAGGGAGGGGGGTACGGGAGACGATTGTGATCAGGGGTGGTAACGAGTGGTGAGCGTTTTAGAGAGAGAACGAGCGAGTGGACGGGACCTTAATCTCGAGTTGTACAGCAGTGATAGTGGTGGCGATGATGTTGATGATGACGAACCCTCGAGCGTGTCCCGAGAGCCAGGCTGTCGTAAACAAAAATCAAATAAATAAATGAAAAGAAGATTTGAACTTTGGAATAGCACAGCAGCAGAGCAGCGCAACACGATCCCACCGCTCCGTGGACGGCACAGCAGCGCCACAGCCGCGCCACGTGCGTGAGCGTTCCACGTCACAGACGATATCGGTTCTGCCGGACTCGTGATAAACGTCTGCTCCTCGCGGGACCCCGGGGGGCGGGGGGGTGTTGCGCTGCCCGCAATCAGCACGGGGTTTTACATTCCATAGAAATGTGAGCAGCAGTGTGGAGCAGGCCCGTGGGGTGGCACACATCACCACCTCTCCGCGTTGAATCGCCGTGGATTGGCTGCACGTGACTTTGGGAACTCGAAAAATCCATTCCAGATGATGTCGTCGCTCTCTCCCCACCATCACCACCCACCCCCAAGTACTATCCCCACCCCCCTCCACTGCACGATAATTGTCAGTGCCCACTGGATCATTGTCCTCTGTGCCCCCCCCCGCCCGTTTCTAGCTCTACCCCCCACCCCAGCGCCCTTCTCCAGATGATCTCCCTTAACCTCCCCCCCGCCGCCACCCCTGGTTCGATGCCACTTTCAAGGCGCAGTCAGCGCCGCCGTGATAACGAGCGAGCGCCGGCGTGATTGTATTCTGCACTGAATCGTGTTTTCCTCTTTGCTCATTGCTCATAGCTCATAAAACGTGGGCGCAACGCCGCTGCATTTTACAGCGAGATAAGGCAGAGCAGATAGGGTCGTCGGTATGCGGCCTGGATTAAAAAATAAACCAATCAACGGTTTACTGTACTTCTATGCCCACGTGTCTGTGTTATCCACCTTCACCCATCTGCACTGACCAGTGCGGTGAAGTATGGGGAAATACCCTCCCCCACCACGACCCGCTCGGCTTGGTGAGATCCTCAGCCAGTAGTGGATTCACAACAAGGACTGTGCGTGCAGCACATGTCCAAGGTACAGGAGCATAAGCTCGGGCCCCGTACCGGGCGAGGCGAGCCGAGCAGTGGAGCGGAACGGAGGAGTCTCCGCGTGGCTAGTGGAGGTTGGCTTCTTGACTGCGGGGGGCAAAGGGAGGCAGGTGGGGTGTGCGTGGGTCCGGCTCTTGCGGAGGAACACAGTCAATGGCGCGTGTCGATGAATGAGCGGTTCTCTGTTCGGCTAGCGGACGTGGCAGGCAGTGCCATCGAAGTGAGGCCACACAACCAAATATCGCCTCTGCATCGGCCCTGCAATCTCATTACTGGGAATTCCTTTGGCAACTCTTTAATTGTCGTGCTCGCGTCTGTGTGCGTGCGTGCGTGTACGCAGGCGGGTGCCCTGTTTGGAGACGACCAGCCCCTGTGCTGCCCGGCTGATTTGACGTCTGACCTCACCTCTGACCTGGTGGACCCTGACCCCGACTTGGAGCTGCCTGATTTGGACGTGAGCGACCTCGACACCGATGGCTTCTTCGGGGCTCTCAAGTGGTACGGGGAGCAGGCGGGCTTCCAGGTGAGCTCTTCACTGACGCCGCGAGCGGCCAGGTGGTGCACTGCTGCTGCTGTGTCTCTTGTGCCATCCAGCGAGAAAGGGGCCTGGGTTCAATGCCCGGTGCCTTTCTGTGCGGAGTTTGCATGTTCTCTCCCCCTGTGTGCCACGTGGGATCCCTACCGGGTTCTGTGGTGTCCTGCCATAGCTAAATATATATATATTAATCAGGTGGAACTAGTATTGGTCAAAAGCATACCAATGCTGAAAAATAACTACCTGCAGATTACTCAATTGGGATTGCAAAATAGCCCATACCAACCACACACGCCATTGGCTTCAGTGTTAACCTCTGTGGCTCATAGAGCCAGGCTGAGGCTTCCTCGGGATTCAGTATTAACAACTAGAGCCAGATAACTACTCTACCAGGGATCAGTGTTAATAACAGTGACTCATAGAGCTGGACTAAGGCTTTCAAAGGGTTACATTTAACAGTTTATTCTTTTAGTCAAGAGGGGCATAGAGCCAGAATCAGGCTCCCGTAGGATTTAGGCAGTGGCGCATCTATTGGGTGTGCAGGCAGTGCAATTGCCACCAGAGCTCGCAGGCTGGAGGGGGTCCAGACACCGATCTACATATATGGGGGGGGGGAGGGGGTGCGGTGGAAAATTGTACGGGGAAGGGGGGCGGGGGAGATTTCATTCCTGACGCCACTGCTTCATGGCTGTCAAGCAGGCAGCAGCAGCGGCGAAGGGGATCCAGAGAGGCCGTGTCCATTTTTGGGATTTCTCTGCCATGTGACTGCAGTCTGCTGTGTTTGGGCAGTCATTTACCGGCGGTGTCACCTCCTCGTAAACTCTGGCGCGGCTTAAAGGGGCCGTGCAGCCCCCTTACCACATCACCCCTCCCCACCACCACCACCACTCTCACCCCCCCACCCGCTCCCTGTTAGTAGCACACGTTTCCATAAGCAATAAAACTAAGCAATGTGGAAGAGCCCTATCCCTTCACATCCGTGTTTGGTTCTGAGACCCCCCCCCCTTCCAAAGACAAATATCCTCCTGTCGGCTTACCAGATTTTTATTTATTTAATTAGTTATTGCCTCCATTCATTTTTATAAGTATCAAAGGCATTTGAGCGGAGGTAGGGATTTTAATGCAAGAAAAGTGCGTAACTTCGTTCCATCACACACGGACACTTGCACGCACACCTGCATAGACACTCACATGCACGCACATACATACAAAGACAAAGATCCCCCGTATAGCCTTAACGCACTGTTGGGGTAAGTAATGGTTAGCGAGCACTCCTGAAGGCCGGCACGGCAAGCGAGGGGGTGGGCGGCCAGCACCACACCAGACCGCCTTTGTCCCCCCAGTGGCAATGTTTTTACACACCACACCAGGCACCCATTTGAGGCTGCATTGACCTAGGGAAGGGCCGGAACCAGTTCAGATAATCGTCATTGGTGCTGTCCGTGAGCGGGAAACGAACTCGGGTCGCCAGGTTCATAGCACAACACGCTAACCATTATGCTACCGCTCCCCACAATAATACAAAAAAATGAATACAAAGATCCCCCATATACCCTTAACATACTGCTGGGGCAAGTGCTGTTAGAGAGCACCTATGAAGGCCGGAACGGCACGTGAGGGGGTGGATGGCTAGCACCATGCCCGGGCGCCTTTGTCTCCCTAGTGTCGATGTTTACGCACTAGATACTAATTTTAGGCTGAATCGACCTAGGGGAGGCCCAGGACCGGTTCAGAATATCGTCACTGTTTTTTGGCCATGAGCGGGAATTGAACTCGGGTCTCCCATGTTTGTAGTGCAGCACGCTAACCGCTATACCTCCGCTCCCCACATACATACATACATGCACTCTCACACAGACTCCTGTACAGGGAAGACAACCATCACTCGAACAAACTGTTGGAATAAGTGCTGTGAGCGGGCGAGCACCCTGTGAAATCTAACATGGCGCACCACGGGGTGGTTTGGCCAGAACAATGCCCGGCCATCTGTGTCTCCCTCGTGGGGATGCTCAGCAACAGTTACGATATTCTTCACTGATATTGGTCGGAAGCGAGAATCGAACCAAGGTCGCCCGCAGTGTGCCAACCACTACGCTACCGCACCCTTTACACACACACGCACACACGCACGCGCCTGGGCGTGGGGTGATGCTGCAGTTAATTGTCTCACTCCTGCATGCGCTGTCACCGTCAGCCGCCATCTCTCCACCGCTGCACGAAGGCCTCGAAGCGGTCACCATCTCTCATGATCTCGCGATGCAACAATATCCATCTGGCTTCCACGACACACGGTGGGGGGCGGGGGACGGGGGGCATGGGATGAACTTTGCTATAACTGTAGGCAACCGCCACGGTGTTCCCTCTGTGGTCAAGAAGGGGCATTGCCCCCCGGTGGTCACCATAGCTGTACATATGCACAGCTATGGGAGGTATTAGGGCAGTGATTATAACGAATGTGTTGGGGTTCTGGTGTTACCTCAGCTCTTGCACCACTGCCAACGCAGTATCATAATCACAAAACTGTTTGCCACAGGGCAGGTTCAGTTAATCGAAATCGAGAGGGGGGGGGGGGGGTGCGAGGTGGGCAGAGCTGTCGAAAAAGTGTCATCTCCTCCAGAGTCTAGGGGGGGGCGGGCTGCACTTTGTGAGTGAGACTTTGACACCACTACCACCCACGTCGTGATTGCGAGATCCACGTGGAAAAAAACCCAGAGCAGCTCAAAGGGCTAGCAGGGCACTGCCAGTCACTTCCAGTCATTGCCATAAGGGGTGGGGGGTGATGGTGGAGGGCGGCGATTGTGGACGGGCACCCAGTACTTTGCGGGAAGTGGTAAGGCAGAATCGGGTTTCAAACTCATCGCTTCCTCCTCTTGGAATGATCTACCAGCCCAGTCGGGTTTCAGATGTCACATCCTTACCGCCGATTGGTGATTATAGGATGGTTGGAAATATATCCGTGTGTGTTATTTTTATTTATGACAATCCATATATATAAACTTTTTGTACCTGGGTGGTGTGTGGGGAGGGGGGGAGAAACGCAGCGTCGTTACCCCGGCACGGCCTGGGTATGACACGGTACTCGGCGGCCAGCGTGCACACGACGGCCGCGCGACGTCACCTTTATCGGCCCGGCTCTTCTGAAAAAAATTACACGTGGATCGGCACTGCCTGTACCTGCCTGCCTCACCCCGCGCGTTCCAAGGTCTGCACGGACACCCAGATCTCTCACTCCCTCGCCTCGCCTCCCTCCCTCCCTCCCTCCCCTCGCCTCCCCTCACCTCCCTCTCTCCCCTCCCTCCCTCCCTCCCTCCCCTCCACGCGTCCCTCCCTTGAATAATTTGTTTTATGAAGTTCGCGGGGCTGGTGATCGGCACGAGAGGCCGATGCCCCCCTCCGCCGCCCCCCATGAGGGCGACGGCCCTGGTGGCGACCTCGTGCCGCTGGCCTCGCGAGAGGGCCCTGCCAGAGGGAGGAGGGTTGACTCCCACGCGCGATGTCGAGTTTGCCACGGCGCGTGGGGTTTGCGGAAGAGGAGGGAGAGGAGAGGAGACGGGCAGGGTGCCGGGGTGGGCGCGGCTCTGCACGACGAGCCCCCTGCAGAAAAGAGGAGAGGGGGTTCGGACGTGGCAATTGGGACAGACGCGAAAGTGACAGAAATGGGGAGAGGTCTCTCTCTCTCTTGGAGATAAAGAGCGATAAAGATAAATGCAGAGATACGCAGAGAGAGAGAGAGAGGCGAGCACTGGAGACACACACAGTTAGAGAGAGACATACAGAGTAGACACAAAACGACACGTACAATTAAATACACATTATGACAGAGACGATTTTGGGTAGGGGTCTTGTGCGTGCGTGTTCACGCGTTCAGCACGCACGCATACAGCACATCACAGCGAGTTAGGGAGTGGCGAGGGGGGACCTGCGGGGCATTTTGTACCCTGCCCTTTCGGGGCAGAGCACACGGGGCAAGGACTCGGGGTAAGGTCAGGCTCCCGCGTTCCGATGTTCTCAGTAAAAGTGCTTCTCTCGCGGTGGGAGAGGGGGGGGGGAGATAGCTTGCCGCCACTCTGGGAGGACCAATGCCCTCTGAACGGCACGAAGGCCGCAGTGAGTCTGGCTGATCAGTAACCGGGCCTCTGACCTCTGCCCTAGGCACCCAACTTAAAGCACTCCGGTGCTGGAGGAGGTGGGTGCAACGACCCATCGTTCATCAATTCGTGTAATTTCTTAAGCTCATCGAAATTCCTACTGCCCCACCCCAGTTAGGCCATCGGCAGGTCGCATGCGGTGGGGTAAAGCATGGGTATTATGAGCTCTTCTAACAGATGTGGAATGAATAGGCCAAATTCCCTCTAGAGGGCCTCTCTAGAGCTCCCTCAAGCGGAGACCCTCCCGCTGCACCTTCTCATTCAGTGAGTCCACGTGGTCCTGGAAGCCACTGGTGGCCGCTATAAACATCCCAAAGTTGAAATAAGAAAACGCCATTGGTTCGATGTTTGTATTTGCCCCCTTGAATCGTGACAATTAATCGAAGCGCCAAGGTCAGTGGGGGGAGGGGGAGTGGGGAGAGTATCGAATAGCTTTGTAAATCTTCATACATTCCATCAGTCCTGGGTTACTGGCTTTTGCTTTTCAAAAGTGATTGGCAAATTGATAGATATCCAGACTGGCCCTCGTCACAGTAACGTGGAATTTCCGACGGGTTAGCACGAAATGGAGGTGAGCACAACCAAGTACTGAATTGGGCAAGGGTCACTCTGTCCTAAACTCCCGAGCCAAGGTTTTTACAGCGCTGTTGATAATGAGCCCCAGAGAAATCCCACGGTGCAATGAACACAATTCTCCCCACTCACCGCTTCTTTAGCTGCCGTGTTTTATTGTTTAATTATTTAAGCATTGGGCAGAGTGGTTAGAACCAGAAAGGAATAACGCAACCGGTTGAGTGCGGTACTGCTGCTCTACGATGTGTTTTCGGGCTGCACCGCGTGTTGTTTGGCGTCTTGTCCAACGTTCCGCATGCACGCGCTGGGAGCTTCTTCAGGAAGTGAATAAGCACGCGGTGCATGCCATCATACAGCTATGCAACAGCAGCAGCACAAACGCAGCAGGAGGCAGCGCAGCGCTCGCTGTTCATTTTCGGCGTTGTGTTTGCGCCGCTGTCGCGGGTCCGAGAGCTTTGACTGCGTTAGAGTTGAGCAGCAGCAGCGCGCAGCCGCTGCACACAGCGCGGGAGAGGTGCTGGTGGTTGTGGCACTGCGCGGACAGCAGAGACAGATATCGAAGCAGCGGGTGACATCAGACACTGGCGAGCCGGACACCGAGACAGGCCCGTCGACAGCAGGGGTCGAGAGACAGAGGGGGGGAGGGGAGAGGCTTAGGGTCTCAAGTCTCCTGGGCGGGTGGGTGAGGTCAAGCAGGTTCCCATTTCCTCCACCGGTGCCAGCTCAGAGGCTTTTTATCTCGAGGGCCCGAGGTGCCATTAAGATGCGCTGCATTATTTAGCGCTCGCAGTTTACTCGCGAGATATTTTTAGAGGCGAACTTTTGCTTTCGGATGAATTCGCTGAGGTTTCTGTCCTCCTCGTATAGACGGCAGCGTTGCGTACAACACCTGGCTGGCGAGGACGGCTGATTAAATAAAATGACATTGGCCAGAACACATGGGCCAGACGGCATGACGGCCCATCGACCGGAGGCTGGGGACGGAATGGCAGCCAAAGGAGGGGACGCGCCAATCAGGCCCGGCCAGAGCGGAGATGGAGCGAGATGAGGTCCGCTCACGTGCAGGGAGGAGTGAGATGATGAATGGGAGCCGCGCCGGAACGTGAGGGATGGCGACGGCGTGGGGAGATGTTAATCCAGCAGTAGATAGACAATGGCCAATGATGACGATGGCAAACATTCGTCACGAAGTGACCAAACATCTCAACGCAGATTCCCCGTGATCATTTTTTTATATAGACAAACTACATTTTTGATTTACGTTACATCTCGGAATGAAATAGAACACATTCCGAGAGGGTTGCCCACCCAGGAGACGGAGCGATTTAAATCGGCTCGTGCGCAGGTGCTTGGTGGATCGTTCCATCGCAATGAACCGTAATGGGATGGCGAAGGCTTGGGCAGGCCTCCATCCAATCCAGTAGTGGATAGAGCACGGCTGTTGGCGAGGATGATGACGGTCTCTCGAGACACGAGGCGGCAGTCAGCGTGACCAGCGGGGCTTTGTGGCCGCTCCTGCATCAATCACAGGAAACACAGCCAGAGCCTCGCTCGGAATCCCACGAGATGAGATCCCATGGGATGGAGCCGTCTTGAGAACACACGACCCCCCCTCCCCCACACTCCCCCACCCCACCCTCCACACGCGCCCTGGAGCTATAGCGCAGGTCGTGGTGGGGTAACGCGTGGGCACGCCTTTCTCTTCCAAGGCGTCTTGGGTCTGCGGTGGAAGTCGGACAAAATGAAATGCCCGCCAGCGGCGCCGTGGGCGCGGCGCGGCCGGGCTGCAGCTGGGCTGGAACTCTCCCCGCTCGGGCTCGCGGCCGTAGAGAGAGAAGGTTGAGGGGGGGGGGTCACGTGGCGCCTGCTGGCAGCGAGTCAACTCGCGTAGTTGCCGCACGCGTGTTTGTTTAATGTTCGTTTCAGATCCGAATCTTTATTGTCGTGTTCTTTACGCCTCGCAGTCGGTAGCAGAGCCTCCATTCTCTCGGGCACCCGCTGACTCGCTCGGGCAGCTGCCGGTTGAATAATAACGCCGGGGTCGCGCCTAGCGGCTCGCCTCTCTGTTTGTGTTGCTGCACCCACGCGTGCCCCCTGTCCGCGTGTCCTCCCCGCTCTTTCTTGCTGTTGCTGCTCTTGTTGGTTTTAAAACCCCGTGCATGTCCCCAGCAGCGAAATTGGTTTTCATGCGGCCAGCAAAGTGTTGCCTCTTGCACCGTGTGGCTCGCGAAGAGGGCTTATATATTTATTTGGAGCGGGTACAACAAATAGCACGACATTCTGGTCTTAGCTACTTGGCGTGTGTATCTTCTCCAGCACACACCGCCGACCCCGGAGTTGGTGAAGTCCGGAACAGAGGGAGATATAAAGACGGAGAGAAGCGGAGCGAGGGGGGGATGGGAAATAGAGATGGGGGGTTCGGTAGACAGAGAGGGGTGAATGAAGATAGATAGATGGTGAGAGCGGAAGATGGGCTAGAGGAAAAATAGTGGCAAAAATCAGAGAGGTGGAGCAGAGAAAGATGGGGAGAGGAAGGGTAAATGAGAGGGGAGCGAAGAAGAGAAGGGAGTGGTGGGGGAGGCCGGAGGCCGCCTCAAGTGTGTAGCAGGGCAGCATTCCTGGCGCCGGCACGATCCAGATTCGTCCTCCCGGCGGGCGGGTGGACAGGCGAGCGGGCGAGCGAGGGGAACGCAGCCCGCCGCTGGTTTATTGTTTGGCCCTCGCGCTGCGAGCGAAGCCGTTGAGCCTGCGCCGGTTCCAACCGCACACGCGGCCGGCACCGCCACGCCGCCTCCTCCTGCTCCTCCTCCTGCTCCTCTTATCTTCCATCGCCGAGATGCAGGTCACGCCGCGCGCACCGCGCCGTGTTGGGCAAGGATATGAAGGGGGCAGCCGCGAATAAATGGAAATGACCAGAAAACTGAGGACGCTCTCGGATGTTTCACGCCGGCCGATGGCCTCGCGGGAAATTAACGGCAGCCGAGGGGTGGTTTTGTCAGCGTCTCTGCTGCGGAGGTGCGAGAGACGGGGACACGCGCGTTCATAGAATCGACAAAAGTAAAGGTGAATGACTGCGTCTCCCACGATCGGGGGGGGGGGGGGGCATTGCAAGATGTAAGAACGTGTGCTGTGTTAGCTAATCACAACACGTCGTCCTGGACTGCTGCCTCTCCTGGTCACTGCTGTCGTCTGTCCTGGCCGCTCGGGCACGAACGCTGTGGTCAGGGCATAGGGACAACTGTGTCACAAGCGGGGCATTTCTTTAACGTTCACATTGTGATCAGGGCCCGTGCCTTGATCAATGGGCTAGTTAGTGTCTCCATCACTGAACTGGTGCCGTGATCAATGTGCTAGCGCTCAATGAAGAGCGCAATTGATCACAGCACAGCGAGGAGTGTAGTGTCTCGAAACACAAACACGATTGGCTGTAAGGGAATCCTGTGACGGTGCAGATATGGGCCATGATGACGGAGATTGCGCTATGATTGCACGGACGGCGACTCGCCGTGACCACTGAGACGGAGCCACTGCTGGACATCGCCTCAGGGAGTCCAGGGGAGGCAGGAAGGGGGGAGGAGGTGATGAGGCGGGGTGGGGGTAAGGGGGGAAGCAGAGCTAATCACGCGACTTGGAGGAGGAATGGAAAACCATAATTGGAGCGCTTCCTGCCAAGCTAATTGACTTGTGTTTTAATGTATCTGAGGGGCAGATTAAATCTGAAGCATGCGCGCTGAACTGCAGGTTAATTGCTTTAATGATGATGAGAGAGAGACATTTTTCCCCCTCCCTTCATACGATTTCAAAAGGGCTGGGAAGTTAACGCTTAACGGAATAGGCTTGGTGAGCCGTGCGCGCGGTGGCTCTGGAGGGCACCGCGCGGGGAGTTGCGGCTTGGAGGGGGAAAGAGCTGTCACGCCGTGTTTATGCAGGGCAAAGTTCAGCACGCTTTGACCATTGATAGAAAGAGGTGGAGCGTAGGGGGCATGTGGTTGCGCGTGTGTGTGTGCATGATGTGTGTGTGTGTGCATGATGTGTGTGTGTGTGTGCGTGATGTGTATGCATGGAGAGTGCAGTAGTTGAGCGGTTAGCGCGCTTTGCTACGAACCTGGCCACTCGGGTTCGATTCCCACTCACGGTCCAACACCAGTGACGATTATCTAAACCGGTCCTGGGCTCTTCCCTAGGTCGACACAGCCTCAAATGAGCACCTGGTGCGATGTGTAAACATCGCCACTGGGGAGACAAAGGCAGCCGGGCGTGGTGTTGGCCACCTATCCCCTCGTGTGCCATTCCGGTCTTCATAGGTGCTCGCTAACAGCACCTGCCCCAACAGTCTGTTCAGACTAAACGGGAGATCTTTGTATTTGTCAAGTCTGAAGCTGTGCGTGAATGTGACAGTGTTTGTCTTGCGTTTATTTGAGAGTGTGTGTGTGTTTCTGAAACTGTGCGTGCAAGTCTGTGCGCTCGCGTCTGTGTGGCTGTGTGCCTGCGCGTGTGTGTCGCTGTGTGTCTGCGTGCGTGTGCTCTCTGTCTCCAGCGTTTGTCTTTGTCTGGCTTCAACACCACGTACGCGTTTGCATCCAGAATTTTCTAGGTGTCCTTTTTAAAGCCACGGGTACCCGCATGGACGCGTACGTCTGTGCGCACGTCTGTGTCCGCACGTGTGCTCGGTATGTACTCTTCAGCAAAGGTGAGCGCAGGTCATACCTGTGAAGGTGTGGAGGTGTGTGAGCACACGTCCTTGGCGTGGCAGAGCGTGGCAGAGCGTGGCGTGGCGTGGCTTTGGCACACGTGCCCGCATACCCACACACACACATTGCACTTGCGTGACCGCCTCTCACGTGCTTGCACGTGCGTGAAGTGCAGGTGTGTGTGTGTCTGTATGTATGTGTGTACTATGGAGACAAAGGCGGCCAGACGTGGTGCTGGCCACCCACCCCCCTCGTGTGCCGTATCGGCCTTCGTAGGTTCTTGCTAACAGCCCTTACCCCCGAAAGTCTGTTCAGGCTGTACGGGGGATCGTTGTCTTGTGTGTATCTATGCATGTAATTATTCATTTATCCAGGAGAGGCATAGGGCTGTATTGGGTTTTTATTTTACGTTGATTTCAGCAAATTAGTAGGAGAAACCCGGAGCACCTGCAGCAAACCCACGCGTGCGAGGTGGCAGCATTCTATCCCCGTACAGATGGAAACAGATTGCGATTAGTCCACTTGCTGTACTGCCTTCTCCTGGCAAGCCACGGTTTGGGCACCTCCTCGACCCCCACGGGAAGGGAGTCGATCCACCAACCCTCGCTGCTGCCTCGACAGCGCCGGATTCTAGCCGCCACGTGCAGTGGCCACCCCCGTGTGCAATGTATCACGGCGTGTGTGTCCGTGTGTAAGCGCGTCAGTGCTTATAATAACGATGATGATGAAGATGATGATGGCCTTTAGTCAGGAGGGCCTCGGTGAGCCTCGACACTCCTTCTGGAGGGTCCTACATTGGGTTGTTTGACCACTTGGATTTCAAGGAGTGATTGATTCATTCGAGAGGAACCCGGAGTGTCGGGAGAAATCTCAGCACTTGTACGAGGGGAAAGGACACCCTGGATAGTGGATAGGTCCGCATCAACGATATATTCAGAAACCCACTTTCTGTACTGCCATCTCCTGGCTCCCTCCCAGCACAGCGGGTTTGGGAGCTTCACAAATCTGTACGTGATCCACCAACCCTTGCCTCCATAGACTGGTGGGGCAAGTGGCCGTCAGTGACCACCAATTACACATACATGCAGATTCATACATACATACATAAGTACACACAGGACAAAGACCTCCCATTTAGTCCACACAGGCTGTAGGGGAAAGTACTATTTGCGAGCGGCACGTATGTAGGCCAGCACGGCACACGAGGGGGTGGTGTGGCCAGCACCACGCCCGGCGGCCTTCGTCTCCCCAGTGGCACTGTTTACCCACATCACCAGATGGTCATTTGAGGCTGCATTGACCTTAGGGAGGCCCAGGATAGGTTCAGATAATCGTCACTGGTGGGTGGCCGTGAGCGGGAATCGAACTTTGGTCGCCGGGTTCGAAGCGCAGCCCCGCTAAGCACGACACTACCACTGCACGACGTACACACACACGACGCACGCACCACGCACACACAGAAGAACTCTTTTATGCGTAACCACTCGTGGCCCTGGGGGAAATGAGTCTGACCGTGACGAGCGTCAAACCCCCTGCTTAAAATTAATGGCCCTGGCTCATTAAATTAATGCCACCCCACCACCACTCGCCCCTTTCGGTCAAACTGCCCAAAGTTAAGCAAACAGCCAACGCGGCGTGAAATGCGCGGCCTTAAAAGGACAAATGCATAACAGGCGACGTGTTGGACAATGAGCCATTGTATGCACGTTTAACTTCTTCCGCACCGTACGTAGCCAACCGTGCTAATCGGGGGCGACGCGTGATTTTTACCGTATGAGTAAGTCCTCGTCAGCCGTGGTCTATCCACTGCTGGATGAAGGCCTCCCCAATCCTGCGATATAGTAACAGCGCTGCGCACCAGCTGGTCTACACATCGATGCATCTTCGTCGTCGACACACCCTTACCGAACCACCTTCCCGAACCCCCCACAACTCGGCGCGTCCCGCTCAGGAGCCACCCGACGACCCCACGCTTAATTAACGGCAGCGGAGCAACTAGGACGGAAACGAATGGCTGTTCTTCGCCGCCGTAGCCTCGTTTGGGTCTCCGCGGGGAGTTCTGAGAGCTGAATGTTGTCCCCACCAAGGCAGGGTTTACGACTTTTATTGGCGTGCGCCGGTAGCAAATGCACCCCCCTCCCCCCCCCACAGCAGGCGACCGAAACGTCAGCGCGGAATTGCTGGGCGCTTGCTTTGGTGCGCGCGAGCGGAGCACCGCGCCACACGTGCGCGGAGAGCCGAGGGCGCAGAGCGAGAGGGAGGAGGGGGGGGAAGCGTGACGTCTGCTGATGTGTGTCCGCGTTTTGTGCGTAATTTCTCCCCCTTTTTAAGACGTTCGCGGTTTGCTAAGCGTAGAGAGAGAGAGCGTGCTCACTTAATTGCCTCTAAACAAGACCATAAAGCGCGGCGAAGCGCGGCGAGCCTCCCTCGGTAAGTCACCGGCACCGGCAAACAGAGAAATTTATAAATAAATGAAGCGACCCACCCCCCCCCAGGTAAATAAATAAATATAAACCCCCACCGCCATTGTGGCGCTTTCGTGCTGTTGGGGGCCCGCAATTGATGTTGTGGCCGCTGTTCTTGTTGTCGTGTGGCTGTTGTGGCTGGTGTTGGCACTGGTGTTGTTGTGGGAGCATCTTCTGTTGTTGAGGCTATTGTTGTGACTGCTGTTTGTGGCCGCTGAGTTTGCTGCTGCTGCTGTTGTTGTGTCATGGTGGGGTATGCGATGTTTGGGAACTGCTCCGTACGGCAGATAACAACCATTGGCGGGTGACATCTCGCTTCACAAATCGAATTTGCAATGTGGATGCATTGCTTAGAGCCCCTTGATCAATCGACTGTTGAAGGAATGTCTCCCCACACCAAATTGGTCACGGGGCTTGTTCGACTATAGTCCCCAATGCTCATCATTGTGGCTTTAGTCAAAATTGGGGGGGTGGGGCAGCACTGATCCAGATATCACTGGCGACTGATGTTAGCTGTGGCCAGACATTACACTCAAGACACTGGGTCTATTGGGCTTGCCACTGGACCAACGCATTACCTTGTGCGTTCGTACAATGTCTATTGGTTACCCCAGTCACGTGGTGGTGGGCTATTCACAAGTTGTCCATTGGTGGAGGAGATCGCCGTGATACTAACATAGCCTATGAGCGGTCAAAGATTGGCCAGAGGTTCCTTTTCATTGTCTTAGGATCTGGCCATAAAGTAGCCACAGTGGACAACAATGTGCACGGTTCTGGCTTGGTTGGCCAAATTGTGACCGAAAATTTGATGTTTACGGGTGGTCCGAGTGGCTGGAGGGGACATCGATGTCGGTGAATCCGGTTGGAGGTGGCTGCTCCATGAGCTTAGTTCTCCTGGCGGAGTGGAAGATGGCAGCCTTCACGTGGCCCACTCTGTTCAGTGAGAAATCACAACGATCATGGATCACTGATCTCCCGTCTCCAGAGCAACACCACAAGCCACGCCAACTACCCTCTTCAGGACCAAACAATGCGCCAGATAGGCCCTGGGACAAGGATCTCCTCCACCGAGGGACTCGCCCGGGGGAAGTGCGAGTATCTCGCGATCACGATGATGCCCCCATGACATTGATGTCCTGACGCTCCAGGATGCCCTACATGCCAGTCGCTACCACATCCATGGATACAACAGCACAATGAGCAGTTCCCCGGGGCCCTGCTCTTCACCCAGGGTGCTCACCAGGGGTGCATTTTGCGGGGGGTGGGGGCACAGGGGGCAATGCCCCTCCCAAACAGGACACCTTAACTGATTTATTTTTAGTAGTTTACGATTAAGATTAAAAATGAATAAATTATATTCACCCGCGATTCTTAATGTGAGGGACAAAGTGAACTCCTGCCTCCCAAAATATAGAAGTCAAACTTTGGCGCTCACCCATTCCTCCTCATCAATCTGATCTCACCTTGGGGCCAGAGACGGACATGGCAAGTTCCCAAGGTGGGAGGGCCTCCAAAAATGTCAACTTTTTACATAAATAAAAAATAAAAGTAAACATTCATTGTACTTCCACTGAGAAGATGGGGAGGCTGGAAGGAGCTTGCTTCTAACCCCCCACCCACCGGACCCTCCACTGACAAGGGCAATACAGCCAGGGCTCTGCCTCTGAGATAATGCGAGCTTTATTATTTAGCTTGTTTTTCCCACTGAATTAATTAAAGGGCCGTTTGCATTGTGCGCGCATGGGGCTCCTGTTACGTAACGAGTGGAATGTGCTATGTGTCCCCATTAAGGGTTTCTCTGAGTGAAAGGGCTTTCATGGCCATGAAATCACCACCGTGCGTGTGTCTGAGTGGTGTCCGCGTGCTTGTGTGTGTGTGTGTTACTGTCAGTGTGAGTACGTTCATTTGTATTGGAGGTGGTGCTGGCCACCCCCCCTCTCGTGTGCCGTGCCGGCCTTAAGTGTTCGCTGACAGAACGTGCCCATCAGTCGGTTAAACGCGATATGCGTGGGGTCTTTGTGTCTCGCTTCATGTGTGTGCGTCCATGAAGAGCAGACCTCTGTCTCGTTATGCGTGTGTGTTAACAAAACAAGCCACAGTGATTTCCTGCGCATCTCCTGTTTACAACCCCAAACTAGTCGTGGATATTCCACGTTCTTATGGCAGAGGCAAGTATATCCATTGGACAACTACTGCTGACTTCCCCATAAAGGGACACTTATTTTATCAGCCCCGGAGAGATTGGAACGCGCAATCAGGATTAGAACGCGCAACCTTTACGTTCAATCACTGAGCCACCCATCCGGATTGCGCGTGTGTGCACGTGTCTGTGTGTGTGTCTCTCTGCCCCTGTTCATGTATATACTACAGACGTTAATCCTTCGCCCTGCCTCTACATGCACGCACTGCCTATCTGCATCGAGACGGTGAATTTGCATTTTAGACGCATATCATCGTGTGTATGTGGTGTACATGTTTGTGTGTGTGGTAGCTGCTCACTTACAGCATTTTCCCCTACAGCTTGTGTAGGCTACACAGGGGATGGGTAGCGCCAGTGAAGTGGCGAGCACACTTGCTATGCACTCGGTGACCCGAGGGCGAATCCCACTCATAGCCGACATCAGTGACGAACCGCTCCTGGACCTCTCCTTGGTCGATTCAGCCTTAAATTGGTCTCTTGTGCGGTGTGGAAACATCAGTACAGTACTCGATAGGTACAGACGACCGGGCGTGATGCTGACCACGCTACCCCCCGGTGTGCGCTGGTTTTGGCCATCACAGGCACTCGCTAGCAGCACTTGCCCCAACAATCTGATAAGGATATACGGGGGATCTTTGTCTTTGTATTATTACGTGTGCACGGAGGAGTGGCGGGGCTCAGGCCATCAATTGTTTTTCGTTGTGGTGTGCATGCAGTGCGAGTCGAACCCGTGTACGGCAGGGGCGGTGGCAGGTGGATTACGTGGGGATTGTGGGGCGACCGCTAATGCCCCCTCCTGCCGGTGCCAACTGCCGCAGCGCGGCTGCCGGAGCTGCCGCGGCATCGGCCCTCTCACCCGCGCCCGCTCAGCTGCGTCAATTACGCGTGACGCAAACATTAAACCTCGCATCGAAATTAAAATTCGCCGAGATAGCTTGCGTCGTATTAATTCTCGCGCAACACGCCGCTTTCGGGATCGCTGTTTGGCTAAGTGATGAACAATGGTGTACGCATTAATGAGCCCTTAGCGGTAATTAGGCTCCTAACGTCACGGAGACACTCAAAAGGTAATAACGCAGCGACGAACAATATTAGCTCATTATCTCGGCAGAAAGCGACAAGTCCAAGATCATTACGTAGGAACGTGCGGATTAATTACGCCGCTGCGGCGCGTGCGCTGTTCGCTCCGCACGATCGCCACGGTGTTTATGCCGGGCAAGCGCGCACGCCGGGATCGCTCCGCCACGTCACCCCGCACCCGTCGGGATAGGCGCCCTCTCGCACACTTCCCCCCGCACTGCCGGGAGATTAATCCCGAGGCGGGCGGTCACAGGTGATTCGCACGTGGCTAAGGTCTGCTGGCGGATGAAATGTTGGCTGACCTCTACGTGTCTTCGCCCCCCGGGTCTTAATCCCAGTGTGCTTTGGCCCAGAGCCAGGCTGCGACGCCCGCACACGCCCGAGCCCGTCGCGACACCCGAGCGAGATGCAAGCAGCAGAGCGGTGGGGGCGTGGGGAGGAGGGTGGCTGGTGGGGGGGGGAGCAGCCGTAAATCATCTGAAAGGCGTTTAAAAGTCACGACAGCGAATTCACCGACGGTGCGCAAGAAGAGGTGGCACGTGTGGCAGGGCGAGGGTTTGGGGGTTTCCGTGCACTCGCTTTCCTGGGTGCTGGGCACGGCGCCCCCTGCCCCACGATGATGATGATGACGATGATGCGGTGGAAACTCCCGCTTGATGTCGAGGGGATGCGGCTCTAACGCGCGTGTGTGGCGTTCACCTCGTGCAAAGGCCCCGAGTCAGTGCTGACACTTCCACTTGGTGATGATGGAGGTTGAGGTCAATGCTGTTCCGGAAATTATTATGGTGTGCCACATCCATCTCATCTTATTTTGACCTCGTCATTTTTATAAACGTGTTCATTAGATCGTAAGAATACAGGGTAGAGTATTACACGATGATGATTATAATAGATAGGTGTAGTGTGTACTCCAGTGGTAATGCCTTGCGCTGAAAACCCCTACTGCAAGGCAGCCTCGAAGCATTTCGTTAAAATACCGAGCGAGAAAATGAATCCCTGGCGACCACTTTTAACCTCCCACAAATCTGACTTGGTGTTTGGTCCGCCCGGTGTCACTGGCTCATGCGGCTCCGGCCGTCGCCACTCGGAACTCTGCCCCGTGTGGGACCTGTGGACGCTGCATCCTCCCGCGCCAAATGGTTGCAGATCGTCAGCGGTCGTGCCGCTGCTGCTACTCCTCCTCTTCCCGCAAATCAGTGGTCATTTGAACCGCCCTCGAAGGATGATGATCTGCGTCGACAAAATCCGGTAGTGGCCTCGGAATGTCCGTTCCCTGCTGCGAGCGGCGAGACGTCTCCAGGTGGCAGTAACGGCGGCCGCGACGCTCGCTGAGTTGGCGACGGGAACGAGCGTTGGAATGCGGGACCCCTCCCACGCAGTCGTGAGGCGCGGGGTGAATACGTACGTGATCTACAGTTCCCATCTCAATCCACTGCTAGATGAAGGCCATGAATGAATAAATACAAGGAGAAAGTGCTGTGGAACCCCCCTCTAAAATGTATTTGGCTTCCTTTTCCACACTCGCCAGACGTCTTGGAAGAGGTGGGAGGACCCGCACTCTGCCCAACCGCAAATGGCCCACGCCTATCGACAAACTGTATTGGGCCTATTTACACCACACTGGGTGGACAGAGCGCGGCGGCGGCGGTGGTGCTGGTGTTAGTATCAGTGGTGGGTTAGAATTAAGAAACTCGTGCCATTATTTCAACTGCCGCACCGGGGCATTTGCTGGAAGCTGCCACCTCTGCCTCACACAGGTGCAGCGAGCCAACATCCCTAAGCGCCGTACCGCGGCAGGACTCACCCCCCCCCCCCTCCCGTGAATGCAGAACATTCATCTCTCCCCCTCCCCCCTCGTTGTGTCCACCCCCCCCCCCCCCCGCATCAGGATAAGTCCGACGACGACACGGAGGACTCGCTCCTCGCGGCGCTCGCCGAGGGACTGAGCAGCATCGATGGCATCTCTTGCCTGGACGGCATCGGCGGCCTGGCGTGCAGCCCGCCGGGAGGGGCGTGCGGCGACGGCGGCAGCAGCGGCGGCGACGACGACGAGATGGCCTCGCTGCACACCCTGGTGGCCGCCGCGCGGCCCATCGCCGCGGAGACGGCGGACACCCCGGCCGAGGAGGAGGAGGAGGAGGGCGACGAGTGGCAGGAGTTGGAGGAGAAGCAGCAGCGGGAGCCGTCGCTGGTGAGAGCGATGGAGGGGGGCACGACGGAGGGAGGTGGCGGGCAGCCGCGAGGGTTTGTGGGGGCCTCCGGGGCCCCCGGAGCCTGGGATTGACGTGGCATTTACATAATTATGGCTTCTGGAGCCCAAGATCGGTATCGCGAGGCCCCATGAAGGAGAGCGATTCCCGAAGTGGCCGCATGGTCTCAGCGCGCTTAGAACATGGTCAGCGCTGATTTTGAGAAGTAAAAAGAATCGCTCGAAAGAGACTCTGGCACTAGTAGCTTGCACCATCGCAGCCTCCTCTAAGCCGCGTGGTCAGCGTGGAGCAGTAGAACAACAAACCCTCCTCCGGGGTTTGTCTGCACCTTTAACCTTCCTACCGTCCTCTCAATGCGGACTCTGGCTCTGTAGTAAAAACCTCTCCCCCTCTCTCACTCCCTCTCCCCGCGCAGCTGAAGAAGTTGCTGCTGGCGCCCGCGAACACGCAGCTCAGCTACGAGCACCGCGTGGGGGGCAGCGTGCGCTGCCGCGGCGGCGGCTCTGGCGCCACCGCCGCCGCCACCGCCTCCTCCGCCCAAGCCGCCGTCAGGCCCCACAAGCTGCCTCTGCCCCTCAAGGTGAGCGACCCGGCCCGAGACCGCCACCGCAGTGACACGGGAGGGGGGGTTGGGGAGGGTTCTGGCGAAGGCTGTCGCCCAGGCGTGGGTCTGTGCCCCACCGTGCTCACGGTGGACCGGTGGCACCGTGTGCCACGATGCCCACGGGAGGGCCTGGGGTGGCGAGGCACGCCGCTCCACACGTGTCACCTGTCGACGATGCCAGCAGGTGACGCACGCGGAGCGTTTGTAAGCCTCGCCGGGTCTCAAGACTTGCTTTGCAAGAGCGGCCCGCAATTGAGATAATTTGACCCAGTTCCAGCGTCACAACGCGGCTGCATTCATCTCTTTAGTCAGTGCTGAGGCAGTGGCGGAAACTCTGCATTCCCATGACGGTGGCAGTGATTGTCCACATGACGAGCGCTGCCCGCAAAATACAAGCCACTGCTGTCAAGAGGCGAATCGCCTCCAAAGCTTTCCCATGCGTTTTTTTTTTTTACATCGAAAAAAAAAGCCACGCATTGAGTTGCGGTGGATTTCGATACGATCTGGAATTGCAAATAATCAACAGCGAGCGCAAGCGCGCGTCATTAAAACGCGGTCGCCCTCTCGTGCAAATCGCACAATTGAATTCGGCCTCAGCCCGTACGCCCGTTCCTCGCTCGCTAGCACAGGGGTTATGGAAAAAAACATTTCTCACCACCCTTGTGTGGGCTACTGGCAGGGGGGATAGGAGGGAGGATCGGCGGGGGGTGGGGGGTAGGGGGAGATGGAGGACGGGGTGGGGAGGAGTGGTGGGGGCATGCTCTCTTGCATCACTAGATACCCTGGACACCCTTGTGACTGAGACGTTTTCCATCTCAAGGGGATTGTCCACGTGGAATATTTTCATGAATGAATTAATCAAAGTAACGTGCAACAGAATGGGTTATACCAGCACAAGGAGCAGGGGGCGGGGGGGTGTTGGCTCCTGCTGTGGAACTGGGGCAAGCGATCCACGACATCGCGTTGCATTAACGAGTGGACCCAAGGTCCCGATTAATGAGTCGAGGACCCGATTAACCATTATTCTGCACGTGTTCCCTCTGCCTTGGCGACGGTTGCCACCTCCTCCCCTTGCGCTACAATAATAACGGCGACGATGAACGGCACGTGTATCTTGGGAGGACGGACAAAGAGTATCTTTACAAGAGTGGAGTAAGGAGATCGTCTCACGTGGTGGACTGTTGCTATCCGCTACGCAACTGGCAAACAAGTTGAATGTCGCCGGGAGGACTCGCAGATATCCCAGCGCAAACCGCTGCTGCCTCTACGCGAGGACGGTCCTGGGAAGACCAGGGCAGGTGGTGGCCACCCCGGCCATGGACTAACTCGAACCTCATGCCACGACCTCGGTTTGGCGAGTTCCCTTCAACCAGCTGCCACGACAAGAATCGCTTTAATTACTTTTTTATGGAGAACTGTACATGTGTAGTGGTGATACGCGCTGGGTGTATACGTCGTGTGCCAGCGCGTATGTACGGGTGTGTGTGTGGTGACGCGCGCTGACGGGGAGGAGCAGGCGTCAGTGCGCGGGTGGGGGTAGTGCTGCTGATTGGCTGTGTGCCGGTGACGCGCTGAGAGGGAGTGATCGGGTGGCAGCGCGGTGTGATTGGTCGGGGAGTGGAAACACGCGCTGGGCGGAACCGGATCGTAGAGATAGCGCGTGGTGATTGGGTAACTGAGGAGCGGTGCCGACGTTGAGGTCCGCATCCGCTCCGTCTCCCGGGAAGAAGAGATATATAAGGTGATGCACAGAGGAGTAGGGGGAGAAGTGGAACCATCTAAGAATGAAGACGAAGGTGCAGAGATAGAGCCCGGAGAGGAGAGTAAAGGAGAGTAATGGAGAGTAGAGGAGAGTAAGGTATAGTGTGTAGCCAGAGAGAGAGAACGGTCTACACGAGCTGAGTAATGTATAGTGTGTAGCCAGAGAGAGAGAACGGTCTACACGAGCTGAGTAATGTATAGTGTGTAGCCAGAGAGAGAGAACGGTCTACACGAGCTGAGCGATGTATAGTGTGTAGCCAGAGAGAGAGAAAGGTCTACACGAGCCGAGTATGCATACGGTGTAGCCAGAGAGAGAGAAAGGTCTACACGAGCCGAGTATGCATACGGTGTAGCCAGAGAGAGATGCAAAGTCTACACGAGGCGAGTGGAGAGTGTAGCAGAGGCGCAGAGTCTACACGAGACGAGAGAAGAGTGTAGCCGAGGCGCGGAGTCTACACGAGGCACAGAGAGCCAGCAGCACAGAATCTAAGAGAGTCAAGAGAAGCGTAGGGCGGAGAGAAGAGGTCACGAGTTGTACCGTTGTATGGTGACCGCATTGTGAAGAAGAGAGGCCACGCGTTGTATCGTTACAAGTCAAGATTTAATAAAAGAAGTGTGTTCCCGTCAAGGAGTTTCCTGCCGTCATTTTCCAATACTTCACATGCAATGAGCAGAGGTGTGGACTCGAGTCATGTGACTTGGACTCGAGTCAGACTCGAGTCATGAATTTGATGACTTGCGACTCGACTTGGACTTGCATAACAATGACTTTGTCCCACCTATGAGATGTGGACTCGAGTCATGTGACTTGGACTCGAGTCAGACTCGAGTCATGAATTTGATGACTTGCGACTCGACTTGGACTTGCATAACAATGACTTTGTCCCACCTCTGGCAATGAGGCCCGTTGAGGCGTGTAATACATCACTCCTTTTTTGTAAAGGCAACCTGCGTTATGTTAAGCAATTTAGAATACAATAGAATATTTAAGAACATTAAAAATGTAACGGATCTCGACTATATATGCAGCAATCCTCTTCTTGTTTCGTACGACCTAATCGTTGCAGAGCAACGATTACTGGTTCAGCTGTGAGTGATGTAGCCATTCATTTGCTTTGTCTGAGAGTTGGTTAATTGCTTATATGGTACACCCACCCACACAGCCACTCATCCAATCACTCACGCAACTACTCGCACACCCATCCACTCGCCCACCCACCCACTAAACCCACTCACTCACCCATTCACCCACCCATCAACCCATTCATCGAATCACTCACCCACCCACTCGCTTACCAACCAGCTTCACCAACCACCTTCACATGTATATTTGGCAAGTGCCTCGCCACAGGCGCACACAGGAGAGTCTCTGCTTTTACTCTCGTGCGTTCAGGATATTTGCCGATTAATTCAAGACACATTGTTTCGATACATTGAAGATCGCGATGAAGACGAAGGAGACATTTGTGGAATCCCCGAATAAAATTCCATCCCTCCCCTCCCCTCCCTCTGTCGTCGCAGCCAAAGCCTCTGCTGAGCGGGAGGTCAGCGCCAAACTGCACGGAGCTGCTGCGCTACCTGTGCACGGACGAGGACCCGTCGCCCTCGCACTCTGAAACTCGGGCCACCCGGGGGGGTGGCCGGCCCAAGAAGAAGGCGGCGGCGGCGGCGGCCACGGCCACGGCCACGGCCACGCAGCCCCAGGCGACGCAGGCGGCGAGACTCACGTACAGAGAGGGTGCGGGCCCCTCCCTAGCCTAGCGCTGGCGCCGCTCCTGCCGGCGGCCATCCTCGCGGCATTTCAGCGGTGTTGCTTTGAGTTGGAGTTTCACTCTATTCTTTCTCTCTCTCTCTCTCTTTATTCACGTTTTTTTCGTTTTTTAAATTTTATTTCACTAATGTTTTAATTTTCTCCACATTACAATAACAGCCATCTGTTGCTGAGTTCATGATTTAGTTTTTTATTATAATTTGCATTTTTGTCCCCCCCCCCCCCCCATTTTTGCTTTATTTTTCTTAATATCTTCTTTTTTTAGTTTTTTGCATTTATCTTCCCTCTTTTGTGTGTGTGTGTTTTTGTTTCAGCCAAAGCACCCAGCCTGTCCTTGCCTCTCACTCCCAACTCCCCAGGGTAAGTGCCATGATCACCCCGTTTGTCTTTCTTGCCGACCGTGGCGGAAATTCTCCCTCCACTGCCCAGCGCTCACCGCTCCATCGTTTCGCTTTTTTGCTGAGCGGCCGGGTTACCGGGGGCCGTTCATCAAACCCCCCCCCGCCTCTCTCCCACTCCTTCCTCCGCCCCCTCTCCCGTTGCAGGGAAGGCAAAAGCTTCTCCTCCTCCTTTGAAAACAAAACTTTGGACAGGACGCTAAGCGCCGAGCTCTCCAGCACCGCCGGTAGGCTGCGCGCGTGTGCTTTGTGTGTGTGTGCGCACGGACGCGTGCGTGTGCCTTGTGTGTGTGTGCGCACGGACGCGTGCGTGTGCCTTGTGTGTGTGTGCGCACGGACGCGTGCGTGTGCCTTGTGTGTGTGTGTGCGCACGGACGCGTGCGTGTGCCTTGTGTGTGTGTGTGCGCACGGACGCGTGCGTGTAACTTGTGTGTGTGTGTGCGCACGGACGCGTGCGTGTGCCTTGTGTGTGTGTGTGCGCACGGACGCGTGCGTGTACCTTGTGTGTGTGTGTGTGCACGGACGCGTGCGTGTACCTGTGGAGTTGGCGAGCACGGCGCTCACGCGCTGCGGTAGTGTGGTCAGCGCCGTGGTGGCTGGGCGCGTCCATGTTTCCCCAGCGCCTTTAAATGAGCACCTGGTACTCGTTTAAAGGCTGCGTCAGACATCACTTGCCACTGATGATGGCTTCTCCTGGGTCGAATCAGCCTCAAATAATTACATGGTACGGTGTGAAAGTGTCGGTATTCGACAAGAAAGAGAACTGCAGCCTTCATAGTTGCTCTCTCATCAGCGTTTGCTCCACAAGTCCGTTGGGCTGCATGGGGACCCTTTGCCATTGTATGTGTGCGTTTGTGTGTTTGTCTAAAGGGGACCGTGTTAGCCACCCACCCCCTCGTGTGGCGTACCGGCCTTCATAGGTGCTTGCTAACAGCACTTGCCCCAACAGTCTGTTCAGGCTATACGGGGGATCTTTGTCTTTTTTTTGTGTTTGTCTAAAAGGCTGATGGTGGTTATCATGGTTCACGGGTGGCAGAAACCCCCTAAGCCTTCCAAATCGATGGGGTGCTCGGTCTTTCATTTTCATGGGCCAGCGCTCGCGAAAAAGAAAGGCATTTTTGGCGTGAGCGAGCGCCCCGTTTCCACTGGTCGGTTTACGCGTCGTGGTGGCAGCGCGGCCATGGCCGGCACCAGGGGGTGGCTGGCCCCGCCGAGCACGCGACGGCGCGAGACGCGGTGGGAGATGTGGTGGGAGACGCGGTGGGAGACGCGGTGGGAGACGTGGCGCTGAAACGATGGCGGTGGCCACGGTGAATGGCAGCGGCTGATAAGGGGCTCCAAGCGGCACGATGGGCGGCCCCGCGTGGTGATGGATTCTCATCGCCGGTTTCGGATTTATTTTTCTTTACCCTGCTCAGGCTTTGTAAAAAGACACCAATTTATTTTTTATTAAATAGGGGAAATTTAGTATGCATGGCACCTCAAATGCAGTGTAAATAATCCAGTTTTTTTTCTTCCTCCGAATGTGTACAAAGAGATGCATTTTCCTAATCCGATGAGGTTTTTTTTTTTCGAGAATTCCGCGGACCGCGTGGTATTTTTATGATTTCCGTGACATCTGTGAAATCGCGAATTTACGTGCTAGGCGTAATCACTGGGGACACAGCCGGACCCACGGTGGAAAACCCGGGGAGCCGACCAATCCCCCCCCCACCCCCGCCTCTCGTCGTTAGCGAGCGGGCGCCACGACCAAGAGCGATGGGCCCAAGTCGCCGGCATCAGCCGAGGTTGCAGAACTTTCTTGAACGTGAAAATTAAGAAGTAGCGCTTTTGGTCGTCTTACGTGTGGTAAGAGGCGGGGTGGGGGAGGGGGGCAAGAGAATCGGCCAATTGTTATCGCGAGCGGGGAAGGTGTCGGGACATGAGTCGTAATCGTCAACTTTGATTTTGGCAGGAGATAAAAAAAATACAATATTGAAGTTGATTTTGTTTAAGCATTTCAGAACTCAAGAGAGCATGGTGAGTTCTCATTTGCAAGGGTTACCTGAGCCATTAGTCTTCCAGTAGGGGGCGATGATTGCTGCTGCGTAATCCCTGATTTGCATCATTTGCGGGTAAACTTTCAAATTTGACACAGTTCAACCGTGAAGCCGGCACACGATGATGGCCCGCTCCTACGAACGACGTTAGGTGGATCTTTGACGCCCACTTGGAAGTGCCGCGAGGCGCGTAGCCTGGTGCGCAAGAGCCTCCTGCGTGAAGATTGCACGTTTGATCTCGAATTCATGCTGATTAAACAAAGCAACACAAATTCTGAATAGATAAGCATCAGAGTGAAGCAGTCAAATCTGGCCACAAATACAAATGCGGAGTAGATAGGACATCTAAAAGCAGTTGCATTTTGAAAAAATTATTTGGAATCGAAAGGAAATCGGCTGAATTTAGAACAGGCAGCGAGAAAATAACGCGGAATATGATTAGATGTGATGAGACAAGACGGAGAGATGAAGAGCAATAGCAGAGAGACCCGGTCACTCGTTCTGCCGCCTTTGGCGACGCAACTTCTCACCTTCCCCGCACTCGGCTTCCACCCTGCCCCGTCAAGACGTGGGTTCAATTCCCGCCTGTGGATAATAAAAAAAAACACACATCAGTGGGCCTCCTCTAGGTCGACTCTGCCTCAAATGAGGACCGGTGACCTCCTCTTACAGGCGCCGAAACCTACACCTGTCGCTTCGGGCTCCCGCGCCTGCCTTGGACGATGGGCCTTTCTGCCTAGGGGGGAAAGGCGGGGTCGGAAGGGTGGGTGGGTGGGGGGAGCTGTCGCATTCCTCGTGCGGAGCGACACGGCCGGCGCGTGTAAGACAAGTGCATCGAGGGCCACATCTGCCGTGCGCCGCTGGGAGATCCGTGAGCGGGCTCCTTCTGGGAGCGGCTGACAAACGGCTTCCTGTGGGAGAGCTCAGAAATAACCAGCGCGCAATTAGCTCTCGGCACGCGCGTGCACCCTCGGCGCGGTGGCAGTGGTGCGTGCGAGGTGCTGCGAACCCGCTGACCTCAGTTCGATTCCCGGCCGTGGACGATGCGATCAGTGGCCCGTTACATCTGAACTGATTCATGTAACACATTCACTTTCATCCATTTCACGTTCCAATAGTGCTGCTCGTTTCCGGCCTCTTGCCAATGCGCTCAGCATTTGCGACAACGAGCATATGAATTGGCCGCTGAACGTGAGCACGTGATGATGACGATGTTGCGTGTGCGGACGTCGTCACCGCGGAGACGACGTCTTGCCGGGAGCGCGCGACGCTCAACTCCGTGTCCCACGTGCGCCGCGACGGCCCCTGTGGCCGCTCGCTGGCGGCACTTGCCCCCCACGCGCTGCGACGGCTACACAGGGGAGCTTGCCTTTGTACAGCCCTCGCGGCGGTACCCGTTCCGCGTGTCGGCCGCCGCATCCAGCGGTGCTGCCCCGCGAGCTCTCGGCCGCTCGCCCGATGGCACGGCTAATGGGCTCATGGGATTGGTGGCCGGCGCGTTCCGGATCAGGAGTGGGGGGGAGGTGGGGGGAGGTGAACCTGAAGCAGCGCTGTGCCGAGCCAGGGCCACGTGCCAAGCGGGGTCAGCGGCCGACGGGCGGTAGCGATTCTGCGGACTGTGCCTCCCCCCACCACCGCCCCGCTCAATTAACATGCCCCCCCACTTCCCCCCATCGTCTTCACCCAATCCCATGTGCTCAAGCGCACGCCACCCGTCGCAAGAGCATTGCTCTAAAACGGAAACGGATATGTTTAATGGGTGACGTTTCAGGTCATGGCCCTCCTTCAGAGCGCAAGGGACTCACCTGCAGATCACAGAGCTCGGACAGTGCCGTCGATGCGACCGCCACACTTTGCGATCGCTTCCTTCCTGTTACCAGATCCAGGGGCAATTGCACAGAGAAGGGCGGGGTGGGGGGGTTTACGATCTCCAAGGCTTGACCCCTGCCCCCCCCTGTTTAGTGCAACTCCCCCCCCCCCCCTCTTAGTGCCCCCTGTTTGTTGTGTCCCAGATATAAAAAACTCACCGCCACTCACAGAGCGAGCCGAGCCTCAGCCTCCCTCGCGACCCAGCCAGGGGCTGCGGGTTAGAGGGGGGCAGGGGGGGGGATGTCGCATAATCGGCAGGGAGGGCGGGGGGGGATGTCGCATAATCGGCAGGGAGGGCGGGGGGCAGGCTGTGGGTCCAGAGAGGTGGGGGGGGGGTGGATGGGGGGGGGAAGAGGCTGGCTGTCGGAATTGGTGGTTCCTCCCGCACGGCGCTCTACTTTTTTGAACAGACCTCCGATGCATGTCGGTCAGACGTGCTCCATCCCCCCTTGCCACCCGCCCCTCCCCAAAGCCTCCCTTCCCCTCCGCGCGTCGGGGTTTATTGCCACGGAGAAGGAACATCTTGTTCCGATTGTGAAAGTCAAATTCGAGCGCAGCGGAGAGCCCTGGGTTGCAGAGCCGCCGCTTCAAAAAAATGCCAGCTGCCGGGAGCAGCCACGCCGTGGCTTCTCTCTCTCTCTCGCATCCTGCACGAAATCTTTTATTCGTTTTGCTCCCCCATTAATTATTTTGCCGTTGCCCTCCCAGCACGAGCTCCCCGGGCTTCCGCCGACAGCAGCTGACCGGCAAACAGCTGATCCTTTACGCACGCTACTCGTAGCCGGCTCTCGTCCGTCCGTCAGTCAGGGTGCCCCCTACCCGAATTCCCCCCCCCCCCCCCGAATCCCGCGCCGCCGGTGGCTAATGTTGGAGCGGAGCATGTGTCTGTGCCACCGCCGGCACGGCCATTAACATGCCGTACCGAAATAGCCCCCCCCCTGCCCCCCCCCCCCCCCCACCGATGTACTCCACCGCAGGGTGCCGGAGAAGAGGTGGCGGGGGGGGGGCGACAATGTGAATTGAAAGACGTTGCTGCCTTTTGTGCGGAGCGAATGCACGAGCGCATTATTTATTTAATAGTTTATTTATGGCACTAATCGCCTCGGCTCGCGTTGCCATGGCGTGGAAAATGTAAACGCTAACCCGGTAGATTTACCGGGCCCTGCATCCCCCCTCAACTCCAGCCTAACACCCCCCCCCTCCCCACCAGCCACCCCACCGCCCCGTGCTCCAAGAGTGGTGAAGGGGTCCACGCGACGGTGGTGGTGATGATGGTGGTGGTGATGGTGATGGTGGTGGTGGTGTTGGGGGTGGTGGTGATGATGGTGGTGGTGATGATGGGGGTGATGGTGGTGGTGGTGATGATGGGGGTGGTGGTGATGGGGGTAGTGGTGATGGTGGTGGTGGTGATGATGGTGGTGGTGGTGATGATGGTGGTGGTGGTGATGATGGTGGTGGTGGTGATGATGGTGTTGGGGGTGGTGGTGGTGATGGTGGTGGTGGTGATGATGGTGGTGATGATGGGGGTCGTGGTGATGGTGGTGGTGGTGATGATGGTGGTGGTGGTGGTGATGATGGTGGTGGTGGTGATGATGGTGGTGGTGGTGGTGGTGATGATGGTGGTGGTGGTGATGATGGTGGTGATGATGGGGGTCGTGGTGATGGTGGTGGTGGTGATGATGGTGGTGGTGGTGGTGATGATGGTGGTGGTGGTGATGATGGGGGTGGTGGTGATGGGGGTGGTGGTGATGGGGGTAGTGGTGATGGTGGTGGTGGTGATGATGGTGGTGGTGGTGATGATGGTGATGGGGGTGGTGGTGGTGATGATGGTGTTGGGGGTGGTGGTGGTGGTGGTGGTGGTGGTGATGATGGTGGTGGTGGTGATGATGGGGGTAGTGGTGATGGTGGTGGTGATGACGGTGGTGGTGATGATGGGGGTGGTGGTGATGATGGTGGTGGTGATGGTGGTGGTGATGGTGGTGGTGATGACGGTGGTGGTGGTGATGATGGTGGTGGTGGGCGAAACGAGGGGAGGGGGGTGGAAGGTCGATTCTCACCCCCTCGCGACCCGACATTATTTAACCTGGATTAATTGGGGCAATGTATTGACACTTACCTAATTAACCCTGGTTAATTAGTCAGCTTTGGGTGTGACGTCATACCTCATCCGCTGATTTTGCCGAGGATGGCAAGGGAGAGGGACACCTTCACCCACCGTGCCCTCATCGCGGCTGCCACATGCGGCGGTGCAAGGAGGGAGCGGTGGTGAATGCGATCGCATGGGACCCCGGTGTGGGGGCAAGGGGGCCTGGGGGGGGGGGAGCTAGAGCCATGTACTTGACCCCGTGAACCCTGGGTGGGCACCTCGTTGAGAGATGGCGAGACAGAGAACGAGTTTGGTGAAGTTGTTTTCGGCGATTTTTTTTTTGTGGCGATGACGACGGAAGGGAATTCGCTGATTTGGCCCCCTGCACCCCCCCCCCCTAAAACGAGGAACAAATGTCCACGTTCGCACCTGTACCGAGGGGCATACAACCACACCGTGAATCATTTTGTAAGGAAAACATAGCGCTTCAGTTAGAATTGTTTATTTTACCGTTGCGAGCAGCGGGGATTTGTTACAGCAAACATTTACATGAACTTTATTTTGCTCCCGAATTTAATGAGTTTTTAAATATTCTAATTTTCCGAACAGAGCTAATGGCATCCATTATTCATAATTGTCACGGAGCATATCCTCGCGTCAAACGATTACCACCATACACACAGACAGACACCTAGAGACACCAACAAAAACGACCAACGTCACCACGAAGTGGCGGCGATGTGACCCACGGCGCTTGTGCCATGCTAGGTGTACCTTGAGGCCACGTGAAGTGACCTCACAGTAGAGGTCACGGAACAGACCCAGCAGGTGCCATGGGTTGACTGACACTACTGGCAGACACACCAACTGTGCTCCGCACCGTACCAAAGGTCTGCGTTTCAGCCGCCCGGGGCTCTACCACGCTAGTGAAACACAAACGTGGCCACCGGTGTGGCTGCACGAGTGTCCCCCGCCGATCGCGGTGATGGATATGTATGAATGTATCTTTATTGTGCCACCCGTCCCCCCTCCGGTTCCAGGACTAACGCCGCCCACCACACCGCCACATAAGCAGCAGCACCTGGACTCGCTCCTGTCCTTCCGCGCCAGCAAACACAAGCAGACGGCGCTCGGCCGCTGCGAGAGCGGCGCCGCCAAGCGCGTGCGCGGCTCCCTGGTGGTGGCGTGCGCCGGCGGCGCGGCCGGCGGGGTCGGCGGGCGGGCGCTGGAGCAGAGCGAGCTGTACGCGCAGCTTCGCAAGGCCATGGTGGGCAAGCCGGCAGGGCAGGGCGCCGGCGGGGAGCGACGTGTCGGCAAGAAACCCAGCCCGCGCCTCTTTGGCGACCACGACTACTGCCAGGCGGCGACGGCGGCGCCGCGGTGCGTCCTGATCGCTCCTCCGCACGTCGGCCACGCGCACCATCGGCAGCACCAGCGGCGGCCGACGCCGGCGGCGCCCGCACCCGTGCTCGCGGTGACGCCGGCCGCGGCGCCGGCGCAGACGCTCGCGGCGGCACCGTGGGCGAGGCGGGCGGCGCCGCGCGTGCGTCGGGACTCGCTGCGCTCCGAGGTCTCGGCGGAGAGCTGCGAGGCGGCGGAGGAGGAGGCCGCCGCCCGGCGGAAGTACGACGGCGAGCGCCTGTCCCAGTGCTCCTCCTCGTCCTCCTCGGGCGTCTTCGACTCGGACGACGAGGACCCGGAGGAGGGCGACGCCGAGAAGCTCCACCGATCGGGGAAGACGGCGCCGCCGCCTCCGCAGCAGCCGCCCTGTGTGCCGGCGCGGCCCGAGCCCGGCCGGGAGAGCCGCTCGGCCCCCCGTGTCTCGCCGGAACTCGATGTGCAAGAGCCCGGCGGGTTGCGGCAGCGACGGAGAGGAGGGGATCGACACGCGGGGTGGTGGCGGACGCGAGCGTCGCCGCGCTGGGGGGTGGGAGGGGCCATCCCCCGGCGCCGGCGGCGGAGGCTGGGGCTCGCAGCCGGGCTCCCCGGCAGCCAGCCCCCCGTGCCGCGACTCGCCTCCTTTCGTGATGTCGTCGCCGTCCTCCCCGCTGCAGGCGCGCGCCCACGGGCACGACCGCTCGCGCTCCCGCTCCGGATCGCCGCCAGCGTATGGCAGGTACGACCGCCCCACTTTTCCTCTCGCCCACCCCTCCCCCACCCTGCCACCCCCGCCGGAGCCCCGTATCGTCTCTGCCAGACAGGGGGGTTGATTCCAGAACCTGGTAATTGGAAGGGGGGCAATGCGGGAACTCAACTATTCACATGCTCCATGTGAATCTCCACGAGGGGCAGCCGGATTGAGATTCAACTTAAACATGTATTTTTATTACAACTGCAGTGCAATTTGGCTTTGTGTAGCATCCAATTGCAACTGCACCTCGAGGACTGTAAGAGCAGACCTTGGAGGGCAGGTGTCGACGTTGGGATATGGCAGGGGGACGAAAGCGACGGCGAGGTGTGGCATCTATGAACTCGAACTAATCGAAGGTGACCCACCGGTTGGCTCGGAGGTCAGAGCGCTGAGCCCGCACGGCCGTGATCCCGGGCCCGAGTCCCGACAGCTACTTACTGATGAAACCGGCCTCCCTATGGCGGCCTCAGCTTGGCCCACCGTTGGCTGCACGAAAACCCTCAGTCTCGGGATCTGGGCTCGTGCTTAATTTGTAGAAAATCTCGGCATCGAGAATGAAAGCATTGGTTCGGATCGTGGCGGGGCCACACGGCGGTAGGGAAGACAGCCGCTGTTCATTTAGGGGGGCACATTCCAGGTGAGAATCACCGCTGCCCACCAGCATCAGTGTGCGTGTCCGCGGGGGGCGACGCACGTCCCATGCCGATCTCACGCCTCTCATCGCTCGGCAGGTTCCTCCAACACCGGAGCCGCTCGGGCTCCCCGTGCTGGACTCGCTTCAGCTCTCCTCCCTCCCAGACGCTCCTCTACCAGCACCAAAGCAGGTGAGGCACAGCAGCAGCGCTTCTCCGCTCATCGCTTCTCTGTGCTTAATTTCTCACTGAATATTCATATTTTCCGGGTCGATGGTAGATTGGAGTTGGGGCCTAGAGACAGGACGCGACTTGTAGTCACAACCATAGCGAGCGGTATACTGGACGCGGTGTGCCGAGTGCAAGAAACATTTTACTGTTCGTTCACCCGAACCGACTCGGCTGAAGCCCCGTTGTTGCTTCCCGATTCTTCGCGTTTCCTTACTTTACGTGGCACTCTAAAACCGACGGCGCACGGCCTTAGTCATGCGTTCCCTTGTGCGTCTCTCTCGTGGTATCGACGTCCGCCTGTCAGCCCAACACAAAGGGCGTGACACGGTGGGGTGGCGAGGGGAGCGTGCGTAACGCGTGCATAATGCGTGCGTGCGCTTGCGCCTGCAGGTACGAGTGCGACGAGTATGAGCGGAGCAAGAGGGAGGAGCACCGGCGGGAGTACGAGAAGCGCGAGATCGAGAGAGCCAAGCAGAGAGAGCGGCAGAGGGAGAAGGCCTTTGTAAGCGCCCACCGCAAACCAACCGTGCACGGTCACGCCGGCGCTGACACACGCTCGGTCGAGTAACAGTAGCGTCTGAAATATTTAGACAGCGACTCTGCTGATATATTTTTTAATTCTTATGTCGAGGGATTGCTTTCTCACCGAATATTGCCTGGGTCGTTGGCAGGCTGGAGTAGGTGGCGTGTGACTAACGGCCACAGCCAGAGCAATAGGAGGTATACTTGATGTGGTGTGTCCGAGGTAGGGAGACCGAACAGGCGGGAATTAGAGCCCTGTCACGTAACAGCAAATGTAACCTTGGGGCGCATTCTCGAATGACGACAACAATTACAGTGCAATGCAGTGCTGCTCATCATCGTTGTCATCAATACCAGCCCTCATCTATCCACTGCTGGATAAAAGCCTCCCCAAGCTGTCAACAGATCTTTCGTGGTCTTACGTGCAGCGATCTATGTAGCACCTACACACGGGCTGTTCATCCTTCGCTTCTTCACCATGGTGGGAATTTATATATAATTTGTAGACGACTTTCAATCTTCAAAGGAGCATCCGAGGCCGCACATTCGTTTTACGCACGAGTATAGCTTTCTTTCACACACAGTCTCACAAGAAATCCTCACCTTCGTCACGACCTTCATCTTGACCTGACTGGTCGTATTTTTTTCGTCACTGCGACCTTATCGGCTCCGCATCATGAGCAGCGCTGTGACCGGTCGCGATCGGGCCCGTTAGCGACCGACCCCTCTCGCAACTCGATAGGTCGCCATGATTCAGCGGCCGTAACTCGATTCAAGACATAAATATTCAGTTTTTGCCCTTGCAATCCGTAGAAACACGCTATCGGCTGCAGGGATTCCGTTCACACGCACGCACACACACATACACAATCTGAACCAAGTCTCATGCACGATGCGTTGGGTACATCGTGAGCATATCAATCGATGATTCGGCGCACTGCAACATCCCTTGTTGGGACCCGCACGACCGCTGTCGTCACCTGTGACCTGACCTGTGACCTGACCTGTCACGTGACCCCCGTGCCGTGGCAGGAGGAGAGGCGTGTTGTGCACGTGGGGCGGCTGCCATCGGACCTGTCGCGATCCGACTTGCAGAAGAGGTTCGAGGTGTTTGGGGACATTGAGGAGTGCGTCATCAACCTTAGGGACAATGGGTGAGCCCACGTGCGCGCACACACAACCACCGATCGTCAGCAACAGAACAGCCATGATCTATCCACTGGTGGACGAACCCATCCACGGACCGTCGCCATTTCTTGCGGTATCGCAATGCAACAATTCGTCCAGCTCGTGCGCACGAGACGATTTTCATGGGTCCGTTTCCACGTTGGATGCGCTGTTAGGAACTTTCAAGGCAGGGGGTGATACCTTCAACCAGCAGTCGGCTGTACTGTTAGACATTTATCGATGTCGAATAATCGATTCCTACACAGATGCTATTCGTGGCTCGTGGGGTGGAGCTGTATGTATGCTGAACTTCTTTCGCACCGTACGTAGCCAACCATGCTAAAATATCGGAGGTGCAGGGAAAGACAACAAACTTAACACAAAAATCAGTTCTAAAAAAATGGGTTTTCAATCCCGATTTAAAAGTGATTAGCTCCCAGTGGCTTCCAAATATCGGAAGGAAGACAGTTCCAGATGGCTACAGGAGCACATCTGACAGCGCTCAATGCAATGACCGTCTTTGTTCGATGGCCAGCCAAATGGCACGGCGTGCCATCGAACTGTCTGGCAGGCGGCTTCTGAATGTGTCGACAGCATGAATTTACCTCCCGCTCTGTCTCGCTTTGCCCTCTCGTGCTGGCACCGTGCGCGCAGCGAGAGCTACGCGTTCCTGACGTTCCGCTTCACGTGCGACGCCTGCGCCGCCGTGCAGAGCGGCCACACGCTGAGCCGGCCTGGCGAGTGCCACCTCGACATCGGCTACGGTGGACGCCGCCTCTCCTGCCGCACCGGCTACACCGACCTGGGTCCGTGGACACGCACCCCCCTCCCCACCCCCCCCCCGTACACACACAAGACAAAGATCCCCCGTATAGCCTCCATGAACCTTTTGGGGCAAGCGCTGTTTGCGAGCACTACTGAAGGCCAGCACGGCACACGAGGGGGCAGGTGGCCAGAATCGTGCCTGGCTGCCTTTGTCTCTCCGGTGCCGATGTTTACACACAGCACCTGGTACTCATTTCAGGCTGAGTCGACCTAGGGAAAGCCCAGGATCGGTTCAGATAATCGTCACTGGTTGCTGCGTTCGTAGCGCAGCGCACGAACTGCTACATTGCTTCTCCCCATGCACACACACACGCTTGTGCGTATTCATCTCCATGATATGCTAGAATGGAAGGTGGTACTCATTAGAGCGTGGTGCTCAATATAAGATGGTTCTCATCAAGTGGTACGTATTAGAAGGTGGCACTCAGTAGAATGTGGTACTCAATGGAGGGGTGGTACTTATTGTCTGCATTGTTTCTCCGCCTCTCTGGCCGCAGACCCCACCACGGACGACTTCGATCCGACCGCCTCCAAGAGCAAATATGACACCATGGACTTTGACAGCCTGCTCCGCGAGGCCCAGTGCAGCCTGCGCAGGTAACGCGTCTCTCGGCGCCGCGGCAAACCGTCTCCCGGCAAACCGTCTCCCGGCAACCGTCTCCGCGGCGATGGCAGGGCCGCCCTCCTCCTCCACCCCCCGCCCAGCCTCCGTCGCCTCCGCCCCCCGCAGCCCTCCCCGCGGAGGGCCTTGTGCCGCCACACCTCCACGCTCCGTTCGAGGGCACCGCGCTGCAGAATACAAACGACAAACGCCGTCGATTTGACCAATGACCGTCCGGAACCTGAAGGCGCCGGGGTTGAACGGCGTGGAAAACGGCCGAAGGTGGACAATTGCCTCGCCGTCGCCCCATGGGTGGACAATCGCCTCGCCGTCGCCCCGCGGGTGGACGATCGCCTCGCCGTCGAGCGTTGGACAGCGGCGAAGAAATCTGCTTTACACTACAATATACTAAGAGAAGACTAAAGTTTACAGATACGTTGCAGTACATTTATTTAGGTGCCAGTAATTAAAGAGAATGAAACAAAATATATATATCCGGGGCTTGTATTGAAGGGAAGATGTTGATTTAATGACGAGGCGTGGCGCGCACGCCGCGTTGCGCCCGGTCGCCGCCAAAACGAGGTGGGGGCGGTGCGGGGGGCGGGGGGTGCACTTGGTCTGCGCTCAGGAATTGTGAAGAGGTGCGAGGACCCAGCGAATGATGCCCCCCCCATCCCCCGCCCCTGCCGTCGCTACCGACCCCGGGGATCCACGACCCGAGCCAGCGAACAGGCGGTGAGCGGCGGATCGGGGGGGGGGTTCCTGGAACGCACGAAGTCGTTGGGATTGCGCAATCGACCCCCCCCTCCCTCCTCGCCCCACCCACCCCCCCATGGTGGGGGTTGGGGGGGATGTTGGGATTTTTGAAAGGGTTTTTCTTTCCCCCCCCCCCCCAGCGCTGTCACAAGCCACGCGGTTACCTGTGGAATTTTGTTAATTGCAGATTTAAATGGTAAATAAATTAAGTATTTTTATCTGTATGATATATTCTAAAATAATAATAATAACTTTGTTACAACTATGCACTGTATAAGATGCAGCCATTTTTTTTGGTTTTTATTTTCTGGTTTGTGTTGTGTTTTTATTTTTATTTTTACTCCGTTCCTGGAAATCCTTTCTTATTTCATGTTTACAGAGCTGTCGAAGCGACAACGAAGTCCGTTGTTACACGATGTACACACGAGGCATGCGCCCGCCGCCTCTAACACGGCCGCCGCAGCCGCAGAGTGAATGTGCGGGGTTTAGGGTGGAAAACACGTCGCCGACAAATGAACTGGTCAGGATCGCCGTCGTGGCCATCACGGCCACCGTGGCCATCGCCACCGCAGTCGCGATCTCCGCTGCCGTCGCGGTCGTCGGCACCGCGGTGGTCGTGATCGCCGCTAGCCAAGCCGCGAGATCGCAGCTGCCGCCAGAGAACGCTTGGGCAGAATTTTGCTCGGACAAAAGAGACAAGAGCGCCGAATATTTTCCACGTTCAATGATTGAAATCGAAACGTTAATTTGGAAACGCTTGGTTGTTTTCGACACTGCCTCGAAACTTTTTTGAATGAACGGAAATGCTAAATCGTAAAAATTATAATGATAACGATGATAAATAATCGCAAAGGCCAGTTTAAGGAAGGGCGGGCAAAAACAAGCAAATGTAATTTTGTCATTTAATTGAGCTTCTGGGGGAGCATATCTCCCCCTCCCTGCCCCCTGGTGCACCATTGAGAGAGAGTGTGGATCTCGAGGGGGAGGAACGGCAGTGACACTGGGTTTTTATATGTATTAAAAAAAGAAACGTAGAATGCATTTTTTGATACACCGGTTGGTTTTTCATTTTTTTGTTTATTTAAAAAAAAACGCGAAAACGCGTCGTTTGCGTTGACGTTGCGTGCTCTTCCTTTCCTCTCGGACGACAAACCGTGAACGCACGATGGATGACGGGAGGGGGGGGGCACCAAGAGCCACCAGCAACGCCGAGCTGCGGCGGCCACGCTCGAGGTCGGACTTTGCGGGCGTTTCTCACGAGTCCTTTTCAGGGTCGCCCCAAGAAAATAAAAAAAGGATATATATGAACGCGCGGGTGAATAAAGGCCGTGCCAATTAATTCCTTGAAACAACGCGAGTGAATTTCGCGCGTCGCTGGATTAAGCGAATTGTAAAATTAAAAACGGCGTCAAGCCAACACCGGGGCCCTCCAATTTAGCGAACGATTGCATTTGCGCGTTGCGGCAAATCCCCAACTCCCCCCCCTCCCCCCCCCCCCCCCGCGCTTTCCCCGTAATTGGCACGTCGTTGAGCGGCCCGGCAGGCCCCCGCTTGTTTTGGGTGTGCAATTACCCCCGCGGAATGATTACATTCGCGAGCCTTTTAATTTTTTTGCAGAGTTGGCAAGCCAGCTTGTGCCCTCGTCAGGAAGACGAGGATCGAAAGGAGAGCACACCCCCCCCCCCCCCCACCGCGTGTGACCTCCGTGCCCTCGGGGGCGAGTCTTGCCCGCACGGAGCCAAACGGGGTTGTCTGGCAGCGCGGACAGCGGGTGGCGAGGGACGGGGTAGGAGACAAACGTGAGAGCCGACCCGGTCAAAGGGGATGAAACGCGAGAGCTGTCCGACTGCTGAACCGGTCAAAGGCGCCCGCCCATCGGCAGGAGCGGCCACGGCATGGCGAGTTGTTCGGTTGGCGCGGCGAACGACTGGACAAACCCGGCTGCGAGCGCGGCGGGCGGCTCCTCTGTCGCGTCGTCGTCTCGCTCCGGCGAGCTGCCCGGGGGGAGCCGCGGCGCCAGAGCGAGCGCTCGGGGGTTGTGACGTCTCGAGCGTCGCTTGAACGATCCGCCGCCACCGCCGATGTACCAAAGCGATATTCTGGCTTGGTACACCGATGCCGCTCTCCGATTGGAGCTTCGCGCTGTTGCTAGCGGCCCATCGTAGACCTCACCCCCCCCCCCCCCGACAACCACCATCATCACCACGTGCTAGGTTTTTTCTCTCTCTATGAAACAAATGTATTACATCCATTTGCATTTTTCTCAGATAAGAAAATTAGGAAGGCTTTTAATGATTAATTGAATTCGCGTTCGGATGCGGGTGGCGAGGACCCCCCACGGGCGGGATGATGTGAGCGGTTCCCGGCTCCTGCGGCGAAGCAATCGCGACCGTCCTCTCCGCTCAGTGGCAGTTTAAATAAATAACCCCCGGTGCTGTTTATAATCGGCCCGTTACGAGCAAGTCCACCTGCAATCTGCGCGTTCCTGATAGGTGGGTATACCACGCAGGTATCTTATAGGTGGCAGACCCGACAGTCTGCAGCAATCTTAATAGGTGGTAGCGCCCTGTGATTTCTAGGTTTCTGATAGGTGCGGCGCCTTCACTCTGGAGTTATCTGATTGCTGGTGGGGGGGCCATGCATTCAATCTGTAGGAGAGTGGGGTGGTGGTGGTGGGGGGTGGGGAGAAGTGGCAGAGGTCACTTGTCACTGTGATGGGGAGGCAGCTCCTGCTCGCTGCCGCTCCACCGCTGACTGACGCGTCTCCTTGTTGTGCTGTCAGGAGTCGCGCGTCGCTCGGGAGGGCCCCTCCATCGATACGGAGGCCACGCCAACAAAGGGGCAGGCAGCTCTTGTTTATTTATCCCCGTGACGGACGGGCGCATGGCCCGCGGGAACGCCCGCAAGCAAATACCCCGCGGCGCATTTGCATTCGTATGTGCATGTATGTATGTATGTTTGATATATATATACATGCACATATGATTACAATAACAACAATCTAACTGATGTTTACTGCTGTATTCTGCGTAAAGTTGGTGGCTCGGGATTTAACAATGAAAAGTGTCATAAATAACATAAAAAAAAGTTTGAAGTGATTTTTAATACCCACCCGGAAAAAAATATACAAAAAATACATTTAAATGAGACTAAAGAATTAACGAAGGAACTTCAGTCCATATCTGTACATAGCCGAGAATTGATCATAGCATATTTAACTTGGAATTGAGCACTGGGCTAAGCTCTTTGCTGTTTAGCTTGGCAGACACTTTGGTGATGATTAATAAGTAATAATGGTTATTTAAGTCTTCCAGTTTTAATTTGTTTTATTTTTTCCTCGTCCTTCTATCTCCGTCTCCTACGTGGGCCACCTCTGGTTTAGTTTGAAGCCCTGACATTTGCTGTTGTTGGTGTGCGTGCGTGCGCGAGTGTGCGTACATGTGTGTGTGTGTGCGTACATGTGTGTGTGTGCGTGCGTGTGCGAGTGTGTGTGCGTGTATATACTGGGTGTATCTAAACCAGTGAGAGGTGTGATTCTGTGGCAATAAACTGGAAAAAAAACACTTTACCTGGTGGCCAACTCGTGTCTGTTTGCTGATACATGTTTTGGATGAAGGCGCAGCCCTGCAATCGATCGCTCGCGCCATTGCTGGTAGAAGGGGCCTCCATGAGAGGCCGCTCTAGAAAGATCTTCATAAACTAATCGAATTCCTCCAGTATAAATATTCTGATTCTGAAGAGACCTTTCCATTGACTGGTGCAACCATTTTACTCTGCTGGGCCGACAGAGACGAGACAGGGCATTTAATAAACTTCCCTATTGGTACAGTTTCATAATAATATTTTTACGCAACAGAGATGTTTAATTAATCGCATTGAACAGCAGGCGTGGGATGGGTGGCACAACGGTTTCCGCCACATCGTGCTGATGAACCCAATCGCCTGAATTTGATTCCCAGCCACGGCGAACATGAGCTGCGAGTGTTTTCTGAAAAGATCCTTGGGATACCTGTCCCGTACAACAACCCGCGCTGACCCAACAGGGCCAGTGAGGGGCACGGTGCAGGAAGGCTTGCGTCCAGCAGAAGATGAAGAATACAGGGCTGTAAATTGTTGTTATGACTGAGCAACCAGTAGAGCAATTCTTCAACAACAACAAAACTGTAACAGCGACCACTGACCGCGCTGAAGACAATCGATTGATTTTACAATTAAGGAGTGATGGCCAATGGAACGTATTGGTAATTGATTACATCCTGGCGTTGATGAACAGTGACGGGATTTGCACTGCGCGACTTTTCAGGACGACGCTGATGTGGTGGGTGGGGGGGTTGGGTGGAGGGGTTAGGCGGGAGGCGTTGGTTGAATTATTATTTTGCACACTAATTGTTTTCCCACGTGGCGTCTGCCTTGCCTGAGCCTCCATCCTTGAGCCACATTCAGCGTCGTGATCCAATCGTTGATAAAATAATATTTCCCCTATTTGTATGTCGCCTCGTCTCTTTATTTATTTTATAATTTTGCTTTATCATCACCACCACACGTGATAAATTCACTGCTGGATGGAGATCTTCCCAAGGTGTCACAATGCCTCACAATCATGTGACGGCATTTAATTAAAATGCAGCTGCATCTGTCTCAAGACTTCCATGCGACGAGGGGGCCCCGCATTGCGAAGTTTGGACAAATCTTGTAGAGTAGTGCATTTGTAAGCAATAATAATTACTAGGCATGTTTTTTGACTGGCTGTTTAAAATGTTCGTTATCACGAGGAGGTCGGTTTTTTTTCTCTCTCTGTGAGAGGACGCGGTTCTGCACGGATATAGGATTCTCGGGAAGTAAGATTATTCCTTGTTTTGCTTCGAGAGGTCTACTTTAAATTCCTCTGCTCGTGTAATTCTCTGTCTCGATTGTCTACTTATGGTACCACCTCTCTGCGGGCCGTGATCCACGTCAATCACTGTGATCAGTAGCGTTCCACGGCGGGGGGGGGGGTGCTGATAATGACAATTAGTGAATGCCCCATCACCCCCCCACCACCCCCAGATGTGTTATGAAAGGGACGTCTATATTGTAAAAGTCCGCAGCTACTTCCTGTTGCTGCCACTCCGCAACCTCCCGATTGGCGCGGACGGCTATGTACGGTGCGAAAGAAGTTAAACGTGCATTACATGCATCATACGTTCCTCTAGACCACCGGCCACCGGTCCCTTCTTGCGGCGCGTCGCGCTGAAAATCACTTTCGTCAACAAAAACAAACATGAGAATAGGTTTTCCTTTTTTTCTGGCAGCAAAACAGGTGTTAAGATGTTAAAACACCAAACTGAAATCTTTTACAAGGAATCATGTCTACATTAACCACAATGCTTGTGGTCAGAATGCATTTTTTTGAATTCTGACCACAAGTATTGTGGTTAGTGTAGACATGATTCCTTGTAAAAGGTTTCAGTTTGGTGTTTAAACATCTTAACACCTATTTTGTTACCAGAAAAAAATGAGAAAACCTATTCTCATATTTTGGTACTGGCAACGGTCATATGAAACAAAAACCATGATCTGACCATCATCTGAACATTTTCATTACCCACAATCCACCGGGAAGGCGCACAGCAAATAGTGTTCCTCTGATGCAGTTTGGCAGCTCTCGGCTCCTACCCCCCCACCACATCGCCTCTCCCGCAATCTAGGTTGACGGGCCCCCCTCCTTCATTTCCACTCTGCCCCCCCCATGCCCTGCAGCGCTAATACAGAAAGTGACACGTCTGTCACTGTGACTGATTGAGTAATGCGCGTCACATTAAAGCATTATCTGCATCAATCACGTGATGGGCTTTTATCAAACTAAGACATGCACGCGTGTCGGGTAAGTCTGGAGGCCACGTGGAGGCGGGGGGGGGCACGTGACCCAAACAAAACAACAGGACCATTTTTGTTGTTGCTGCAACGCACTAAGCATACGTGTCCACCATCATCACCGTCAGCCATGATCAATCGACTGCTGGATGAAGGCCCTAACTCAGCCGTCGCCACACGTCCACGTGAGTCTCAGTTGCTACACCCCCCCCCCCCCCTATAACTGACGTCATTGTCAAGCGCACCATTATAGTACTACCTGACGTCACTGCAACGTCAGACAATGTGTACACAGAGTGATCAATTCACGGTAAACTCTGGAGGCAAGATTAGTCCTGTAAAGATTCACCCTCCGGGCGATTCGATTAGTTGTCTCATCCAGCAGTGGACTTATCATGCCCGATGATGACGACGACGATGAATAAGAAATGTGATGCCATCCAGCTTAACGTGTCGCGGAGCTCTTAAGAATGCAAAGCCACTTAGCCTGCAGCCCGGGCCACGTACAGAGGTCACGCGACCCATTTGACATTTGTAGCCGGGATATTGGCGATTTTTAAATAATATACCTCAGGGGGCAGTTAGGGGGGTAGATGGGAATAGGGAGGGGGGGGCGGAGGCCTGGGGGGGGGGTGTACAAAAAGGAGGGCGGGGGGGGAAAGCGGGGTTGGGGGGGGGGATTGGACTTTGAGAGGCGCTGAAGCAGCTGCGTCCAGTACTCCAGCATAGATCCAAAGGTCAAGAGTTCACGAGCCCACCGCTTTGAACGCACAGTGGTGGCGTGCGCGTGCGATCTCGCGCTTCACAGGGGCAAGGGTCGGTGGACCACGCACGGACCGATAGGTAAAACTCCCGAGCGCGCTGGCCTGCGAGGTGGCCAGCGGATTGCAGGACAGCAAGTGGGTTAGTGCCCTTGTAGTCATAACGTTATCTAGATACCAGGGGGCCGCCTCTGCCCTTTCGGTTGGCTGACTGCCTGGCTGTGTTGGGGGAGCTGGCGTTAGATCACTTCGGAGACCCAACCGTTAGGGACGCCAGCTTTTATTTTCCATAGCAGGAGCCTCCTGCAGAAGAGTCTTGAGACTCAGCAGAGCTGCCCTGGGTAAATAATGAGTGACGTCACTGCTTTCGCAATGTATGATGGGTGATTGGCATGGGAGCCGAGGGGCCATCGTGGATCACGTCTGCTGACCCGCGTCCCTCCTGACGGGAAGGGTAGACATTGAAAGATCTTCAATATATATAGATAAATAAATATGCCTATTTTATTTATTTATGTTAATTCCCTGGGGTAGTTATAGATGCAATTACTGGCCGCAATTGTGGAAATGTAACAGGAAGAAGATTGCTCCCACAATCAACACCGTCTCGCTGCGTTAATTAGGGAGTGCGGGGAAGGGCAGCGCTCCCCCTGTTGCTCTCCACGATCTCCCCACCCTCTCTCTCCGCACTCAATGTTTCCACTCTCTCTCCACTCTATCCATTCTCGATCCACTCTCTCTCTCTCTCTCTCCGCACGCTACCCACTTCCCCCACTCTATCTCCACTCTCTCTCCGCGCTCTCTCCACTGTCTCTCTCCAGGCTCTCTCTCCCAACCCTTCCCTTCCACGCTTTCACTTCCCCCTCTCTCTCCTTACTCTCTCCGCTCTCTCCCCACCCTCCCTCTCTACGCTCCCACCTGCTGTTATTTCACGGGGAGTGTGCCCGCAGTGGACAGCGCGTCCACTTGCAGCGACACGGAGTATTTCCTGCTGCCCGCCATCGCCACCACCATCACCACCGCCACGGCCACTACCATCACTGTCTCTACCACTGCCGCTACCTACCACTATCACCGCCAGCTCCAGCACCACTACCACCGTCATCACCGACAGAGCCAACACCACCACCGCCTTGAAAATTGACTTATGATCCAGGTTGGGTTGGTAGGGGGGGGGATGGCATCGATTTAAAGTGGTCAAAACGTGCGCATTCGTCAGCGTCAAGGTAAAGCAAACAAATGCGGGCGCCGCGGGGGGGGGGGGGGTGAAGCGGCGGGGGGGGGCGTGCTGACAAATGGGCGGCGCTGGGCGCGCTCGCTGCCGGCTCAGTGCCCTCGGCGTGATGGACACCACGGGGCCCCGTGATGAATGTGACGGCGCCGGTCAGCCAGAGCGGCGTCAGTAGCGTCCGGAGATGGTGCTGGGGAAAGACATGCGGTTGGAGTAGGTGGCAGGGCGGAGAGGGGGGGGGGCATAGAGATGGTGATGAGAGTTGGGGGTGAGTTGGGTGGGTGGGGGGTGATCAGGGTGGAGCTGAGAGCGAGGTTGATGGATTCGGGGTGAAGAGGGGGGTTTGTGAAGGGGGTCTCCATTGTAAAGGGGAGAGTTCTCAAATGACAGTCCTCGAGATCTGCCACGGACACGTCGCTCCACGTGGTTGCCAGTTGCCTTCGTTCACATGTAGATCGTGCACGCTGAACGCGACCGATGATTGTTAAATACGTTCCCTCGAGACATAGGGAGCGCTGATTGATTAGATATTCGAGCGGTCCACGTCACGCGTAACACGCGCGCACAAAAGACAACGATCCCCTGTGTAGCCTTTTACAGGCATTTGGAGTAAGTGCCATTAGTTAGTACTGATGAGGAGTGTGAGTGACCAGCACCACTCTCCACCGTCGTCGTCTCCCCAAGTACTGATGTTTACACATCACACCAGGTACTGCACTCACTTTCAGGCTGAGTCGACCTCGGGTAGCCCGATTCGAAGGGGAGCGCGCTAACCACTGCGTCACCAGGTACCGCACGCGCGCGCACACGCACGCACCACACACACGCGCGCGCGCGATCTCCCAATTAAGTGTAATCGGCGTTGTCCCAAGGTCACGTATTTATCAATCATCGGGTGCGTGCAACGTGTAACGAAGTGAATTCTTTTTTTTCGGACCGCAGCGATGGCACCTGACCCGTGGACATGTGGCGTCAGCTGAACAGGGACGCAGAGAAGCGCGGAGGGAGGCGCGTGTTTGGATTCACGCGGAGTGGCAGAAGGAAGAGCACGTGGATTTAGAGAAGACAGCGAATCCAGAGGCGTCCTACGGAGAGCGAGTGGCCTTGGGCATCGCGCGTCGCTAGAAGTGGTGATGGAAGGCGGTCGAGACTCGCGACTGAGTGGCAGCCAAAGCAGGGAGCACGTCCGAGGGGAAGGTCCACCGAGCGATGAAGTCAGCTCGCGTGCACGAGCTCAATCATTGGTTGCATTTCGGGAGCGCAAGTGATAGCTGCAGCTTGTGGAGGCCTTTGATCCAGCAGTGGGATAGTTCATGTCTGCTGCTTATGATGATGATGGAGGAGGAGGATATAGCAACTCGGATTAGCACGGTTGGCTACGTACGATACGGAAGAAGGTCAACATACATACAAAACACTCACCAGCCTTTGCGAGCCCATGAACCGCGGCCAGCAGAGTGAAAATGTCAACGCGAGCTGCCACCCAGCAGGGCTCTATCCAAATTTGAGCATGTTGGCACAAAGCGTCGAGTGGAGTGGGGGGGGGGCGTCGGGGAGGGGGATGGACACGCGTGCAGGAAGGAGGGGAGGACTTAACAGTGCACGATGCTTTGCTGGGCAGTGTAGGGGGGAGGGGGGCAGGGTGAGTGTGGCGCTGGGGGGATAAAGCATTGGCAGGGGTGGGTGTGGTTGGGTGGCATGAAAAAGGTCAGGAATGCCATCTGCCCGCTTTAATGTCACAACGCTCCTTGTTCAATTCGCCGTCGAGCAGCAGCAGCAGCAGCCGCCGCCACGGTTGGAGTGGACGCGGTGCTCCGGTGGGGGGGGGGGGTGTTGGTTGAGATGTATTTTTGGGATGAGCTGGCGACGGCGCTGCCGCTCCGAATATCCCTGCGAGATGAGTTGCGAGTCCAGGCGGGCGCGCTCAGCTCTACGCGGCCTCCTTTAGTGTCAAAGCGCATCGCTTGCTGGCGGTGCGCGCGTGTGGAGGAGACGCGTGGGGCAGAGGGTCAGCACAACGCCTTCTGCGTGGTAGCGGTGGCAGCAGCAGCAGCAGCAGGCGGACTGAGAAAGACCACCCCTCCCCCCGCCCCACGGCACTCGTGAGGACATCGAACGTGAATGAAATTCTCTACTGCGGTCACTCTCTCCCGGCTTGTGCGCGTGAAGTTCCAAGCGTCGATGAGGAATTGTTATTTATGGTCCCGTTTTTACTTTTAAGGGCTCTATAGGGGTCGTTTGAGGGTAGCGAATGATGGGGAGGGGGGGGGGAGATATATTGGGGGGCCATGTGAGCTAAGTTTAGGCTGACGTTCTTTGTTAACAGCGCAATGTGGGAGTACATCCCTATCCACCCCTCTCCCGACTAACCCCCCAGCTCGCTCACTTCGTCCGAGCGGTGCGGGCATCGCGTAACCAAATCTGGCCACGCCGCTCATTTGTGCGTGGGGCACTTAGTGGTTAAATGCGTGTCCCCAAAATACAAACGGCTCTTAACGTGTGGCTCACTTCCACAGCTGGGGCCGTGAGTCCCGGCCTCTCCCGCACCAGTTTGAAGTTTCATGAGAATCAAAGACTCGAAAGTCACCGTCACGCGCCCTCGTGGCATCACTGCATCGACCCTCTCTTGGGGGGCTTTCTTGAGCTCCCGAGAGAGTCTCCTCTAGTGGACCCCCCCCCCCCCCCGCCAGCAGCGGTAATTTCAGGGTTTTTCCCCTTTGTCTTCATTACCTTGTCAGTGGTAGTGACGTCGCAGAGTCGTCAGCACAGCGCCATGATGGAGCGCTCGACTGTAGCTTCAACAGGGCTTTTTTTTCTCTCATTAGGAAAGCCATCGCCTTGTGGGTTTCTTCTAGTCTTGTCCACGGCAGCAGCAGCTCAGGAGTCAGACGCCGATGTCTTCTAGTCTTGTCCACGGCAGCAGCAGCTCAGGAGTCAGACGCCGATGTCTTCTAGTCTTGTCCACGGCAGCAGCAGCTCAGGAGTCAGACGCCAATGTCGAGGTTGCTGGCCGCGACGAGAGGGCTTCAGGAGAGAGTCCGCGTGGTCTTGCCGCTCCTCCTCCTCCTCCGTTGAAGGAGGGCAGATTGCAGTAGTTCACAGTAGGTGCGAGGCACGAGCTGTCGGGGTTTTTGTTGTTGTAAAAATCATGAACCCACCTTAACTTGTGTACATACACGTATGCACGTAAGGGGGGGGGGCGTTATGGAGGAAGAGGAAGATCTGGGGTCGGCCACCCACCTTGTGGTGGTATCAGATCGACCGCTACTGTCGAGACTTGGAGATAGCAAGGCATTAGGCTTTGGGGAGGGGGGAGGGAGGATTGAGGCCAGGAAAGACCCCGAGATAGGGAGCTCACTTGGGGGCTTTTTGTGAACGTCTGCTGACATTGTCTCCCACACGCGTATCGCGCAGCGGTGCTGGGTGGGGGGATGGAAGGGCGCTCGCCTCGCTCCCACCCAGCCGCCGCGGATCCTGCGCGCAAGGTTTTGGGGTTTCATCAGTGGCGAAGCGTGGCCGGCTTGACCCCTTAATGGAAACATTGAAATGTGGCCCTCCCACTCTCTGTCAAATGCCCTTTGTAACCCAGCGCCTTGGCACCTCCAGCCCGTGTGCCCCGGTGCTGCTGCGCCGCCCGTGCGCTCGATAGCCCCAACGCCACCCGATCCCAGGCTGGCTGCGGACCCGGCGGCGAGCCGTCCTTGCGTCTAAATGCGGAACCAAGGACGCGAAGGGCACGCACGTGGGTCCCCGGGACTCGTGTTCCACCTGCCCAAGCGGAGACACGGCAGGCGCGCAGGGATGAGCCGACTCGCGGCGGGGCGAACGCGAGCCGGGCGTCCACACGCGTCCCTGGAACGCACTTTGCGCTGAGCGCCGTGAGCGAGTGGTTCTCCGTGGCCATTAGCTTGTGACCCCCTCCCCCGCCCCCAGGCCTATGGTAAAGTGACTGAGTAACTCAGGAGGGAGGGGGGGGTCATCATGGCATGGCCGTGCAAGAGACTCTGAGCCGGCCACCGCTCAGATCCCGGGTTCGAATCTGAGATCGAGCCGCCCGTGATATTTACAAATATAAGTTGTCAAGTGCAGCCAGTTGATGGTTTCAGGTCGGTCACCGATAGCAGCGCACAAGCAATACGCTCATTGTGGGTAATTGACTCAACCGGGCTGACAATTTCTAAACATTTTCGGTTGCGTCGTCTGTTGATGAGCACCTTGCGAGCAGCGCTCGGCAGTCGGGGACAGCGCCCCTAGCGTGGACGAGGGGCATCGCAAGGGGGGGGGGGCTCGAACGGGGGATGTTGCTTGGCTCTCCAACACACCGGTGTGCTGTACTAGTGACGAATTGGCCACGTTCTGTTTACGTGACAACCCTTACTAGTCGGCTGTGTCGGGTGGTGGCGGGTTTTAACAACACATTTATATATTTACGCGATCTAACCCAACAAACCTCTACAATGGATGATATTGGTTGCGAAAGCCAAAGTGGTTAACTGGAACGGAGGTCTCTGCGAGGTGGTGGTCACCTTGCAGAGGTCGTGGTGTGTGTGACGCAGGGTGGTGCACTGCTTTCTGTGAATACCAAATGGGAGCCTCTTCGTCTGGAGGCGACGTGGGCACGATCTGCAATAGCATTCGATTTGAAACAAAACAACGGCGGCAACCACAACACTTTCAAAAGAAAAGAAGAAAACACGGGCGTTAATTTGTAAGATCGTGATTTATTTTTAATAACGCAACTGTCCCTGCGTCGTGTAATGGATTGGCGCGGCTGGTACTTAATTAGCCAAGTAATTAAGCGCATCATTTTATATTCGCTGTCTTGTTGGGACGCGGCCCAGTGACTAAATCCTCAAGGACACATCGCCCGCATTTCACTCGCTGCTCCCGAACGAGCTGTGCGGGAGTTGGGGCTGGGGTGGACTGGGGGGGGGGCGGGGGATGGGGGCAAGGGGGGGGGCAACTATGAGAACTTCCTTCAGCTGTCATAGACGCCTATTTCGAGTTTGCGTCTGATGTTGGGTTTTAAGACGCAGCTAAAAGTGGAGGCCCCTCTGCAATGAAAGCGCTGGTGGTGACTTTACGATTGTTTTGCTATAGGGTTACGCGTTTTGCGATGCGGGTTAAGGACTCGTGTCCGCGGGTTGTATTTAAAATGACGTGCGTCTCATGTCCGCCGGTTGTGTTTTATGTCCGCTTGCGCGCCAGCTCGGAGCGGTACTGCTTCCCTCGCTGCGCGGTGAACTCAGTGACGTGGGTTTGACTGTAATTCCACATTCCTATGGCGGCGACGACGGTGGCGGCGAGTGTGTCCACGTAGGACAACCTCTGTGGTTAATCTTTGGGGGGGGGGGGCAAATGAACGAATCAGTAGTTTGCCAGCAAAGTAGTTGATGCGGCGGCTGCTCCGTTTTTTTGAAGTGTTAGCGCAGCGGCTGGCGCGTGTGGACCCACAGTTCCCCGTGGGTTCTCGACTTTACTGCGGGTTCACAGTTCGCGTGACAAGGGATGTTGCAGGACGCACGGTCGTCTGAGGTGGCCACGTGACTCAGCAAGTCATTCAGCAACCACTGACAACCTGAGTTCGAATTGAAGTTTCAGCTGCCCCTGATTAAACCGGCTCGCTCCAGTCCGGCGAGTTTATGATCTGAGACCCGGCCAGCAGAGCGTGTAATGCCATGCCCCGCGTCGTGTGGCTTAAGGGAGCTGTTGTATGACATTTAGAAGTAGTTCTGTGGTGTCCTCTTCCAGGGCCCGCCTTCAATCACGAGGTTACGTCACCTCCACTGCTAGATGAAAGCCTTCCCACGCCTTGTCATTCAAGGGCGTTGTTTGACTATAATTCACCACTATGGTCAGTGCGGATTTTTGAATGGGGGGGGGGGGTAGGGGGGAGCCCCAGACCGGACTTCACATATCTCACGGCACCATTATTTTATTTGACGTGACCGGGAATGGAACTCGCGTGCATCGCCGAGTTCGGTGGCGCAGCGCGCTTACCACTGCGCCACCGCTCCGCGCCCAGGGCGCAGTATAATAATAATTGGTCGGCTCGGATGATGCTACACGCGAGGCGCTGGCTCTCTGACTGGGTGCCCGCAGGAAGCCCCATCACAGCGCCGTGGCAATATCAGAAAAGGGGTTTTCAATAGAATCCTAATCCGTTGTTTACACTTCATGAATAAATCAAAGACGGGAACAGAGGCCACGCAAGTGGCAGAGAATACCAAATGGCGCCGGGGCGCTGCGAGGCGTGTGGAGAGCGCCGAGTGAGGATTTGCCAAAAGTCGCGCGCGCCCCGAAGAGGAGGAGGAGGTGCGGGGATGGATCGACCGCAGGCGCCGCGTGGCGTCCGAGTTCGAGCCCCGCGCGTGGCGTGCTTCCTGCTGGTCCCGGATGCCGCAGCTCCATCTGCTGCTGCTGCTGATGCACTCGCCACAGAGCTCATCCGAGCTCGTGTGTCGGCACAGATCGGTAAAGGTCAAAGACAAAGGCGCAGCCCTGACGTGTTTTGCTCACGCCACTGCTACCCACAGGGCCCTCCGCTCGAGGCAGCTCTGGAGTGTCCCTCCCTGGATCGTATTTGGCCGACGCTTGCCACGCCAGCCAGACGTCTCTCAGGAGGTGGGGGGAGTCCCCACACTTTACCCCACCCGTGGTGTGCCCCTCGATACGACTGGGTCGGGGTGTGGGAAAGAGGCGGAGGGATTTAAGCAACCCACCCATTGTTTCAGCTGCCGCGCCAGGGGATTGAACCCACGGCCTCTGGATTGCAAGTCCAGTGCGCGAACCGCGACGCCACCGTATCAGCATGGCGAGCACGCGAGGGCAGTGCAGGTTGGGCCGAGACGACGAATATCTTCTGGCCACGCCAGATCGCGGCCCTCCCCGTGGTAGCTCGCACTTCACAGCCACGTCCCCGGATCTGACCCCCCCACGCATCCCAGACGTGCGCGTGTCACGAGGGTGTTTGTTACACGAAGCACTGTGGCACTTTTGTCAATCCGCTGCTGAATCAAGTCCCCCCTCCCCTCACCTCACATTACGCGGGTCACAGGGGTTGCTTGAGGAAGACTTCACCACGCCGGTCAGTGTGGGGCTGAGGAAGGCGCGGGGCATCGAGCCTCTGTGGCGCAGGAGTGCAGCACAACGAAGGGATGTTGCTGCACCGCCTTTTGCTGACGACGCAGCATCGCCGCAGCAGCCTGCAGCTTCGCGCGTGGCGGTCGCTCATCCAAGCGCTGTCCGTGCTCGACTCTGCCAGGGCTGCCATGCCGAGCCCTGGCCGATGATTTTACCAGAGGCACTTGGCGTGGTTTACTCCGAACAAATGCCCAATTGATCTGAACGCATCGACTCGCGCAGCCGATGTTAAGCGACTGTGACGCTGAGCGTGGAACCTGGCGCAGGTGGCTGTGGAACGCGCGTGGAGAACCCGCGAGTCGGGGAGGCGAGTCGAGCAAGATGGAGACGATTTCTCCTCTCCGAGTGTTATTCAACTCGTCCGCAAACAAAATTCGGTTTAATTAACACTTCCGCATGAATCCGGAAACGTGGGCTCAAATTATAGAGCGGGGAGACAAACACGGCCCGGGCGTAGGACTCCGCCAGCCACGGCAGAGGTTTGCCACGTGCCGTTACGCGCACCGGCCTCTCCGTCGATAGGGGCTGAACGGGGGGACATTCTGTCGACGTGTTGCCTGTGTGTGACGTGAGGTGCTGAAGTGATATGCACAAGCAGATTCTGTTTGGCCCGATAGAGGATATACAGAACGGTCGCGGGTTCGATCCCGACCCTGACGCCTGCTGTATATTTAGAGTTTGCGTGTCTCTCTCTCTCTCTCTCTTTTACCCCGTGGTCGGGTGGATTTTTCTCCGGGTCCTCCTGATTTTCCGTCCACATTTAGAAGCAATCATTTAAAGTATTTGGTTTGAATACATTTCCACGCGATGAACCACTTCATTGAGTCATAGTTTGTGGCCATGTGACTTCTGAAAAGAAGCTAATAGCTCAGCGGGCCTTGCCTGGTTGAAACCGGCGCGGCACGGGCTAGAGAAGAGATCGACTGAACCGCTACAGGAGGATGTGGAGCTGAGTGGACTAGTCGATGACCGGTGCAAGTGGTGTCAATATCGGTCTCTGTGGACTAGGTTCATGAAGGACGCTGCTACTCGGCAATTGGAGGCAGTCAGCAACAGCAACGGAGTACCCTCCGTTGCTGTTGCTGACTGCCTCACAACAACGAGAGGAACGCCAGGTGGATAAAAATCAGCAAGCTGGCACAGTGAGGAGCACAGGTGGTGCATATGCCAGTCATAACATGGCACCTGGGTCTGTTCCGTGGCAGCGAACCTGCATGTGGCCTCGGGGTGCACCTAGCTTGGCACAAGCGCCGCTGTGACGTCACCGCTACTTAGTTGCAAACGACGGTTGTTGCTGGTGTTGGTGAAATGGCAACCCCGGGCGGGGTAGATTCCTGGCCACGCGCGCTCTCGCTGGCACGAGCCATCTAAGTCGATCTTGTGCTTCTACTAGGCCGACTCAGCCTTGAAATGAGCAGAGTATTTGATAGGCCGCGACAGACATCAGCAGCGGGGAGACCAAGGCATCCGGACGCGGCTCTGGCCACAGCATCACCCCCTCGTGCGTCGTGCTGCCCATCCTTCAATAGGTGCTCGCAAACAGCACGTCCTCCGACAGTCCGCGCTGGCCGCGCGCGGGGTCCCTCTGACTCTCTCTGTAATCACAACCCGTGTTGTATTGCTGTGTGCAGCGCTATCGCCCCATGATGGGCTGCGTGCCAGTCGTACGCTTGGATGGCATGCGCGTCGCCAGGGGTCGGACGAGTGACCTTGCTGCATTTTGACACGAAACTTGAGACTGGCACACGCACACGCGAACGCGCGCGCACACACAAAATACAGACAGACGCACAGATATGCAACGACAAACACACGCACACACACGCGCGCGCGCGAGCACACAGATGCAATCCCTTGTATAGACGCTCACAGACACCACCGTATAGCCAGCCTGTTTGTTGGCCAATGCTGTTAGCGAGCACCTATTATGGCCGGTACGGCACACGAGGGGTGGGTGGCCAGCACCAAGCCCGGCTGCCTTTGCCTCCCAAGTGCACACACACGAATATGCACACGCACATGCATGTAGAGACAGACACACATGAACTCACACGCACACACACACACAGGGCGTGCGTCTCATGAGTCTGCCCTCCGATATAAAAAAATGTTTACACAAACACCGCTCCCCCCTACCCCCCACACCATCCTTGTAGCGACAACCTCGGACTCATTGTCACGGACAAATTGACTCCAACCACGGGATCTAATAGAACCCCCCCACCACCACCACAATCACTCCCATCCAGCTACCCCCACGAACCCCGACCGACTTCTCGCAAATGGAAAGTGCCTGCCCCACGCCGCCGCTGGGTTTAATAATATAATTGTCTGCTCGCCAGGCTTTGCCGGATTCAATAAGGAGACGCGCCTTTGTATTTCTGTTGCAGCTGGCGTTGTTCGTTTTTCGCTCCCTGCCGAACTCTTCCGAAGAACACGATCCATGGGCATTGGCGTGCGACGACACGGCACCACGTGGCTCGCCTCGCATTAGGCAATGTCTGCCTTTATTGCTACTGCTTGGGGCCAGGCTTACACACACGCAGAGAGAGAGGAGAGACACGAAGGCCGGGCTTAGTGGTGGGAGTCAAAACAAGATTACGGAATTTAAGAGAAAACAGCCTCGCGTTATATTGACAAACGACTCGCCGGTGGAGCGAGCGTGGAGAGAGAGAGAGAGGGGGACGAGAAGCAAAGCCATTTAACCTACCCGCACACGCGTCTATATTGCGCTATGATCCATTAATGGGTCGGCATACAAATCCAAGTCGTGGTGCTGACTTAGTTCGAAAGGTAAGGAGTGACGGAGTGACAGACAGGCATGCAGGCAGGCGAGGCTGTTGACGGAATGGCAGCAGAAGGGAATGTCAATTTAACACGTAGTCGGCTTTTGCGACCAATATCCATAATAAAGACTTTTTTGGGGGGTTAGATGGCGTAAATCAAAGACGAGATTTAGAGAACGGGGCCGAGAAGGGGTGATCTCCGTGGAGATAAAGCCACGAGATGAGATCATGTGCAGGAGATAGATGGGGGAGAGTGATTGTGATGGCATCGCGGGGGGCCGTTACGGGCTGTAGGGATGGCGATGGCGTGAGGAGGTCATAATTCAGCGGTGGATAGACCATGGTTCATGATGATGATGTTTATAACAATTTATTAAAACAGTGAATGGTGTGATTCCGTTGGGGGATTAAAAATGTGACCTGGACGAGTGCAGCATTCATTGCATTATTGCACTGAGCGATTGATTGGCTTATGAAGTTAAAACCAATTCCAGTTCAATCAAAATGCACGGTGGACCAAGGCCTCTCCATGCCGTTGCGGTCATGGGGTTTATTTAACCATACTTCGCCACGAGGGTTAGTGCGGGTTCATTAAATAGCGGGTGGTGGGGGAGGAAAGGTTATTTCCAATATCACTTTCCACTGCATTTAGCCGCGGACGGGAAGTGAACTCGTGTCAGAGGGTTCATCGCTAGCCACCGCGCCACCGCTCCCCAAACATAGCCTTGCGCTGGTTACGTCATCGTTGTGGGATTGGTGCCGAAAATCCATCACTTTGCTGCGCAATGAATGAGTTCGGTGTCCATGTGGACACGGAGACCTGGTGGGACCGAGACTCTGCCACGCTCGTTTATGCCACACATTACACCCCCCCGCCCCCCCCCCCCTATCTTCAACCACCCCGCGTATCTCGCACCGCCCTGCGTGGCCTAAAACTTGAGCATTTCGCCTACAAATATTGGCCCGGGGGCAGCGAGAGAGAGGAGAGAATTGGGAGCTGTTTGGATCTTCTTGCCGTGATTTATGGAGCGACCTCGGGGGTGCCCAACGCATTTTCTCATTGTGTGACTTTCCGCGGCGTGCAAGCGAAGAAGCAAGTAAAGAAATAAATTACAGAGGCACGCGAGGCCATTTGTCTATGCGTGATTCACAAATTCAATCAATTGTCTCCATCCCGGAACGTGTGACCCCGCGCGGATTATCTCACACTTGGAGCGGATAAGGCGCTGAGTGAGGCAGCGCCTTGGCCAGGGAGCCGAGAGTGGCCACGTGGTGGGACTGGGCAGCCGCGGGTCGTGGGTGGGTGAGCGGGTAGGCGAATGGGGAAGCCGGTCGGTGGGTAGGTGAGTGAGGTGGTGAGTGAGTGAGTGAGTGGCTGCCTGGGATGATGGTGGGTGACTGGGTAGGTGAGTGGATAGGTTGGTGAGAGGGCGGATGAGTAGGTGGGTGGGTGAGTGGGAGAGCGGATAGGTTGGTTAGTGAGTGGATGAGCGTGTCATTGGTGAGTGAGCGTGTAGGTTGGTGAATGGGTTAGGTGAGTGAGTGAGCGTATAGGATGGTGAGCATGTGATTGAGCGGATGTGTAGGTTGGTGAGTGAATGATTATGTGGCCGTGTAGGTTGGAGAATGGGTTGGTGAATACATGGGTGAATGGGTGGATACGTGAGTGTGTGGGTAGGTGAGTGGCTGGATGGATAGGTGAATGAGTTTAGGCGAGTGGGTGGGTTCAGTAGAGACGTGGATGAGTGCTTGCGTGGTTAAATTTGAGCGAGTGAGTGGGCGTGGTTTGGTGAGTGAGAGGGTGAGTGGGAGACCAGGTAGTTGGGCGAGTGAGTTTGCTGTTGAGAGGGTGAGTGAGATATTGGGTTGGTGAGTGAGTGAGCGTGTGTGTGTGTACGTGAATAAGTGGGTAGAAGTTTGAGTTGGAGGCAGTCGCTCTCCAGAAACAACAGAGGGCAGAGGAGAGACGCTCACAACAACGAGCGGAGCGCCGGGCGACTAAAATGCCGCAAGTTGGCAGTATGGGGTAAAGCTGGTGCATCTACCACTCATCTCAGTCAGCCAACCCATGGCACCTGGGTCTGTCCCGAGACTTCCTGCCAGCGAGCCTTCGACACTTTACGCGGCCTCAGTGTGCACCTAGCTTGGCACAAGCGCCATGGTGACGTCCCCGTTACTTAGTGGCGAATGGCCGATATTGCTATTGGACGTTTGAGTGTGTGTGTGTGTGTGGAGGTGAATGCGTCTGTGGGAGTTTGAGTGTGTGTGTGTGTGGAGGTGAATGCGTCGGTGGGAGTTTGAGTGTGTGTGTGTAGGTGAATGCGTCGGTGGGAGTTTGAGTGTGTGTGTGGAGGTGAATGCGTCGGTGGGAGTTTGAGTGTGTGTGTGTGTGGAGGTGAATGCGTCTGTGGGAGTTTGAGTGTGTGTGTGTGTGGAGGTGAATGCGTCTGTGGGAGTTTGAGTGTGTGTGTGTGTGGAGGTGAATGCGTCTGTGGGAGTTTGAGTGTGTGTGTGGAGGTGAATGCGTCGGTGGGAGTTTGAGTGTGTGTGTGGAGGTGAATGCGTCGGTGGGAGTTTGAGTGTGTGTGTGTGGAGGTGAATGCGTCGGTGGGAGTTTGAGTGTGTATGTGGAGGTGAATGCGTCGGTGGGAGTTTGAGTGTGTGTGTGTGTGTGTGGAGGTGAATGCGTCTGTGGGAGTTTGAGTGGGTGTGTGTGTGGAGGTGAATGCGTCTGTGGGAGTTTGAGTGTGTGTGTGTGTGGAGGTGAATGCGTCGGTGGGAGTTTGAGTGTGTGTGTGTGGAGGTGAATGCGTCTGTGGGAGTTTGAGTGTGTGTGTGTGTGGAGGTGAATGCGTCTGTGGGAGTTTGAGTGTGTGTGTGTGTGGAGGTGAATGCGTCTGTGGGAGTTTGAGTGGGTGTGTGTGTGGAGGTGAATGCGTCTGTGGGAGTTTGAGTGTGTGTGTGTGTGGAGGTGAATGCGTCGGTGGGAGTTTGAGTGTGTGTGTGTGGAGGTGAATGCGTCTGTGGGAGTTTGAGTGTGTGTGTGTGTGTGTGGAGGTGAATGCGTCTGTGGGAGTTTGAGTGTGTGTGTGTGTGGAGGTGAATGCGTCGGTGGGAGTTTGAGTGTGTGTGTGTGTGTGTGGAGGTGAATGCGTCGGTGGGAGTTTGAGTGTGTGTGTGTGGAGGTGAATGCGTCTGTGGGAGTTTGAGTGTGTGTGTGTGTGTGGAGGTGAATGCGTCTGTGGGAGTTTGAGTGTGTGTGTGTGTGGAGGTGAATGCGTCTGTGGGAGTTTGAGTGTGTGTGTGTGTGGAGGTGAATGCGTCTGTGGGAGTATGAGTGTGTGTGTGGAGGTGAATGCGTCTGTGGGAGTTTGAGTGTGTGTGTGTGTGGAGGTGAATGCGTCTGTGGGAGTTTGAGTGGGTGTGTGTGTGGAGGTGAATGCGTCTGTGGGAGTTTGAGTGTGTGTGTGTGTGGAGGTGAATGCGTCGGTGGGAGTTTGAGTGTGTGTGTGTGTGGAGGTGAATGTGTCGGTGGGAGTTTGAGTGTGTGTGTGTGTGGAGGTGAATGCGTCTGTGGGAGTTTGAGTGTGTGTGTGTGTGGAGGTGAATGCGTCGGTGGGAGTTTGAGTGTGTGTGTGTGTGGAGGTGAATGCGTCGGTGGGAGTTTGAGTGTGTGTGTGTGTGTGTGGAGGTGAATGCGTCGGTGGGAGTTTGAGTGTGTGTGTGTGGAGGTGAATGCGTCGGTGGGAGTTTGAGTGTGTGTGTGTGTGGAGGTGAATGCGTCGGTGGGAGTTTGAGTGTGTGTGTGTGTGTGGAGGTGAATGCGTCTGTGGGAGTTTGAGTGTGTGTGGAGGTGAATGCGTCGGTGGGAGTTTGAGTGTGTGTGTGTAGGTCCCTCCAAAAATGTGTGTGTGTGTGCGCGTGATTCGCAGTGCATAGAGAAAGCAGAGGGTCTGGGTTAAACCAGCCTGGACCAAGCAGATCTGGACCGGCGCACTCAACCAGAAGGCAGTAGGAGACAGCGAAGGACATTCCGTATCCGCTTCGGGTGTATGTTTGCTTGTGACTGAATGTTTTCTGGGTCACGAGTGGACTGGATCAGGCACGTGACTAGCAGCCCCAACCGTAGCGACGGGTATACTGGGTGTGGTGTCCCGGGTGCTGAGATATTATTGTCCCATGCACACCCTGGCGAGCCCGAAGTTTGACCGTGCTTTGGGTGGTTGCCAATAATAAGTTATTATAATAATAGTTATTATAATAACTTATTATTGGCTACGTACGGTGCGAAATAAGTTCCACGTACATAATGATGCCTTTTATATACGCAGGAACGCCTGGGTTCCCAAGCGTATGTTTTCGAGAAGGTATTACTCCATTGGATTGCTTGGTCAATTCGAGTCAATGAGTGTTTGGCTTGTGGTAGGTAAACCGGAGAAAACCCAGGCGTACGAGGAAGTATTCTCTGAAGTGTCCACGCAGATAGTTTCTAGAATCCATTATCCCGTTGGGGTCATGTGACCTGAGCACGCGTTTGGCGATCATTGTGCGAGGAGGCATCGCGAGCAGTGGTCGCGTTTGTAGCGGAGAGCGTAAGAAACGTGGGGTCACCAGCAGCACTCTGCAGCTCTCAGCATTGGTGCATATGCTGCACCGATGAGTCGGTAGACGGTGGCGAGATATGAACTACCTCGCCTGGTGTGCAGAAAGTCGTGGGTTCGATCCCGATCCTGACGACCACTGACGCCTGTATATTTGGAGTTCTCCTCGTAGTCGCGTGGATTTTTCTCCGGGTCCTCCGATTTTTACCTCCACATTTAGAACGTGCGTTTAGATTATTTGGCTGCTATCAAGTTCCACACGATGATACGCCTCTTCGTTGAGCTATCAATTGTGTCCAGGTCGCTTCTGAAAAAGAGCTACATAGCTCAGTGAGCCTTACCTGGTAAAATAAAATAAAAAGTTAAATAGTCCTCATAATAACGAAACCGTCTTCTTGGTTCTTTCGGTAAAGTCACGTAGAAGGGAAATAATAAAATAAAAAATATAAAACATAATAAAATAATTCTCACGACGTTTCGGCCACAACGCAGCGTCTGACGCTGTCTTCCCGACAGACCTGTTCTTCACCTGAGGACGGCTACTTGCGTTGTGGCCGAAACCTCGTGAGAATAATTTTATTATTTGTATTTTTATTATTTTATTATTTCCCTTCTACGTGACTTTACCGAAAGAACCAAGAAGATGCATCCCTGCAGTCCCGAAAGCTTTAAATCGAAATATAACGAAACCGGTCTGCAATTGTCCATCTCTGCATCACTGCTGCCTGCCAGTCGGTCACATTTACTCGAAGTTACTTCAATAGTTGCCTAATGACAAGAAGGCCACAACCTCCGAGGCCACTCTTGCAAACGAGCCTCATCCTGGTCTCTCTAGACATCACCTGCCTGCTCTAAACAACCGCGAACCTGAACTTTAAAGTTGGTCATTTCTTCGGGCACTGCCGATGGCCTTTACGCAATGCACGAAGGGCCGAGTTGCTGTGACCACGTGGTTTGTTTGTTTTTGCAACGTGGCGAAGACGTCACCCGCGTGTCCGTCGCAGACGTCGGTGAGAATCGCCCCGCGCTTCGCGTCGAAGGGTCCTGAAGCGGCGACCTCGCATCGCCTTCTCGCGATGAGTCCCATTGTCGGCGGAGAGACGGCGTTCGGGTGGCTTTTCGCACGCAAAAAAAATCGGACGGAGCAAGGAACATTCGCTGGGAGCGCGTGATGGGCTTCAGTAAAGGAGTCGTTGAAGGGGGTTTTAGTGCTGTTTTTCCACTCTCTCTCTCCATTACCCCCACTCTGCACTCAACGAGATCTATCCGCCGACTCGGGGCCAATGCGCCTCCCGGAGCGAGCGAGGAATCTGCACGTGGTCCACTCAAAATGCAAATCGTGATAGTCGCCATTATCCCCGGCGAGGTCACTGACCCAGAGTGCAGTCACAATACACTGCAGTCACCTCTACTGCAGTCACCTCCAATGCAGTAGCCTCCACTGCCGTCACCTTTACTGCAATCAACTCTACTGCAAGTCACCTCGATTGCAGTCATCTCGACTCAAGTCCCTGGCTCATCTCGACTCGAGAGTCCTCGAGTCCGGATTCACCAACCTCTGCTCGCGGGCCGCTTGCAGCTTCGATCTCGCTGGACGAAGCCACGCGGCTCACGCCGCCCCTTGGCTCTCTGTGTTGGTGTGCCAGTCCTTTGGGGAGCGGTCGTAGTGGGGATCGCTACGAAGCCGGCCAACCCGGGTTCGATTCCCGTTCGTGGCCTACATCGGTGACGAATATTTAAATCGGACATGGGTCTCCCCCTGGGTCGTATTGCCCTTTAATGAGCACCGTGCAGTGTGAACACATCAGCGTTGGGCAGATAAAAACGGCCGGAGCGTGGTGCTGGCCATCACCTCCCTCCCCCCACCCCCCTCGTGTGCCGTGTCGCCCTAAATGTTGCCCGCTAACTGCACTTGCCCCGACACTCTGTTGAAGGCTATATGGGGGATCTTTGTCTAAGTGTTCCCCTGTGCACGCGAGGGGCCGGGTTGTCGGGTCTCCGGGGGGTGCCTTGTGCTGGTGGCGGGGGCAGGGAGAGGTATTCAGGGGAGAGTTCACCTGCCTGGTTAAATAATTCAGCCGCGCATTAATCGCGTTTGCCGAGGGGGCCTGTGAGCTAAAAATAATCAACTTGACTACCCCGGGGGGGGGGGGGGCGGGGTTGGAGGATGATGGCAGGAGTTTGTACTAAAATATCAGGCCACCTCCCCCCACTCCACCGCTCCCCCACCCACCCCACTTTCCTCCTCCTCTATCCTGCTCTCGACCGCAATAAACATTGATGCGACGCGGCATACGGGAGCCCGAGTCCCTGCCTCCACGTGCATAAAGGTGACGCATCTATAGCAAGCGCAATAGCTGATTTCACCCCCCCGCCCCCCGCCTCTTGACCCCTCCCCTATCCACCCTCTCCAACCTTTTTTATCAACTCGCACTCTCCCCCTCCCGCATGCCCGCCCCACCACCACCACCACCACCGATATCCCCATCGGCGAGATGAACATTAGCTTGCTCCCTGACCCTTAATTTGTGTCCGCGCAGGCTGAATATTATTAGAAATGTGTTTGTGCCCAAGTCACTAACCTCTTCCCACACCCGATCCCCTTGACGGGAGAGGGGGGGGGGTGGAATTTAATATGTAAATTAAACCCCGCTGACTCCCATTAGTCTTGTTTCCGTAAAAAGAATTCAATTTGACGAGGACATCACGAGCACTAATGAAAAAAGGCAGCGTGTGCATTTTGCGGTGATTTGCGAAGTTTGTAGCTCCCGAAGCAGATGATGCAATAAGGCGTTTTTTTTCAAGAAGTCATTAATATCCATCGACTTGGCAATTACTCCGCCGTGTTCATCTGTTAGTGCGTCGTGACTAGCAGCGCGATATCCCTGGCACGTCCGTAGGCCGCGCGACTGTTTTAGTTCAGCGGGGCCCTGGTGATGATGATCCCATTTGAAGCGAGCCCCCGAGTTTCGCGACAGCAGCGGTGAACACGTCCGTGACTCGCCACCGATGTCGCCCGTGGCCGGCACGCTTCCCCAGTGGTCGTGGAGACGCGGCCTCGGCGCGCAAAGCGACGCTCTCGGGACCAATGAACGCGTTTGAGAGTCTCGTGCAGAGCTTCACTGTGGCAGCCCGGCTATAAAATAGAAGAAGAAAATAGATACGAGAAGCAGATGGAAATTACGTCCTATCGATATTTATCGAGAATCTATTTATCTCTGTTACATATGTGTAAAATGTATTTCATCTTATTTGGGTCTTTCGGTAAAGTCACGTAGATAAGGTTTTTTCGGTAAAGTCACGTAGGTAAAAACATTAAAAAGTAAAATAAAATAAAAAATCACGACGTTTCGGAGGCAACACAAGCTTCCGTATTCAGGTGGTACCGTCACAGCCACGACAGCTGTATCAAGTAAATGAGAGATTGCAGGAGTTGCCACTGCGTTTATATAATGGTTGGAGAAGGTGGTGGGGCAAGGGCCGCATACTTTTTATTAATATGGTAAGGTGAGGCTTGAGACTAAGAATAGACTCCATAACAAAGGCTGAGCCTTTGTTATGGAGAGGTGCTGTTTGTGACTCAACCTGTAACAGGGAGACCACCACTAAACATGGTTAAACAGTAATGGTTGTCTGTCAAATAAAATTGGCAAATAAGTGTAGTTAAATCTTTTTTGCATGGTTAATCACATCTTTCCAATGATTACTCAGTTTGTAACCGTCATCACGGTTGAAATTATGTCTGTGTTTGTATATTTGTATGGCTTCGTGTACAAACCTTTGATGGTAGCCAGGAGGTTTGCAGAGAACCTTGGTCTCGGAAAATACAATTTCATGAGAGCCCACCGAGTTGTAGCAATGATCGGCAACGGCCGAAGAATCAATTCTGCCGTGTTTCAGATCTGACTTGTGCTCGCGGACACGATCAGAAACATGACGTTTCGTTTCTCCAATGTAGCAATCACCACAAATGCAACTCAATTTGTAGACTCCAGGATACTGTCCTTCACAGATGGAATCAAATCACGGATTTTATGCACTGTACTGAATCGGACTTGGATCTTATGTTTGTTTAGAATTTTGGAGATCTTTTTGGTCACGCCTGCTATGTATGGCAACTCCGACCAAAACTATCACGTTGCCATACATAGCAGGCGTGACCAAAAAGATCTCCAAAATTCTAAACAAACATAAGATCCAAGCCCGATTCAGTACAGTGCATAAAATCCGTGATTTGATTGCATCTGTGAAGGATGTCGTTCCTGACTTACAGTATCCTGGAGTCTACAAATTGAGTTGCATTTGTGGTGATTGCTACATTGGAGAAACGAAACGTCATGTTTCTGATCGTGTCCGCGAGCACAAGTCAGATCTGAAACACGGCAGAATTGATTCTTCGGCCGTTGCCGATCATTGCTACAACTCGGTGGGCTCTCATGAAATTGTATTTTCCGAGACCAAGGTTCTCTGCAAACCTCCTGGCTACCATCAAAGGTTTGTACACGAAGCCATACAAATATACAAACACAGACATAATTTCAACCGTGATGACGGTTACAAACTGAGTAATCATTGGAAAGATGTGATTAACCATGCAAAAAAGATTTAACTACACTTATTTGCCAATTTTATTTGACAGACAACCATTACTGTTTTACCATGTTTAGTGGTGGTCTCCCTGTTACAGGTTGAGTCACAAACAGCACCTCTCCATAACAAAGGCTCAGCCTTTGTTATGGAGTCTATTCTTAGTCTCAAGCCTCACCTTACCATATTAATAATAAGTATGCGGCCCTTGCCCCACCACCTTCTCCAACCATTATATAAACGCAGTGGCAACTCCTGCAATCTCTCATTTACTTGATACAGCTGTCGTGGCTGTGACGGTACCACCTGAAGACGGAAGCTTGTGTTGCCTCCGAAACGTCGTGATTTTTATTTTATTTTACTTTTTTATGTTTTTACCTACTTGACTTTACCGGAAAAAACCTAAGAATATGAATCATTGCAGTCACGAAAGCTTCAAATCTAGAATTCACGTAGATAAGTTCACAGAAAATAACAATAAAACTACGTTTCGATCGCAACACAAGCGGACGACCGCTTGTGTTGCGATCAAAACGTAGTTTTAATTTTTTGTTATTTTATTTGAACCTATTTAAGTAACTTTACCGAAAGAGCCAAATAAGATGAATTCCTGCAGTCACGAAAGCTTGAAGTCAAGATGTATATCATCATCCATCATCTATACAGTGCTGGATGACGACCTCCCAAACCAGTTGCCACTTTTCATGATCATCCGATGTAATAATCCACTCGCGCTTGCACATTAACTAATTTCATCGTTCCATCTCCTCAGTGGACAACCATCCATGGACCGAAGCAGAAATCGGCACAATCCAAGGTAAAAACAACTTTAGTAGGTAGCGATGTATGTCTACGACCAATACGAGTGAATTTACTTAATAATGCCAATAACCTCAAACGGTCGTCATACATTTCACTGATGTTGGACATATTAATGAATTGGAACCGATAACGTTATGCCACATCGAGTGACACCGACAAATGAGAAGCAATATCTGCTCTGTGCTCAGGAGATCAGCGCTGCAGCGTGTACACCATTCTCTGGCACGTATCGTGCCGGGTACTGCAAGATCCGACCGTGCCCGTTCAGTACTCGCCGAGATGCCGGTTGCCGAACGAATACATTAAAAGGTCGCACTCATTACACACAAAGTGCTTGCCGCAAATGAACCACGGATACCTCGCTCGTCTCCTCAAGGAGCATAAAGCGCCAAGCGAACTGCGGACATCCTCGCAGGGGAATTTTGGCTGGCCATCGAATAAAGTCGGTCACCGCATCGCGCACTTTCAGATGCGCTTCTGCGGCCGTCTGGAACGCTCTTGCTTGGAGCTATGCACTTTTAAATCATCTCGACTGAAAACTCATTTCTTTAGAACTGCTTTTGGTGTTTAGTTTGTTGTCCTTCCACCGCACCTCTGATTAGCGCGGTTGGCTACGTCCGATACGGAAGAAGGTAAACATACAACACACAAACAGCGACTCAAATCCTTCGGACGCATGTCTTGCCCCTGACCGCGTTTTGTTTGGATCCTTCCGCTGCCTCGGTGAGCGGACGCCGCCCTCTGGTGGAGCGACTCCGCACGGGGCCACGGGATCCAGGGAGTTGTGATGCTGCGTCTCCCCCCACCCCTCGCCGCTAGCAGCGGGCTGGTGAGAGGATGGTGCCGAGGTCACCTTGGGGCTCGCGATCGTGGTCAAGGTGAGGCGAGTGTCGTCTCCCTCCTGGCGCCACTGGCGGTGGCCGTGGCAGAGCGCGGCTGATGGGGAGCGGCGCTGGGTAGCAGGGCACGGGGCACGGGGCACGGGGCACGGGGCACGGCTGAACCGCACCCCCACCACTCACCGGGTGCCAGTGGATAGCACGCTTATTTATTTTAGTGCCAACATCATCATCTCTTGGCTGATGATTGTGTTTTTACTAATCGCTAGCAGCCCGCATGCCATTTGAACGTGACCGTCTGTACATGCCTCCTTCTCCAGACAGCAAGCAGGCAAAAACTGGTATCTGCAATCAGAATATTTATCCGATGAGCTATAAAATTATTTTTCACAGATGTCCAGTAAGGGCAGGTCAGACTATATCTAATATATCGTACTATATATTACTTTCTATATAATATAGTACGATAGTGTGCATACAGCCCTTTGTCAATCCACTGCTGGAGAGGAGCCCCCCCCCCCCCCCAAGTTGTGTCGGTCACGGCGATCCTTTGACCATACTTCACCACGCCGGTCGATGCGGGTTGACGGAGTACATCACCAGAATGGATTCCGCTGCTCTCCCCGTTGCTGGCCGCACAGCCCGCTGCTGCTGCTGCTGCTGTACCTCGCCTTGAGCACGGTGCTCGCCAACAGCCAAACACTGTCCAGGCTCAGCACCACCTGCTTAGCTTCCCTAGCTCTGGGCGGAGATCGGGCGCGCGCTCCGGGTGATGTGGCGAGGCGGGATACACTCGGCCGGAAATAAGCCGCCTAATGACGATCACGCAACCACAGTGGGTCTCGTTTTAATTGGCAGCGATGTCATTGCACCACTTAGGGGTTGACGACGTGCGGGTGATTATGAGATGATGTTCATCAGGGCGCCGTAATTAATGGCGTTAGAGAACGTGAATATTGCGGTGAGCGCGCTGCGTCGTGTTCCCCGAGTTCGATTCCCTGCCACGACTTACATCAGCGGCGACTAGTATCTGAAGCGCGCCTGCGCCTCCACGTTCACCTAACGTGGTGAAGTATGGTCACGCAATCCCCGTTACCGACGCGGCGTGTGTGGGTGGGGGGGGCAGGCCTTTATACGGAGGGATGAGTTATATATTATTGACTGGCGCAATAACATTGAGCAGTGCAAAATAGTTTTAAATTTTTTTTCAATATCGGGCTTTTAAATAGGCTCGCATATATATATTTTCTGGTTTTAGACAGGTGCCCAAATTTCTCATTTCGCCGTCTCCCGGGACTGGAGTAATTTAAAGAGAGAAAGGCAGCGAGCCGATTCATAAAAGAAGCAAATGGTCTTTCTCTGCGGGGCGGTCGGCAGCCTACGGGGCGGAGCTGGCGTCCTCGAGGGCGCAGTGATACACGTGTCTGTGTGTCTGTCTGTGTCTGTCTGTGTGTCTGTCTGTGTGTCTGTGTGTGTGTCTGTCTGTGTGTGTGTCTGTCTGTGTGTGTGTCTGTCTGTGTGTGTGTCTGTCTGTGTGTCTGTGTGTCTGTATCTGCCTGTGTGTCTGCCTGTGTGTTTCTGTCTGTGTGTCTGTCTGTATCTGTATCTGCATGTGTGGGCCTGTGTGTCTGTGTGTCTGTCTGTATCTGCCTGTCTGTCTATGTGTCTGTCTGTCTGTGTGTGTCTGTGTGTTTCTGTCTGTCTGTATCTGCCTGCGTGGGCCTGTTTGTGTGTATCTGCCTGTCTATCTGTGTCTGTCTATCTGTGTCTGTCCGTGTGTGCCTGTCTGTCTATGCGGGCGTGGTGCTGGCCACCCCCTCGTGAAGCCGTTCCGGCCTTTATAGGTGCTCGCTAACAGCACTTGCCAGAACAGTCCATTCAGGTTATACGGGGGGTCTTTGTGTGAGTAGTCTGAGTGCAGTCTGTACGGAGGGCTGCTGTCTGACTTTTACTCCCTGTCAATCTCCCTGCATTCATTGGCCTGCAGCGGGCTGCGCGAAGTGACAGAGGGGGCTTGTACGTCTTTGTCTTGTGCATCACTTTCATCATGGGGCATTGCCAGCGTGATAGTGATAACGCTTCATGCGTTGAACGATAATACGAACGTTTACTTCGTATCTTCTTACATCGTAGGACGTGAATTGTATCTCAGAACGCCGCAGAATTTGTAACGCTCAGAATTCACAGGAAGGCGCGGAGGGAACCCGCAGACTAAACTAAACTTTTTTTATTTAACAGGTAAATCGCGCTGAGCTATTAGCTGTTTCAGTAGCGTACTGGCCACAAATGAGCGGCGTATCATTCGGCGTGTCATTTGTGGGAATTTATATCAGCCAAAGACTCTTAAGGCACGTGTCTAAATGTAGAGGGGGAAAAAACCGAAGGACCCGGAAAAAAACATCCCCGCGACTACGGGTAGAGAGACGCGCAGACTCCAAATACGCAGCAGGCGCTGTGGGGTCGGGATCGAACCCCCCACCCCCGGCCTCCTGTATCCCGAGCGCGCGCGCGCGCGAGAGATGACAACACCTCGCCACCGCGGGCGCTCCGGACAAGCGGAGAGAGAAGGCTGCCGGCGTCGACGAATCGCCGCCCACTCCGCGCGAGTCTCCCTGCGATCGGCGCGGGCGGGCGGCGTCTCTCCATCGCGGGGGGGGGGGCGAGAGCTCCATCGCGGGGGGGGGGGGGGGCGAGAGCTCCATCGCGGGGGGGGGGGGCGAGAGCTCCATCGCGGGGGGGGGGGGCGAGAGCTCCATTGCGGGGGGGGGGGGGCGAGAGCTCCATCGCGGGGGGGGGGGGCGAGAGCTCCATCGCGGGGGGGGGGGGCGAGAGCTCCATCGCGGGGGGGGGGGGCGAGAGCTCCATCGCGGGGGGGGAGGCGAGAGCCCCATCGCGGGGGGGGGGGGGCGAGAGCCCCATCGCGGGGGGGGGGGGGCGAGAGCTCCATCACGCGTGGGATGCCGCCTCGCGGCCCTGCCGCACGGCACGCTCGCACTCCGCGGTCTCTTCGGGCAACAGTGACACGTGGGCTAGAGGAGGGGGAGCGGAGAGGGGAGTTAGGGGGAGCGCAGCGGGTGCGAGGGAGGGAGCTGGAGATGGAGGTGGGGGGGGGTGGTGGGGTCAGTGGAATAACCCCCCACCCCACCGCAGAAAACATAATGGATTTGAAAGAGCAAACGGTAAAAACAGAAATGAGATCTGGCACTCAGTAGCTCTAGACACAGGCGGGTATTAAAATGGAATACTCGATGTTAGTTGTGAGGAGGGGCGGCGGGGGTGGGGGGAGGCGTCGTACGTGTGGGGGGTAGGGGGGAGGGGCAGTGGGGGGAGGTTTCGGCCAGCAGCGACATTAAATGTTCTCCATTCCGCGTGATGAGAGTTGGAAAATGCGCTACATATTTAATGCGGCTGATATTGCTCATAACCGGGCCTGGTAAATACCCGAGTGGGTCTCAGCTGCGTGCCGGCGATTTGAGCGGCTCAGGCAGGGACCCGGGAATTACAGAGATTGTGATGGGAGCGCTCTTCTCTCCTCCTCTTCACGAACACGACGAGAATAATTAAATAAATAAACACACGCACGTGCACGCGCACCAACAAACGACATCACGGAGACAAAGAGAAACAAACCCGATGTTAAAATATTCATTCCAACAAAGCCGTGCGCATCCTCATTGCTATTTCATCAGCTGCTGTCGTTTGCTTATTTATCACGGATCTCGCGGTGTTGGGGAGTTGTTTGGAGTTTGTTATCAGAAGTGGAACACATATTTTAGCAGCGCGATTAATTTATCCTGCCCGCCCGCGCTGCGATTTACGATGCAACGCGTCTCGTGTCGTCTCAGCCTAAATATATGGAATGTCATTCTCGCAGAACGCTTGTAGGATGATTTTAAATTTCTGAATGCATGAGCTGATGAATGAATGAATAAGTTGTGGAAACGTGAAATGAATGACGCGAGTTCGTGAACTGATGAATGAATTAATGAGTGAGACGCGATGTGTATCGAATGAATGCATCACCTGAATTAATTACTTGAGTCATTGAGATAAGATCTATTAATATAACAAATGCATGAACTGAACTGATACAATCGTCGGTGAGACAATCTATTGAGTGAATGAATTCGTAAATCGATGAATGAATGAGACGCAAGCTATATTACATTTACGAATGAATGCATGAACTGATTGAATAAGTCACTGAGACACGAGGTATTTGAATTTACTCATTCGTGAAGTAAAAATTTGAATCCATTCGTTCATTAAATTTCATCATTTGAAACAAACTTGTTTCCTGCCACATTCACGAACTCAACGGATTAATGAATCAAATGAGACGCGAGAATGCGGTACAACCAGCTGAGCCGAGCGCTCAAACCCAGTTTCATCATCATCATCATCACCGTCGCACACACACGCAGGGGGCGGAGTCGACTCAGCCGCGTGTGCGCGCTCGGCGTGTATTTTTAAAGCAGCTTATGCAATCAGATGTGGCCTTGAGACGCCGACTTGAGTAATGTCCCTGCCGCAGGTAATAGGGACAGAAACCCCCGCAGGGTCAGAACGAGGGGAGGAGGGTGGTGGTGGGGTGGGGCGAAAAACCAACGCGCCCCGTTTTGCCAGTGACTCATTCTCTAAGACGGGCAAATTATTCCATTACCTCGCGCTCGGCCGATCCGAGGGGTCAGGGTAAACAGAATCTGATTGAGATATAGTGAGGACAAAGCCCCCCCCCCCCCTCTTGCTGCCTTAACTCTGAAATGTGAGCCTTGAATATTTAATGGTGACTTATAAATGAATACCTGGAAACAAATTTGAAATTAATGATGGATATGCATTACCGAGGTCATAGCACGCGCATTAAGCGAGATGCGTGATTAGGCAAACGAGACGTTAATGGGCTAGGCAGGGATCTCCGTGACGGTTTTTCGTGTGAAGCGGCCTGCGTCGGCGGCACGCGCACCTTGGCAGTGAGTGTCTGGCCGCGCGCGCGTGCGCGTGGCAGGGAGCGGTGGTGTGCGAGTTAGCGCGCTGCGCTACGAACCCGGCCAACCGAGTTCGACTCCCACTCACGGCCACCAAACGCCAATGGCGATCATCTAAACCGGTCCCGGACCTACGCTCGGTTAACTCGGCCTAAAATTGAGTAGCTGGTGCGGTGCGTGGACATCGCCACTAGGGAGACAAAGGCGGCTGGGCGTGGTGCTGGCCACCTACCCCCTCGTGTGCCGTTCTGGCCTTCATAGGTGCTCGCTAACAACACTTGCCCCAACAGTCTGTTAAGGCTACACGGGGGATCTTTGTCTTGTTGTGTCTTTGCCTAAAGGGGACACGCTGGACGAAGGGTCGCAGCTAATTAAGCCGTTGACGCGCTCTTTAATCCGTCAATTTGTTATCGTTCAGCCAAGGTGCTGGACCCCGAGTCGTAGATTAGAGAGCGGCTGTGAGAGGAGTAATCACATTCATGTCATTTGTTTATCCACCGAGTCTCAAGACTCATTTGCGGGAGCGTCCTGCGCTGAATTTGTTCGGTCATTTTTCTGATAATTATCAAAATAACAGTTATTGAATTTTCACAGGAGAGCCTGACTGAGTCTAAAACGTATTTTTTCATGAGTGCCCTGCTACAGTGAAACGTTTTGGCCAATTTAGGATCGACTCGTTTCAGCGCCCTGTGGATGGAACCGTGGAGAGATGTAGTAAAACAAAGTGTCCTGCCCGACTGCTGCCCACAAACATAGAACACGTGTCTCGCGGGTGGTGGTCGCCCATCCACGCACTGGCCAAGCTCGCCCCTGCTTAGCTTCAACAATGTGGCGAGATCGGGCGCGTTCTGTGGGGGATTAACAAACTCAGTATGTGAGCTGTCGTGGAGCAAGCCGACTCTGCATAGGTTCCGACCTTGTGGGTCTCATCAGTAGTCATGTCGGTTAAACAAATGTCTTCGTCACCAACATTTCCAAAGCAGGAATAAAACCTGAATCCTTATGTATTTACATATGAAGACACTGGACGGAGGTCTGCTTACATTTCCATTTATGCTAATACCCCCCCCGCCACCGCCACCCTGCCACCTCGGAGCTGAAGATGTGAGATGAATCTGCTCCTGTAATTGTAAACACAGCCTGCTGGTAAATATTCACGCGCGCCGACTGCAATCGATACCACGCGGTGAGCGACCTCGTGTCGTGCCTCTCCCTCTCATCGTCAGCGTCTCCCTGAGACCGGGGTTTGCATAACTAATTGGCCGCCTGTGACCAATTCACCCGGGATATGCACCCCATCCGAACTCTTCCGGTCTCGCATTGAGCTTCAGTGGAGGCGACACAGCGTGCACGCCACGATGTCAGAGGCGACTGTGCTACGTGGTAGCCAGCAGGGGGTAAAAGTGGGTTGGATGGTTGGGTGGGTTCCGTGAAAGGTTGGGTTGGTGGGTATTTGGGTGGGGGAGGTATTGGGTGGATGGTTGGGTAGTTGGGTGGGTGGATGGGTAGTTGGGTGGGTGAGTGGGTAATTTGTTGGGTGGATAATTGGGTGGGTGGATGGGTGGATGAGTGGATGGGTGGGTGGATGGGTGGGTGGATTTGTGGATGGATGGATGGATGGGTGGATTGGTGGATGGATGGGTGGATGGATGGGTGGATGGATGGGTGGATGGATGGGTTGGTGAATGGGTAGGTGGGTGAATGGGTAGGTGGGTGGATGGGTGGGTGGGTGAATGGGTGGGTGTATGGATGGGTAGTTGGGTGGTTGGGTGGATAATGTGGTGGTTGGGTGGGTGGGTGAATGGGTGGGTGTATGGATGGGTAGTTGGGTGGTTGGGTGGATAATGTGGTGGTTGGGTGGGTGGATGGGTAGGTGGGTGGATGGGTGGGTGGGTGGGTGGATGGATGGATGGGTGGATGGGTGGGTGGATGAATGGATGGGTGGATGGATGGGTGGATGGATAGTTGGGTAGTTGGGCGAGTGGGTGGGTTCTCGTTGGGGGGATTTTGAAAGCGACGTGAGACCGGATGTGGTGTGCAGGGCCTGTGTGTGAATTGTTTGTGCGATCAGAGTGCGAGCCCCTCCTGAACAATTTGTCATGGGGCTAAGTGAGATGAGAGGGGACATCTGCGATGATTTCTGCTGTTACTTTGTGACGGACTACAAAGTACCCAGCCGACCTGGGTTCGATTTCCGGCGATGGCGCACTTCAGTGGCGAGTGATATCTGATCCAGTTCTTGGGTCTCCATGTGACATGTCGTTAAACGACACCCACGACTGAACCTGTGTTAGGAAGGCCATCATCCAGCAGTGGTTTGACAAAGAGCTGTAATAAGAGCTACAATTGTCGCACTACATTGTACACGTACGTGTATCATGTAAAGCACACTGTCAATCCACTGCTGGATGAAGGTCTGTCCATTCCGTGTCGGTCGTGAGCGTTGTTTGACCATACTTCACGCTGGTCAATGCGCGTTAGTGAATAGCGGGGCAGGACAGGTTAACGTTTTTGTATACACACACTATATGCACAATATATAGACACACAATATATATATACAATATATATACACACACAATATCACTCGCCACTGATGTTAGCCAGAGCCAGGAAACAAACTCGGGAGGCGGGTTCCACAGGCCAGTGCGTCATTTGTGTGTTGGGACAATCGTGTGATCAGAGATGAGTCGAGTGCCCTACGCATCTCGTCAGTCTTGTTTTCACAAACATTTCGTGAATAATATCAACATCATCATCATCATTAATATTTTTTATTCTGGGATGATGCATCACCAATATTTTTACTAACCGTGAATCGCATGCATTCCATTTATACCGTAAGTCAACATGCTGGGAACGGATTTCAAAGGAATGTAATGTTTCACGTGACATTCTTTCACATGACATGTAATGTTTCACGCGACATTCAAAGGAATGTCGCGATGTTTCACGTTGTGATCTGGCAGCCAGATTTACATTGATGATGCCACGGTGGCGAGATGTTAACTCTAGATTTGAAGCTTTCGTGACTGCAATGATTCATACTCTAAGGTTTTTTCGGTAAAGTCACGTAGGTAAAAATAAATAATAAAAATAATAGAATAATAATAAAAATACAAAAATTATTTTTATTTCTATTATTTCTATTATTTTTATTTGTATTATTTATTTTTACCTACGTGACTTTATCGAAAAAACCTAAGAGTATGAGATGTTAACTGTTTCACCTGGTATACAGGAGGTCGTGGATTCAATCCCGACCCTAACGCCTGTACATTTGGAGTTTGCGTGTCTCTCTCCCCGTGGTCGGGTGGACTCTTTTCCGGTCTGTCCCTCCACATGTAGAATCAACGTCGCGCGTTTCGAGTATTTGACTGCTCGAAATGTTCACGTGACTGGCCACTTCGTCGAGCTCAGTGAGCCTTAACTGGTAAAATTAAAAAAAATAGTTCCAATAGATTTAAATCACAGCCCTCGCGCGTCACACCTGACTCAGTGGCATTCCGCGCCAGGAATCTGCACCCAGAAACCGAAGCGACGACAGCAGCAGCAGCAACAACAACAGCAATGGCAACAACAACAATGGAATCGGCAGTTGGCCTCAGGTGTCGCATTCCACCATAGAGCAGCCCCCCCACACCAAGCACGCAAATAATTCCTCCGCTAAATATAGTTTTGCCGTCAGTAACAGGTTTCTTTGGGTTCGATCGCGTACATATAAATGCGTCTGTCGTTAAACCCACCGCCATCCGACACAGCCAATTCGTAAGGTGTGTCAGGTAAACAGAACGTGCCAATTCGTTACTCGTACAGCACACCGGTGTGTTGGAGAGTAAACCCACGACACTTACAATAGTGTCCCGTGCCGCAAACGGAAGACTCACCGCGAACGTGTGCCCGGTGTCAATTATTACTGTTCTACCGAGTGACCTGCGGTTTATTTTTATTTTTGAATTTTGCCAACGCGCTCTTGGACCGTGACGCCGGGAACACACCGGCGCGTGCTCTTGTGATGACGTCACGGGGACGCTGACCATTCCACTGCAATGGTCACGTGGCGCGTTCCGGTCAATGGGCCGCGCAGTATTAATCAGGGCGGCCGCTCGACAACATGAACGCAATAACCCGCCCCCCCCCCAAACGTTTGCTTTAATATACAGGGAGACAACGTAATGTGTAGAATACTGTAACTGTGGACTGATAATGAGATGGCTGATAAAGACTTGTCTTGCGATATGTTAAAGTGCACATGGATTGACCCGAGTCGATGTCTCGATCTCGGAAGCTAAGCGTGTCCTAGCCTGGACCGTACTTGCATGGGTGGCCATTGCAAGGCTTGCGGGGCTACGAGGCCGCACCATCCATTGTTGTACTGTATGTCTATGCCCTCCGAACTACACTCCCCGCACTCACCAGCGTGGTGAAGTATCGTCAAATAATCCCCACGACTCGCACTGCGTCATGGGGATATGTTTATCCAGCAACGGATTGACAAAAGGGCTGCACATGTACGGAGCCGGAAGATCATTACGTTCTATTGTTTATTATAATTATACTTGTTGATGCAGAAGAGCCTCTGTGTATGTATGTTGAACTTTTTTCGCACCGTACGTAGCCAGCCGTGCCAATCGCAGGTGATTGCTATGCGTGTTCCAATTGACCAATTTGCGGGCAAAGTTGTCAAATGTGGCAACTCTGTGCCGGGGCACCGACACGCAGTCGCTTTCTCTTGCGCACAACGCCACGGAGTCTTTAACCTCCAGTTGCGAAGCAGACGGGGCGCCGTGTGAATCCGGGCTGCCGCTGGAGTCGCGCCGTCCACCTGTGCGACAGCTCGCAGCGCACGCGCTACCCTCGAGGCCATGCCCCGCGAGCGGGTGGCGCTGGGGAGTTGCAAAGGACAGGGCCGTTCACGCGACAATGCTCTCCCAAAATGTCCCATCACACGTCGGTGCACATTTTTAAGTGCGGGGCGGGGCGAGGGCGGAATTGTTGAGGATAAAGCGTCTTGTTTGCGTACAGGGCAGGCTGGGGTGCCGAGCCAGCCACGCGCGTGTGTGCGTTTGTGGATTTCTCTGTGACGACGCCTTCCGTTGTACGTCTCAGTCTGCCCACCTCGCCGTGATCAGCCGTGCACATCTCGTTCGACTGGTTCTACCGGTCTACATGGCCTCCGTACGTGCACGTTGCTCATAACGCATATCCAAAATTCCGCTTCCCCAATCGCACACACTGATTACGCACACACATATATTGCGGATATACACATACATAGATTACACACAAACATGCAGGGGCTTACCCACAGCGCCTGCCCTGCTTATTCGCCGTTCTCATCGTAGGGGGGGGGGGGAGCAGTTAAAAGACCCGAACGCCCGCTGCCTTGTACCGAGTTTATTCGCCAAAGAGTTTTTGGGTTCAACAGCTGCGTCGCGGCGTGAGTCTCCCGAGAAACGTGCAACAAAGCGCGCGGAGGGTGGGTGGGGAGCCTCGCTGAGGTTTCTGAACAGGTACGATTGCGTAAGCATCACTCGGAGCGAGTCTAAAGTTTGAAACGGTGTATTCGTGAGCCTACGCGGAGGCATGGTGTTAGAACTGCCATCGGATTGTGTTGTTGGTGTGCGGATGGGATGGGGTGCGTGGCGAGAGTGCGTGCCGAGCGTTTTTATCGTGGAAATTTTGAAAAAACGTGGAGCCCTTTGCTCATAGAATTATATAATTCAATATGGAACCATATTGAATTATATAATTCAAGACGCTTAACAGCAGCTTTCTTCGCTAATTATCAGAGGTGGGGGAGGGGTCACTTTCGCCGATGAGACATCATCAGTGCGAGAGCCGCCACATATTTGAAAGCATTGGAGTTTGGCAGCAACACGACGATGACGATGATGATGGGGGGTGTTTTCACGTGTTGTTTTCACGTGTTGTGTATCGCCGGGATCCACACATCAGGGGCCCACACTCTTGGCCACCAGGAGCCGCCAGTAGTCCGCGGGGCTTGCAATGAAGAACCACTGCGTCACAGAAACCGTCGGTAGGCACGTTTACTTTGTAGACATGGCCTTAGGAAGAAGTCCTACACCTGGGATTGAACTGGGGTAGGGGGTAGCGCTGAACGATTAATCGATTTCAAATAACAATCGCAATTTGAAACAATGCGATTAGCAAATCTCAAAGGCTGCGATTTTTGCGATTTGAAGAGTCCTATTATTGGAATTGTTGTGTTTTTTATTGTTATAACTTTATTTATTTAACTTAACAATTGTTCTATGTTTGATTGTTCTATTTCAATTAATACATTTTAATAGATACATGTTGGAATTAATGTCTTTTAAGTTCTCACCATTACATTAGAATATCTAGAGCAGTTCATATTTTGATGGTATCATGTGCTAATGCCCCATCACATGTTTTAAATCTATTACACAGTGAATATTGAACTGAAGCTTGGCGTCAAAAACATGAAATCGAACATCAAATCGCAATATCTGTCAGAAAAATCGCAATGAGATATTTCCCCCAAATCGTTCAGCCGAAGAGGGAGACCACAGGGGGGGGGGGGGGTATGGGGTCCAGACCACGGGGGGTAATTCTCGTTCCACACTTCACCGCGCTGGTCGCTGCGGGTTCGTGAAGTGGAGAGACGCACTGGACAAGGCCGGGAATCGAACTCGGGTGGCGCCAGGTATACGTCGCAGTGCGCTAACCACTGCACCACCATTCCGCCAGAAACCAATGAATATATTTCGAAGCATCGGTGATGTAAATTATTCTACTCGCGTGCAGAAAAATCCGGTTATGAATAATTGCGATATAAACTATTTCGCATGCACAGTCCCTGGAGATGGAACTTGCCACGTGTAAGGACGCATTCAGTGACACACATTCGTCAGCAGATATGTAAATGCGGGACCGTGTCTGGTTTCACTTGACTCGTAGTCAAAATCCAAGGTTGCCCTTATCACTCTCAAGGCTCCGTGTTCTCGTACAGATGAAACTAATTACATTTTTATTGATCCACACTTCCATTAATTTACGTTCACACTCAAGAGTTCAACAGCCAATCGCCAGGCGCATTGAACACCTTAAAATAATATTTAGTTTTATGATTATTAACAATTGTTTTCTTACACATCATTTGTTGTTTTCAATGTGAGCGTTAAAATGCTAAGGGCTTCTCCATGCCGTGGACTGTGCGAGGGGGGCGGGTGAACGGGGGAGAGGGGAAGTGGGGGGGTAGAGGGAGGGCGGGACGTTGTTGCCCCCTCCTCCCAATGCCCACGTCGCTCATCCACGCACCGTCGGCGCTCGCCGTACCGGGCGCACGTGACGGATGGAACATTCCAGGCGGGGCCTTTTAAACAAGCCGACTGGGAGAGCTCTTAGCAGAGGGTTGTTATGCGTAGCCGTGTGTGTGTGAGATTGTAAAAGCTGTATCAGGGTAAATATTAGCTAGTTTTAGAATAGTTTGAGCAGCCCGGCAATAGCCGCTCAGCCTTCAGCTGGTGTCGTAAAGTCTTGTTTGCCCATCCTTCCCGTGGTATGATGCATTGTCGCTGTTCCAGTCGTATTCAATAATCAATTACATTTTAGATTTTTTTTTACCATTTCGTTTGTCTTCATGACAACAAGTTGGGGGTATATGTACACCGATGGCATTCCACTGCTGGGTGAGTGCTTTTGTGCTCTGAACCGGGCTGCCTGAGTTCAATTCTCGGCCACGGATCTCGCCGGTGGCGAGTGATGTCTGAACCGGTCGTGGGCTGCGTGATAAGAAATGCAAACTGGGTGCTTATTTCAAAGGTAACGACATCTGCCTGGGAGATAACATCTGTGCGGTAACGGGGAGATGCATTGCGGCTTTTGCAACTCGTGGAGCAGATAACGTGAATAATGATCATTCAAGCGGGGATGGGGTCTGTCCTCCTAGAACGTGCGTGTTTTCATTTCGCGAATTGGAAATAACGCGATTTAATGTATTTAGGGAAAACACTTAAAATTTCTATAAAACGCGGATGCGAAATGGATATAACGCGATTGAGTGAACAGAACTACATCGCGCGAGGACGAAAAAGCGGCTGTACGGCTGCCTCGGTGCAGCATCGCACAAGGCGTTGGGATGCTACTGGATGCTCCTCGATGCTACCCACGCGCCTCGGTCCTTTACAGCTTGCATACGCATCTCACGTGGTATGGTGACTGTGCTTCACCCTAATATTATATTATTTTTGTATAACGAAATTTTTCCATAACGCGCTGTTCTTCAGGAACGTAACTACTACCGCGTTCTAGGAGAACAGACTGTACGAGCAAGCACCATACATTTGGCACACATTGTCTCCTAGGTTGACTAAGAGAACAAAAACTTGAGCCACCTGAAAATAACAGATGAGCACCAATGATATTGAGGTGGCTGAAGTTGATTTTTACGAGAAGACAAGCCATTGTGAACAACTCTAGCAAGCGTCATGCGTGTATCACAATTAAAACTATTCCTGTGAGAGAGAAACATGCACTTATCTACTGCACTCAACTCATCCACAGGGCAACACCAACTCTGAAACGATAAACGTCTCTGCTAAGTGGATTCTCTTCATTAAAAGCCGCGCACGGACGCACTTGGGAGCGCCGCAGACCGTTTGAATAACAAGTCTGCGCGATATATTCAAAACTATTACTGTACAGGACATGTAAATGGCTTTCTTGTTGTGCCCTCTGTTCGCTGTGGAGGCACCGCACCTCTGCACCCCCTGCTTTATTGCTCGCGAACGCACGCGCGCATTCGGATCAAGTCGCCTCGCCCATTAACTGCCACTAAAACATTGGCAAACAGCTGTGAAGTTAGCATGGGCGCGTGGTAATGTAGCCAATGGTTCACCAATGTCATTACCAGACGACTCAACCGCAGCTACAAACGAGATCGCCGCGTCGGCACCCATTCGCCGAGACCTCCCCTGAATACCACCCCACGACTCGATCGACGAACGCTCCCTCTCATCTCACTCCCTCTCATCTCACTCCCTCTCATCTCACTCCCTCTTGTAGCACAACACTATTCCATGCTCTCTCCTCGATGTATGTTGAACTACTTTCGCACCGTACGTAGCCAATCGTGCTGATCGGATGTACGGGGAAGGACAACAACAGTTCCCTTCCTCTCTCACCTCACCTCCACTCCACCTCATGCACTCGCTACCTCCCCCTCTCATCCCACGCCACTCCTCCTCCACGCGGTGTCCGCTCCAGCACCCAAGGCGTTCTAGGCTCCCAGTGGACCTTCGCTCAGTCGGGGGTGTCGCTCCTTCTCCTCTGTTGCCACCCCGAATCCGGGACTCCTTCCCACCGCCAGACATCCTTGACGTCAACCCCCTTGCCTCTTTCTCAAATCCACATTCAGGGACTTCTGTTTCTCCTCTGCCTACGACTGAACTTCCTCCCCCTGAGTGGTAATCTATTATTATAGAATATATAAAAATAAGAAAATAATTATAAATATGCCCCCTTGTTTCACTGTTATCGCGACATCCCACTGTTTCTGTGCCGAGTCTTGAAATGCGGTTACATTTAGACGCTGCGTGAATCCACAATTTTATTAAATTGGGGTTGTCGTGGTGGTGGTGGTGATTTTCCGAGACGAATGTAGAGGAAAGGAAACTTGAGCTGAGTGTGAAAATGAATTGTACCCATTAAAAATGAGACGTGAGACGGTAGGCGGGGGGGGTGAAGCGCCTTGGACAAACAGGCGTGATTTTTTTGAAGTGGCCTTTTGTTCCTCTCACGGGTCTAGAGGAATAATTTAAAAACTCAAGTTGACGGCTGCATTCATTAAGCTGTGTGTAAGCGACCGGGGGGGGGGGGGGCGCGTGGTAACAACCGCGAGAAGACCCGGCAGCTCTCGTTTCACGCAGCTCTGCTGCGTTAATGACTCCACAGATGAAACTGGTGCGGGAGTTTTGTCGGCATAGACAAGTACTGCTGTAAAACTGAACTAAACAATTTTTTGAATTAAACTATTTTTTTTTACCAGGTAATGCTCTTTTAGAGAAGCGACATGGCCTCAAATGAAATCTCAGCGAAGTGGCTTATCGCGTGGAAATGTATCCTCTAAACGCATGTTGATTCTAAATGTGGAGAAAAAGAATGCATGCAACTACGGGGAGAACACGCAAACTCCAAATAAACAGGGGTCAGGGTCGGTCTCGAACCCACAACCTCCTCTATACCAGGCGAGGTAGTTAACATCTTTCGACCGTGGCGCTCTGTTGGCTGCTAGGCGAATGGGCTCACGTGTTGTTCTTCATCACTGTTGTTTTACACGGAGAAACCGATGCTGGTACGATCGTTACGTTTAAACCCGACGGTTTTGTGCTGTTTTTATTGAAACATTGCAATTAAAACACTCTGAGTAACACACAGACGCGGAGGTTCCTCCCTCAATTCCCGGACGCCGCAGTCGCGATATGTTAACTATTTAGTAGCGAGCTGTTAACTACATCGCCTGGTATACAGGAGGTCGTAGCTTCGATCCCGACCATGACGCCTGTATATTGGAGTTTGCATGTTCTCCCCGTGGTCGTGTGGATTTCCTCCAGGTCCTCCGGGTTTTTCCGACCACATTTCAGAAACACGCGTTTAGAGTATTTGGCTCCTGCTATAAGTGTCCACGTGATGATGATACGCCACTTGGTTGAGCTATCATTTGTGGCCAGGTCGCTTCTGAAAAAGAGCTACGTAGCTCAGTTAGGTCTTACCTGGTGTAAAAAAAAATTTCGTTTATGACAAAAAGTGTAATTTAGTTGATTTACCAAAAATAGTGTTCAGCATTCCAAATAGGGTAGCTTTCATTCAGCAGTGTTGGCAGAAGGATCACCATCATCAGTCGCGCTCAACCACCGAAGACCCCCCCGCCAGCCAACGTGGGAAGTGCACGCGAGATTATTTCCATCGCTCCGTCTCCCTGGTGGACTAAAAAAAAATCAACCCCTGGCCACGTTCCGTCCCTCGGCTGCGACTCCGTCGCTTTGCGTCACCGTCGCCGCGGTTTCTCTTTCGCCACGTAACGGGACTGTAAATGATAATATTGTATTGTTGTTGTTGTCAACTCGTTGAGATATTATAAAGAATGTGTTCAATCACGGGGTAAAGAGGGGAATTAAATGGAGAAAGGCGGTGGGGGGGGGATGAGGGCATCGATTGCCGGACATTCTCAGCCTTAATAGTGTTTTTGGGTTAGATCGCGTAAATATGTAAATGTGTCGTTAAAACCCGCCACCACCCGACACAGCCAACTAGTAAGGGTTGTCACGTAAACGGAACGTGCCAATTCGTCACTAGTACAGCACTAGTGTAGTGTGTAGTGTATAGTGTAGAGTATCGTGTATAATGTAGTGTATAGTGTAGTATACTAGTACAGCACACCGGTGTGTTGGAGAGCCAAGCCACAACATTTACAATCCGAGTACGACGTTTCGCCAGTAATTACAACCAGCTTCATCAGGCGACAGCCAGATTTGTGGAGAAGTCTAACTGTTTCGTTCCTTTTGTATGCGTCGATGTGGTGACCACGCATTCTCAGCCTGTTGCAGTCATTATGTGGGTGTATTTTGACGTCGGTGTTTGTTTTGTTATTCAAATATTCCGCCTGGAAATCTCTTGGGATGGAGCATCTGCTTTGCAGTGGTGTCCAGGGCGTTCATTGTCACACGCCTGGCAAACGCGTAATGACACGTATACAACACACATGTTTAGTCTGTGACTTGTACTTTATCGAAAGGGACAGCCCGTATCAATAGGGATCTTGGGGAGGGAGCGTTGTGTGGTTTGTAGTTTCAGAGAAACAGCTGCGAGGTGGGAAGCGCGCTTATCGCTGCCTTCCGACACGCTGTGCCTGTAACGGGTACAATAAACGTGAATCAGCAATACTGCAGCAGCAGCAGCAGCAGGCGGTGTGTTTCCTGTTGTATTTAACTTCACCCCCCCCCCACCCGTTACCTAAGGGACACAGTCACCTATGCTGTTACTGCCTCGCAAAGAAAAACTGATTGGCGACGTTTCCGGAAATGGCCCTTGTATATAAACGATGGGCACCCATTGCCGCACTTGTTGACAGTGATGCCCAAGCGCTGGCAGTGGCGAGTGAGCGAGGGAGGGGAGATGGAACTGGCCACGCGGCGGCGGTGGGGGTCACTCGGATAGAGCCCCTCGCTGACCAATGCGGCCGCTGGGACGCGTGGGTGTGGGCGCTTGACTCCTGAGCCACGGGGGACTGGCACCGCCACTGAGCCCAGGCGAGAGGGGTGGAGGGGCGGGATTGCTGGGATTAGCCACACCGTGTCCCCGCAGCGACATCGACATCACCGTCCAGCCAGCAGCCACCACGAGCGGTGGGTGTCTCTGTTGGGATCGCACGTGTGTGTGTGCGTTGCACGTGTGTGTGTGTGTACGTTGAACTTTCTTTCGCACCGCACGTGGCCAACCGTGCTTGCTAATCGGATATGCGGCGACCTAACAATGTTGCCACGACGTGGAGTCGGCGTTACACACTCACGTTTGCTCGTGTTGTGACGGCGCAAAGCTCACCCACGGCTGATAATTATTAACTTGCTGTTTAAATCATCCGATAAAATTGCAAGCGGGCGTTTCTCGTGTGCGGCACACCACCATCACCATCATCTCTCACGTGCTTGACCTTCCCCCCCCCCCGCACTGGAACCGTCGCTACGGCTGTAGCCAGGGCGAGGCGGGGGGGGGCCCACAGGGATTGGCACTGGAGGCGGCTGCTGCCGCTGCCGCGTTGCTGCTGCGGCTGCTGTGGAAGGGATGATGTGGCTGTTGTTGTGAGGCGGCGAGCAGGGTGGCCAAACGGCTCTGGGCGTGTTGACTAAGGAGACCACACTCGGGCCGGACGCGGCTTCAGGCGTGCGTGTGAGTGAGTGAGTGCACGCCGCGTGTGTGTGAGAGAGAGAGAGCCGCCTTCGCTCTGTTGAGAAACCCAGCAGGTACAAGGCCTGGTGAGTGAGGTACAGTGGAGCAAGGTCACACACCCGCTCACATACACACCGACTCACATACACACACCCGCTCACATACACACACCGACTCGCATACACACACCAACTCGCATACACACACCGACTTGCATACACACACTGACTCGCATACATATACAGATCGCTCATATATACACACCCGCTCACATATACACTGACTCACACACATACACACTCGTTCACATACACACACGTTCCCGTACATACACACATACTTGCTCACATACTCATACTCGCATACACAAACACACACTCATACTTTGCTCACTCGTTCACCCCTCGCTCATGTACCCACCCCTCGCTTCCATGCAACTAAATGGAATCACTGTCTGTACTTTATATTATTTATTTTGCTTTCCTTAATTTGGATGACCCAGGTTACTCTTGCAGATGAGACTCCCATATTGGGCTCCGAGTTATCAACCGGTAAAACAAAATCAATTTGAACTTCATCAACCTGAACACATACCAATCTTCACACACACGCGTGCACACACACACACACAGATCCCCCGTGTAGCCTTCACAGACTGTTGGGGCAAGTGCTGTTAGCGAGCACCTACGAAGGCCGGCATGGCATACGAGGGGGTGGGTGGCCAGCACCACGCCCGTACATGCACACCCTACACACGCACACCTACACACGCATGCCCTCACCACTGTTAAATTATCCAGAATATGTTTTAGCCGCAATTTCCCCACTCCCCATACCACGCACCAATATTATCATGTCAATCAGTGAATTAATATACACACATACACACACACCCGTGTGTATGTGTGTATATATAGCCGGGTGCTGGTGGAGATATCGCGCTTGGCCTGTAATCCAGTACTGTGGAGGCAGCAGAGAGAGAGTTGGTGGATCACCGCACACAAGTGTTGTGGAACTCCATTCCCGTGGGCGCCGAGGAGGTGCCACATACCGTGGCACGCCAGGAGATGGCGGTAGAGCAGGTGAACTCATCTACATCTGTTTCCATCCGTACGGGGATAATGAGTCGCTCCCTCGCACGACGCGCGTGGGTTTTCTCCGCGTGTCTCCGGTTTCCTCCCACGTGTAGTCTCGTTAATTGGCTGTAAACATCCTGAAGTAACAACAACAAAACGAATGTGACCACGACCCTCCTGAGGCAGGAGTCCTGCATCTTGGCGTGGCTCTCCTGGATAAATAAGTTAAATTATTCATATGATGGGTAACTACCATTGCTGTGTTATGCTCGGCGCACTGCGGCCTCCGGTAACGTTACGGTGACGCATCTCTGTGCGTCTCCATCCAAGCCAATCTCGTGTCGCTCGGCGCCGTCCCGGTCACCTTTTGACCTCTTTGCGGGCAGCATGCCAGCAGAGCAGCCATCGTCACGCTCCGTGATTTTTGCTCACTCACAGTTTTCGTCGACTAAATTAATGAATAAAGACACCGCGTCGAATTATTTCGTCACAATTCCCTATGGCCACGATTCTCCGCTCGCTCGCACACACAAAGGCAATGTTCCCCCGTATAGCCTCAACAAACGTTTGGGGCAAGTGCTGTGAGCAAGCAGCACCTATGAAGGCCGGCACGGCACACGAGGGGGTGGGTGGCCAGCACCACGCCCGGCCGCCTTTGTCTCCCTCGTGGCGATGTTTACACATTGCACCAGGTACTCATTTAACGCTGAGTCGACCTAGGCGAGGCCCAGGACCGGTTCAGATCATCGTCATTGGTGTTGACCGTGAGTGGGAATCGAACTTGGGTCGCCAGGTTCGTAGTGCAGCGCACTAACCAGGACACCTCCACTCCCCACACACACACACACACACCTTCGAACGCTCACAACAACAACAACCGCCATTCGCCACTAAGTGGCGGTGACGTCACCACGACGCTTGTGCCAGGCTATGTGCACGTTGAGGCCACGTGAAGTGTCGAACGCCTGCGCACACACGCACACACTGGCTAGGTGGCTCGCCGGGGCACATGAGATGCGTCGCATGATTGTAAATCAACTGTTAATCAGTTCACTTGGGTGTGCGCACCCTGATGGGAATTAATTCCGAGCCTGATATCGATATTCGCAGGACACTTCTTGGGGTTGCTGAGATTGGTTGCATTTGCGCCTGCAAGTTTGCAATGCTAAGAGCAGAAAAAAAAATCGATGCACTGTATTATATTATTTTGCTTGCGCTGAGCCAAAGTTGCTCAGATTATGCCCTTGCCCACAAGACACGTGTGGTTTTATGGGATGTGTAGAATACACCTTGGCTATTGTTGTTGTCGAGGTGATGATATGGGGCCAAGGCGTGCACGGTGGCCTGCCGATTGGCGTTGTTCGCTCACTCGCCAGGACGCGTTGAGTTCAGAGTCAAACGACGGACGTCGCTGATCACGAGCACCACTCGGCCGTTCTAAACTAAACCTTAATTTTTATTTTTTATTTTACCAAGTAAGACTGAGCTCTATAACTAATTTTCAGAAGCAACCTGGCACCAAGTGATGAAAGTTCAACGAAGTGGCTCATCGTGTGAAAATTTATAGCAGCTGAATACTCTAAACGCACGTTTCTAAATGCGGAGGGGAAAACCGGAGGCTCCGGCGAAAAGTCCACGAGACCGTGGGGAGAGAGACACGCAAACCCCAAATATACAGGCGTCAAATTTGGGATCGAACCCACGTGCCCCTGTATACCAGGCGAGGTAGTTAACATCTCGCCACCGTGGCGACTCCCTCCCCCCCCATTCATCCTGCTGCAGCCACCGTTGGCCCAAGCTGCCATCGTGCCGAGCTTACCAACGTAGCCGCTTCCCCAATACAACTCAGGTCGTTTTACACGCTGCACGCGTCTGATGATTGTTAAGGCACGTCGCACGTGGCGTGGCAGAGCGCGCCGCCTCGCGTTAATTCGCGCTTCGCCAACGTCGCTTGGCACGTGTTTGGCGACCATCTGGGGCGTGCGGCAGCGTGCTCCCGACCCCGTTTGCGTTTGTTTGGGGGCGGAAGTGAATGGTAAACTGCGAGAGATGTTACGTCGTTGGCCCCGTGAGGAATTTGGAGAATTATAATATTCGTCATTGATCGCCCCCACCCACCCCGCTCCACCACCTCTCTTGCTCATCACGTGGTTGTTTTATTTTGGGCGGCAGCGCCTCCCCTGCTTGGGGTCATGTTTGATGACGCAGCGGATAGCCTCGTCGAGCTTACAATGACACAGCCTCCTTCGCCTGCCTGGACTGCGCCGTCACTGCCAGCTGACATAAACTGTCTCGGACACTGTCCAAGACTTTGATTCTCTGTGCCAGTGGGCTCCGACTGGTTCCTCCACTCCTCCTCCTCGTGTCTCCCTCTACCAATCTTCCTCCCCCCTCTACTGCTTGTATCTCCATTCACTCCCTGCTCTCTCCCCTCATCCTCCTCTTCGCCCCCCTCTCCGCCTCCTCCGTCCCCCCATCTGCCCGTCATGGTGCCTGCGCTTGGATGACACGGCGTTTGACGGAACGCGGTGTTTGTTCCGCGGTCTAAGTGGATCTGAAGCACGCAGGCAGGCAGGCAGGCGCGTGCCGTGCGCTTGTACCCAGTGTGGTGAGGCTGAGTGACTCGTGCCGTGAGGCTCAGATATTCGATCCAGCGCCGGTGATGTTTGCTGCCGGTTTGTAAAGCGCGCGTGGTCATTTTAATGGTTGTGGAAATCGTCGCTCGCCGACTCCCAAGGCTCCCGAGCAAGAGGACCCTGCCTCGCATTGGGATGTTCGTCCAGTTACGTTCATGAGCGTTTGGCTTGTGGGAGGAAACCGGATAACCTGGAGAAACCCCAACATCCCCCCCACCGCCCCCACTCAAGGCTCTGCACAGATGGGTTCACGATCCTAACAGCTGTGACTGACCTCCCCTGGCCACAGCACAGCTTGAGGTCACAGCACAGCCTCCTCTTGGTCAACTCCGCTTCAAATGAGTAGCTGCTGTCGTGTGTAAATATCAGTACTTGTGAAGACAAAAGTGGCCGCCAGGTATGGTGTTGGCCACACCGCGATGTTGACTTTTTAATATGTGCTCCCTAACAGCATTGGCAGCAACGGTCCATTAGGTTAAGCGAGGGAGAACTCTCCGCTGGGGTTTGAGAGTTTCATGAATCTCCGATGGATCCACAAACTCCTGCCTCCCAGGAGCACAGACGAGCACACCCCCCCCCCGCCTCGTGGTGATGAGTGAGGGTGTCCAGCAGAATGTCGTGCGATTCACTCCTGCGGAATATTGCTCATCATATTGACGACGATGATAATGATGGTGGAGGTTCCTGCATTAATACGTTTGGTCAATTCCAATTTTACGAGTGTGTTGGTTCATGGGGCAGAGTGGCGCAGTAGCGACACTCGTGCCTAACACCAACATGGGCCTGGGTTCGATTCCCGACTCGGGAGCCAATGCATGTGGAGTTTGTACGTTCTCCCTCTGTTCTGCATGGGTTTCCTCCGGGTTCTGCAGTTTTCTTGCACAGCTAAATACACTGGTATTGGCCAAAACATCCCAATCCTGAACAATTACACTGCCAATCACTCAATTGGGACTACACACAGCAGCAGCAGCATCACCCCCACCACCTCCGAAAACTTGGCCCACTGAGCTGTATAGTTCTATTTCAGAAGCAACCTGGCCACAAATGATCGCTCAACGAAGTGGCTTATCGCGTGTAAGTTAAAAGCAGCCAAATACTCGACATGCATGTTTATAAATGTGGAGGAAAAAAATTGGAGGAACCGAGGAAAAATCCACGCAATCACGGGGAGAGAGACATACAAACTACAAATATATAGGCGTCGGGGTTGAACCCACGACCTCCTGTATACCAGGTGAGACGGTTAACATCTTGCCACCATGGTGCCCCTATGCTGAACCTGCCAGGTTAACCGTGCGCACTTGTTTGTTGGAGCAGACCCGGCACCTGCGGACCATGGACCACATCTATGATCTTACCCCTGGTGACACCATCTATGACGTCCCTCCTCCCGGTGACCTCATCTATGACCTCCCTCCCGAAGATGACGACGATTATGAGGCCATCAAAAGCTGGACGCAAGGTGAGTGGCACGGAGTCGGGCCTGCTGAGCCCCGGCAGTGGCTCGGGACTACGGGTTTTCCAGGCTCGGCTGATAATTCGTGCAGGTGGATTTAAGGAAGGTGGCGCGTGAAGATGATGAATTAATTAATAAAATAAAATAATTCTTATGGTGATGATGCGGCACCAGTGCTGGGCTCCACCAGACCGGTTCTCGGGGGAAGCCACTGCCGACGCATCCCAATGAATCCACCTGCATTCATTGTCAGCTGAGAACTGGGGTGGCGTTTGTAGCCTCCTAACGTTGGAGCCACGAGCCGGCAAGGGACTACACGTATCACTGTGGGTCTGTTCCAATGAGGAGGTGTTCGTGAGAATTGTGGATCTACGCCAAGGCGCAGGGGAGATCCGTATATGTGTGTGTGAGCGTAAGCAGAGAAGTGGTGCAATGGTCACACGCTACACTCCCAATCCAGTGGCCCGAGTCCAATTCCTTGTCCGGCTAGCATCAGTGGCGAATGTCTGAATCGGTGATAGGCCTCTCCAAGCTCATCACAGCCATAAATAAGTACCTCGGTTCTAGTCATTCCACCATGTGGACCTTTAAAATGTGCTCGCTAACAACGTTTGCCCCAGCAGTCTATTAGGCAACACGAGGGAGAACTTTCAGTTTGTATGTGCATTCGCACGTGTGTGTTTCTGCGTGGGAAGCGGTGGTACAGTGGATAGATCACTGCACTACGAACTTGACGACCCGAGTTCGATTCACGTTCATGGCCAACACCAGTGAAGATTATTTGAACTGGTCCTGGGCCACCTCTAGGTCCACTCAGCTTCAAATGAGTACCTGAAGGAGTGTGTTAAACATCACCACTGGGGAGACAAAGAAGGTGGTGCTGGCCACCCACCCCTTCATGCACCGTGCCGGACTTCATCGGTGCTACTCGCGAACAGCACTTGCCCCAACAGTCCATTAAAGGCTATACGGGGGATCTTTGTCTTTGTGTTTTCTGCGTGCGTGAGATTTCACTTTGCTTTTCTGGAGACCCGCAGCTCTGGCTCGGCGCACGGTTAACTCTTTCTAGTTCCGATGACGTACGCATACGTCATTCGTTTTTTTTTTCAATTCTATTTTGATGACATATGCGTACGTCATCGGAATGGAAACGGAATAAAAAATAAAATAATAATAACTTCTTTGGGGTACTGAGGTTCCCACAAGGCCATGCGGGAGGGTGTGCGGCACCGTTTGGCGCCAGCGATCAGAGAGTGCGGCCGTGTATTTACAGTTCTGTGCAGCGTTGACAATGTCTTTAAAAACAACAGCGCTACGCTTCTCTAAATACAATTAACGCTCAACCGCTTGCGCGTTCCGAGATTCAGTGGTGAACAGGGACCCACCCTGCAACTTGCAGATATCTCGGAACGGGAAAAAGTGAATAGCCAAACACGCACGCGCAGACCAAAGACACACCGCGAGTTTCATCAAGACGCGCCAAAAATATAACCGTGCCCCGGTGGAACGTTGTGGCCCCGTATGCCCGACGACAGAGACAGAAAACCTCTACGAAGAGCTGAGTTTCAGCCCGGCGCCGGGTAGCAGTGGTCAGCTGAAGCGGACTCCGCCACCCAGCCCCCCCGACGCCACGCGTACGCCGTGGGATTTAGCGTCTGTCCGTCCGGTAGTTGAGCGCCGGAGGAGCATCTTGGCTCGGGGCGGCGGCAGGGCGAGACGGGGCGCCGCGAGCGAGCGAACGCGCGGAGTCCCGTCGCGCGAAGCCGAACATAAGGGGTGCAGATTGAGATGAATGCGCGATTTCTCGTCGATGATTCGGAACATCTGCGCTGCGTCGTCTGTTGTGGATTCAGCAGGTTTTTCTTGTTGTTGCTGAAATGACACGTTTTTGTGCAATTAATTAAACAGAACTTTTTACAAGAACGTAAATGTGTCTCGCGGGATTGCGGTGGTGGAGTGAGATTGGCGTGGAGCGATCCACCTCCACAGGCTCACCCCTGCCTTCTCTTCATCTCACTCCACTCCCCTCCACGCACTCTCCTACCTCTCCCCTCTCATCTCACTCCACTCCCCTCCACGCACTCTCCTACCTCTCCCCTCTCATCTCACTCTACTCCCCTCCACGCACTCTCCTACCTCTCCCCTCTCATCTCACTCTACTCCCCTCCACGCACTCTCCTACCTCTCCCCTCTCATCTCACTCTACTCCCCTCCACGCACTCTCCTACCTCTCCCCTCTCATCTCACTCTACTCCCCTCCACGCACTCTCCTGCCTCTCCCCTCTCATCTCACTCTACTCCCCTCCACGCACTCTCCTGCCTCTCCCCTCTCATCTCACTCTACTCCCCTCCACGCACTCTCCTACCTCTCCCCTCTCATCTCACTCTACTCCCCTCCACGCACTCTCCTGCCTCTCCCCTCTCATCTCACTCTACTCCCCTCCACGCACTCTCCTACCTCTCCCTTCTCATCTCACTCTACTCCCCTCCACGCACTCTCCTACCTCTCCCTTCTCATCTCACTCTACTCCCCTCCACGCACTCTCCTACCTCTCCCCTCTCATCTCACTCTACTCCCCACCACGCACTCTCCTACCTCTCCCCTCTCATCTCACTCTACTCCCCACCACGCACTCTCCTACCTCTCCCCTCTCATCTCACTCTCCTCCCCTCCACGCACTCTCCTACCTCTCCCCTCTCATTTCACTCTCCTCCCCTCCACGCACTCTCCTACCTCTCCCCTCTCATCTCACTCTACTCCCCACCACGCACTCTCCTACCTCTCCCCTCTCATCTCACTCTACTCCCCACCACGCACTCTCCTACCTCTCCCCTCTCATTTCACTCTCCTCCCCTCCACGCACTCTCCTACCTCTCCCCTCTCATCTCACTCTACTCCCCACCACGCACTCTCCTACCTCTCCCCTCTCATTTCACTCTCCTCCCCTCCACGCACTCTCCTACCTCTCCCCTCTCATCTCACTCTACTCCCCTCCACGCACTCTCCTGCCTCTCCCCTCTCATTTCACTCTCCTCCCCTCCACGCACTCTCCTACCTCTCCCCTCTCATTTCACTTTACCCCCCTTCCACGCACTCTCCTACCTCTTTCCACTCATCTCACTCTCCTCCCCTCCACGCACACTCTCCTACCTCTCCCCTCTCTCATCGCCCACAGCAAAGTGGAGCAGTAGCAACAGAAATACACGGTGCATGACCCAACTGCGTGCATCACATACACACACTCGTCTTCATTACACGGAGAGACAGGACGAGGTGCACATGGATTAGAGGAACATGCACAGGTCAATTACTTCGCCCGGACCATTAAGAACAGCAAAATAGGCCTGTGCAGGTCCCAGCAATGCCGCTTCTCGGTGGCAGCCCCAACAGTCTGGAACGCCATCATCCCTCTGCACATTCGCAGCATCACCTCAATCGCCTCCTTCAAGAGAGACTTAAAAACTCACCTCTATAAGCCATGCTTTCGAGCTTGGCTCCGCGCCTCTGAGTTGCGGCCGTTACGCCCGCAAATTTGCGCGCGTTATAAATTGCATTATTATTATTAACGCGTACGGCAATTACGTACACCACGGGAGATGGAGCGATGAAATCAGCTCGTGTGTGGGTGCTCGGTCGATCATCGCCCGCCAAATTGCTAGGGATACCGCCAGCAGTGGATCGACCATGGCCGATGATGACGCAGGCGCAAATCTGGCATTGTTTCACGAGGAGCGTGACACTTGAAAAAAACATCGGTGCCGCATGCCAGCAATCGCCTCTCCGCACTCACTGATCCCGGAGTCCATGCGGAGTGCCACTGCGGGTGTGTGCGACACCGGCTACTGATTATGTCACACCCTCCCCCGCCCCCCCCCCCCATCCTCTCCCCTCTCCCTTGCAGGAGGATTTGCATTTTGACTGCAGAACAGAGAATGGGCAGGGGAGAGAAAAACATTTATTTCAAATTTTATTAAAATCAAACCTACCTTTTTGGAGTAAAGGCGCAGCCCTGCAATTACTCGTTTGAGCCACTGCTGGCAGAACGGCCTCCACTAGAGGGAACTCTAGAGAACCCCTCGAGAGGGTCTTTGGTCTACTCTTCCACACTGGGCAGACGACTTGTAGGTGGGAGTACCCACACTTCACCCCACCACAAACGAACCCTGACTAATCACGTGCCTACTCTGTTCTACCAGCAACCAAGAATAACTTTATCCAGTGAGGAATTAAGCTCTTGTGTACACATACACACTTATTCTAGCTATATTTGTATAAGCAACATTATTATGAACCCACCAGGTAGCCCGGTGGCTCAGCAGACGAGCGAGCGGCTTCCAATCAGAAGGTTGCAAGTTCACATCCTGGTCGACGCAGCCCATCATCCCTGCAGAATGTATAAAATGAGTAACACTCTGGAAAAAGTCCAACAGTGTTGGTCCGATGGAGAGACTCATCCCTGCCGTGGTGAATATGGGAGTTCCAACACGCGAGTCAGGGTTGTACACAGGAGATAGCACCACCTCTCAATGCTCACTTGAGCAGGAAATGCATCTCACTTTCATCGTTAATACACAGTCTGTTCTCCTCCGGTAACACCTGTTGTTTTCATAACGCGAATTGGATACAACGCGATGGATGGAGAAGGGAACACATTATTTTTCTGACGCGGATACGAATTGTAAATGACGCGATTAAGTGAACGGAACCACGTCGCTCGAGTCGGACTTAGCGGTTGTACGGCTGCCTCGGTGTAGCATCACACAAGGCAGCGGGATGCTGCTGGATGCGTGTAGATGCTACCCACGCATCTCAGTCTTTGTTCAGCCTGCATACGTGCATCTCGCGTGCTATCGCGTACTGTGCCTTGCCCTATATTATATTATTATAACGCGATTTTTCCATAACGCGGTGTTCTTCAGGAACGCAACTACTCCCGCGTTATAGGAGAACAAGAGACTGTACTTCCCGTGTCCCTCCCCCTACCCCTGCTGCCCCCTCCCCTTCTTCACTAAACTCTCCCCTAAATCCCTTGTGCCCCCCCCCCCACCAGCTCCGGGCAATCCCAGCAGCTCTGAGAGCGGCGCTGCATTGAAGCGGGAGCTCGCCGTGCAGGAGATCGTCCACACGGAGACGATGTTCCTGCACCACCTGCACCTGTGCGTGGACTTCATGCTGGCGCCGCTGCGCGAGACGCAGGTGAGGCCGTCCACGCCGGCGGGAGGCGTCGCGCCGCACCTGACTCGTTCGTTAGCTCGCTGCAAGGATCCAACAAAGTTTGCGATTGAAAAGAAAAAAACAATCCCGAACGCGGTCCCGATCGCACCCGGAAATTCTCCACGGAGCAGTACAATTGTTCGCGTCAGAGGAGGATGGCCCACGGAGGTGGATATCATAGAACTACTGCTCAGGTCCACACTGGAAGGGGGGCAGCACTTTCCTATCCACCCTGTGACCGGTCAAACCCATTTATTTTGATTTATTTACAGGAGGGAATTGAATCGAAGATAGTGTGGAACTATAATTAATGACAGTTTGTTCCAAGTCTGTAATTGCCACAGCAGTGTAAATAGGTTTTTTTAGACTGAGAATTAATTTCTTTAGAACTGATTTTGTGGTTAGTTTGTTGTCCATCCCCTGCACCTCCGATTTAGCACGGTTGGCTACGTACGGCGCGAAAGAAGTTCAACATACACATACAGGTTTACCACAGTGAGTTAATCGGCAGATCACGTGCCACAGGGAAAATGCGCGTTACCCAACCTTTTTCAGAGATGTCCGGCCAGCCTGGAAGAGTAGGCCAAATTCCCTCTAGACAGTGGGAGAGAGGGGGGGGGCGGCACTCGAGAGCTCCGTCAACTGGAGGCCCTTCCACCAGCGCTCTTCCACCGGCAATGGTACAAGCAAGCACTCGCAGGGCTGCGCCTTTACCTGTTGACCCTTTCGCAGGTGGAGGGCCTCGACGTGAGCCTGGTGTTCGGCAATATGGAGGAGATCATCGGCGTGTCACAGAACCTTCTCCAGGCCCTGCACGACTGCACACGGGGCGGCTCCGAGTCGCACAGCACCCTGGGTAAAACAATATATTAAATACATCATGATGCGAGTTGCGCTCGGTAAAAATGCAGCAGCGTTCACGGGGGTTGACCAGACGACGATGAGGTGCGGTGTGCTGCGGGGTGCTGCGGGGTGCTGTGAGCCGCACGCTCCGAAGAGGAGGAGGTGCGGGGAGGGATCGACCGCAGGCGCCACTTGGCGTTCGAGCCCCGCGCCTGGTGTACTTCCTGCTGAGCACGAATGCAGCAGCACCATCTGCTGCTGCACTTTCCCCGGCCTGGAGCCACATTCAGCACTCATATTAAATGTTTCCCCCAACCCCCTTCCTCCTCCCTGGGTAACGAGGGGTGCCACGTCGTGGAAGTCCTGAGATGGAGAAGGAAGCAAACTTGGAAGCAGCAGTGAGCTCAACATCAGTGGCAAGCATTCGGAACCAGTGCCGTTCCTCCCCTCGGTCGACTTGGCCTTAAACCTGCTGCGGAGTATAAACATGAACGCCGAGGGGACGAACGAGGGCGGGAGGCCGAACCGGCCACACCACTCTCCCGTGCGCCGTGCCCACCTTAATAGGCGCTCGCTAACAACACTTGCCCGAACAGTCTGTGCGCGTGTGTTGTGTATAAATGTGAGAGTGTGTGTGTTTATTGTTGTTGGTGACCACCTGCGTAGGCGGTGCTCACTAACAACACTTGTCCGTACAGCCAATGTGGACTACGTGGGGGATCTTTGCACTTTTTGTTGCCGTGTCAGGCGAGGTGTTTGAGAAGTTCTCCCCGGACATCGAGGCGGCCTACAGGCCCTACTGCCAGTACTATGAGGAGGCCGCCGCCTGCCTCAAGTGTTGCCGCGGCAACCCGGCCACCAACGCCCGCATCGAAGCCTGCGAGGCCCAGCTCGCGGCCCAGTGAGCACACGCAGTACACGCAGTACACGCAATGAACGCAGTACACGCAGTACACACGGTACATGCAATATACACGCACGGTACACGCAGTATACGCGCAGTGCACAAACTATACACACAGTACACGTAGTACACGCAGTACACACACGGTGCACGTGTGTAGTAACTGACTCGGAGACACGAAGAGTAGGAGGCACTCTATTTATAAACAGCCTTCACAGGTCACGAGGTAACGACAGCTCCCAGTCAGGACAGCTGGCAGGCTGCCTGACTGACGACGCCAAGCAGGTGAAGACGGCGGCGAAGACTCCAGCTGCACGACGAGGGGATCCCACTCCAGGCGACAGCCCCGAGCTCCCGACCAGGGGTCCCCTTTTATCCTCCCGGCGTGGCCTCGCTCCGCCCCGGCCACGCCCCCCTTCTAGAACCTACTAGCGGGTTCCAGGGCTTCCCTCACGTGCCCCCTCTGTAACCTTTCTCCTACATCTCTCTCTGGCTTGTCACGTGACCTGCTGCCAGGCAGGGCTGCTGCAACTGCAGATCACCTTCTCTGCCAGCAACCCGCGCTATGCTATATAGTGACCAATTCTTTGTCACTACACACGCAGTGCACATGCAGTACACACGCAGTGCACACAGTACACACGCAGTGCACATGCAGTGCACACGCAGTGCACACGCAGTGCACATGCAGTGCACACGCAGTACATCCACACTGTACACCTGCACAAACACAAACACCCTGAAGCCGGCTCCACACCTGAGCGATCAGTGACACAATTCGGTTGCATGCAAGTTAAATGCTCGTATGTGGACATCTTCTCTGCAACCAGTTGTGAGCAGTTGCACAACCGGTTGCTTGCAGTGGAGACAACCCGTCTTTCACACATCCATCAGCGCAGCGACGAATTTCATCGCCGCGTGACATGCACATTTAGCGAGCTGTAATCGGTCGTCACTACCCTGAACACGCCGTTCAATTCCCCTCTTGAGGCGCGACCGCTCGCCCGGATGCGGACAAAAGCGGCCGCGTGGGTCGACGATCGCGTCGGGCGACCGGTTGGCTTCCCTCGTGCACTCACGCCACCCCCGTGCCGCCCCCCCCCCCACCCCCCCCAGGCTGGGCATGAACGCGGACCTGAGCTTCATGCTCATCAAGCCGGTGCAGCGCGTGATGCGCTACTCACTGCTGCTGCAGGCGGTGCTGGAGCGCACGCCCGAGGGGCACCCGGAGCGCACCGCGCTGAGGCGCGCCGTGCGGGCGATGCTCGACGTCAACTCGAGCATCAACGAGCAGAAGCGGCGCACCGACCAGGGTGGGCACCACGTGCGCTCGCGCTCGTCCTCCCGTTCCCTCTCCCATTCACTCCCACGCTCACTCTCACGCTCACTGTCACGCTCGCCCTCTCGCCCTCCCATTTACTCGCTCGCGTGTTTATTGTCATAAGCGAGCACCTTCCTGGGTCAACTCGCTGATGGCACTTGCCCCGACAGCCTGTATACCTGTTTAGGCTACACGGGGGATCTTTGTCTTTGCGTGCGCGCATGCGGATGTCTGACTTGAGTCGCCGCCGCTTACTCCAGTCGACCGGCGGCCCCGAAAAATATTCGGTGAGCCACTGAAGTCGTCGCTCGCAAGGATTGGCGGCAGAGCGGTCCCCGCTTGGAGAGTCTTTTAAAACTTCCAGTCGGAACCACGACGGCTCCGGAGCTTGGCGACTGTGTCGCAGGGTTCGCGGGGGTCAAGTGGCGCAACCTCCCACCCTCCTACTTTCCTAAGGCTCCCCACGGTGAGGGGAGTGAGTGATAACGCTAATTGAAAGAGTCACAGGCGCACCGTCGCAATTTCTATTAGCCGGACGTCACATCTGTCTTGGTGGATTTAATTGAAAAAAAACCTTCGACTACCGTGAATCGTAATGGGATCTAATGCTTCCTCTCGTCGTGAGCTGTAACTGCTGGGAGACCACAACAGGAGATGCCCCCCCACCCACTCCCCCCCAGGCCCCCACTCCCCACGGGGCGGCGACCCGTGTTCGATCGCTTCTCTATTTTTATCGCTCCCGCTCGCTCGCGCCCGTGCTCACTGCCGCTTTCCCCGCTGCCCCTCCCTGTGACCTTTGACCCCCTTCACCCTTTTCCTCCTGACCGGCCCCGGACGCCCCCTCCCCCCCCCCCCCCACTTGTCCCCCTCGGTAGTGCTCAAGTACCGCCGACAGGAGGCGATGCCGCTGGTGGATCGGCTGTCGCGGCTGAACCTGCACACGCTGCAGAAGAAAGGGGCGCGCCTGAGCCAGCAGTTCCGAACGGCCACGGGGCTCTCCGCACTGGCAAGGGCCGCACGTCACTTACTCGTCTACAAGCATGCGCTCGCGCTCACGCGCACGTGCACACGCGCGCACCTCGCACGTGCGTGCAATGACGAGCAGACACGTGACGCCCCCGCCGCTCGCGCTCGACATTTAGGCTGAGGCAGCTCGTCCGCGGCTCCGCGTGCCGCACGCTCACCGGGGCGATGCCGCCTCGTGCCGTCGCCGCCGTCGAATCGACGTTCCGCGCCCCCCCCCTCCCCCCTGGCTCCCACCTACGCCCCCTCCCCCGTTCACTCGGTGCCTTCGGGAGAAACGGGATTCGCTCCGTTGCGGTGGCGCCGTCGGAGAGAAATGCTCGGGTCGGCGGAGCGTCCGCGAGTTGAAGACGTCCGCAGTTGGAGAGCTACCCGCAACTATCAGGTCGCGCGTCAACCGCGTCGTTCGCAGGCAACATCTCGGGCAACGCCGCTGCACGCGGAGTCGTGCGAGGAAGATAAAGGGGAGGACGGCGGTGGGGAGTCGCGGGGATCAATGTCGACAGCTGCCCTTCATTTGTCCAGAGCTTGCCGGCAAATTCGACCGTTGCCAACAGCGCAGCGTGATCAAGTGCGGGGTGCGCCGAACGAAGAGTGTAATTTAAGTAATGGAGCGGGGGGGTGCGCCGGAATTTCAGGACCCCCGCCCCCCACCGCCCGGTGGTGGGTCTGGGTCTCGGGGAGTTTGGCGTTTTATGAACATCGGCACCGCACCCCATCCCCGTGCCCGCGCAATTTCAAGCAGCTGGAAAATGGCTCAAGCGGTCCGCACGCTCGCACGCGATCCCCTCCCGTTGCTGCACGGCGCCCGGGCACCGCACGACCGCTCCGCATTGAGGTCACACGCGACGGCGCTCGCCCGTCTATGTTTCTCGATGGCAGTGACTTGGCAATATACCCTGAGAGACCCGCAGCATATATTGGCCTATAGACTCACGTAAAGGCCTGTTTACACTCACAGTGTGACCCACAGACTCGCTGAGAGACCCACAGGCTCGCGTAGAGACCCCACTGGGGAACTGAAATGTTGCTGGCAGTGGCTTCATCACCAGAGATTTCTCTAGCAGATGGGCGCAGCTTCCCTGGAGAAACTGGTTTGGTGGAGCCCAGCAATGATGCAGCATTATCATCGTCATCGTCACTCTCATAATAAACTAAACTAAATCATTTTTACTTCACCAGGCAAAGCCCACTGAGCTATATGGCTATTTTTCAGAAGCGACCTCGCCACAAATCGCTCAAAGAAGTGGCTTTTCACACGGACATTTAGAGCAGCCAAACACTCTAAACACACACGGATTCTAAATGTGGGGAAAAACCCGAGGACCCAGAAAAAAATCCACGTGACCACGGCGAGAACTAGTATGATCCACATTTACAGGCGTTAGGGTGGAACCACGCCCTGTATAGCAGGCGAGGTCGTTCACACATCGCCACTGTGGCGACATGCGATGATGATGATTATCATCATCATCATGATGATAATCATCATCATCGCGCACTGCATTCCTTGAATCCACTGCACAAATCCACCTTGAAAACCCCGGAGTGAATTTCGCAGCCTGCTTAAAACTGGAGCCATGGGGCCCGCCCACTGCCTGACAGCCGAGCCGATATGAACGGAAATTAATTTGCCGCTGCGATCGGAGCGCGGTTATAGACCCGGAGCGGAGCTTGGCTGTGACATTTTCAAGCACGAGCCTGGTCCATGCTGGGTAATGTTTAGCTCGGAGTTTGGACGGCGGAGTTTGTTAAGATTCGCTGGCTCGCTCCGTGCTGCCCTTGTCCCGATTCAGGTCACGTTTCAGCTGAGCTGTGATAAAGTTCTGTAGAGTCGCGTTGATTCGGGTCTAAAGGTCCAAGAGCTTTATCCGAGAGCTTCGGAAGCGAGGCGCGTGCACATTCCTCCCAAACAGAAATGTGCGTTCGTAATCACAAACTACGAAATTGCCGTATTAACAGGGATTCAAGGGTCGGGCTTTAATTTGTTTTCACCAAGCCAGACCTCGAGAAACCAAGAACAGGAGTCTCAATTGCAAGAGCAACCCGTGTCACCAAAATGAAAAAAAAAAGTTCAGCAATGAAGCAAAGAGAAGGTGTCAGGGTGTGTGCTGATTAGAGGGCGGGGAGCAATCCGTCTCTGTCTCGGACATTTGAAATCGAATCCCGCATCACTCGCGTTGCCGTGCACTCCTGTTGGCAAGAGTTAGCGGGAGAATGCAGGGCACGTCGTGGCGAGGGGGGAGGCGACGGCCGGCCGGCGATCGAGGCGAGCGTCACTGACGGGTGCCAGCCAGAAGGCGCGGCACCGCCGGCCTAATGCCCAGATACTTCTCATGTTTGTCGGCAGCCCGCGGATGAAGAATTTGAGAAGGCGCACGACTCGTTCCTCGCCCTGCACCGCCTCGTCGGAGCCCTGCTGCAAGGGCTGGAGGGGTACCTGCTGCATCTGCAGGTGAGCGCCTGCAGTGCGCCCCCGTCCGTCGAAAAGCGCTGCTGCACCCCCCCCCCAACTCCGCCTTCATAGCACTGGTTCAACACAGGCAAACTCTGCACCAACATCCACATTCGTTGTATGTACTGTATGTTAAACTTCTTTCGTACCATACGTAGCCAACCGTGCTAATCGGAGGTGCGGAGAGTAATAACAATAATAATGCTGTTGCTGATGCTGTCAACGATGATGATGCTATGCCAAGGGGGGGTGGGGTGGTGGTTATAGTTGCGTCGTCGCCACCACCGCGGTCACGTGTTGTTGCCGCCGTGGTCAAGCCCGGCCCCGCTGTGCACAGGGCCCCCAGGATGCGTGGCTGGTGGCCGCGCCCGGCCTGCGGGTGCTGTGGCCCGAGCGGGACGTGGCCGAGCCGCTCCGCGCGGCGCTCCACGCCATCGCCGAGAGGCACATGCAGCAGCTGGTGAGTTCGCAACGGGAGCGGTGGCGCTGCGCTGGACTTGTGCGAGATGTTAACCACCTCGCCTGGTATGGAGGAGGTTGTGGGTTCGATCCCGACCCTGACGCTTGCTGTTGTATATTTGGAGTTTGTTTGTCTCTCTCCGTGGTAACGTGGATTTTTTTTTCGTGTCCTCTGGTTTTTCCCAACAGATTTAGAAACGTGTCTGTAGGGTATTTGGCTGCTATCAATTTCCACATGAAAAAAGGTCGCTTTGGAAAAAGAGCCATATAGCTCAGTGGGCCTTACCTGGTAAAATAAAAAATAGTTAATTGTTAAGTTTATAGTTCGTCGGAGGGTCCCGTCCGTTGGACGCCAGCGCGCATCGTGCCAGCGCCGCGACCGCCGGTGTCGTGCAGAGACGGCCGTTGGACGTCGTAGACCGGGCCGGTGGGCCGCTGTCGCCCCTCGAGCTGTTTCTGCGGATTGCTGTGCAGTAAGAAAATGGGCAATTAGAATATCTGTACCTGCCCTCCGTGCGTGTTCATTCCTACAATGGAACTACGAAATATGTGAATCAAAACGAATCAATATCGTTATTCGTGCTGCTCGATAGCGCGTGCGGTTAGCCGTGAGGCCCGATCTCCGGGGATCGATCTGCGTCACAGCGACAAGCCGAGTCGCGCGGTGCATCCCCTCAGCTCCCGCACACCGTGGATTCACACGGGGACCGAACGCGGCTGCAGCTCGGGATGCCGTGCAGGAGAAGCGGGCGACATGTTTGCTAAGAGACGCGGTCACAGATGGGAAAAAAAATAAAACCTCCGAACGCCGCGCGGAAACCACAACGCTGTCCCCGCCGCGTGCGGATCGAGTTTAAAATTGCGTACGGTCCTCTTCTCCTCTCCTCCGCTCCTCTACCCCTCCTGCCCCGCTCCCCATGCCCTCCCACTCATCGTCCCCGACGCGGTGGAAAACCGCAGCGTTCGCGCCTGGAGAGCCGGGTGGTGCCGCTGCTGAGCGGCGCCCACCACGCCTTCGCCATGCCCCAGCTGCTGGTCCAGAAGCGCTTCGACAAGCTGCTCGACTACGGCCGCTGGATGGAGAACGCCGGCTCGCTGGATGATGCGCAGCAGCCCCTGGAGCTGTCGCGGCGCGAGTACGAGGCCCTCAACATGCAGCTGCTGGAGGAGCTGCCGACGTTCTGCCGCTGCGTGGCCGCGCTCGCACTCGGCGCCATCCAGGGGCTCGTCCGAGCCCACCGAGCGTTCCTCGGGGCCGCCGCCACGGAGATGGAACCGCTCCGAGAGGTTGGAGGGCAGAGAATCGGGTGGTCGGGGGGTCGGGGGTGTAAGAGTGGTATTGGCACATGGCTCCAGGTTGAGGGGTTTCCAGTCTCAGCTGATAATTATATATAATGCGTGCAGGTGGATTCGTTGAGAAAATGGAAAGCAATGATGGTGGTTTCATCAGCACTTTCTCAAAGAGTCACATAGAGACCCAGAGACTCACATGGAGACCCAGAGACTCACATGGAGACCCAGAGACTCACATGGAGACCCAGAGACTCACATGGAGACTCATTGACTCAGATACCCATAGACCCACATCGAGACCCAGAGACTCACATGGAGACCCATCGACTCAGATACCCATAGACCCACATAGAGACCCGGAGACTCACATGGAGACCCATAGACGCGCTTCACGTGGAGAAGATGGGCTGGGACAGAGCGAAGCTCCCGAGGTGATCAGTGGGCTGGCGACTCTTCGTCAGTCATGCATTTGTTCATCGATTCAGTTGTTTATTTCACTTCACTTGCCAAAGCATTGTACCGCACCTCCAATTAGCACAGTTGGCTATATACAGTGCATACATACATCCCGTAATTAATTGGCATCATGAACATGGTTTAGATATGGTGCCCAGCATCGACGATTCGACAATTCTCGCCGCAGATGATGAACATCGAGGCCGGGGACCCAAACATCCTCCCGTACTTCCTCAGCGCCAGCGCCAGGCACGGGGACATCCTCTCGTGCCTACAGTTTTCTGCAGATGCCATGATCCTCCTGCCGGGCTCCACCCTCCCCTCTCCTGCCGCCAGGAGAGACTCGAGCACCAGCGGCTCTGCTGTGAGACACTCCTCGTTACTGTCGCCATCATCATCGTCGTCCTCGGTCATCATCATCATCGTTGGTCATCTCTCAGCGGCTTTTGGCAAACCATTGAACGAAGACGGGCACTGCATTGCACGCATTCAGATGTGCTTCTGCGGCCGTCTGGAACGCTCTTCCTTCCGATATTAGGAAGCCAATAGAGCTATGCACGTTTAAATCTAGATTGTAAACGTATTTCTTTTGAACTGCTTTTTGTGTTTAAATTGTTGTCCTTCTGCTGCACCTCTGATCAGCATGGTTGGCTACGTACGGTGCGAAAGAAGTTCAGCAAACATACATCCATCATCAATATCATCTTGAAAATCGAAATCATCAAAAACATTGTCATCATGCACCTTGCATGCAACCCGATCCCTTGGTCTGCTCAGCCCACGTTGGCACCTGTGGATGCTTGGTCATCTACTATCTGAGCACTTGATGCCTTCGGAAAATGTGCCCAAGGACAATCGTTAGTCATGTTCTATCCACTGCTGAATGCACAGCTCCCCGATCCACCGCCATCGCTCACGGACGTGCAATGTGACGATATCTCGAGCGGGCGCGCAGGTTTTTTCTTTTGCTGTCGTGCCGCCACGCGTCTCTCTGACGACGCGCCTCCAGCGTGTGCCGCGTGTTGCTCGCCGTGACGCCTTCAGCTTTCGCTCCGAGCGCTGGGAGCTTCACTTTTTGGTTTTTGGGAGCTTCTTCGGTGCAATTCGGTTCGCGAGCGCTCCCGGCACACGCGCGGCAAAAACGTCGGACACCGTGCCAAACGACGCACGGCACCGCCCGACCGCCTCGACTCAAGGCTGGCAACCCCCTGCTCCTGCCCCCTGGCTTTGTTTTCTCATCAGAGCCCCGCGTCGCCGGGGCCTGTCCTGCACCCGAAGCTGGCGCAGTACCCGGCGGAGCAGCTGCACCTGGTGACAGCCAACACGACGCCGCTCAAGCAGACCGACCTGCGGCTGAGCCGCGGTGCGCTGGTGGCCGTCGTCACGCGCCACGACACGCAGGGGAACTCGCATCGCTGGCTCGTCGACAGCGGGGGTGAGGCCAGGGGTCGCCAGGGGTCGCCGGGCGTCCCGTCGGGGGCCCACTGAGCTATGGAGCTCTTTTCGAGAAGCGACCTGACTATCGCAAATGATAGCTCGACCATGTGGCTTATCACGTGGACATTTTTTGCAGCCAAATAGTCTAAGCGCACGTTTAACAAGTCGGCTTCCGCGACCAATATCATCCATAATGTAAGGTTTTTTGGGGGGGTTAGATTGCACGAATATAAATGTGTCATTAAACCCGCCACCATTCGACACAGCCAATTAGTAAGGTTTGTCACCTAAACAGAACGTGCCAATTTGTTACTAGTACAGCACACCGGTGTGTTGGGGAGCAAATCCACAACAGTTACAATCTGAGTACGATGTTTCGCCAGTAATTACAACCAGCATCTTCAGGCGGACAGCCAGATTTATGGAGAAATCCTTCTGTTTCATTCCTTCAATAGAGAGATAGATGTGATGATGTCACTTGTGAGCCCTTCATGTGCAAAGGGGGGGATGTACAAGTAACGAATTGGCATGTTTTGTTTACGTAACAAAGCTTACTAATTGGCTGTGTCGGGTGGTGGCGGGTTTAATGGCACATTTATATATTTACACGCTTTAAGCAAAAAATTTACTCTTACAAATGCACGTTGATTCTAAATATGGAGGGAAACACCTGGGGAACGATATCTGCTTGTTCATAACATACTCCATCTACTATTTTGCCTAACTCCTGTGCATTAAATAATTGCACGATACAAACCGAAGTAAATCGGGACCCGATTTCACGTTACATCGATTAAATAGAATATCCTTTGACTCTTCATCATCCTCACCATCATCATCAGCCATGATCAATCAACTGCTGGATGACAGCTTCCCCAAGCTGCTTCCTCTCGCAATCCTGCGATGCAACGGCCCACCCAGCACCTGCACGCAAACCGATTTCATCGCTCCATTTGGATAATTGAAATCCTCGGCTGCCACTCTGTTATTGTTAATATTATTATTATGAAGATGACATTTGGCTGAGAAGTTTAATTTTTCGTCGGCCCGATGGTGGCGATGTTTTATTTCTGTACCGTGCCCCGAATGATGACGTGTGCTGCTGCTGTTGCTCCTGCTTCCGCCTGCAGTGTCGCGTGGTTTCGTGAAGTCCTCGCTGCTCGTGCCGTACAAGGCGGCGGGATTCTCCTCCTCTTCCTCCTCCTCTTCCTCCTCCTCCTTCTCCTCCATGGCGATCAACCTCAGCGTGCCGTCCATCTTCGTATCCGGCGACTCGCCACCTGGTGACGGCATCTCCAAGCGAACGCCCAGAGCGACGCCCTCGGGCGGCAGCGCCTCCCGGCCAGTGCATCGGCCGAGCGGCGCCCTCGACGCCAAGCGGGGTGGCCTCGGCCTGGCGGCGGCACCGGCGGTGACTTTGCCGACGCCAGGGGAGCCTCAACCTGGCAGGCCCGGCATCGCCGATTCGCACAATGAACTGCTGCAGCCGGGGGACGACCGGCCGCGATCGGCGTCGGTCTACATGGAGCGTGGCTATGGGTGGGCGGTGCCCGAGGATGGTGGCGGTGACGATGGTGGCGGTGACGACAGTGGCGGTGACGGCGGTTGGGGCGGTACTGGTGGTGGTACTGCCACCATGGACGGCGGGGCCGAACACTCGCCGGCAGGCCAGGCGAGCGGCAAGAAGCACGTGGCCCAGAGGAGACGCTGGACCATGGGGCCGAGGGCCGAGAGCGAAGGGGGGCAGCAACCGTCCGGTGCGGTGCCGACCGCCTCTCCGCTGCCATCGGACGGACAGGTGGGCAGTGCCAACGCCACCGTTGACCCCAGACAGGAGGGAGTCTTTTTCTTACAGCACGATGCGGTGAAATTACACTTCTTCATAGGTCCATCGATCCATGAATTTTTTTATTATTTGTGAATGTATTGCCTTAATATTTTCTGCATGAATTCACAGATAAGTCACCCGGAAGCTATCACCCAGAAGTAACTAATGTAATCTGGTCATCGGTGTATTTTTACGTTTAAACAGGAAGTAGTGGCAAGGTTCATCCAATCATCCACGCTCATCTGTGGATAACCACATGGATGTCAGCTCTTTCCATGGATAAGGACAGATCATGAAGTCTGCCAAAAGGCAAAAATGTGCACGTCTGTAACGGTGGAACTTCCACGTGATGCACATCCACTGTGCAACTCGGTCACGTGTGTAACTGTGCACGCCCCCATCTCTCGTCCCCCCCACTTCCCGTGCAGGAGTGGTGTGCGCTGTTCACGTTCTCGGCGCAGGGCGTGGGCCAGGCGAGCGTGCTCGCGGGGCAGCGCGTGCGCGTGCTGCACACGAGCGACCTCGCGGGGAACCCGCAGTGGTGGCTCGTGGAGAGCGACGGCAGCCACCGGGGCTACGTGCCCGCCAGCTTCCTCGGCACCATGCAGCGCTAGCAGCGCTAGCAGCGCTCTGCTAGCCTCTCCCTCTCCGCTAGCCTCTCCCCCTCTGCTAGCCTCTCCCTCTCTGTTAGCCTCTCCCTCTCTGTTAGCCCCTCTATCTTCTATCTGCTCGTACACCACTAGCCCCCTCTATCTGCTAGCGCTCTGCTCAACTAGCCCCCTCTCTCTGCTTGCGCTCTGCTCCACTCGCCCCGCTCTCGTCTCTGCGAGCCCGACTCTCGCCTGCGTTGTGCGTCTCGCCAGTGGTGGGAGCCGGGCCGAGAGGTCCCCCCCCCCACAGCCCGGGGGGTGAGGGCGATGGAGGGATCATTGCAGGGCCATCCGAGACGGCGGCGGCATGGAGGGAGGCCTTCATCCAGCAGTGGACTGAACATAGCCGATGATGATTTCAGACACTTTAGCGATATCGATTGTCATTCACATCATCAGAGCATAGATTTATAACTTCATTCATAGTATGTCACCCAATTCGGCCTGTAATTTACACAAACAATTTGTGTCAAACAAACGACCTATCCCATAAACATTTACAGATTTTATGAATTGCGTTCAACAGATAATTGCGTTAAACATGACACTGCAGGTGTGTGTATAGGTGCTCGCTTAAAGCACTTACCCTAACAGTCTGTTCAGCCTATAGAGGGGATCTTTTTTATATGTATATATAATAGTGGGGAGCGGTAGTGTAGCGGTTAGCATGTTGTGCTACAAGCCCGGTGACCCGAGTTCGATTCCTGCTCACGGCCAACACCAGTTGCAGTTATCTGATCCAGTGCTGAGCCTCCCCTGGATCGACTCGGCCTCAAATGAGTGTTCAGTGCGATGTGAAAACATGGCCACGAGGGAGACAAAGGCGGCCGGGCGTGATGCTGGCCTCCCACCGCCTTGTGTGCCGTGCTGGCCTTCATAGGTGCTCGCTTACAGCACTTGCCCCAACAGTCTGTTGAGACCTTGCAGGGGATCCTTGTCTTTGTGTATATATGTAAAATGGGATTATGGTAGAATCGTGACTGTGTGAGTCTGCCTAATCTATGGAGCAATGCTCGTGGTTGTGCTTTCCACGCACCAGCCGGGCAGCATCAGCAGCAGCAGCACCTCGCGAGTTGGTCTACTGTCTGGCCGGTGGCGGAGGTCAGAGGGCGCGTGGCTCGTCGTGGTGAACGCTGCGATTCCACCGTCCCTCTCGAGTCAATCGAATCTGTAACACTTTGTGGGAAAGTCGAGACGGCGGATAAAATTCGTCGTCCCCAACCCCCGCAGAAATGTGGAATTAATAGCACTGGCTGGGGCCTGGAAATTGGAGAGCGATCAATCCCAAGATTTGTAACACGCCTTGTTGGGCAAAAGGCAGAGACGGAAGCACTTATGGCGCTGAGAAAATTAAACTGAACTCAACCCACCAGAAGAGAAAATAAATGTTTCTCGTCCGGACTGAAGAGCAGGTAACGGATACTGTTCCAGACACCGAGGCTGCAGGTGTAAAACTCCATTCTGCTGCTGCCCTAAGCCGAGTGGACTTCACACAGCAGCAAGAGCAGCAGCAGCAGGCCCAAAGCATATGAGCGTAGGTGATGATATGCGCTTGTGAGAGGTGGGGCCATCCCAACCGCTCTGGCGTGACGCTGGAGACGTTTGCCGAGGGCATCGTTTACTCCGTACAGCAAGCGTCGAGTTGCAATCGTCAAGGCGAGAGTGGGACCGAGAACGGATCCCTGTGGGATGCCGAACGGAGACAGGATGATGGTGGAGACAGGACGACGGTCCATCTTTGGTGAATATAAAACGGCCAGATGAGTGCAGGAGGACACGGTGATCGATGGGGACACAAGTGGCCAGAATGTTCAGTCCGCCCACCCACAATGGACATCCACCAGGAGAACGTGGAAAATAGCCACGGCCGTGGTGTCGGTGGAGCAGAGGGATCGGTAAGCGGACTGAAGTTCAATCGAGCGAGCTCCGTGTGTGGCCTTAGCCGTGCCAGTTACACGAGCCGCTCATCTCCTCTCGAGTTCGTAGAAAGATTGGAGAGTGGCCCGATGATTTGCAACTTCGCACCTGACAAGATTGTCTTCAGGAGTGCAGAGATTTGGCACTTGTCCAAATGGAAAGCAAAGTGCAGGAGAGACGGGTGAGACAGGCATGAGACCATCACGGACCGTTGCTCTCTGCAGGCTTACAGGAACGTGATCGGGGAAAATGGCAAGCAGGAGAGAGGCCTTCGTTGGCAGTTCTTCCATGATCTTCACTCCGTGTTGTATTGCCTATGCAAGTGGCTCATATGTCTACGTGTAGCGATGATGTAACCGTGTATGTTATACATATGAATGTGGCAATGTCATTTTTTTATGAGGCATTTAATTCTGGGCGCATTTATAGACTTTCATTTATCTCGTTTGAGCAGGTTATAAATAGCATTCTGAGTAATAATGGTGATGATAATGATATCGTTCAGGTCATATAACATATATACACATTCTGTACACAGTACTTTGCTTGTTGGTGTGAAGTATAAACTCATCGGATATTCAACGCGAGTCTGTATAAGCTTCCACAAAACTTCGTCGGTCTCCTACTGTGCGTGCCGCGTTCGGCGCCCGAGTGTGCACAAAATTATCTCATGTCCGTCCACAGTTATTTAATAAATTAATTTCCAAAAAATGCGAACGGCGTCAAATCTCTCCGCAGTGCCAAGGGCACCACGGCCGTGCGTCCGTCGCGATATCCCCCCCCCCGCCCCCCACCAAGGGACCAGGCAGCGCGGTGGAGGCAGCACCGCTTGCAGCCGCGGAGAGGCTGATGATCTTTATTTAAAGTGGATCCCCGCTGCCAAAATTCCATTGAAGGCGCTCGACGGGGGGGGGGGCAAACCGGGGCGCTCGTGCCGAGGACGGCGTTAAAAATAGACGCCGCGCACAGCGTCGGCGGAGTGAGGCGGCGAGTCGAGGCAGGTGAGGCGAGACCGCCGCTTGCCTCCAGCCGTGCGCGGCGCTCATCTCCGGCGCTCTCGCTCGCCCCCGTCTCGGGAGAGGTGGGGGGGAGCTCCGCCGAGTGCGCGTTTAAATTCCTGCGTTCACACTCGGTCGGAAGCGCGAATGTCCCGAGACGTCGGTGAAAAAAAGAGATTCACAGCTCATCGGATTCCTCCAGGATGAATGAACATTGTGACGATATGTCTGAGACGTCGAGGGAGTTCGGAACGAGCGGTGGCGAGCAGTGTGCGCCAAGCTGCGCTTTGGTGAACGGCGCAGGTAAGCAGACGTCTTCGAGCGACCTCCTTGAGATGCCTTCATCAAGTGGCACAGCTGGTCCACACGGCAGGGGGCATCGTCTCCACAAACCGTCTTTGTTTAATTCTCTGAGATTTTTAATTCTCCGGAGAACCAACATTGCCAAATGAAATGCGGAACCAAATTGATTTGTTGTGATGGGTTTTGTTTTGTTTGTGCATTCATCAGGTGACCAAGCTGAGTCAGACCATCGGCTCCCTACGCTCGAGAATCCAGCTTTGATTGCAGGCGGCTGCCTGGGTTTAAACTCGGGTCTTTTTCAGCTGTGCCGGCTCTCTCCTGCTCTGACCTCTTGAGCCTTACCGGCCACCTCCATAGCAACCTCTGTCGGAGTAACCGGCTGTTGCGTGCACATTAAACTAAAACTACACTATTCTTTATTTTACCAGGTAAGACCCACTGAGCTATATAGAGTTATTTGTCAGAAGCGACCAGGCCACAAATGATAGCTCAACCAAGTGGCTTATGTGGAAATTTATCGCGGCCAAATACTCGAAGTGCATGTTTCTAAATGTGGAGGGAAAATCCAGAGGACCCGGAGAAAATCCACACGACCACGGGGAGGCAGACACGCAAACTCCAAATGTACAGGCTTCGGGATCGAACCCACCAGGCGAGGTAGTCAACACCTCTAAGCACTTGACAGGCTCGAACCTGCTTGAAGTCCACGAACCGACGGCAGATATTCCACGTGGTTGGTAGCTCCCGAGGTGGCATTACCTTCATAGTTGCGATGTCTTCATGCGGTCAAAGATAGCGTGCGGTAGATAGCACCCATTTTTAATGAGTGGGATTATGATACGAATAGACACCATTGGCCGCATACATAGCATTGTTTCGACGGACTTGCTGGCCTTTAGCCTCTTTGGCTAAAGGCCAGCAATGTATGGGCGCGAGTGTTTATTGAGCGGGGTGGGAATGTGAGCGCGGTGCCCGGCTGTGATTGGTGGGCGGAGGCGGCGGCGGGGGGAGGCACGGGGTCTCTCGGTCACGGCCATGAGCCAGGAGGAGGGGGCCCCCAGAGCGCGCCGCACGTGGCCCGCACGGCGCTGAGCCCCCGAACTCAACAGGGACGGGACTGCTACGGAAGGGGCTCCCTAAGAGAGACACGCGGCAGAGTGACGCCTGCGCCGTTACACGTTGAACATTGCACAGACAATACAACGATCGTCCTATTTTACCTTGAACTCAGAAGAACATTGGCCGGGGTTGTAAAGCCACGGAACTCCCCGCCCGACCACTTCAGGCTCAACACAGCGAAGGGAACCCCGGAGGAGGCGAGTGTGTGCGCGTGTTGGAAAAAAATCGGGTTCGAAAATATGGAGGCGATTGTGTTTTATTGTAGGCAGAGAAAGCGGTGGGGAGTCTGGCACAGGCTGCCCAACACGGCGCGTGGTGGACGCCGGTTTCGCTGGGACGCGTCAAGAAAAGCCGCGCGTTGCTTCGACAACCGAACGAGATGCAGGGGTCGGATGCCCCACACCCTCCGTTTGTAACCCGATGTTCTTCCGCAGCTCAGGCGAAACGGACAGGTGGGCAAGGCAGGTGGGCGGGTAGAGGGCAAGTGGGCGGGTCAGTGGGTGGGTTGCGAGATAGGTGGGTGGGTGGGTGTAGAGATAGGTGGGTGGGTAGAGAGATAGGTGGGCGGGTGAAGTGGCAGGTGAGCGAGTCGCGGGGCAAGTGGGTGGGTTGAAAAATAGGAGGATGGCTAGAGAGGCAGGTGGGCGGGTCGCTGGGTCGTTAGAGAAGGCAGGTGGTGGTTATTAAAGAGGAAGGTAGGTGGGTGGAGAGACAGGGAGGTGGGCAATTTAAGGATGAGCGCGTCGAGCAGTGCACAGGCGGGTTCACGAACCCACGTGGTGTACTGCCATCTCCCGGCCACCTGACAGCCCAGTGGATTTTGAGGTTTCCTAAAATGCTCCGTGATCCACCAACCCTCTGCTCCAAAGGGCTGGGCTACAACATCATCATCATCATCGCCACTACCGCGTTGTAACGTGGATTAGTAATATGATTGTTTTAGCAAAAGTAAATTCGTCCACAAAGTAAACGTACTGTACGTTTAACAACGAATGCAGTGTTGATGGTGGTGGATGGCTCGCGAACAGTCGCAGTCGGGATTGGCGGCCCAGAAAATATGGAGTGAGAATGAAAAACCGGGTTAGATTGGGGCACCTGCACCGCGTGGCTTGCACTTCGCAACGCTGACCACGCGGGCTCAGCGTTCCGTTCCCGGTCACGGCTAACACATCGGTGGCACGTGTGATGTGACAGGCTGACGACCCCCCACCCTTGCGTTCACCAGCCCGTGCCTGGTGAACGCAAGCAGCCAACACGTCCTGACCTGCCGACTCCCGGCCCTCTCTCGCTCTCTTACCGTTCTATCCAGCAATGTGCGGTGTCATTAACTTCACCCCTGGTTGGGGTGGGGGAAGAGTGGGAGTAGGGAGTGGGGGAGGGGATACGGGGCCAAATAAGGGGATTGGAGGTCAAGGTCTCGTGCAAGTGCACTTAAGTCTCCGCGTACGCGGGCGACACAGATTATGTAAACCTGCCCTCGTCTCTCTGCTCTCGTCTCCCTCGTCCCCCTACTTCGTCGCTGCTCTGCGCTGCTCTCTCTAGGCGCCCCCCCTCCCCAGCTCGCCATGGCCGGCCGCGTGCTCGCAGGGGGCCGCGTGCTCGCAGGGGGCCGCCAGCTCGTCCGGAGCCTCCCGGGGCCCCGCGGCCTCACGGGGCTGGCCGGGGCCACCCTCAAAAGCAGCTACGACGCCGTGGTGATTGGAGCAGGCGAGTGGACCCCCGGCGCGGAACTCATGGGTTCGCAACTCGGGAGGGGGTGGCTTTGGACAAACTCATAGTGTCGGGGGGGCGGGGAGGAGGGGGGCTTTAGGGGGCTGAGCCCCCCCCCCCCACCGACTGCTGAAGGATCGCCAACGTCTCTTTACTGAGCTCTGATAGCCGCGCTGAAATTGAGTCGCATTTTGTCTGCTAACACGATGGCGCTGTTCGTTGCTGACCACTTGACGTGTTTGGCCTTTGGACGTTCTGTGCTCGGCAACTTGCGAGAGCCCGTGATGGGTGGCGTCACAGCCTTTTCCTCGCCCTACAAAGACCTCCCGTATAGCCTTAACAGACTGTTGGGACAAGTGCTGTTAGCGAGCACCTGTGAAGGTCAGCACGGCACACGAGTGTGTGAGTGACCAACACCACGCCCGGCCGCCTTTGTCTCCCAGTGGCGATGTTTACACACCGCTGCACCAAAATACTCATTTGAGGCTGCGTCGACCTAGGGGAGGCCCAGGAGCAGGTTCAGATAATCGTCACTGGTGTTGGTCGTGAGCGGGATATCGAACCCGGGTCGCCAGGTTTCGTAGCGCAGCGTAGCGCTAACCGCTCCGCCACCGCTCCCCACAGTGACACCATGCACACACACACACGGGCGGTGACATTAACACGAGCGGAAGAGCGCATCGTTCGCGCACTCAGGTTTCGCGTTGAATATTTGGTTTGAAGTTTGTTCAACAGTATCCGTGGCACCCTTTTTAGCCAGTATCAAAATGACGAACACAGGAGTAGGCGTTTAGCCTTTCTGGCAATAAAACTGTCAGTGAAAGCAGGTGTTTGATTTGTTCATCGTTTTCATACTGGCAAAAAGGCCCCATAGATATAACTGCTCAACCCAAGCTATTGACACTTTGCTCCCTGCATTGCCGTTGCCCTGTTCGCCTTTATGGCGTCGTCCTCTGCCTCTAGCACTGGCGAGTCGAGGCCACGAGGGAGGCTGCCTCTGGTGGAGGCCAATCCGTTTCAAAGACAATGCGTAGATAACTATCGGAGCATATTTGTTTGCATGTCTTTTTCCGCAATTATGTGTGGTTGATGCAGACTTGATGCCTTGCAATAGGTGTACCTGTTTGGTGTTTGAACGTATTAACGCCTATATTCTTGGTTCTTTCGGTAAATTCACGAAAGAACCAAGAATATGAATCCCTGCAGTCACGAAAGCTTTAAATCAAAATCTTAACACCTTCTGTTTGATTGCTGTGAAGGATTAAGCCTATTATTCTTTGTTCAACATTGTGATGCGAACCCCCCACCCACCCACTTTCACCCCCATCTGAGTGTTTGTATGCCCCCCCCCCCCCTTTAAACACGGTCGCAATACAGGGCTGGCCGGCTGGCTTGGGGTGTCGCGGTTGCAAGATCCATCGCATGGCGCCGTCGCCACGCGCTGCCGACTCGTCGTTTTGGTTTGCACGAGATGGAGCGGCGGCGCAGCGGTTAGCGCAGCGCCGCCCTAAACCCAGGACCCCGAGTTAGATTCCCGGCTGCGGCTGACATCAGCGAGCGCGTGGCATCCGAGTCGGTCCTGGTTCCTCCTTCCTCTGCGCCTTTCACCAACCCGCACTAACCGGTGTGGTCAAACTACCCCCTCTAACCGACGCCATGTCGGTTAGGGCCTTCATCCAGCAGTGGATTCACTGCAGGATGATTTTCTAGTTTCATGGTTATCGATTCTTCTGGCCATCCCCACTGTTAGTTCAATTTGTTGTGAACTCTGACGCGTCAATGGTTTTTATTTTCCATCGGTGGGAACAGTGGGGGGTGGGGTCGGAGGGGAGGTGGGTGGGGTGGTGGAATAGGGTGGGGGTGCAACTACGCCCCCCAAAACGTTTGAGCAGAGAACAGAGCCTTACGCTGTACCCCCATCGCACCTCCTATGAGCACGGTAGGCTTACGTACGGTACGAAAGAAGTTCAACATACAAACCATCAGTTTAGAATCACCTTCACCTCCCCCCCCCCCCAATCTCCGTTGGTTACTTGACCATCTCATAAGTTTCAATCCTTGTTCCCAAAGTGTCCAGCTCCCCCGTGCTCTTGGTCCTTGACGACAAATTCGAGGAGTGTTCTGGACAGGCGCCATGCGCACGGAGGTCCAGCGAGCCCGGAGAGGGAATGAGAAATGAGGAAGTTTTGCGTTGTTGAGAGCAGGCTGATAAAAAATAGAATGCTCTTTGTGCCGAGTGTTACTTCTTGTTGTTGTTCATTGTGCTTCGTAGACCGCTACCAACGCAGCAGACAATGTGTGAAGTTCACTGTGCGGCCATCCATGGTGGGGGTGGGTGGGGCGTAGACGATAGGGGCGTCACGGTGGCGAGATGTTAACTACCTCGACCGATCCTGACCCTGACTATATATTTGGAGTTTGCGTATCTCTCTCCCCGTGTTCGCGTGGATTTTTCTCCGGGTCCTCCGGTTTTTTCCTCCCCATTTAGAAACGTGCGTTTAGAGCATTTAGTTGCTAGAAGTTTCCACGTGATGAAAAGCCACTTTGTTGAGTTATCATTTGTGGCCAGGTCGCTTCTAAAAAAAGAGCCGTATAGCTCAGTGGGCCTTACCTGGTAAAATAAAATAAAACAGATACAATACTACTAACCTAGCAACAGTGGATTGTAAAGTTTTCAACAACACCTGAGCATGGGGTTTGCTTAACAATACGTGGGTTATCAACTTGTTCCAACACAGCCCTCTGTCGTGCTGTTGTTACGCATTTCACATATGCCGATGCTCGCGAATGAGTGAGCGATGCCAATTACATTCATGTCATAAAAGGGTTCGGACGCTTACATTTGTTCAAAATACAGCACAGTCTGAAAGCCAAGATTCTACATTTTGTGACCTCAAAACTTACGAGCCAGGAGTCGACTGGTTTCACCCGTAGTGCGGAATCAACATTAACGTCTGCACTGTGTTCAATCCCTTGCTAAACTCTGTTGTTGTTTCGATTTAAAGCTTTCGTGACTGCAGGGATTCATCTTCTTGGTTCTTTCGGTAAAGTCACGTAGAAGGGAAATAATAAAATAATTAAAATAAAACATAATAAAATACAATTCTCACGACGTTTCGGCCACAGCGTCTGACGCTGTCTTTCCGACAGACCTGTTCTTCACCTGAGGACGGCTGCTTGCGTTGTGGCCGAAACGTCGTGAGAATTGTATTTTATTATGTTTCATTTTTATTATTTTATTATTTCCCTTCTACGTGACTTTACCGAAAGAACCAAGAAGATGAGTCTGTTGTTGTTGTTTGTTCGGTTGCGTTCTAATAGCTGGCCATGTTTGGCGCTATAGGAATTGTCATTGTTATTGTCGACTAGCTTGTGTGCCCGTCCAAGGACGGGTGTAGATTGCAGTAAATCTGAAATATTAAATCGAAAAATTGTTCAGCTCATGATTATTAATGAGGGGGGGGGGGTGCCCCATGTGGAGTGACGTCACCCGCTAATGGTTATTGGGGAGGGGTGCGGCATGTGGATTGACGTCACTCATTCATGGTTCTTGTGGATTGGTGCGGCATGTGTAGTGACGTCACCCGCTCATGATTATTAATGAGGGGAGGGGTGCGGCATGTGGAGGGCGCGACCTTCTTGTGCGTTCGTGTAAATTTCCACGCGAGCATGAATATTAATGAAGGGGGGAGGGGCTCTTTTGCAGTGACGTCACGCACGGATGTCGCACTGTGCTGTGTATATTTATTTTTTATTGTCACTTTCTGTAAGGAAACGTCTCATTTTAAGTGACTTTGCGTAATAAAATATTTAATCGAGCTCGACCTTCCTCTGCGCTAGTGGGGGAGGGGGGGGGGCTCTTTTGCGGTGACGTCACGTACGGATGTAGCAGTGTGCTGCGTATGTTTTTTACCGTCACTTTCTGTACCAAATCTTACTTTAATGTTTTGCTTTTGTAAAACAGTACACAAAATGATAAAAAAACTAGTACCTGTATCTTGTACGAAAGACGAATTACCTAAATTATCAACATGTATATCGGATTAATTGCTTGTGGCAGATGCTATATTGGACAGACGGGACGTAACATCAGCGTAAGACTAAAAGAACACCAAATAAATATTAAATTATCTCAAACACAACTGTCGGCAGTGGCAGAACATGCTTGCCAACAAGGCCACTCAATTGATAACGTTGAAGTGTCATTTAAAACGAATTATTACTGGCCAAGACTGATTAGAGAATCTACCGAAATTGAGAGAAATACAAATCATTTCAATCGCTCTGACAGCTACAGGCTTAGTGTGGCCTGGAAGCGTATTATTAAATAATACATTTTACGATTACAATTCCTTATCGGGGGAAACACATACTAATTCACTGATTACTAACGTAGTATATCATTACAATAACCCCCCCCCTCCGCCATTTCTGCACCTGCTTGGGTATAGTGGTTGGGTTCAGTTATTAAATAATACAAATTACAACTCGTTATAGAGGGATCATAACAATTAACTGATTACTAATCTATTATATCATTACAATTACCCCTCCGCCTCTGATCTGATTGGGTTAAATGATGACGTCAACCTTCTGCTCTATTTAAGACCGGAAGCAAGTGGAGGGCTTCACTATTCTGGCAAATCGCCCGATGATGCTGGATGTAATTACCAGCGAAACGTCGTACTAAAAAAGAATAAATGTTGTGGATTCACTCTTCAACACACCGGTGGGCTAAAGTAGTGAACTATTTGTCTTTTGTCAACGTGACACTTTTTCTACTGATTGGCCGTGTCGGGTGGTGGACGGTTGGAACACATTCATGAATATCGTGATCTAACCCAAAAACCTTTATTATGAATAATATTGATCGCGAAAGCCTACGTGTTAATTCTAGATTTGAAGCTTTCGTGACTGCAATGATTCATATTCTCAGGTTTTTTCGGTAAAGTCACGTAGGTAAAAACATTAAAATTAATGAAAGTAAAATAAAACAAAACAAAATAAAATTCACGACGTTTCGGAGACTTGTGTTGCCTCCGAAACGTCGTGAATTTTATTTTGTTTTGTTTTATTTTACTTTCATTAATTTTAATGTTTTTACCTACGTGTTAAACCAAGTAATTAACAAATGAACGTGACGCCACAGTTGTGTGCGGCCGTGTTTAGTTTGCTGGCACAGTGGTTAGCGTGCTGCCCTACGAACCAGGTGACCTGAGTTCGATTCCCGCTCACAAATGAATACCTGGTGCTGTGTGCAAACACCACCACTGGGGAGACAAAGGCAGCCGTGCATGGTGTTGGCCACCCACCCCCTGGTGCACCGTTCCGGCCTTCATAGGTGCTACTCGCTAACAGCACTTTCCCCAACAGTTTGTTGGGGAACAGGGGGATATTCTTTTATAGATCTGCTCTAATCCCGAGTTGTATTCCTCTCATCCTGGCAGGACACAACGGTCTAGTTGCTGTGAGTACGACTCGCAGAGCCGGGCGCAAGCACGGAACCATCGCACTGCACGCCCCGGCAAACCCTGCCACACAGTAATGTCCACAGTAATGTCCACAGCAGAGCCATGGCTAACAGAGGGGGTATTTGCCAGTAAACATCTGGCCAGCTATTTGCATTGGTTCAAGCAAGCGTGATGAGACACTAAGTGCCGAAACTGGTCAAGAGTTTGTATCGAACCAACGCTATTGAAATTGTGAGCTCCCAAAAGGCTTTGTGACCGATGGGAGATTTAAAAACATGACTTTTATTTCCCGTGTGGAGGGACAGATATGTGAAGGTAACGAATTGTCTCCTTATTTATTGAGGAAGGTAGGTCCGCCCACTACCCAGGTAGCTCCGCCCACTACCCAGGTAGCACCGCCCATTACACAGGTAGCTCCGCCCATTACACAGGTAGCTCCGCCCATTACCCAAGCAGCTTCGCCCACTAACCAGGTCGCCACGCTCACTACACAGCTCCTCCCACTAATCGGGTAGCCCAGCCACTAATCAGGTAACCCCGCCCACTAGCCAGGTAGCCCCGCCCCCTACTGATGTCGTTCAGAGACAAATTCTTGAACTTCACAAAACATTCAGGGTTGGGAAGAGAGGCACCAGGAGAGACTTTCTGAAATCAACGCTGTCCCGGCCAATCCGGGACGTTTGATGTCTCCACCCTCTCCCCAACCATTCCCCCTGCTCCCCACTAATCCCGACGCCCATCACCAGGCCTCCTACCTGCAGCAGGCCGGGTTTGACACCGCCGTGGTGGAACGCCGGCACGTGGTCGGTGGAGCGGCCATCACCGAGGAGATCGTCCCAGGTCAGTGTTGTGAGTCAGAGGTCACTGACCCTCTGCTCCCCTGCCCCCCTCCCCCCCCACAAGGAGCAGTAGTGCCTCTTTAAGCAATTAGAGCGACAATGAAACTAAAAGTGGCAACTGGGTTGGGGCAAAGCACCAGAGGTGAGGCGAAAGCTGGCGTGACGGTCAAGGGAATGGATATAGCTCAGGGCTGTTTGGAGAGTTTGTTGTGTGCATTCATGTTGCACTTCTTTCGCATGGTATGTAGCCAACCGTGCTAATCGGAGGTGTGGGGAAGGAGATAGGGTTCGAGTTAGTTTGAAGGGGTTCGAGTTAGTTTGGCTGCATTGTTAGATACTTAATTTGGAGCTTTCGGGACTGCAGGAATTACTCTTTGGTTCTTTCGGTAAAGTCCTGCAGTCACGAAAGCTCCAAATTAAGTATGAACCACTTCTACGGGGAAGTTTTAAGTTTGTTTTTTCTCTCTCTCTCTGGATTTTTGTTGTCTCTCTCTGCTTGTGTATCGGTCTTCGTGTCTGTGTCTTACAAATTTCACACTTAACTTCTAATTTAGCAATCTTTGGAAGAACGTAATCAACCAGGCTATGCGTTAATTGTGTGTTGACCGACCCTCTGTGTTGCACTGCATTACATTTCGAAATTTTGCTAGGTTTTTTTTTAACTGGTACAAACTGACACCTTGAATAAAGGTGTCAGTTTTGTAAGGGTAAAAACCTACTATCATATTTTGCCACTGGTAAAAGAGATCTCATAGTGTTTGCTAGGTTTATTTAATTTAGGGTACTTTCTCTGTCTCCACTCGTTTTGTCGTTCTTATGTTCTGCTCTCTCTGTGTGTCTCGGCTGTTGTCCCTCTCCCTCTCTGCAGCGTGCCACTCATTGCCATGCTAATTTCTCTAACCCCTCCCTCTCTCTCCACCCCCGCCCCCTCTCTCTATTTAAGGCCTTGACACAGAGACGTGGTTTCTCTGTGTCCCTATGTACGTCTCTCTCTCTCTATGTATCTCTGTGATATCTGTCTCTACTTATATGTCTGTCTATATCAGGGGTCGGCAACCAAAATAACAAGAAGAGCTATTTCTTTCCAATTCGGTACAAAATTCAGTATTTCAAGAGCCGCAATGCATCTGAGTACATACTGTGCATACGTACATATCGTCAAGAAGCAGCCCGTAAAGAGCCGCATGCGGCTCCGGAGCCGTAGGTTGCCGACCCCTGGTCTATATGTCTCTGGTTCTGTGTTTTATCTCTCTCTAAAATTTAGCATTCTCAGGAAGAACGTAATCAACCAGGTAGGGTGTTGACTGTTATGTTATCCGACTCTCTGTTGTATTACATTACATTTCTAAGTATACTAGATTTGTGTTTCTATTTCATTTATACCTGATGATGATTGCTTGTGTTGCAATCGAAACGTCGTATGCATTGTTAAGAGTTAGGCTTAGGGGTTGGGCTAGGGTCTGGTTGGCTATTGTGGATCAGGCTTGGACCAGCGTGGTTGGCACGTGCCCTGGAACAAGGAATTCATGTCCAGTTTTCCCTTCCGTAGCCGCTGCCTGGACCCAGCCCGGGGGCCCGGTGCAGCTGCACCGCCTGCACCTCTCCATTGCGACACCACCGGCCTGGCGTGTGGTTGGCTAGTTTGTTACGGTTAAGGGTAGGAGGCTGTAATTTTTGTTGATTTGTTTGCCTCAGGTAAGGCTTAGTGGCAGAGCTAACGTGGCTCGTGTGCTTCGGGTCAAGGGTAGCGGCGGCTGGAGCAGGGGTCGGCAACCAAAACAACAAGAGGAGCCATTTTTGTTCGAATTGGGTAAAACACCTCAATATTTCAAGAGCCGCAATGCACTGCGGGTGACCAAGAGACGGTGGTCCTTCGTGAATGACGTCACGAAGCAGCGGTCCTTAAAGAGCCGCATTCGACTCCAGAGCCACATGTGACCAACCCCTAGGCTCGAGTGAATGTCGCTTCGGGTTGCTTGGGTTCGGGTTAATGTCAGGGATAACGTCCGGTCTTCTGGTGTATTCCACCCCCCTGGCAGATTGACCCCCTCAACGAAGTGGCTTACCATACGTGGGAATTTATAGCAGCCAAATACTCTAAACGCACGTTTCTTAATGTGGTGGGAGGACCCGGGTAAAAATCCACGCGACCACGGGGAGAACATGCAAACTCCAAATAGACAGGGTCGAACCCACGACTTCCTGTATAGCAGGCGACGTAGCTAACATCTCGCCACCGTGGTGCCCCTCGCGCCGTCTCTTCCCCTCGCTCGTGTTGCCCCTCAGGGTTCAAGTTCTCCCGCGCCTCCTACGTGCTCAGTTTGCTGAGGCCGCAGATTTACAAAGACCTCGAGCTGAAGGTACGGAGCTGCCTCCTCCCCACCCCCATCTCTCTCTCCGCTGTGCTCGGTTTTTTCTCTTTTTGCCGAGTGCAGAAATTTATCAAAAGAGGTGGCACGGCTGCTCACAGATCAGAGCGCCGAGAGCTTGGGTTCCAGTCCAGGTTATTAGCTGCTGCCTGTGGTTAAACCCAGGTGGTTAAACCGGGGTAGTTAAACCGGGGTAGTTAAACCTGGGTGGCTAAATCGGGTGGGTAAAACGGGTGGTGAATCCCGGGTGGTTGAACCCAGGGATTAAACCCGGGTGGTTAAACCTGGGTGGTTAAACTGGGTGATTACAGTCGGTGGTTTAAGCCGGGTGGTTATACTAGGTGGTTGAACCCGAGTGGTCAAAGCGGGTGGTTAAACCCGGGTGGTTAAACCGAGTTGTTAAACCTGGGTGGTTGAACTTGGTAGTTAAATCGGGTGGTTAAACCGAGTTGTTAAACCTGGGTGGTTAAACCTGGGTGGTTAAACCGAGTTGTTAAACCTGGGTGGTTAAACCGAGTTGTTAAACCTGGGTGGTTGAACTGGGTAGTTAAATCGGGTGGTTAAACCCAGGTGGTTAAACCTGGGTGTTTAAACCCGGATGGTAAAATTGGGTGGTTAAACTCGGTGGTTAAACCTGGTGGTTAAACCCGGGTGGTTAAACCTGGGTGTTTAAACCTGGATGGTAAAATTGGGTGGTTAAACTCGGTGGTTAAACCTGGTGGTTAAACCCAGGTGGTTAAACCTGGTGGTTAAACCCGGGTGGTTAAACCGGGATGGTAAAATTGGGTGGTTAAACCTGGTGGTTAAACCCGGGTGGTTAAACCGGGATGGTAAAATTGGGTGATTAAACCGGGTGTTTAAACTTGGGTGTTCAAGCGCAGCGAGTTGATGGCCTCAGCCCAGTCACCAACAACTGCACGCATAAGAATGAGAGTAAAGTTTGTTCTGCACTTAATCTTACTAAACTCCAGGTCTGATAATTGAATCTGAATATCGTTTTGACTATTACGAGATAACCATTACCCTCGGTGACAAAGCAGATCTCAAGGTGTGGACTGGAGGTCAATTGAAGGGATCTTAGAGTTGGCTTGGATTACCTGAGTTTGAATCCCAGCCACGGCTAAAATCAGTGGCGAGTGACATCCGAACTACTCCCTTGGTCTACTGTGCCTGAAACGAGTAGCTGATGCTGCGTGTGACGCATCAGCCCCGGGGAGACAAAGGTGGCCTGGCCACACCACCTCGTGTACAGCACTTGCCCCCCACAGTCTGTTTAAAGGTTGCACGTGGTGGTGGTGGAGGTGAGGGGGTGGCGTCTCTTGGTGTTTGCGTCTCTCTGTAGAAGTTCGGGCTGAAGCTCTACCCCCGCGACCCATACTCCTTCAACCCCCTCCCGTCGGACGGCAGCGTGAGCCGCCCGCCACCGTCGCTGCTGCTGGGGATGGACATGGAGGAGAACCAGCGGAGCATCGCCAGGTTCTCCGCGAGGGACGCCAAAGTAACCGACGCAGCCGCCGCTCGTGGTCGCCAGCCGCGGCCCGCTCGCTGCCTCGTTATTCGTCTGCGCTTGAACGCTGTGACCTCCCCCCCTTAATCCCGAGAGACTGCTCCCTTGCCGCATTTTTTCGACGCGATTCCGCCTCGATCCACCGTGGCTCTTCAGCCCCACGTCATCCGAAGAAAGCTGGCGTTTGCTCACGCCGTCGAAAAAGTGTCGGCTACGATGGACGTGCAGTGTGGAACCTTCGCCGAATTCTTTCCAGGAATCTCATCTTGGCGGCCCACGTGACCTAGGGAGTGTGCTGGCACGGATGGCAAATCACGAGCTGTAGACGCACCTGCGACCCGTCGCGCCGCCCGTGTCACGCCGCCCTCGAGCCGAATGCAAACACGCGCGGGGTGGGGGGAGGGCGAGGGGCGGGGGTGCTGGCGCAGAGACGCCACGTGCCAGCAAGAGCACCACCACGCGACGCGATTTTGATTTCTTCGCACGATTTCGCTCTTGAACGTTGATCGCTGAGCCACAGGCCCAGAGGCCCAACACGTCAAGCGGCCGGCGACAAGCGGCACTGTCAACGTTGAAATAGCTCATTGTAACGCATTTTTTCGTGTAATTTTAATTCTTGAGCATTGAATTGTGCGTGGGAAAAGAGACGATGGGAGGGCAGGGGAGGGAGCAGACAGAGAAATGTCGTGCCGTGCAGTGTGGCAGATTCCTCAACATGGGCAGAGGAATCAACGAGCGAAGGTGCCGGGAGTAGAAACCGTGGTGGTAGTTACAGACGGGTGATGAGGAGGAGACTGACCACCGAGGGAGTGACTGGAGTGAATTATTGGAGCGCTGCATCACCCATAGTTCACGCAATGAGTATTCGTACAGCCTGTCGGTGCACTGCTGGATGAGGACCTCAAGATGTGTGCAGAGGGTTTGTGTGGGTACGCAGAGGTATGCACACGTGTGCTGATGCGTGTACCCAGCTACGCACACGTGTACGCAGGTATGCACACGTGCACGCAGAGGTATGCAAATGTGTACACAGAGGTATGCAAATGTGTACACAGAGGTATGCAAACGTGTACCTGCGCGTGTATCTGCGCGTGTTGGCGGTGAGTCAATTCAGGGATCACCAAAGAAGCCAAAGGGGTTCTGCAGTGGCGAGATGTTAACTGCCTCGCCTGATATACAGGAGGTCGTGGGTTTGACCCCGACTCTGACGCCTGCTGTATATTTGGAGTTTAGATGTTTCTCTGCCCGTGTTCGTGTGGATTTTTCTCCGGGTCTTCCAGATGTTTAGAACCGACACGCATTTAGAGCATTTGGCCGTTGCTGTCATTTTTTTTCCACGTGAAAAAAGCCACTTCGTTGCGCCGTTTTTCGCATCGCGTGCACGCAGGCGTACGCAGAGTATGTGCAGCTCATGGAGAAGTTGGCCTGGGCCGTGGAGCCTCTGATCGACGCTCCGCCGCCCGACGTCCCCGGGTTCCACGGTGGCCCCCTCGGCTCGCGCCTGCGTGCCGCAAAGTCCTTCCTGCCTGCCCTGAGCTGCGGTGAGTCGCGCCGCCCGGGTTTCGGTCGAAACTCGCCAGGCCCGGCTCCGCTAAACTGTTAAAAACTATTCTTCATTTTACCAGGTAAGGCCCACTGAGCTATGTAGCTCTTTTTTTCAGAAGCGGCATGGCTACCGCAAATGACATCTCAACGAAGTCGCTTATCACGTGGAAATGTATAGCGGCAGCCAACGACTCTAAACGCGTGATGTCGATTCGAAATGTGAAGGGAAAAACTGGAGGAACCCGGAGAAAAATCCACACGACCACGGGGAGAGATACACTCAAATTCCAAATATACAGCAGGCGTCAGGGTCGGGATCGAACCCACGGCCTCCTGTGTACCAGGCGAGGCACCGATAGAAATTCGCCCTTCGCGACCTACGGCCCGCGGTCCAGACATGACCCGCGCGGCTTTGTCTCGTGCGGCCCACGGCAACGTGAGGCCCGCCACCGCGGAACGGCCCAGCGAACAACGGCGACGCGCGGCGCGAAGGTGCTTACGGTTGCGCTGGACGGCCCTCGGGTGTGTCTCCGGGTCGTACCCGCGCTTCGTTCGGAAGACGCCGCGATCGCTCGCCGTGCGGTCGCCGCACACCGGCGCAGGGCGCGGACGATGGGGTTAGCGAGGCCGGGGGGCGACGGCGGTGCTGGGGGTGGGGCGAGTAGCGAGCGCTTGATCGCGAATGTCCCTGCATGTTACTTCAGCAGCACCCCCTCCCCCCCTATAATACCCAAATGTTATCCTACTCCCCCCCGCTCCCACGCAACCCTAACCCTAACCTGTGTGCCTGTCTCGCCCCCCCCCCCGCTCCCTGCGACAGTGCGCCGGCTGGGGAAGGATCTTCCCAAGTTTTACGAGCTCCTCACGGCCCCCACCACCAAGTTGAGTTTCCGTGAATCGTACGATAGATGACTCCACGTGAGCGGCACGATCCAAGGGGGCGGTTATTTCTCCCGTGTGGCGCGTCGCAGAGGGGAAGCAACCGATTTTCTTTTTTTTTGGAAGAGCAACAAAAGTTACAAATCAATGCCCGGGTTCTTTAGCCGACTGAGAGTCGTTGGCGGGTGAGCTGCTCGATCGCCTTGGTGTGGCGGTTCACCGGTGCTGGCTGGGCTGTCAGCAGGCGAGCCGTGTGCCACATCGTTGGTTGCGCCCCTGCAGTCGCCGGCAGAAGCGTTTCTTTAGCTTCCACAACCGTCCACGCGGTCTTTCACCCCCAAGGTGCAGGGATCGCGGGGGAAGCGAGGAGGCCGCAGGGGGTGTTTGGCTAGCGACGCGGTCTCTGTGAAAATGAAATTGGGAGTCGCTGGAGGATAGTTTTGGGGCGAGGCGGGTAGAGGTGTGGGGGGCGAGGCGGGTAGAGGTGTGGGGGGCGAGGCGGGTAGAGGTGTGGGGGGCGAGGCGGGTAGAGGTGTGGGGGGCGAGGCGGGTAGAGGTGTGGGGGGCGAGGCGGGTAGAGGTGTGGGGGGCGAGGCGAGGGGAGAGAGAGACGCGAGACACCCGAGCCAGGCTCACGTCACGACACATCGGCCGAAACGCATCATCATCGTAGTGCATTGAAGGATTCGTACCGTTGTTGGCAAATGGAAACTGGGCTTACTTTTCTCCCCGAATATATTGCACGCCACTGGTAAACTGGAGCAGGTGGCACGTGACTGGTCGCCACAGCCGTCGCGACAGATATACCAGATGTGGTGTCCTGGGTGCGGGAATATGTTTGTGGGTCGCCGACCCAGACAGATCTGGTCACGCCGACGGATGGAGCCATCGACGTCCTTTCACGAAGCGTGGTGAGAAGGCCACGTTCACCAACAACAACAACGCGCGAGCCAGGCCTGTGGCGACTGGGTTAGCTCGCTGCACTCGCTGCGTTCAGTGTAGTCAGCGTCTCCGCTCGTTAAATTATGGCATTGATTGATGATGGTGATTATGACAACGGTCATGGTATGATTGTGACACAAGTGATGATGATTATGATGATGGTCACAATGGCAACGACTGGTGATGGCAATGATGACAGCGATCGTGAGATGATGATGATGATCATGTCATTGCTACGCTGATGATAGTCATGTAAATGCTGGTGTTGCTACTGATGATGATGATGCTGAAGACGATGATGATGTCCCAACAGATTTTGGACCGGTGGTTTGAGTCGGAGCCTCTGAAGGCCACTCTTGCCACGGACTCTGTGATTGGAGCCATGGTCAGCCCCAGGACCCCGGGCAGTGGGTGAGCTGAACCCACGGGGTCAGGGACACTCCTACTACTCTGCTCCATCATCTCCCAGATTTAACAACGCACACGTGCGCGGCATGCCATGTACAAGGGCTCTCGGCCTTGTCCAGACCACCATCTCAAAAGAACTGAACGTGTGTCCGCGGTGGTCGTTGTGGTCGTTATGGTCATGGTGGTGGTTGTCACGGTGGTCACGGTAGTGTTGGTCGTGGTGGTGGTAGTGTTGGTTATGGTGGAAATGGTGATGGTAGTGGTCGTTGTGGCAATGGCGATGGTGCTAGGTACGTGTTGCTGCACCACGTGATGGGCGAGCTGGAGGGCGTCAAGGGCATGTGGGCCTACGTGGAGGGCGGCATGGGCGCAGTATCCACCTGCATGGCCAAGTGCGCCATCTCTCGTGGAGCGTCCATCTTCACTGAGGCGGTACTCACCGCTCAACCGCTCACCCGCTCACCGACTCACCAGCTCGCTCCTCCTCGTGGCCGACGCAACCAGTCATCCACTCTGGCCACCCACTTAATCAAGCGCTCACCCACCCACTCACTTGCTCACTCACTCAATCATCCATGAAACCGGTCACCCACTCGCTCTCTCAGTCGTCCACGCACTCACCCGCTCACACGTGCACTCAACTGACACTGCATTATTCCCACTGGGATCACCCACAAGGTTGTACATTTTTTACATTAAAATGCCCACATCTTCACCAAAAACGGGGCAACAGAATCGACCTTCCTCCCAGGGCCCTTAGCGCGTGTAGCCCACCGTCCCACCGGTGGCATGCGGTTGGCACCGTTGGACCAATGTCGGCTGTCGGGGTCGTTTTTCTAAACGACACCGATAGCACGATCGGGATGACGTGTGCTGGGCAGGTGTCATCTTTATGTGCCTGCGTGTGTGTGCTCGCGTGTGTGCACGCGTGTGTGCGTGTGTGTGTGCGTGTGTGTGCACGCGTGTGTGTGCGTGTGTGTGCACGCGTGTGTGTGCGTGTGTGTGTGTGCGTGTGTGTGCGTGTGTGTGCACGCGTGTGTGTGCGTGTGTGTGCACGCGTGTGTGTGCGTGTGTGTGTGTGTGTGCACGCGTGTGTGTGCGTGTGTGCACGCGTGTGTGTGCGTGTGTGTGTGTGCACGCGTGTGTGTGCGTGTGTGTGTGCACGCGTGTGTGTGCGTGTGTGTGTGTGCACGCGTGTGTGTGTGTGTGTGCGTGTGTGTGCACGCGTGTGCGTGCGTGTGTGTGCACGCGTGTGTGTGCGTGTGTGTGTGTGCACGCGTGTGTGTGTGCGTGTGTGTGCACGCGTGTGTGTGTGCGTGTGTGTGCACGCGTGTGTGTGCGTGTGTGTGCGTGTGTGTGTGTGCGTGTGTGTGCGTGTGTGTGTGTGTGTACTTGCATGCGCTAGGAACCCGGCGACCCCATTTTAGATTCCTGCTAACGGCCAACACCAGTGACGATTATATATCTGAACTGGTCATGGACCTCCCCTTGGTCGACTCAGCCATAATGAGTACCTAGTACGTGGTATGTAAATATCACCACTGGGGAGACAAAGGCAGTCGGGCGTGGTGTTGGCCACCCACCTCCTCACGTTCCGTGTCGGCCTTCATAGGCGCTCGCTAACAGCACTTTCCCCGACAGTCTTTTGAAGGCTATACGGGGGATCTTTGTCTTTGTGTGCGTTCGCGCCGCGTGTCGGCACTGGCAGGAGGTGCAGCAGGTGCTCGTGGACGGCACGGGCCGCTCCACCGGGGTGGTGCTGTGCGATGGCACAGAGGTGCGCAGCAAGGTGGTGCTGTCCAACGCCACGCCGCACGTCACCTTCACGCAGCTCACGCCGCAGGTGCGACGCCGTGCCCACCGTCAACCACAGCAACAACCACAGCAACAACCACAACAACAACCACAACAACAACCACAACTACGATAACAACCACAACCAGAACAACAACCACAGCAACAACCACAACAACAACCACAACCACAGCAATAACAACCACAATAAATTACCAGAACAAGAACAACAACCGCAAGCACCATAACAATAACCACATCAGCGTGCAACGCGCCCGTGGTGTAACAAACGTCTCGGAGCGGAGGGGCAAACGAAGAAACAGTTGAAGGATGAGTGATGATTAAATTAATTGAGTGATTTATTGATTCATTGAATGCTGTCTGGGGTAAAGTGGTGGCACACTGGTCAGCGTACTGCGCGATGGAGTCAGTTACCCGAGTTCGGCCTCAGCTAACATTGGTGGCGGGGTCATATCTCAAACAGGGCCCTGGGCTCTCCTTGGCTCAGCGCTGCCCTGCACAGCGGTGGCCTGTTGGGGGGTGGGGGGGGGCTACGTCGTAGCCAGCAGGGGGCAGCGCAGCAGTTGTCCATGGTGGCTCTGTGTGCTTCTGTGCTCCACGCCAAAGCACCCGCGACCTTCAACAACGCGTCGCTGCTCAGCGCGGATCAGTATGGTGAAACTTGCGCCCATGGGAGGGCTTCAATCGAGCCGTGGATCGAATCGGTGGCCCGACGTGTCGTCAATTCTAAATATAACCGTGTCATCCCTCACGAGTTGCAATCGCAGCGCTAAGTTTGGTGAACAATGCTGCTGTGATTACAATTGTCGTTGACGCCAGGCCCTGGTTGGTGGATTGCAGAGGGATCCGTGAACGACTCCCAAACCCGCCGTGCTGCTTGGCGGCCCCAATGGGATGCCAGTGCAGCGAGCGCGATTTTCAACTCCTCCTTCCCCGTATATCTCCCCGTATAAAGTGCGCGTTTTCTCCGGACATTTGCGATGAACGATCGCACTGCAGGTGAGAAGCGGTACACGATGGGATGGCTTTGAGAGGCCCAGGCAAAGCGCGAGAGTGGAAGGACACCTGAGCAGATGCAGTCCAGGCTTTGTAAACTACTGGCTCTTGGTAATCTTCTATTTAATTTTAAGATAATAATAATAATTGAAACGCGTCACGCTTTTTGATTTCCACACAGGATGCCCTGCCGGCTGACTTCCTCCGAGAGGTTTCTCAGATTGACTACACATCTCCCGTCACCAAAATCAACGGTATGGACTTTTTTGTTGTTGCCATTTTCTCTCGCAACATAACAGCAACATCGACACAACACCGATCACTGTGCCTCCCGCCATGTGGCTGTCCAACTCTGCCAAGCGATCGCTGAGCCAGCATCAGAGAATATATCTGTATGCTCCGTATATATATACTCTCCCTCAAAACATTTATTTCTGCCAGCAATGAAGGTTCCTGCTCGGAAACAATATTTGGGAATATCAGTTCTCGTCCTGATTGTTTCTTTGCGTCGGGGATGCATTCCTGAAAGGTGCGACAACGAATATCGAAACGATGTCAATCAAAGCCATTGGCAGGATAGTAGTTGGTGGAGGCCTAGGGCTGAGAGGCGACGGATAGCGAGAGAGCACGGACGACGCTGTCAGCGACGTGAGTATGTGTCTGGGGTTGACGCGACGCTAATCGGGTCGGGGTGTTCATGATCAAGTGGCGACGTAATTTGCGTAAAGACGTACAAGGGGGAGAGATGTAAATCGGGGTATTACCGTACCCCATGACGTGTTTGTAAAGGACCTGGTCTACACTCAATGTCCGTCCATTTACAACGAGTACCTCGACGAAAGGGCCACTTCCCCAAACGTGTCCGTGACACTTTTGCTCAACATTGCGTGTATGGTGCCTTACAATGAACCGAACCCTTACCGGATGGTTGCTGGTGGGTATAAAGGTTCACTCACGGGAACCAATATTCATTTGCACCGGCGGTTCGAATCCGGATTTAACCGCCTGTGATTTTACCGGATTATCAAGTGCAGCGTGTGGTGGTCACAACCCAGATATATATTCGCAGTGGCAAGATGTTAACTATCTCGCCTGGTATACAGGAGGTTCGATCTCGACCATGCCATGAAACACTTGCGCTTTTATAATTTGGAACTTGCATGTTCTCCACGTGATCATGTGGATTTTTCTCCTGGTCCACCGGTGTTTTCCTCCACATTCAGAAACGTGCGTTTAGAGTATTTGGCTGCTATAAATGTCCACGTGATGAGCCACTTCGTTGAGATATCATTTATGGCTAGGTTGCTTCTGAAAAAGAGCAATACAGCTCAGTGGGCCTTACATGGTCAAATAAAAAAAGTTCATCGTTTTTAATTTCATATACACTTCATTTGGTTTAAATCCAGTTCTGATACTTACACAATCAGGGCATATGAAAGATGCATACCTCGTGCAGATAAATACACTCACGCAAGTGACGGCAGGAGTAGTTCTTCATCCAGCAGTCGATTCATAATGGCTAACGATGCTCTGAGGTCTCCCGGTGCTGCTGCCTCTGTCCGCAGTCGCCGTGGACTGTCTCCCCAACTTCCTGGCGGCGCCGACGGAGCGAGCGGGGCAGGCGATGGCACACCACCGCTGCTCCATCCACCTCAACACGTGGGACATGGCCTGCCTGGACCGCGGCTACCACGAGGCTCTGCAGGGGGCCCCGTCCACGCGGTATGGCCCGACTCGGCCGCTGGCCCGCCCGGCCGGCTGGCTTGCCCGGCCGCCACCACCATCAGAGCCGCCAATACAAGGCTGGTAGTTAATTTATGGGCCCCGCAGACATGATAGGTTGAGTCAACCCCCCCCCCCCTCACAAATCAGTATCCAAGCTTGCAACCTTCCAATTATGAGCGGCTCACTCATAATCGGCTGAGCCACCTGGCCAGATAGAGGAAGCAGAAACGATAATTTAATTCAAATCAAGGCTTTTCGAAACATGTTTGTCTTCGGGAGAGTTTATTCCGTTTCTGAAGAAGCTCCCATGACGTGGCGCGAAACGTCGTACATCACGCCGAACATCACGACGCGGTACAGCCCGAGAGCGTGTTGCGAAAGAGCCGTGCTCCAGCAACAATCATAGGAAAAGTAGCTTTTATGTCGCTGCATGGAAACCGACAGAAGCTACCCGGGTGGAACATGCGCGCATGTTTGCACTTAGTCATTTTTACTCTGTGTTGGGTCTCCAATAACGCTACCGGTCGACTTGGCCGATTTTCAGTCGTGTGAGCCCCTAATGGCAACACAACTTTATAGCGAAGTTTTGTTCATCTTGGACAATGGTCACTGTGCGTGACCCCTCCTCCGGTTATGTACAGACGGACCGGTGAAGCTGACGCACGAGCGCTTTGATCCTTTGTCGGAAAGATTTTGAAAGCAAATCAACCCCAAGCACTGTGACAGCTGCATCGGCCTTTTTTCTTCTTCATTCAAAAGCCGTTATCTCCCGGGATGTTCCTTAATGAGATAGTGGCGCGTCGTTTAGCAGGTGTCCCCCGCGGGGGGGGGGGGGGGGGGGCGACGAGTCCCCGCGCTCCATTTGACGGCAATCGAACAACAAAAGCCGGGAGCCTCGCCGGGTGCTGTCGTGCGAGCCTGTGTGAGATGCCACGGGCGATAGGAGGACGCCCGCTCGCTCGCGCGTGCATGCGAACGAGCGCACGTGATCGCTAAAGGCCAAGTATTAAAAAAGAAAATTCGTTAGCCGGCCTTCCCAGAGAGGATTACTGCCCAGATCGAGCACGGCCGATAGCGGCGACTGGGAAGCGCCGTGTTGTTGCCTGCGCTCCTGTGATAGAAGCGAGGTGTGGACGAGCGGTGTGGCTCGACTGATGCCACACCTGCATCAGCAATGCGACTGCTGCAAGGAGACAGAGGTGCGGTCGTAACATCGGCAGAGAGGGTGGAGGAATACGAGCGGAGGGGCGTGCACTCATGTCCGGAGAGCGGTGTGCGCGCTGACCTCGGCGGTGTGACGGTGCCAGGTGGCATAACCGATGTGCGCACGGTGTCGCTGTGTGCGCCGACCCCTGTTCCTGGTGTGCCCCGGCCCTGCAGACCCATGATGGAGCTGTGCATCCCATCGGCACTGGACCCAACGCTGGCGCCTCCGGGAAGCCACGTGGTGTCACTCTTCACGCAGTACACGCCGTACCTACTCGCCGGGGGACGCGCCTGGACGCAGGCCGACAAGGAGGCCTACGGCGATCGAGGTAGGCCCGGTGCACCGACCGCGACGCCCGGGCAGCGGCACCACCGTCTCCAACACCACCACCACCACCACCACAGCCGCCGCCCTCCGGCAACACCTCCGCTCGGGGCTCCGGCCGCCACTGTCATGTGACCCAGGCAGCTGCGGGCAGCCATGCTGCAGAGGGGCAGCTGGCAGGGGATTCTTTCAGAGGACTTGAGCTCTGTGCCTGTGAGCTGATTCACGTGAAATACTCAATTCTCATTTAACGCGGTGGATGCGTTCCTGAAAAGTGCCGCGTCAAGCGAAAAACGCGCACACAGTCAGATGTCGGGGACAAACAACTGAGGGTACGCTGCCGTGTTACTTTATCACGGTAGTTTGTCGTCGACCCATTATAATGGCATGAGCTCTGCGTTATAACGGCGTGCGTTCCACATTATAACGGCGTGTGTTCCAAGTTATAACGGGCGCTTTTTGCATTATGCGAAAAGTGTTCTTGCATGGAAGAATCGCGTTCAGGTGAAAACGCGTTGTGTGAACACCACGCGTTAAGTGAGGACCAAAAAAACATCACCACCATCATCCCCATCGTCACTGTCATCAGCCATTGGCTACTCATAGAAAAAATGCAATGCCATTAAACACTTTCCCTACAGTTGCCCTAGCTATACCTTACATACTTCCCCTAGAGATGCCTGCTAGATTATGTTTCTCAGATGTGTTCCTCCAGCAATTATTGTGTGCAGTGAACTTGTTGTACACGACTTTTTATTAGCTAATATTTATATTTAACTCAACTTTTTTTTATTAAACATATAAGTGTCTAGTGACGTAAGAAAAGCTACCCAATAGAATACTAAACAGGACTTCCTCAGGGCGTACCGCACCCTCTTGAGATGTTAGTCAAGTAATCGAAACTAATGAACGGCAGACGACTGACAATTGCGACATTAAACTTCAATTAATTTCGCGGCGGCTGCTACTGCTGCTGTCTGTATTTTGCAACAAGGACGTTACATTTCTCTGTTGGAGCTGCATACGGCGATCCATGCTCGAAGCCGTAACCTTTCCACGGAGAAACACCGTCCCCTCGCTCTTACCTCGAAGAGGTTTAATTCCAAATTCAACCAAAATAACCACCGCACCCCCTGCGGAGAGAGAAAGAGCCGCGGGCGCTGCTGCGTTGAGGAGAAATTAAAATTAGCGAGGGCACACGAGGGAGGGCGACGGGGAGGTCACCGTGGACACGCTGCTGTCCGTGGAACGTGACCAATTCCGGGCGCATGGCCGCGGCCGCCACTGCCCCTGCGGACCCGGCTCCCGATGCCGGTGACGGCAGCGGCGATGAGGTGGCCTGTCGGCAGCCGCCGGTCTTCAAGGCTACGCCGCCTGTCCTGTGCCGCCCCCCTCCCCCACGCCCCACTCCCCCATGCCCCAGTGTTCGACTGCATCGAGGAGTACGCTCCGGGGTTCAAGTCGTCCGTGATTGGCCGGGAGATCTTGACTCCCGCCGACCTGGAGAGGGAGTTTGGTCTCACCGGAGGGGTACGACACGCCGCGCCGCGATCCTTCCCCTTTTTAACGTCCCCGTTTTTAACCCCGCGTGTGTTCCAGTTTGGGGGGGGAGCTGGGGGGGGGGGGATTGTTGTTGTGTAAGCGCGTGAGACGGCGCCCTCCGCCCCCCCCCTGGGGAAGCGGTTGCATGTGTAAGCATCGTTCAGACGTCGACACTTGGCCGTGTGCTCGCGCCCCAGCGACACGCGCGCCCGCGCGTGCGTGTGCCCCCGCCGTTAATAACGGGCCGCTTACGCACGCGGCGCGCCCCGGGGCACGTGTTTGGACAGCACTCACGTCGATGAACCCCTTGCCGCCCCGCAGAACATATTCCACGGCGCCATGTCCCTGGACCAGCTGTACTTCGCCCGCCCCGTCACGTCCCACGTGAGCTACAGGTCGCCGGTCCGAGGACTCTACCTGTGCGGGAGCGGCGCGCACCCAGGTACGGCTCTTCCCCCCCCCCCTCGCTCGGTGTGACGGCGGGGGACGGCGAGAGTGGGGGGGGCGACGTCAGAGCGTGGGCAGAGGACGGTGCCGCGCGGAGGGGGGCACGGCGCCCGCTCGCTGCACCTTTTCGGACGTAAAACGAGAAACGTTGCGGGCAATTGACTTCAACTCGGGTGCGAGTGCCAGCTCTTCCTCGCACGGCCCGCCTCACCTCCGGTTTGTGCCCCCCCCCAAACCCCTCCGCCCCTCTCTCCGTGTCGCGCGTTCCCCCCGGCACAGGGGGGGGCGTGATGGGATCGGCCGGCCGTAACGGTGCCCTCGTCGCAGTCGCCGACTGCAAGCGGAAGTAAAGCGGCCGCGCTCGTCCCTCCGCTCATCGGGCGGCGGTGGCCGTGTTGGCCGACGGCAAATGAACGGCACGCGCAGGTATAGAATACGCGCGTGCCGCCGTGCGTGTGCCGCCGTGCGTGCGCCGCCGTGCGTGCGCGCGCGCCTCGCACGAGCGTCTGTGAAAGGACGGTTTCATCACAAGGTGTCGATTTTAAATGGATTTTATAGGATTCGGGGTCTCCATCATGTCCATCGCTCGTTGATTGGTGTTGTTCGTTGAACGTCCGTCCGGCGGGCTCGTTAGCGAGCGGCGCTTGGCGAGAAACAAACTCTACGTTCGGATTGCTGATTAAAAATAAAACGTCACTTGTTATCAGTAATAATTAATCTCCACACGTTTTGCGTGTTCCTATATGCACAGATAAAGTAAACGCATGTCTTTTGTGAAACCGAGCGCAGAATCTTAGTTAACTGTTTTTTTTTAGTTAAATTATGTTACTTTGACGGAGCCAGTTATATTCACGAAGTCAAAATCGCGTCCACACTCGCATTGGCCGCACCGAGGAATGTTTTGTCCCTCAGCCGAAACGGCGCCCCCTACTCCAACGCCCCCCCCCTACTCCAACGCCCCCCCCCTACTCGAACGCCCCCCCCTACTCCAACGCCCCCCCCCCCCACTCCAACGCCCCCCCCCTACTCCAACGCCCCCCCCTACTCCAACGCCCCCCCCCCACTCCAACGCCCCCCCCCTACTCCAACGCCCCCCCCCCACTCCAACGCCCCCCCCCACTCCAACGCCCCCCCCCCTACTCCAACGCCCCCCCCCTACTCCAACGCCCCCCCCCCACTCCAACGCCCCCCCCCTACTCCAACGCCCCCCCCCTACTCCAACGCCTCCCCCCTACTCCAACGCCCCCCCCCCACTCCAACGCCCCCCCCCTACTCCAACGCCCCCCCCCTACTCCAACGCCCCCCCCACTCCAACGCCCCCCCCTACTCCAACGCCCCCCCCCCTACTCCAACGCCCCCCCCCACTCCAACGCCTCCCCCCCCCACTCCAACGCCCCCCCCCTCCATTCCAACGCCCCCCCCCCACTCCACCACTTTCGCGCTACGCTGTGTGACCTGCGAGTTCTGTGGGGACGAGGTGCAGGTAAGATCGATGATCCAAGTGGGGGGCATACCCCCCCCCACCCACCGAGACCCTGATTGTGATTGTGTATTGTTTGTTGCAACGTCCTGACCTGCCCCTACTGGACGTCTGTGAAAAAGAGCTTCATAGCTCATCGGATTCCTCCAGAATAAATACAGATTCTGATGTATATTGATGTTCACCAGAGATAACGCATTGCATGTCTGTAATTATCATCGACGTAAGGCCCTGTTCAAGCAGCGTGGAATTCCGGGACCCCCCCCCTCCCCCCGCTGCTTCCCCCTTTCCCCCCGGCTGTGGGAATATTCATCTGTCAGAAGGGGAAAATTTAAGGATAAGATTAAAACAATAAAGCGACGATTAATAATGGTGAAATGTTTATGTCATTCACAATGATATTCTTGAGGTTATTGTATGAATAAACAGTCGTACTTTTTTATATATATAAAAAATGCATTATTATTTTCTTGCGTGGGGCCCCTCTAGAGTCTTAGACAAATGTCTTGTCTGCACCCCTCCCCCCGGCCCCATCCAAAACCCGGCCCCACGATGGTCGCCTGCCTCGTAACGCGTGCATCGAAACGCGTTAGTCGGATCGCGGTGTTCGGGAACAGTGCGATGGAGCTGGTGCGGGGCGGGGGGCAGCTGGCGTCGGGATGGGCTGGAGGCGGCCGCCAGTTATTGTCATGGACCGCGTGTCGATTATAATCGCGTTGCCGATCGATAAGACTTGAGCGACGAATCGCCGCAGCTGTAGATCGCCGTGTCCCTTCGTCCGACGGCTGCCGTCACGCTCTGCTCAACCCCCTCCCCCCCTCCTCCACGTCCCCCACGGGCACGCCGCTTTGGCAGCCCTCGCCGTGCCAATTTTACTCGCTTATTACTCCCGCTGCTCGGCCAATTCCTCACGGGGGAAATTCAATCGTAAGAAAATAACATCCCTGCTGGTAATGAGCGCGATGCGGCACGCTTAAATCTTCTTTTTTCGTACGGCTGCTGATGTAGATGCTGAGCAACGACTACAATTTTCACATTCAGGTGCTCAAGCCCCGACAACCGCATCACGAGAAGTGCATCGCTGTGATGTCGCCTTCGCATTTGTGGATCGGGCATCGCGTCGTTATATATGTTGTTTCCTCTGTTCTGGATGACCACAGTCGCACACTGGACAGTTTTTAATTTTCCATTTGTGCATCTGCTGCTGCCACGGTTGGTGCAGTGGATGCGGCTTTAGGGTGGACCGTGAGCAGCTTCGTGGAAGATCAAACCTAGGAATCTTCTGCGTCGGTTCTTGTTTAAATGTCGCGGTGTAAGTTGGGTGCCGTTGCAGGCGCAGGGAAGCGTTTCGCCGATTGCTCTGTTGGTTTTGGTGCGACGGAGGCACGTGTGGATGAGCCGCCGTTTGATGATAAACGCCCTTGCGGTTTAACACGGTGAGATAAATATCGATTCGGCCGCGATGGTTCTCTAGGACTGGCGATGATGAAACCTCACGCCCGAGGTTCGTGTCCGCGTGCCTGTGGCTGACGAAGACGCCTGGTGTAGCCGTTAGCAGACTGCTTGGGACAAGTGACGTTAGCGAGCATCTCTCGGAGCTGGCACGGTGTGGCTCGCAGCACCAGTGTTTGATGTTTACTACACACCGTACCAGGTATTCGTTTTTAAGGCTGGAGCAGACAGACATACGGGAGGCCCCGGACTGTTTCAGATGTCACTCACCACTGATGTCAGCCGGGTGCGAAGCACGGTGCACTGTGTCGTCTATTCGAGGGATGTGCGTGCGTGCAATGTGTATGTGACCTCTAATAACTCTGCCGACGCTCACAGCGCACTGTCTCTGTCCGTCTGTCCCGTCAGGCACGTGGCTCTAGGTATAAATACGGGCGACCAAAACACGCTGTCTCAATCTCCCTTCGCTACACGAATTCACATTAAACTCTCTGAGAGGTGTGGACAGCGAGCGAGCGTGCATCCCGAAGACGGCCTCGCCTCTTACCTTGTGTTCAAATCATTGTTTAATTTGGCCGCATCGCTTGGTACTAGAGCATGCGGCTCGCTTGCGGAATGTCGCGAGTTCAATTCCTGGTTGGGGATTGACTCAAGCCCATCATCTCTTCCTCTGGGCTCGATTGAATGAGTGCCACTGTGGATACGTCAGCAGTGGTTTTCCTATGTTGAGATTCCCCCCCCCCCGCCATACGAATGTGGAATTTCCACCGCAAACAGAATCTGAGCACCGACTCGATGCTCGTTTGAGCAGGAAATCACTGTGGCTCGTGTTGAAATCCTTGCCGATAACCTCCACCATCTGGTCCGTGTCTCTCCTCTCGTCTCTCTCGGGTGTTCAATTCCATGTGGTCCGTGCGAGCCTGGTTGTCCGGCGCGACGGCTCGCTCGACACCAGGCTCGTTGGTTTCTACGTTCCCCGCTGGTTATGCCCATGTTCTCCGCGTCCCAGCTATTGAGCTTTGCGAGTCGTGGGCCGGTTGAGCGGTGGCGATGTCGAGAGTTCGTGTGCTAGTTCTGGGTGGCCGTACGATAGTGAGGTGTCCGTCCTGGTGCGGCGGCAGCAGTGCTGATTGACGGGGCGTAGCGTCGATAGGCTGGGCGTGGGCTCCCTGGGGTATTTTTTACGCTGACATGGGTGTGACGTGGGTCTGTCACCGCGGTGTCACATTCGCCTGTGTCAAAATTCACCCTGAACAACGTGCCTGGTCTCGTCAGCTATTGTAAGCTAAGCAGGTTGTGTAGCCTGGTTAGTACTTGGGATGGGATGCCAGGTGTGGAAGAGGCTTTGGCTGCGAGGTGGCCACGTGATGGCGACACTGCGATGGGGTTAGGAAATGATTCCCACCACTGACCAAATATTCACGCCATCGCTCAAACCCAAAAAGAGACAAATTATCACCAGACAGTTTGACGTGTGGCTTTTTATCGAACGTGAAAATGCATTTGCGATTCAGTGGAAGCTGAATAAAGTTTAAAGCTCATTTTGTTTCACGACGTGTGAGCTCCAGCTAACAGGGTGAGTCTCGTTTGCAAGCGTGACCTGCGTCACCAGAATTACGAAAGCAATCACGTAAAAAAAAACAAATAAAACAAAATGAGAGAACCGCTGGTACAGAAGAAATCGGAAACGGTGCAGACACAAATCTATCTCTCACGAAGCGATTGAACAATTATAAAAAAAAATGTATTGATTTACACCGGCAGGGCCCCCTTGCCGCAGCGTCACGCTGGAACGAGCAGGCGGCGCCATGGCCCGGCAACGGGACTACGTTGGCGGTGGCCGCGGGAAACGCGTTTAGCGGCTGTGACAGCTTCTTGGAGCCGAGCGCTGGAAGCGTGTGAATGGCTCGAATGTCATTCCCCTCCCAGCAGGCTTTTATGAGCCGGGTTAAATTTTGCCAGCACGCCGCAAAATGTGGCCGTTGGCCGGTGGACGTAACCCCTCTGCATGCGCCGATCCACGGGGGACGGTTTCCCGTATCGAGCCGGTGTCAGGGGCCGGCCTGGAAAGTCTCTTGGCTTCTTTTAAACTCGAGATTTAAAAAAAGGGTTAATCCGAGAGTCAGCCCCGATATCAACAGAGCCTAACGGTCGTGCGTCCTGCCTCTCGACCAAACTCTGGCTTTCGTCTCTCTCGACTGGCAGAGCCCTCGTGCGTGTCGGGGGCGTTTACACGGAAGAGCACCCACTGTGTGCCGCGCTTTGCTCGTTGCGTTTTGGCTGCGGTTCCGGATCCGTGCTCTGGTGGACTTCGTCCGCCTCTCTGTCTCGGCAACTGACGATTTGGTGCATTCACCCTGCGTTCACGATCGTCCTGACGAGGCCCAGTCAGGGTGCACCCTTACGGTGTCATCACCCGCACCGGTGGATTGACAGGTTGCGAATTTGCCATCGTATTATAAACTATTTAAACTAAACTATTTATATTTATTTTACCAGGTAAGGCCACAAATACTCTAAAGGCACATTGATTCTAAATGTTGAGGGGAAAACCGGAGGACCCGGAGAAAAATCCACACGACCACGGGGAAAACATGCAAACTCCAAATAGACAGGCGTCAGTCGGGATGGAACCCACGACCTGCTGCATACCAGGCGAAGTAGTTAACATCACGCCACTGCATGATTACATCTCAACACCGCATCGGCCATTGTATATCCACTGCTGAAGGCTTCCCCACGCCATCACCATTCTTCATGGTCCAATGCTGCTCGCTGCTACCATCCATCATTTTGACTGCACTTAAACCGATCTCAATGCTCCATCTCCAAACATACGTCCTCATGGGCATGTTCTCTCCTTGGGCTGCCATTCCGTAACCAGTGTCGTCCATCGACCATCATCCAGTCAAGCGATGAGTCCAGCGCCAGCCCATCAAGGTTTTCTTAATTGTCGGTATGATCCCTTGATTTATTTCTTCCTCCGTGATGCCTGTATTCCACCACCTCTGTCTCTCAGTGCAATTACATCAATCTTATACAACGTAAAAAATACTAAAAACTTACATCACAGCGTAACGTTCAGCGGTATGAAGACATCAGTGGAACATACAAAGTAATTTTCCAAAATCCGCACGTGGCATTTGTGATATATTTAAAATCGAGAAGGCCCTGTAATGCGACACGCGCCTTGGGAGAAGTCACCAAACTCAAGCCGATGTCAGAATCTAAATTGGGTCATCAAGGAGTCGCGGAGATTATCGCTCGACTCACGACACTGGAGACCCTGCGCTAGCCGGCCCCGGGCAAGCGTCGGCAGCGCGGCTCCGTCGCCTCCACACGTCTCACCGCCTCCTCCGGCCCGCGCTGTGGAAGTCGTGGGGGGGGGGGGCCTACCTGTGGTTACAGGGTGGACTACCGGCGGGATCCGTGCAGTTCGCCGCCCCCACCCCCTGCCTCGTCTGCTTCACCACGCACGGAGGAGTTCTCCTGTGGCCAGGGTCACAGCTAACCCGCGCAGCTGCTGGCCGCCGCAGTTCCGTGCCCAGCCGACTGCGCGCGCTGCCATGCGATTACAGGTTCCGTCGTCGTCGGCACAATCGGCGCCCGCGGTGTCTCTTATTTAACCAGGAGGTGAAAATCCAGGCCCGTCACGATGTGCGAAACGATGCCTCGGTGAAGGGAGAAAAACGCGGACTGAAAAATACCAGGAGATTTGTCCAAAGTTTTCCACGTGGGTCTCTTAGCCGTGTTGGGAAGGGGGCGTCGGGACCCCCACGACACCCGTGGTGGCTCCGGCAGCTCCACGGCGCGGCCGCCCTCTCTCCCGAGTCCCGACCGCACTGGCTCGCGGCTCGCCGGAGCCATATTTGCCAGCCGGCGCCCGCGTGCCTGTGCGCCTCTGCGCCTCGCGCAGCGCTGCTTTTTATAGCGCTGCCACGTGCTCCTCTGGCTAGCGGGAGGGAGCAGTGGCGGCGCAGGCATCCGAGCGGCCGGGCTGGCATCCCCCGGGGGGCGGGAGTCCTACGATCGACGCATCACCCGGTGCGACGGGAGAATGCGTGTGGATGTCAACGTCGATTGATACCAACCTCCGCCGCCACGCCGAGTGGCGGCAGCGGCGGCACCGTAGCTGCCGACAAGCCACCCCGTCCGGAAGGGGAAGCCCTAGGAAAGAGATGTTTGCATGCCCCTCAAATGTATCGGAGACGTGAACACGCCATCCCGTTAATTACCGCATTGATTTATCCGAAATCACTACGCGAGATTTACGGCCGCGGAGTCTCGGAAAAAACGCAATCCGTTCCGCAGCGGGGGCCGCCCCCTGGGACAGCATGGGATCCCGCAGATTGTCTGCAGCAGAGAGAGCAAAACCTGCACGGCTGCAATCGCGATACGACGTGGATTTACACAGCAGTGGCATCGAATGTCGCCGCATCTCAAGACGCCGCACAAAAAACCGTGGCCGTGTTTATTCTGCATGGACAGAGAGAGAGAGAAAGAGAGAGGCAGTTTGGGTACAGGCAGAGGAGAAGGGGAAAGGCTTCAGCCTAGGCTTGAACAGTGGCAGGGGGAGAAGAGAGCGCAAGGAATATCATGATGTTTTAGGAGATCACGTATCAATGTCTCCACGGCCGACTATAGGGCGCGACACCACCGCGGTGCCGATTCATCGCCACGCGAATCGCTCGAAGGGATTTTTGGAGAGAAGTAAATCCCATAACGTACGACGAGATTAAGGCCACAACTGCGTGAGAGCGGTGTCTTAAATCGTCAGGACGCTGAGGTGACTCAGAAACTAAATGTAGCTTTGCCGTGACTTCACAGAAGCCGTCCCTCCTGACACGTTCCAGCGCCTCTCCTTAGTGGCCTCAGGCTGGCGAAGCCACGGAGGCCGTGGTGTTGACTTCATTAGCCTGAGCAGTTGCTCTGACAGCAACTGGCCCCCAGGGCGTCCCTCCAGAGACAGGGAATGTTTATGTCAGTGGGACAGAAAAGAGAGAGACAAGCTTGCTTGAGCATCTGTCGCCTCGACAGACCTGGTTTTCACCTGAGGACGGCTGCTTGCGTTGTGGCCGAAACGTCGTGAGAATTGTTGTATTATGTTTTATTTTTTATTATTTTATTATTCCCTTCTACGTGACTTTATCGGAAGAACCAAGAACAAGAGAAACATGAATGTCCAGTGATTTTGCAAGAATCCGTTGATTTCCAAGACTTGAAATACACTGGTCACACTTTTTCTGGCATAAGGTATTCCAACGGTTTTAATGTAATTTTGGGGTGCTGATTCCAAATCTGGCATCAGTTTTTGTCTATCACATCAGGTTTTTGAGATATCAAATATTACATTTTCAATAAAAACTGCAGAAGAAAAATATTAAATAAATGTGGATATCTACATACAATATTATAAACACACTATCCTAAAAATACAGCACCATATTTTAACACTAAAGCAGTCACTGACTCGCAACAACTTGCAATCATAAGTGACAGAGTTAATTTCGGGTAAAATCAATGAAAATGGGGTATGCCGATAGCATAAAAATGATAGAGCAAATCTGAGATCAGATTTTGAATCAGCACCCTGAAATTAGTCTAAAACAGCTGCAAAAGTCCAGGCCAGAAAAAAAGTTTTTTTTGTTGACCAGTGTTATTCTCAGTCTTAACAAAAAAACTCAATTGCATTCATCGAAAACACTATCCTTAAACATGTATCCCTTTTATTGTTTGTGTTCTGGACGAGCGTGTCGAGTATGTGTTCGTAGGCTGAACTTTCACAACGTATGTATCCAACCGTGCTAATCGGAGGTGCTGAGGCAACATTGGCAATGCAGGATAACAAACAAAATGTGTTCTTCCCAGTCGGACGCTTTGCTCTGGTTGAATTTATTCACTTGGTTGCACATTACGTTTTTGTACGCGCCCGGCCAGGTCTTCACGTTGTCTTTTTGTCTGTTCGTAATACAGGGCAAGTAGACAGCATCATCTCCACTCATGCAATGTTGCTGGCTCGCCCTCGGGTTCAAATTTACAAAACAAACCGGTGCCACAGACTGCACGGAGAGAGCTGATGTTACATCACACCGCCTAAAAACATTTAACGCTGCACTTGCCAAGACGGCCCGTTTTTATACCTGGCGATCATCAAAATCAGCGCCTCCCCCCTCTCCCTCCCCGCTCTGTGCCACCGCCAACATGCCGCAGTCCCCGTGCCACAGTCGCAGCCCCTGCAGGCGGCATCCGACGTCTCCTCGCAGCGCCGTCCCGACTTCCCTGAGGCCCCTCAGTCCCTCGGCCGAGCCGGTGAACCCTGACCTCGGACTAGCGGAAGGCTGGGCGAGCGGCGTGGCAGGGGCTCTTTAAATTTTAGCTCGGCGCTCTCTCGCCGCCTTCTACCCTCCGAGTGGTGTCACGCGGGAGAGAGCGGGCACGCGCAAACCCGAAATCCGAGCGGTTGGCGCGGGGGGGGGACGTGCGGGAGCTTGGCGAGCGCACCTGCTGACGACGAACGACCGCGTCGACATGCGGCGACCCCGCGCGGACTCTCTCTCTCTCTCTCCGTTCCAACGACCGTCTCCTACGCCAGAAAACGCCCGAGCATCGGCACGGGTCGCCGCGCCACGCCGTGTCGTGCCGCCGAGTGACTTGCCGAAAGCCGGCCGGACCGACCGGAGCGCCTGTCTCGGCAGAACCTGGATTTTCACGTGTAGGAGGTGAAGGCGCTCGCTCGCTCGGAGACAGAGCGAGGGGGGAGGGCGGTCGGCCAGCCAGCCGGACGGACGGATCGCTTGAAGGGTCTGGGCGGCGCGATGGAGTTCCCTGGATCGGCGGGGAGGAGGGAGGAGAGGGGGCCGCAGACCCCCGCAGGAGAGCCGGGAGCCCACGTTAGCAGCATGGCCCTGGCGAGGTACGGACGTGGATGCGAGCTCACACATTGGGAGGGTTGCTGAACAGTCCCGATCGCTGGTCTTGTGTCAGTGTTTGATAATTAAACGAACCCTGTTGGGTTACTTCAGTAAATCTGATATACTCTATCACTAGCATATGTACTTGGGTGCAGTGCAGTGTATTACTATTTTGGCAGCTGGCAAGACTGTATGGGCAATATATTAATGACAGACTTGTAACTTGGGAATTATTATTTTGATGCTGAATTTAACTTCGCTGAAACTCAGCACCAGGGAGCCTGAACTGGCATGCCATGACCATAAAGGGACCGCGGTGATATATGGCGGCTCCAAACTGCCACCACGATGCAGCGCAGATTCTATTGCAGCCGCCGTGGTTGAGACAAGGGGGATCACCGAGAGCGCCGCTTTGATCCCGGCGCTTCGCCGCTCACATCTGCTAAACTGCGGCTTTCGCGAGCGGGGCTCCAGTGTTACCTGCGAACCAGTCGCCCTCCCGGCGAGAGCTCCCATAAATCTGGCAGCCGTGGCAGTCGACGTTGCCCTCTGGCACTGTGTGCAGCCGCCGGCTCTCGGGAGGCGGGGTGGGGTGGGGGGGAACGGGTCTGGGCGGAGCGGGCGCGGGGCATGAGCAGCGCGATCGCTGAGTGAAGGGAGGCACGCGGTGGCCTCCAGGCGCGCCGTGGAGCTGGGTCGGCCTGAGGTCTAGCAGGGATAGGGCGAGGAGGTTGAGGGCGAGGAGGGCTAGCAGGGTGAGGAGGTTGAGGAGGGCGAGAGGGGCTAGCAGGGTGAGGAGGGGGAGAAGGGCAAGGAGGGCGAGGAGGGCTAGCAGGACGAGGGGGGAGCAGGACGAGGGGGGTAACCAATGGAAATGTGGCTTCAGAGTTTATATTCCCAGTGGGAAAGGCTTCCCGAGTAAATGTGCAGGGTGGCTGTAAAGTTAGTTTACCGAGCTAGATATTGTATTTGTATATTTGCAAGAATTGTGACCACCAACGTGGATTAGTGACAATGTCAAGCCACACTTTTATTAAATGGATACAAATTTGGCTGAAGGGAGTTTTGTTTTACCTTTTTTCTTCGTTGCTGCGTAGACATGAGTTTGGCATCCACCACTGGTTTAGCACAAACGTCGCCTGCTCTTCAGTCATGCGTCTCTCCATCTTTACCCTAAATGAAAGCGTGCGTGCTTCGCGAATACAATTGCCAGACGAGTTACACGTTATGTCGCGTTATAAACCGGACCTCTGGGTTTCACCCTGCGTTGGGCCAGAGTCACTTCTTGACAAACATTGCGCGGAATTTTTCACGAAAGCCTCCACCGACATCTCGGCCACGGGGAACCATAACGCGGGCAAATCGCCAAGCCGAGGCGTTCCTTGGCCTCTTCCTCGGGAAAGCTACCGATCGGCTGAAACAACGAGACCGTTTCCTTTCTCCTTGGGGGAGTCATCATCGCCCGATTGTTATTTTATATTAAACCGTTATTGAATGTATACGGCCGTCCCCGTAGCTCCGCGATGAGTTAATCTGACCGCCCGATGGGTCCGTGATGAATTGTCCTGGCCCTCTGTGGACATTAGCAGTCGGGTGATGCAATCTTGCTCTCGGAAAGCTGTAGTCTCCACGACGATAACTCGTGGCTTAATCTTGCTCTGTGAGAGGGTTATTGACCCTCGCCGAACATTTTTTTGGTGGAATTCCACCAAGGTCTCGGTGTCGGGTGGACACGACGCTTGTAAAAGGAGACGCCTGCCAGGTCCTCACTGCACACTTGACCTGGTCACAGGTCATTACAGAGATGGCAGGGAGGCGGCACAGTGGTATCACCCAAGTGCCCCCCGGTTCGATTCCTGACTCGGGTTCCCTCCTGTGCGGAGTTTGTATGTTCTTACCCTGTTCTGCATGGGTTTCCTCCGGGTTTACTGGTGTCCTCTCAAATCTCGTAAAACATTCATTTCGACTGGTGTTGAACAATGCTGAAACATTACCTTCAAATTACTCGGCTGGGATTATACCAGCACCAGGACCCTCCTGCAAGAGTCTTGAGACTCAGCGAGGCCTTTCTGGGTGTATCGAGCAATTACAAAATAAGCCGTGGTGGAGCGCATTTAATCGCTCCGTCTCCACGATGCACGTCCTTTCGGGCCACACACATGTACACCAATTAGCTTCGCCACAGAGACACATTAGCTTAGCCATATATATAAGTATGTGTGTATATGATCACGAAAAATGTCACCTCATGCAGCCTCAACAGCAATTACAATGTTGGGGATCGCGCACGCAACGAGCGTCTCATCGATGCGGCTCCGAGGCCGAGCGAGGTGGCGCATCCAGCTGTCCCCCATCAAACTTGCCGGGCGCAGCCGCGGGCGCCGTAAATCTGCCAGGCAATGCCTCGGGTTACCACGGCTACGTCTTGCGGCCGGCGCTGTGGAGTAGCAGCAGCGGGGCCCTGGGGCCCCACACCGGGTGGGCCCCACGCCGTGTGGGTGGTCACGCAGCGGGGCCCTATGGCCACGCAGCGTGGCGGCGGCAAGGCGCTACCGAGGCTACCTGGGGAGGAGGGGGGGACGCGTATCCAAACGCGAGCAGCGCGCCCGTGCCTCACCCTGCCTCCCCCGGCCCAGGCCCAGGGCCGTCCATTTGTAAACCCCATTACAGCAGCATCGCGATTCGCAAAGCCACGCCGCTTGATACGTTTGTTGAGTCTCGGTGTGCGGTCTTACTCGTCTTCTTCTTCTGGCCGCTCGGAGGTCGCCCACCCAAGTCTCCCTCCCTCCAGGCCTCTCTCATTCCTCCGCGTCTCCCTCCTCCTCCACTGCTCACTGTGTGCAACGACTCCCTCTCCCCTCCTTCTTGTGACCCAGCCACTCTCAGTGCCCCTCGACGGCGTTACCCTTCCACAGTATCCCATCGTGGCCCTTACGCTCCTTCCAACGAATGTGTGGCGGTGTTGCACGCTGCCTGCGATGCGGCTTGAGGGGCTTCCACGTCGGCTGCCCTCTCGCGATTTCCATCGGCAAGGCTGGCGTGCCCTACCCCCCTCGTCACGTACCCACCCCCCTCGGCACGTGCCCCCCCCCCGGCACGTGCCCCCCTCACCATGAGCCCCCCAGACTCGTGTCGACTCTTGTCAAAAACATATCTTCATCAAAGAGTTCGACACATTCTTCAACAACACTGCTACAGATCAACAACAACAATTGTGTGTGTGTGTATATAAATTAGGCGACGTTTCGGGCAGTGGGCCTTCATAGCAAACAGACGGGCCAGGGATACTGAGTGAATCGCAGTTGGAAGAAATTAAGTCTGCTTAACCACACGCACCTGTGGTGAACATTAAACAAAAAAATGCTCTGATAATGATATAATTATGTGTGCATTGTCTTTGAAGCTGATTGGCCTGCACCAGAGACAGCCTGTTTCTGGCAAAACATAAGACATTTTAAAAATACTTTTTTTAAACACGCTTTAATGAAATGTACCGTACGAGGAATGGAAGAACTCCACGACTCCAGGAAGTGGCCCGAAGCTTGCCACAACGTAAGGGGCCGTGGACAATTAGACCCTAGCCGAAACATAACATACAAAAAATAATGTTTACAAATATATAATTTAAAATTTTTATGATACAATATAGTATTGTAATCAGTATGACATAAGTATACCAAGTTTGCAGTCTATACCACATTGGGAAGTGGGTTAAAATTTTGTTACAAGATTTGAGGATACAACAACAGATTGAGTTAATAAAAAGCGTGTAATAATAAAAACAACTAAAAATGCATCTCTTTGGTGCTTGCACATCTTAAGACCAGTTTCATTGCCAGAAAGGGTAAAATCACAGTATCATTCCTTCACATTGGCAAAAAAAAGGTCCCATGATACCAGTGACGAGTATTTGAACCGGTCCTGGGCCTTCCCTAGGTCGACTCAGCCTCAAAATGTGTACCTGGTGCGGTGTGTCAACATCGCCACTAGGGAGACAAAGGCGGCCGGGCGTGGTGCTCACCGCCCACCCCCCCCCCCCCCCGTGTGCCGTGCCGGCCTTCACATGTAGGCCTCGGCAAGGTAAGGTATATTTTACCGGGTAAAAGGGTAAAGGTAAAGGGTAAAGGTGTCGACATGCCAAGGGGTAAGGTAAAAGGTAGGGTGAAGGTAGCTCGGAAGAATTACCCGGTAGGGTAAAGGTAGCGCGAAGTATTACCCGGTAAATACGGTACCTTGTTTACCACCAAAAGCTCCGTGGCGCAGTCCGTGACCTCCATTTAATAAGTAATATTTTTTCTTTAACTTGATTAAAACACGATTTTATTAAATCTACTAGTAAGGGCAGAACTCCACGACTCCAGGAAGTGGCCCCACAGCTTTCCACAACGTAAGGTAGTGTGGCCAATTACAGCCAACGTCAGTTGAGCGTGGACAATTAGACCCAAGCCGAAACATAACACGTAAAAGAGGATGTTTAAAAATATATTTATTTTTTATGATAGAATATGGTATTGTCATCAATATATGACATAAGTATACAGTACCAAGTTTGCAGTCGATACCACATTAGGAAGTGGGTAAAAATGTAGTTACAAGATTTGAGGATACAACAACAACGACGACAACGACAACAATGACAACAACGGCAACAACAACAAGCGTGTAAAATTGGAATCATCGAGAGCATTCTATATGCATGAAGCGCTCTACCTAGCATTTACCGTTATAAACCTTTTTCATGTGTAGTACCCCAGTAATTACCCTGTAATCGGGCAATTTGTATGGGGTAAAGGTAAAAGGTAGGGTAAAAGGTAGGTTCGTTGCTTTTTACCTTTTACCTTACCTGATAAAGGGTAAAAGGTAGGGTAGAGTGATTGTATTGTGGTAAGGTAAAAGGTAGGGTAAAGATTGGTTCGTTGTTTTTACCTTTTAACTTTTACCTTACCTTGCTGAGGCCTATTCACATATACCACTTAGGCCTTGGCAAGGTAAGGTACCTTACCTTTTACCTTACCACAATACAATCACTCTACCCTACCTTTTACCCTTACCCCAAACAAATTACCCGATTACAGGGTAATTACTAGGGAACTACACATCAGCAAGGTTTATAACGGTAAATGCTAGGTGGAGCGATTTATTCATATAGAATACTCTCGATGATTCCAATTATACACGCTTTCTATTAACTCACTGTCTGTTGTTGTCGTCGTATCCTCAAATCTTGTAACTAATTTTTTACCCACTTCCTAATGTGGTATCGACTGCAAACTTCGTATACTTATATCATACTGATGACAATACTATATTCTATCATTAAACAAATATATATTTCTTAACATTATTTTGTACATGTTATGTTTCGGCTTGGGTCTAATTGTCCACGCTCAACTGACGTTGGCTGTAAATCACCACGGCCCCTTACGTTACTGCAAGCTTCGGGGCCACTTCCTGGAGTCGTGGAGTTCTGCCATTACTAGTACATTTAATAAATGCGTGTTTTTTAAAAAGTTTTTTTTTTAATATTACTTATTAAATGGAGGCCACGGACTGCGCCACGGAGCTTTTAGCGGTAAACAAGGTACCGTATTTACCGGGTAATTCTTCCGAGCTACCTTTACCCTACCCTTTACCTTACCCCTTGGCATGTCGACACCTTCACCCTTTACCGTTACCCTTTTACCCGGTAAAAAGGTTAAATTACCTTACCTTGCCGAGGCCTAGTACCACTCGCTAACAGCACTTGCCCCAAAGCAGCCTGTTAAGAAGGCTACACGGGGACCTTTGTCTTGTGTGGCCGCCACACGCGAAGGGCTCCGTGCCGCCCTCCCCGGGCGAGCGCCGCCGTCTTTGTCGTTAGAGCCGCTGCCGAGATCAGTCACAGCCGGCGGCTCCGCACTCACACAACACACACACTGACACACACACTGACACACAACACACACACAACACACACACTGACACACACACTGACACACAACACACACAGACACACACACAACACACACACTGACACACACACTGACACACACACAACACACACAGACACAACACACTGACACACAACACACACACAACACACACTGACACACAACACACACACAACACACACACTGACACACACACTGACACACACAACACACACAGACACACAACACACACTGACACACAACACACACACAACACACACACTGACACACACACTGACACACACCACACACACAACACACACACAACACACACTGACACACACAACACACACACTGACACACACACTGACACACACACAACACACACAGACACACAACACACACTGACACACAACACACACACAACAACAACCGCCATTCGCCACTAAGTGGCGGTGACGTCACCACGACGCTTGTGCCAGGCCATGTGCACCCTGAGGCCACGTGAAGTGTCGAACGCCCGCCGGCAGGAGGTCACGGGGCAGACCCAGGTGCCACGGGTCGACTGACCGAGATGACCGAGATGACTGGCTGATGCACCACCTGTGCCCCCTACTGTGCCAACTTGCTGTGCTTTAGCCACCCGGCGCTCCGCTCGTTGTTGTGAGCGTCGCTCCTCCGCCCTCCGTTGTTGTTGGAGGGCGACTGCCTCCAACTGCCCAGTAGCGTCCTTCACGAGCCTCCTCCACTGAGGCCGATCTTGACACCGCTGGTACCAGTCATCGGCAAGTCCACTCAGCTCCACGTCCTCCTGTACCACATCACTCCATCTCTTCTCTAGCCCGTGCCGCGCCCGTTTAGCCCCCTCGATCCGGCCGAACAAAAGCTGCTTAGGCATGCGGTGGCTGGGCATGCGGGCTACATGACCCAGCCAACGCAGCCTTGCCTGCCGGAGGAGCTCACTGATGGGACTTTGCCCAGATCTTTCAAGGACTTGTGAGCTCCTCACACAATCCAGCCTGGTTAAACCCAGGATGGATCGTAGGCAGGCCAGCCTAAATGTTTCCAACCGGCGAAGATGCTCCACTAGGGGGGTCCACGTTTCGCAAGCGTAGAGAAGGGAGGGAATGACCGTGGCCGAGAAGACCTGAAGCTTCGTGCGGAGCGACAGACCAGGTAGCTTCCACACAGCGTTACGCAACCGATGAAAAGATATTGCCGCTCGACTGATTCGGAGTGAGAACTCTGCTGATAAACTGGAGCCGGTCATGAGCACACTGCCCAGGTATGGGAAACTCTCTACTCTCTCCACAACTGCCCCATCACCGATTGGGAGTTGTGGGGGCGGAGTGCCCGATGGTACAAAATACCCAGGCAGGTGCTTAGTTTTGGTGGGGCTGATGGTAAGGCCCCACCTCTTAGTGGCACACTCCAGTCTCAGCAGCAGCGTCTCCAACTCCTCTTCTGAATGAGCAGCTATTACCAAATCATCAGCATACATAACGTGGTTGACCAATAGGGAGCCATCTCTTGATCGCACCCGGGCGTCGATCAGCCTCCCATTATATCTGTACCAAATGGTAATTCCCCCGGTACAGCTATTGAAGGCTTCACGAACTACGCAGTCGAAATAGATGTTAAATAATGTGGGAGCCAGAGGACATCCCTGTCGCACCCCAAGGTGTACAGGGAAAGGCTCAGACTCCCGGCCACGTAGTTTTACCCGGGCCCGCTCACCATCATGAAGGTCCTTAATGATCGTGAGCAGAGGGTCAGGGACTCCGAAAGCACGAAGAACAACCCAGAGCCCAGTCCTACTGATGGTATCATAGGCCTTGACCAGGTCAATAAAGCAGAGATGTAGGTCTTTTTGGAATTCCCTACACCTCTGCTGTAGCAGACGGACAGAAAATATGGCATCTGTGCAGGACCGCCCTTTCCTGAAACCACATTGGGGCTCCGCAAGCCTCTCCTCAGCATGCCTAGCAAGGCGATGTTGAATAATCCTTGCCAGGACCTTACCCGGCACACTGAGGAGTGAGATGCCCCTGTAGTTGTTACAGTCGGTACGGTCCCCCTTCTTAAAGAGGGGGACCACCAGGGCATCCTTCCAGTCCTGCGGAACCCGTCCAGTGGTCCAGACTGTTGTTATGATGTCATATAGGGCAGTCTGTGCACAAACGCCACCCTCCCTCAGCATTTCACCTGGGAGATCATCTCTGCCCGGTGCCTTCCCTGGTCTCAGACTCCGGATCGCCCTCAGTACTTCCTCAACAGCCGGTACCTCAGCCAGCCACTCACAGGGGGTGACCTCTTCCAATATTTGAGGCACCGCAGCCTCAGCAGGGTTATCCCCACTTTGTGCCATGATGTTTTCCTGGCTGAGAGATTTTCCCTCCCCCAGGACCTCACAGAAATGCTCAGCAAATCTGCAAACCTGTTCCTGGGGGTCGGAGATTGGATCACCGTTTTTTCCTCTAATGATGGTAATAGGTGTGGCGCTACAGGTTACTTTTTTGATGGAGTTAAATAGTGATTTGTGATCGCGGGCTACTGAGGCAGACTCCATCTCCTCAGCAACCCGCGACCACCACCCATCCTTACAGCGCCTCACGGCTCTCCGAACCTCCGAGCGAAGACTGCGGTAAACCTCCTCATTCTCTGACGTGGGATGCTGTAGGCGATGAGAGTGGGCCTGTCGCTTTTTCTCAATTAACCTGAACACCTCCTCCGTCAGCCAGGGTTCCCGGGGAGGTCTGGACCGCGTACCCAAAGCAGCCATTGCAGCTGCATGAGTCACAGTCTTAAACCTCGCCCATTTACCCTCGACATCAGGTGGAGTGGGGGACGATGCCAACCCCAGCTGCAAGCAATGATGAAATTCTCGCTTGCAACTTTCATCAGCTAACTTAGACCAGGCCACTTTTGGTTGGAATGGGATCCTGGGTGTACACCCACCACCGGAGTGGAAGAATGGCAGGCGCATCTTACAGATGACTAGTCGATGGTCAGAGGGCAGATCAGCTCCACGGTAGGTCCTGGTGTCAAGGACATGGGCTCGCATCCGCTGGTCCGTCACTACGTAGTCCAGCAGATGTTCTTGCTTGGACCCGGCATGCATCCATGATGTTGTGTGGATGCGCCGATGCCGGAAGAGCGTGTTGGTAATTACAAGCCCATGGGCTGCACAAAAATCTAGCAGCCTCCTACCGTTATTATTGAGCTGATCTGGCCCATGCCTTCCAATCACTCCAGACCAGGTGCCAGCATCATGACCAACTCGGGCATTGAAGTCACCCAACAAGATGACTCTGTCCCGAGTGGCCACTTTAGCCAGCACCTGTGACAGGAGGTCATAGAAAGCGTCCGACTCATCGGCTTTGCCTGCATCCCTCCACGGATGTTCGTCTTCGGTGGGGGCATAAGTAACCACGACCACCACTCCTCGCCTCTGGTTGATGGGAAGGCGAGCCCAAAGTATCCTGGGGCTTACAGCTTCCCACACCTCACCGCCACGCTCCCACGCCCCCTTCATTCTTTTGTTCAGAAGAAGAGCCACACCCTGTTGTTTGGCAGTCTCCGGCCCCGAGTAGAGGACTGTCCACCCCTCATGGTGGCAGGAGCCAGAACCGGTCCACCGGACCTCCTGAATGCCACAGAGATCCAGGCGGTACCGGTCCAGCTCCCGACAGAGGAGTGGCAGCCTCTCCTCCGCAGTGAGCGTTCGAACATTCCACGTGGCCATCCGCAATGGTTTTTCGTTGTTTCTGGAGGAGCCCCGAGGGTTAAAATTAAATCTCCTGGCTCCGCCAAATGGGGTTTGGCCAGGAGACGTCCGGCAAAACAACCTCCTACCTCCTCGCGGTGCCGGACGGGCAACACTGTCGTGGGCAGTGCTGTGGGGGGAGGGCCAATGCCCATTGGCCTCTCCCCTCATGGCGTCTGTGACCACCACAGTGGCTAAACGGGGGCTCTGGACGGGTGCGAGGGGCTGGTAACCCCTCCACCTTCAATTAACCACCACTAAACTACGAATTAAACACACACAACACACACACTGACACACACACTGACACACAACACACACAGACACACAACACACACTGACACACAACACACACTGACACACAACACACACACAACACACACACTGACACACAACACACACACAACACACACACTGACACACACACAACACACACACTGACACACACACAACACACACAGACACACAACACACACTGACACACAACACACACACAACACACACACTGACACACACACAACACACACACAACACACACACTGACACACAACACACACAGACACACAACACAGACACACACAACACACACAGACACACACACAACACACACAGACACACAACACACAGACAGACACACACACAACACACACACTGACACACAACGTGAAACAGTTGCCTAACACAACACACTACATGAATGCCTTACGAACACCGCGGCGACTCGACACGTGGATGACACGTGATCTCTGTATTGTGGCCTCAGTCACCTTGGTTGTGTGTTGGTGGCTTGGGGGGAGTGGGATTGGGGGGGGGGGGCACGGGGACCAAGGGTTTTAATTGGGGGGCCGCCGTGCCAACAAATATGAGAATCGCCGAGTCAAAGTTATCCTTCGGTGTGTATGTGTGTTGTGTCTGTGTCAGTGTGTTTGTGTGTCTGCCCGCATGTGTATTTTGTCTTTGCGTGTTGGGAGCGGTGGTGTAGCGGTTTGTGCAAGGAACCCAGCGACACCAGTTCGATTCCCGCTGATGGCCTCAACTGGGCCCTCCCCGAGGTCCCCGGGGTCAACTCAGACGAGCTCCTGGTGCGATGTGTAAACATGGACACTTGCCCCAATAGGCTGTTGAGGCTACGTGGTGGATCTGTGTCTGAGGGCAGGTCCGCTGAGGAGGTACAGCGATGAAATCGGTGAATGTCCAATTGGCGGGTGGATTGTCGTCACATATCGGGGTCATGAGAGATGGTGACAGCTTGCTTGTTGAGGAGGCCTTCATCCAGCAGTGGAATTATCATGGCTAATGTTAGTGAATGAGTCACAGTGGTTTACAGCGCTAACCGACCTCGTATGGCGCTCAGACGTGGGCAGTGTAGGGGATATCCACATTCCTATAGCCGGGGTAGAGTCTCTCCTTAATATATCCACAGTAAGGGATAATGGTGGATGCCTCCACTGTGAGGTTTACACCATCAGAATCCCCACGCAGTGTTTCGACAATAGCTGTGCGTTCTGCAGCTATCCCAGGCCTCCTTTGCACTGAAGATATGAGTCGGGTATTTTCTGCATGCCAGAGGTGACACAGTACACTCCAATTATACCACACAATGGAAGCACACAATGGAACCACATCTCAAGACTCTGTACATGACAGCCGATGCTTTCCGAGCAAAACACTTGGCAGGACCCTCCTCGAAAGCAAAAAGTTACGAGACTCAGTAAGGGTCCCCGGGTAAACAATCCTAATCATAATAAAACATTCCATGAAAAAATACACAGGAATGCCAAAATCACCCTGCAGCTCAACAGGATTGAGGCTGCTTAAGGATGAGATGGGAGCCTGCTTGAGGATAACCAGGTGGTGTAGGCTTGTGCTGCAAGGTGGCCAGGAGATGGCAGTAGAGTCATAGATTCTTGAATCTATCTGTGTGGAGCTTTGACCGTCACCCGCTGTATTGATGGTGGGTTTTCTCAGGGAGCCCTGGTTTCTTCCCACACTTCAAGCACCCATTTCTTTCGAATTGGCCAAACATCCCAATTCCGCGGGACTCTCCTGACCGCCAGTCCTCAAAATCAGTGAGTATTACACTGGTCAACACACTTTTTCTGGCATAAGGTATTCCAACCGTTTTAATGTAATTTTGGGGTGCTGATTCCAAATCTGGCATCAGTTTTTGTCTATCACATCAGGTTTTTAAGATATCAAATATTGCATTTTCAATTAAAACTGCAGAAGAAAAATATTAAATAAATGTGGATATCTACATAAAATGATATTATAAACACTATCCTAAAAATACAGCACCATATTTTAACACTAAAGCAATCACTGACTCGCAACAACTTGCAATCAAGTGACAGTTAATTTCGGGTAAAATCAATGAAAATGGGGTGTGCCGATAGCATAAAAATGATAGAGCAAATCTGAGATCAGATTTGGAATCAGCACCCTGAAATTAGTCTAAAACAGCTGCAAAAGTCCAGGCCAGGCCAATTTTTTTTTGTTGACCAGTGTTATAAGACCCACATCTATCCTCTATACTGTATTATAAAACAATCGTTGGGGATGCGTTTTATAATCCGGTATGTGCGTGTGCGTGCACGCGTGAGACCAGGATTTCCGTAACTTTATTGACACCGGGCACAAGTTTTGGGGGGGGGGGGTGCGTCTAACTTTCCGGAGCGTCTTACAATCGAGAGAACACGGTCAATCACAGACTATGCCAATGGGCTGTGTACCCCATGCGGCAGGCTGATTCTGTTTCCCCCGCTTTATGTTATTATATTTACACAAGCTTGCTGGTCGTGAGCCACGGGCGCCGATGCCTTCCAAGCCTATAATTGTTTGATTCGCGGGACCCGTGACTCGGGTCTGCTCGCAGCTGTTGCATTCGCGACCCCCCGCGAGGCTCGTTAAGACGGACCCTGGACTCGAGTGGAGTAGGGGGCGGTGGGGGTGGATGGGGGGGGGGCACACCCAGGAGCCAGCTGCCTCGCTAGCCCCCCCTCTCCGATTTCACGTGTGTGCACTCTCATATTGGCGCTTTCATCTCGGCAGTCAAGAGCTGTAATAGCCTCGTTCAGGGCTCGCTTTTGTTCTTAATTAATTCCCCCCTGCAGGTGATAACGTTGGGTCTCTCGACCCAAGGCTGGATGATTACGGACCGGGCCAGTGGGGCCAGTGCCCCGGGGCCGCGGACTTCCAGGGGGCCTCCAAGCCTCAGGCCGCACGCGGTGCGTGGCCCAAGACTTCCTAAGGAAGTTCAACGCCAGGGCCCTGGGTGCTTAGAGCGTGAGCTCACCACTAGGGCCCACCAGACCCCTCAGTGCTTACAATGTGAGGGCCCCCCAGACCCCTTGGTGCTTAGAGCGTGAGCTCACCACTAGGGCCCCCCAGACCCCTCAGTGCTTACAATGTGAGGTCCCCCCAGACCCCTTGGTGCTTAGAGCGTGAGCTCACCACTAGGGCCCCCCAGACCCCTCAGTGCTTACAATGTGAGGGCCCCCCAGACCCCTTGGTGCTTAGAGCGTGATTTGACCACTAGGGCCCACCAGACCCCTCAGTGCTTACAATGTGAGGGCCCCCAGACCCCTTGGTGCTTAGAGCGTGATCTGACCACTAGGGCCCCTGGGCTCCTCGGCACCTACAGTGTGAGGGTCCCTGGGCCCCTCCGCACTTAAAGCGTGAGCCGACCACTAGGGCCCCGCAGCGCTTACAATGTGAGGTCCCTCGGTGCTTGAAGCGTGAGCTCAGCACTAGGGCCCCCAGGCCCCTCGGTGCATACATCGAACGTAACACCTGGGGGCCCCTTGGTACACACAGTGCATGCTTAAAACGAGAGCCTCTAGGAGAGTCCAGTGCTTCTGTACAACTGAGCCACTGGTTGGCACGCTACAATATGCTGTGACATTATGCAATATTCACCAACAATTCAGTTCATTCTGCATAACATGATAGTTTGAAGGGCGTCATTATGGCAAGCCGTTCGTTATTTGACTTACCGTAACTGGCTATCCCTTTATTTTAGCTAGCTGCCATTTTTGCCAGCTAGCTGCCCATACAACCAAATTAGCTGCACTAAAAATCCAGCAAGTGAGACGGAGGGCTCGTCGTTTGTTGAGCGCTTAGCCGTTGACAAATCATTTATTAAAAATACACCATGCTTTTGTGAAACATTAAAAAAATATGGCAAAATATTTTTTTATACTAACGTAAGAGACCAATCCATACTTAAAGATTAAGGACAACCCCATTCATTTTTTTCCATAGACAGTCTGTTTTTAGATCCACGGAAGTTGATAATGCTAACGTTGACATGCAAATTGTCGACAGCTCTTATGAGGTATTTTTTTTCTCCTCCCCATCGATTGGGTGTGGCCTATGTGCATAGTCTCCACCAAGTAATTTCACTGACTTATCATAAATCTTTGTTGGTTATTCAGTCAATGAAAAAAAAGTTACATTTTGAATTTAAAGCAACATAATTCTCTCTGTGCCAGGCAGGTATATAAGACATTTCTTGGTAGGAGAAGCCACAGACATATGCCTGTTTTATTGTTTGGTATGCCACAGAAATATATTCAGAGACTTTTTTCATCTTTTTTTAAAAACAACAGCCTTTTTAAAGGCTATTTTCTAACATCCTTTTTAAAGGGTTAGGGTTATTTTCTTTTACGTGCTTTTCTATTGTTTTTTTTTATCTACTCAAATCTACCTTTAGGTACAAGTAGACTATAAAATACTACCACTTGATTGTATTTTCCAACAACAGTATTTGAAGGGTGTTGTCATTATCAATATAGATGTAGTGACATCACAGATGTCACTGTGTCATGCCGGCCCGGGAGGGGCACGGCGTGCTATGTTGCGACATCGCGGGCACCACGTGGGTGTCGGTGCAGGACCGGCCCTAGAGGGGCTCGGTGAGTGCTGATCGACAGTGCTGGAGGGCACCATGCTCTGCGTGCAGTGCCGACCCCTACAGGATATTGTGTGAGAGTGCCGGCCATAGGAATGGGGTTACTAAGGGCCATGATGCTCTGGTTGACCCCGAAGGACACGTGACCGGTTAAGTCTACACAGGGCCCCCAGGTGGGGACTAGGGGTGGTCACGTGTCAGGGCCGAGATCCTGCTCGAGGGATCTTGAACGTGGTCGTGGCTAAGGGCGGAGCCTGCCACACCACGGAGGATAGAAGCCGGGTCCCCCAGAGGGACCGGCTGCTGTGGTTATCCTGAAGAATCTACGTTCTATAGTCACCAACACGTGGACCTGGACCCAAGCTGGGGTCCTGTCCGTTGTAGCTACTCCCAGTGTAGCTAGTGTAGTTAGCCTAGTGATCCACCACCATAGGTTGTTAACTGGTGAAGGGGCAGTTACCCCTTTGTGTTGGTATTAATAAATGTGTTGCCTCCAAAGATTACGTCTGCGACTCAGTTGAACTCACTACATATATTAATTCAATAATTATTTAATAAGTATTGGGATATGCTATGAATATATTCATATAAATAACATACTGGTTCTGAAATATGGACCACAAACGTTGGAATAGTGGTTCTTCCAAAAGGAAAGCCAAAAAAGAAAAGGAGGCAAGAGAGGCAGTTTTGCTTCAAAGTGTTCCACTCATTGCCAACTTCTTTCAAAACCCCTCTGATAATAATGATGACAGCAGCACTATTGTCAGCTTTGAGGAAGGAGCTAGCACGAGTTCAGTTTCCAGTAATATTGTCACTCCCCCAGAGCCATCCTTTGAAGGCGAACCCTAAACAGCTAATGGTATACAAAACATAATTTCTGCCTCAGGAGCAGTTGCGCAGTTCACAAGAACCAATTCAGCAACCAAGCCATTCCTGGTGCTAGGAGGTCACTGAACCTGCATTATGGCAAAGCACTTCCAGTGACATTGTTAAGTCAGTGCTTATTGAAAGAGGAGCAGTCCCCTTCCAAACCCGCAGTGAAAAGTACCCAGCTTCAGTCCGAGACAGAGCGCTTGGTGGAAAGACTAGAAGTTTCAACAATTAACTTCTGACCTGTATATTGCCAAATGGGCAGAAGGTTTCTAGACACTGGCTACTGTACTCACCCTCAGCAGGTTGCGTGTACTGTTTTGCATGCAAACTGTTCTCCAGCAAGCTCGGTGGCTTTCGTCAGGGGTTTAGTGACTGGAAGCACTCTGAAAGAATAGGGGAACACGAAGAGAGTGCAGAACACAGATCACGCTCGTTTGCCTTGCACCAGCGGACAAAGGGCAGTGCTGTAGATGCAGATCTCATGCAGCACCTTGATGGGGAACGTAAATATTGGAGGGACAATTTGAAAAGAGTTGTAGCAGTGATTAAGTTCTTGGTTAACGAGGGCTTGCGTTTAGGGGAGATGATGAACGGTTTGGGTCAACCCATAACGCTAATTTCCTTGGCATCCTAGAATTGCGATCACAATTTGACCCATTGTTAGCTGATAGAGTATGTGCCTTGCGCAGCGCATTCACTTAACTTAGTTGGTGTTAACACCTTAGACGGCAGTAGCCCAGAGGCTGACGAGTTTCTTTTAACATGTTTCAGTCACTGTACACATTTTGCTCTTCATCCACACACAGATGGGGGAAAGTCTTTTGGAAGACAGACGTCAGACTGACATTAGAATCGCTGTCCAGTACTCGGTGGAGTGCTCGGGCAGAGTCAACCAAGGCACTGTGGAGAAATTACATCCACATTAGAGAGGCCTTCGGTGGTGTGTGCAATGATGATAATGAGTTAAGAGATACTCGAATTGAGGCCGCTGGACTATGTGCTAAATTGGACACCTTAGAGATGGCGTTCATGGCACGTTTCTGGGACGTCATACTTGACCGGCTCCACGCGACAAGCGTGCACCTACAGACAAGTGGCATTGACGTCTCTGTAGCAGCGCAGCTTTTGTCTTCGTTGAGGGGTTTTGTGGCGGGACAGCGAGACCAGTTTGAGGCTTTTGAAAGGGCAGCCTTCAATGTGACAGGTGTCTCTCAGTCAGATAAGCACAATCTTCAGCAGAAGAAGAAACGCAAAACATTTGCAGATGTCTGACTGAGGGTGAGAAGTGCCCAATAAAATTGCTTGAAAAGTTGCAGGCACTTAATCTGCAGTCAGTGTTCCCCAATGTTTTTGTGGCACTTCGGATTATTCTAACTTTGCCAGTGACAAACTGCCAGGGTGAGCGGACATTTTCCCTTTTAGGCAGCATAAAAAATGAGCTGCGGAGTAGCATGGCCAAACACGTCTCAGCTCATTGTCACTTATGTCAATAGAGTTAGACCTTGTCAGACAGCTAGATGTTGACGATCTAGTCGATGATTTTGCGAGGAGGAAGGCAAGAAAGACACAAATATAGGAAAGCGGGGGGGGGGGGGGGGGGCTTCCATAAGACATGTTCCAATGTGCCCAGGGGCCTCACGGGACCATGATCCGGCCCTGTCTCGCCCCTTTGATGGTTGTGAAGCGTGCAGTCTCTGATTTTTCTCGGTGTGGTTATCTGTCCTGTTGATAGCCGTGTGGAAATTCAACGTTCATATAATGGGGGTGAGTATGTCCATATGGCGGCCACTGTTCACCATCCACAAAGCGGTACGAAGCTTATTGACTCCGGCTGTGGTGGGTGGGTGGTGGGGATAGTCGAAGTTGATCGCGAATTGAAGTTCGAATTCGCCGCTTGATTGATCAATTCCGAGACGTACGGACGATCGTGAGCAAAGTAAATTCTCATGACGTTCGAGAAGGGCCAGAGAGCCGAATGGTGCCACAAGCAGAGTCTACGTCTAAATGTATATAGAAAAACAACTTTTACATTTAGAGCTAGAGCTCTGTTTTCTTTCACTTTGATTCAGGAAAAGTCAGTGTAAAGTTCTGCTTTACCCTAATGTTAATTGTAGCAAGTAATTCGCCTCCCACGGAGTGTGACGGCATAAGTGCCATAGAATAGCTTGGTGTTGACATGAGAGATGTGTGCCAGAAATTTGGGGCACTACTTGAGGATATATTGGTACAAGGCAGAGGAAAGGGAAACAAATGACGAACTGTGCAGTGGACAACCTACGGGCTATCTGCCCCATGGACCGTGATGATGATGGAGTGTGACACTGAAGCCGATAGCTCGTCGCCGATTTCCGCAGTGTGCGTGTGTGTCCGTATATCTGGGCAGCACAGATGGTGCATCTACCAGTAATCTCAGTCCGTCAACCCACGGCACTTGGGTCTGCCCCGTGGCTTCCTGCCAGCGAGCCTTCGACGCTTTACGTGGCCCCAAAGTGCACCTAGGCTGCCACAATCGCCGTGGTGACATCGCCACAGCTTAGTGGCGAACGGCGATCATTGTACACTCTATCTGGTGTTGTCCGTTCGCACGTGTGGGGATGTTATCAGGTGACCAGCACGATACGCGTGCGGGAGGAGGCGGCGGGGTGTGGGGGGGGACCACGTGGCTTCAAGCGAAGGACGCTCGCTCGATCTCGCGCGGAGAGGGCATCTTGACGCTTGAGACCTCGCCTCCAGCAATGCCGCGATGTGATGCGGGTTTTAGCGAACGCTAATTATTGATTCTTCGAAGACGTTAATGAACGAGGGCTCCCCCAGCGCGTCGTCGTTGTAACGGCGCTCGGAGGGCTCTGAGTGACGGCGCCGTCACCGGGGCCGTTGTCACGCGCGGCCGATTAAAACGCGCGCCGCGATGACCCGAATCAATTAGCGTCTTTATTTTTATTTAACTTCCCCCCCACCCCCGCCGTGCTGACCGGCTAATTAAGCTTGATTTTATTTTATTTTTTGGTCGTTTAAATAACGCGGGCCAATTAAGCCGATAAAGAATATCATACTCTTATACAGTAATCATCATAATGATAGCGTGACAACGACGCGGACACGGCACTGACCGCGTGCGTGGAGCTCGCCGAAGCACGGCTGCGTTGGCGACACTGCAAGGGCGCGAGGAGCCCATGACCTCGTGCGCAAGAGCGCAATCCATCACGCCGTGCCACCAATGTCATTGTCAAAACACTCATTTAAATACAATTTATTGAGGTGGCTGAGTGGGTGCGGGTGGGGGTCATCACAGCAATGTCTATCTCAAGGGGGTTCATAATGGCCGTGTCTCTTTGTTCCTATGTGGGGTTCATAATGACCGTGTATCTGTCTCCCGGAGGGTTCCTAATGGCATTGTCTGTTTGTCTCAGGGGGGGGGGGGGGGGGTTCACAATGGCCACGCCTCTTGTTCTAGGATTCACAGTGGCCGTGTCTCTTTGTTTATGGGAGATTAGAATGGCCGCCTCTGTCTCGGGGAATTCATAATGGCCATGCCAGAGCACCGAGCCGGCACCGTTAAGATCCTGGGTTTTAATCTGCGGTTCAGCCGTCTGTGATTTCGATGGGTTGTTTTCAAGTGTGGCGGGTTGATGGTCTCAGCCAGACATTTACGACTTCACAAATACATCCGTCATCCCATGTGTTTGTTTACTTATTGCGGCATTTGTCAACACGGGGGGTGACGGAATGTTCGGGTTGATTGGCAAGTGATGGGCAACTCTGTATCAGGGCGGGTGAGAAGGTTCAACGCGAGTGACCTCAGACGTAGTTCTGTGAAGTACTCTTCCGGGGGCCGTTCACTATCACGTGGTGATGTCATATGGAAATTATATTTCCATGTTTTTTTTATTGTTTTTTCCTTTGACATAAGCACAGTTGGAATAAATAAATAACGACAAGAACTACGTATTGATCTGCCAAACATCCAAACATCCCTACGCGCCCCCCCCCCTCCCGTAAGTAACGGAGTCTTGAGATCCAGCTGCATTCGATAACAGACGACATAGAGTAAAACGCTGTAGTCTGCGCTCTTTAACAGAGGAGGAACAGCAAAACGACTCCCTCTAGTAGCCCTCGCTCTCATCGTGGCGAGCAGAGCTTGACATTGGCACTTAGCTCCAGAACATATTTCTGCCATCATACGCATGTTGAGGCGCAGAGCTGAAATCAGTCAATTGAGGCCAAAACCCCAGAGTTGGCAGAATAGTGGCCCAGGTGAGGGTGGCCCAGGTGAGGGTGGCCCAGGTGAGGGTGGGTGAGGTGAGGGTGGGTGAGGTGAGTGTGGCCCAAGTGAGAGTGGCCCAGGTGAGCGTGGCCCGGGTGAGCATGGCCCAGGTGAGGGTGGGTGAGGTGAGGGTGGCCCAGGTGAGGGAGGGTGAGGTGAGGGTGGCCCAGGTGACAGTGGCCCAGGTGAGGGTGGCCCAGGTGAGGGTGGCCCGGGTGAGGGTGGCCCAGGTGAGCGCGGCCCAGGTGAGGGTGGGTGAGGTGAGGGTGGCCCAGGTGAGGGTGGCCCAGGTGAGGGTGGGTGAGGTGAGGGTGGCCTAGGTGACAGTGGCCCAGGTGAGGGTGGGTGAGGTAAGGGTGGCCCAGGTGAGGGTGGCCCAGGTGAAGGTGGCCCGGGTGAGGGTGGCCCAGGTGAGGGTGGCCGAGGTGAGGGTGGCCCAGGTGAGGGTGGCCCGGGTGAGAGTGACCTAGGTGAGGGTGACCCAGGTGAGGGTGGCCCAGGTGAGGGTGGCCCAGGTGAGGGTGGGTGAGGTGAGGGTGGCCCAGGTGAGGGTGGCCCAGGTGAGGGTGGGTGAGGTGAGGGTGGCCCAGGTGACAGTGGCCCAGGTGAGCGTGGCCCAGGTGAGCGTGGCCCAGGTGAGGGTGGGTGAGGTGAGGGTGGCCCGGGTGAGGGTGGCCCAGGTGACAGTGGCCCAGGTGAGGGTGGCCCAGATGAGGGTGGCCCAGGTGACAGTGGCCCAGGTGAGGGTGGCCCAGGTGAGGGTGGGTGAGGTGAGGGTGGGTGAGATGAGGTGAGTGTGGCCCAAGTGAGAGTGGCCCAGGTGAGCGTGGCCCGGGTGAGCGTGGCCCAGGTGAGGGTGGCCCAGATGAGCGTGGCCCAGGTGAGAGTGGCCCAGGTGAGGGTGGCCCAGGTGAGGGTGGCCCAGGTGACAGTGGCCCAGGTGAGGGTGGCCCAGGTGAGCGTGGCTCAGGTGAGGGTGGGTGAGGTGAGGGTGGCCCAGGTGAGGGTGGCCCAGGTGAGGGTGGCCCGGGTGAGGGTGGCCCGGGTGAGGGTGGCCCAGGTGAGGGTGGGTGAGGTGAGGGTGGCCTAGGTGACAGTGGCCCAGGTGAGGGTGGCCCAGGTGAGGGTGGCCCGGGTGAGGGTGGCCCAGGTGAGCGTGGCCCAGGTGAGGGTGGCCCAGGTGAGGGTGGCCCAGGTGAGGGTGGCCCGGGTGAGGGTGGCCCAGGTGAGCGTGGCCCTGGTGAGGGTGGCCCAGGTGAGGGTGGCCCAGGTGACAGTGGCCCAGGTGAGGGTGGCCCAGGTGAGGGTGGCCCAGGTGGGGGTGGCCGGGTGAGGTTGGCCCAGGTGACAGTGGCCCAGGTGAGGGTGGCCCAGGTGAGGGTGGCCCAGGTGGGGGTGGCCCGGGTGAGGTTGGCCCAGGTGAGGGTGGCCCGGGTGAGAGTGACCTAGGTGAGGGTGGCCCAGGTGAGGGTGGCCGAGGTGAGGGTGGCCCAGATGAGGGTGGCCCGGGTGAGAGTGACCTAGGTGAGGGTGGCCCAGGTGAGGGTGGCCGAGGTGAGGGTGGCCCAGGTGAGGGTGGCCCGGGTGAGAGTGACCTAGGTGAGGGTGGCCCAGGTGAGGGTGGCCCAGGTGAGGGTGGGTGAGGTGAGGGTGGCCCAGGTGAGGGTGGCCCAGGTGACAGTGGCCCAGGTGAGGGTGGCCCAGGTGAGGGTGACCCAGGTGAGGGTGGGTGAGGTGAGGGTGGCCCAGGTGAGGGTGGCCCAGGTGACAGTGGCCCAGGTGAGGGTGGCCCAGGTGAGGGTGACCCAGGTGAGGGTGGGTGAGGTGAGCGTGGCCCAGGTGAGGGTGGGTGAGGTGAGGGTGGCCCAGGTGAGGGTGGCCCAGGTGAGCGTGGCCCAGGTGACAGTGGCCCAGGTGAGGGTGGCCCAGGTGAGGGTGGCCCAGGTGAGGGTGGGTGAGGTGAGGGTGGCCCAGGTGAGGGTGGCCCAGGTGAGCGTGGCCCAGGTGACAGTGGCCCAGGTGAGGGTGGCCCAGGTGACAGTGGCCCAGGTGAGGGTGGGTGAGGTGAGGGTGGCCCGGGTGAGGGTGGGTGAGGTGAGGGTGGCCCGGGTGAGGGTGGCCCAGGTGAGGGTGGCCCAGGTGACAGTGGCCCAGGTGAGGGTGGCCCAGGTGGGGGTGGCCCAGGTGAGGGTGGCCCGGGTGAGGGTGGCCCAGGTGACAGTGGCCCAGGTGAGGGTGGCCCAGGTGAGGGTGGCCCGGGTGAGGGTGGCCCAGGTGACAGTGGCCCAGGTGAGGGTGGCCCAGGTGAGCGTGGCCCAGGTGAGGGTGGCCCGGGTGAGGGTGGCCCAGGTGAGGGTGGCCCGGGTGAGGGTGGCCCAGGTGAGGGTGGCCCAGGTGAGGGTGGCCCGGGTGACAGTGGTCCAGGTGAGGGTGGCCCGGGTGACAGTGGCCCAGGTGAGGGTGGCTCAGGTGAGGGTGGCCCAGGTGAGGGTGGGTGAGGTGAGGGTCGGTGAGGTGAGGCGTTCCGTCGCCTGTAAGCGCATTGAGGTTGGTGTTCCATTGCGGGGCCTGGGACGTGGCCTGGTCGCATTACGACCGTGTGTGTGTCGTGTGACCGCCTCACCGTGTGTGTGTGTGACCGCCTCACTCGATTTCTCGGACGGGGTCTCGCCCTGCCGCGATTACGTGACGCACTAAAATCACTGCGCCGCAGTCTGAATGCGGATGATGGCTGCCGTCAGCGGCGACCTGTCTCACGCGGTCCTGGAGCCTCCTCCTCCCTCCGCCGCCTCCCCCAACCTTCACCAACCCGCATTGACCAGCATGGTGAAGTATGCTCAAACACGCTCCCCAGCAGACACGGGGTGGGGATGCCTTCACTCGTGTTGTCCTTCCCCCCCCCCGCACTCCCCGATTGGCACGGTTCACTACGTGCAGGGCGTTAAAAGTTCAACACGCACACATAGAGCAGTGGGGGGAGGTGTTGTCTGTAGAAATCAGTACTGGGGAGACAAAGGCGACCGTGCCGGCAGCTTCACTTCCTCCCTCGTGCTCCGGTGAGAGCCGCCGTCGTAGACTCTCGCCAACAGCCCTTGCCCCAGCAGTCTGTGTGAGGCTACACGGCGGCGGGGATGTGGGAACGTTGTCTTCTTTATGTCAGTGTGCAGCTATGAATCACGGTGCCTTGCACTGTGATCGAGAGCCGCACGGGCGCGTTGTGTGCGGAGCGCTGCTTTGTTAGAACGGCAAAAGCATAGCAGGGGCCGAGGTGGCAACTCCACAACGCCACTGCCGGCGCCTGCCACACAACAAAGACACCGTCGTGTAAAGCCGCTTGGTACCAAGAAGAAGGAGGCGAGACGTATTCCATCTCGGCAGCCGCGTCCTGCAGCGCTCCAGACGGCCCCTGTTTGTACGAATGGCACGTTCATTCGCGCGCCACCCTTTCATGCAGACTCTCTTCCCGTGCCAAGTGCTACAGTGAGGGAAAAAAGTATTTGATCCCCTGCTGATTTTGTACGTTTGCCCACTGGCAAAGAAATGATCAGTCTATAATTTTAATGGTAGGTTTATTTGAACAGTGAGAGACAGAATAACAACAACAAAATCCAAAAAACGCATGTCAAAAATGTTATAAATTGATTTGCATTTTAATGAGGGAAATAAGTATTTGACCCCCTCTCAATCAGAAAGATTTCTGGCTCCCAGGAGCACACACTTAATGAGAGTGCTCCTAATCTCAGCTTGTTACCTGTATAAAAGACACCTGTTCACAGAAGTAATCAATCAATCAGATTCCAAACTCTCCACCATGGCCAAGACCAAAGAGCTCTCCAAGGATGTCAGGGACAAGATTGTAGACCTACACAAGGCTGGAATGGGCTACAAGACCATCGCCAAGCAGCTTGGTGAGAAGGTGACAACAGTTGGTGCGATTATTCGCAAATGGAAGAAACAAAAAATAACTGTTAATCTCCCTCGGCCTGGGGCTCCATGCAATATCTCACCTCGTGGAGTTGCAATGATCATGAGAACGGTGAGGAATCAGCCCAGAACTACACGGGAGGATCTTGTCAATGATCTCATGGCAGCTGGGACCATAGTCACCAAGAAAACAGTTGGAAACACACTACGCCGTGAAGGACTGAAATCCTGCAGTGCCCGCAAGGTCCCCCTGCTCAAGAAAGCATATATACATGCCCGTCTGAAGTTTGCCAATGAACATCTGAATGATTCAGAGGACAACTGGGTGAAAGTGTTGTGGTCAGATGAGACCAAAATGGAGCTCTTTGGCATCAACTCAACTCGCCGTGTTTGGAGGAGGAGGAATGCTGCCTATGACCCCAAGAACACCATCCCCACCGTCAAACATGGAGGTGGAAACATTATGCTTTGGGGGTGTTTTTCTGCTAAGGGGACAGGACAACTTCACCGCATCAAAGGGACGATGGACGGGGCCATGTACCATCAAATCTTAGGTGAGAACCTCCTTCCCTCAGCCAGGGCATTGAAAATGGGTCGTGGATAGGTATTCCATCACGACAATGACCCAAAACACACGGCCAAGGCAACAAAGGAGTGGCTCAAGAAGAAGCATATTAAGGTCCTGGAGTGGCCTAGCCAGTCTCCAGACCTTAATCCCATAGAAAATCTGTGGAGGAAGCTGAAGGTTCGAGTTGCCAAACGTCAGCCTCGAAACATTAATGACTTTGAGAATATCTGCAAAGAGGAGTGGGACAAAATCCCTCCTGAGATGTGTGCAAACCTGGTGGCCAACTACAAGAAACGTCTGACCTCTGTGATTGCCAACAAGGGTTTTACCACCAAGTACTAAGTCATGTTTTGCAGAGGGGTCAAATACTTATTTCCCTCATTAAAATGCAAATCAATTTCTAACATTTTTGACATGCGTTTTTCTGGATTTTGTTGTTGTTATTCTGTCTCTCACTGTTCAAATAAACCTACCATTAAAATTATTGACTGATCATTTCTTTGTCAGTGGGCAGACGTACAAAATCAGCAGGGGATCAAATATTTTTTTCCCTCACTGTACCTGGTATGGTCCACAGAAGTGGCGCATGACTTCAACGCGACCACTTTGCAGACTCGGTGAACGGATAACGCTGGGAGCTTGCCCCCCCCCCCCATCATTGGACGAGATGGGAGGAAACGCGAGTGTTTTGCTACAGAAGGCAACTCGGGGTTTGGCAATGGCACGCGTGAAGGATGATGCAGCTCCTGTGCTATTCGTCTCTGTCACGACAGCGTGTGTGTGTGTACGTGCATAACACCCAGCAGATCGACACAACCTCACCCCAGTTATGTAAGCATCATCGATGGGGAGACAAAGGCGGCCGGGGCGGCCGAGCGTGGCGTTCGCCACACCTACACACCACCCTTAAACCCCCCTCCCCCACGTGCTCGCTGCCAACTTTAATAGGTGCTCGCTAACAACACTTGCGCCAACTCTCCATGTGGGTGGGCCTAGGATTATTTTACTTTTTTGTGTGGTGCGAGTGAGTGTGAGCCTATGTCTGTATACTCGTGCGTGTGAGTGTGTTTGTGGGTGAGTGTCTGTGTTCGTCGCGCGTGTGAATATTAGTGGGACTGCGCGCGTGTGTGTTTGAGTGCGTGGATGGGTAAGTGCCTGTGAGTGTATGAGTGTGTCCGAGTGTGCGGGTGGATGGGTGGGTGCGCGTGTTGGGGAGTTGAGTGGCTGGGGACGATGTGTTACATGTGCGGTGTGAAATGCCACGCGCTCGAGTCTTGCGAATCTCTTTCACCCCCTGTCACGAACACGTGTCACGCGCAATGGCTCAATTCGCACTCTCGGCGAAATGTCTTTTCCCCTCGGTTTTTTTTAAAGAAAGCGGCGTGACATGTTTCCCCCGATGTGGGTGAAAGGGGACCCCGAGTAGAAATCAGTGGCACGCAAGGAGGCAGCGCATTTACAGAAACAAAGATGCAAATGAAACACAGCAAGGATTTGGTGTCAGCGTCAACGAGAGCGCTCGCTCCGGTGGCTGGTTCGCTGGTTGGGCAGTCGGCGAGGTGGTGAGGGCTCGCACTAGTGGCTGTGTCATTGGATGGTTAGGTGTAGAGCTGGTGCCAGTGGCTGGTTTTGTTATTCGGTGTATGTTAGGGACAGTGCTTGGTTGGCTATCTGGTGAAGATTTTGATCAGTGAGAGGATTTGTATTGGCCGTGAGAGGATTTGTATTGGCCGCTGGTTAGTTGGTTAGGGGTGGGGCTGTTACTCGTGGCAGGTTGGCTATTTGGCTAGGGTTCGGCTCGTTTTGTCATGGCTAGTTTATTTGGGATAGGGTTAGTGGCTGGTGGCTAGTTGGTTCGGGATCGTGGCTGTTGGCTGGTGGGTTAGGGTATGGCCTAGTGGCTAGTGATAGTGACTAGTGGGCTAGGGCTCTGGTAGTGATAGTGGTTGGTGGGCTAGGGCTCTAGTAGTGATAGTGGTTGGTGGCTAGTGGGGTAGGGCTCTGGTAGTGATAGTGGCTAGTGGGCTAAGGCTCTGGTAGTGATAGTGGTTGGTGACTGGTGGGCTAGGGCTCTGGTAGTGATAGTGGTTAGTGGGCTAGGGCTCTGGTAGTGATAGTGGTTGGTGGGCTAGGGTTCTGGTAGTGATAGTGGTTGGTGACTGGTGGGCTAGGGCTCTGGTAGTGATAGTGGTTGGTGGGCTAGGGCTCTGGCGAGTGATAGTGGTTGGTGACTGGTGGGCTAGGGCTCTGGTAGTGATAGTGGTTAGTGGGCTAGGGCTCTGGTAGTGATAGTGGTTGGTGGGCTAGGGTTCTGGTAGTGATAGTGGTTGGTGACTGGTGGGCTAGGGCTCTGGTAGTGATAGTGGTTGGTGACTGGTGGGCTAGGGCTCTGGTAGTGATAGTGGTTGGTGGGCTAGGGCTCTGGCGAGTGATAGTGGTTGGTGACTGGTGGGCTAGGGCTCTGGTAGTGATAGTGGTTAGTGGGCTAGGGCTCTGGTAGTAATAGTGGTTGGTGGGCTAGGGTTCTGGTAGTGATAGTGGTTGGTGACTGGTGGGCTAGGGCTCTGGTAGTGATAGTGGTTGGTGACTGGTGGGCTAGGGCTCTGGCGAGTGATAGTGGTTGGTGACTGGTGGGCTAGGGCTCTGGTAGTGATAGTGGTTAGTGGGCTAGGGCTCTGGTAGTGATAGTGGTTGGTGGGCTAGGGCTCTGGTAGTGATAGTGGTTGGTGACTGGTGGGCTAGGGCTCTGGCGAGTGATAGTGGTTGGTGACTGGTGGGCTAGGGCTCTGGTAGTGATAGTGGTTAGTGGGCTAGGACTCTGGGAGTGATAGTGGTTGGTGGGCTAGGGCTCTGGTAGTGATAGTGGTTAGTGGCTAGTGGGCTAGGGCTCTGGTCAGGGGCGGTTTCTTCATTAGGGCGATTGGGCGACGCACCACCAATGTCATTCAACCACAGAGTCACGCTAGCCGTCACTGTCAGCCTCTGGATATAGTCCAATCAGCGTCATGTCACGTTCTGTGGAGTACCGCCTCTTTTTGGGCGATTTCACTCCGGCTGAGAATCGCCCCGAGTGGTCCCATAGACTTACATTCTAAGATGTTTTTTTTCTAACGGGGGGCGCTGCAATGCATTCTCTATGGCTTCCGGGAGGGCTCGCACTAACGTGCTTACGTCATCATACGTGCTTACGTCATCATACGTAAGCACGTTTCATCCAACAATATAATTTGTCGCCACCTAGTGGAATCTTTAATAAAAGAAACTTGAGTGGATTGTATTAATAGTGAGTAGAGAAACAAACAAGATGAATTGTAAGAGTCACTTTATTTTTCATTAATTTTAAAGAAGTGAAGTTGCCTTTACATGCTTAAGCTGTTAATTTATCCATTGCATGGGTGGACCTTATCCTTATCAATCATCCAGACATTTGCCCCCCCTGAGAGATTTTGCAGGAGCCGCCACTGGCTCTGGTAGTGATAGTGGTTGGTGGCTGGTGGGCTAGGGCTCTGGTAGTGATAGTGGTTCGTGACTGGTGGGCTAGGGCTCTGGTAGTGATAGTGGTTGGTGACTGGTGGGCTAGGGCTCTGGTAGTGATAGTGGTTAGTGGGCTAGGGCTCTGGTAGTGATAGTGGTTGGTGGGCTAGGGCTCTGGTAGTGATAGTGGTTGGTGGCTAGTGGGCTAGGGCTCTGGTAGTGATAGTGGTTGGTGGGCTAGGGCTCTGGCGAGTGATAGTGGTTGGTGGGCTAGGGCTCTGGTAGTGATAGTGGTTAGTGGGCTAGGGCTCTGGTAGTGATAGTGGTTGGTGGGCTAGGGCTCTGGTAGTGATAGTGGTTGGTGGCTAGTGGCTAGGGCTCTGGTAGTGATAGTGGTTGGTGGCTGGTGGGCTAGGGCTCTGGTAGTGATAGTGGTGGTGGGCTAGGGCTCTGGTAGTGATAGTGGTGGTGGGCTAGGGCTCTGGTAGTGATAGTGGTTAGTGGGCTAGGACTCTGGGAGTGATAGTGGTTGGTGGGCTAGGGCTCTGGTAGTGATAGTGGTTAGTGGCTAGTGGGCTAGGGCTCTGGTCAGGGGCGGTTTCTTCATTAGGGCGATTGGGCGACGCACCACCAATGTCATTCAACCACAGAGTCACGCTAGCCGTCACTGTCAGCCTCTGGATATAGTCCAATCAGCGTCATGTCACGTTCTGTGGAGTACCGCCTCTTTTTGGGCGATTTCACTCCGGCTGAGAATCGCCCCGAGTGGTCCCATAGACTTACATTCTAAGATGTTTTTTTTCTAACGGGGGGCGCTGCAATGCATTCTCTATGGCTTCCGGGAGGGCTCGCACTAACGTGCTTACGTCATCATACGTGCTTACGTCATCATACGTAAGCACGTTTCATCCAACAATATAATTTGTCGCCACCTAGTGGAATCTTTAATAAAAGAAACTTGAGTGGATTGTATTAATAGTGAGTAGAGAAACAAACAAGATGAATTGTAAGAGTCACTTTATTTTTCATTAATTTTAAAGAAGTGAAGTTGCCTTTACATGCTTAAGCTGTTAATTTATCCATTGCATGGGTGGACCTTATCCTTATCAATCATCCAGACATTTGCCCCCCCTGAGAGATTTTGCAGGAGCCGCCACTGGCTCTGGTAGTGATAGTGGTTGGTGGCTGGTGGGCTAGGGCTCTGGTAGTGATAGTGGTTCGTGACTGGTGGGCTAGGGCTCTGGTAGTGATAGTGGTTGGTGACTGGTGGGCTAGGGCTCTGGTAGTGATAGTGGTTAGTGGGCTAGGGCTCTGGTAGTGATAGTGGTTGGTGGGCTAGGGCTCTGGTAGTGATAGTGGTTGGTGGCTAGTGGGCTAGGGCTCTGGTAGTGATAGTGGTTGGTGGGCTAGGGCTCTGGCGAGTGATAGTGGTTGGTGGGCTAGGGCTCTGGTAGTGATAGTGGTTAGTGGGCTAGGGCTCTGGTAGTGATAGTGGTTGGTGGGCTAGGGCTCTGGTAGTGATAGTGGTTGGTGGCTAGTGGCTAGGGCTCTGGTAGTGATAGTGGTTGGTGGCTGGTGGGCTAGGGCTCTGGTAGTGATAGTGGTGGTGGGCTAGGGCTCTGGTAGTGATAGTGGTTGGTGGGCTAGGGCTCTGGTAGTGATAGTGGTTAGTGACTGGTGGGCTAGGGCTCTGGTAGTGATAGTGGTTAGTGGGCTAGGGCTCTGGTAGTGATAGTGGTTGGTGGGCTAGGGCTCTGGTAGTGATAGTGGTTAGTGACTAGTGGGCTAGGACTCTGGTAGTGATAGTGGTTGGTGGCTGGTGGGCTAGGGCTCTGGTAGTGATAGTGATTGGTGGGCTAGGGCTCTGGTTGTGATAGTGGTTGGGGGCTAGTGGGCTAGGGCACTGGTAGTGATAGTGATTGGTGGGCTAGGGCTCTGGTAGTGATAGTGGTTGGTGGCTGGTGGGCTAGGGCTCTGGTAGTGATAGTGATTGGTGGGCTAGGGCTCTGGTAGTGATAGTGGTTGGGGGCTGGTGGGCTAGGGCTCTGGTAGTGATAGTGGTTGGGGGCTAGTGGGCTAGGGCTCTGGTAGTGATAGTGGTTGGTGGGCTAGGGCTCTGGTAGTGATAGTGGTTGGTGACTGGTGGGCTAGGGCTCTGGTAGTGATAGTGGTTGGTGACTGGTGGGCTAGGGCTCTGGTAGTGATAGTGGTTGGTGACTGGTGGGCTAGGGCTCTGGCGAGTGAAAGTGGTTGGTGATTGGTGGGCTAGGGCTCTGTGTAGTGAGAGTGGACGAGGGTTCGGGCTCTGGCGAGTGATAGTGGTTGGTGACTGGTGGGCTAGGGCTCTGGGTAGTGAGAGTGGACGAGGGTTCGGGCTGGTGTTTGGCTGGGCTCGTCGGTGCTGATGATTGGCTGCTCGCTCTCAGGCCCCAGCAGCAGCGCCCCCTGCCTTGGGGCTGCGGGAGGGGCACTGGCCGCGCTCGTCACTAGAGGGCAGCGCGGAGCCACGAGAGGGCAGCGTGGAGCCACGACAGGGCAGCGTGGAGCCCTGCGGGAGACTGCCGCATGATGCTGACTTCATTTCGTACTGAACACGGGACGATGAGGATGTTTACAGATGGAGTCATTGGTTCATATCAGATTATAAAGGTTCGCAAACCGGGTATGAAAAAGCCACGCTATAATACGGTGTCATATTTCAGTTTAACTCGTAGGCTTTCGCTACCAATATCCATAATATAGTTTTTTTTGGGTTAGATTGCGTAAATATAAATGTGCCGTTAAACCCGCCACCACCCGACACAGCCAATTAGTAAGGTTTGTCACGCAAACAGAACGTGCACGTGCACGTTCTGTTTACGTGTCGGGTTTAACGACATTATTTATATTTACGCGATCTAACTCAAAAACCCGATATTATGGGTGTATTTCACCTGTTCGTGTGATCACCCCCCCTCCCAGCCACTAGAGGCCGCTACATTCACCACAATGTAAAACAAATACTCGACTGTCGTCGATTATACTTAATCGATGCGTCATCACAACGCAACAAAGGACAGTCAGCGTCCTCTCTCTGAACAGGAAGATCCCACGCGGTGCGCAAGCCATTCAATCTACTCACCAGTCGACTAACAACATTCACTCCGCATTGGACATCAATATAATTGCGTCAAAGCATGAATTAAATTAAATGTAATATCTCTTAACGCCAGCCCCCTGATGTCTCTGCCACATCGCGACTGTATATGAAGTACTGCATTGCAGCGGAACGGGATTTAGTGTTGTCCTTGCCCCGCATCCCTCCGATAAGCACGGTTGGCTACGTACGGCGCGGAAGAAGTTCAGCATGCAGTGCAGGTGCGTGGAACTTGCCGACTTTCGTCGCTTTTTATGGTGGTAGATGCGTTCCAAAAAATGGGCCGCACGCGCAAAGCGAGACCGCACGGAACGAGTGCGTGCCTAACTTGTACTGGGGCGCATACGACTGCAGAGGCACGCACATGCCCACCTAAGCCTCATACGAGCGAATTCGCACCGGGTGCTGTGCGTATCGAATGTTGGCTACAAATAGGTTAGCCCCATATACGGGAAGTCGCACAAACCGAACTCAAACCTGTCAACCCCTCATCAGTGCCCCTACCTTGTTGCAGACAAATTCAGACCTTATTGGTCACCCCGTGCCCCTTATCAATCTCAACGTGCATCCTGCAAAGTCCCATCATCGCGAGGGAGAAACTCAAATAGACGGGTCTGTGTTGTTGCCCGTATTGAAACTGCTGTATGCCTCTGGACTTAAAAACTCAATTTCCCTGTACAAGAATACGGGGTAAACCGTATGGGTTGGCAGCTATCCGAACCCGCATGAAGCGAGGCACACGTGTCATTATTTTAAACGCTAAGTTTTATTGAACAGCCTCCTTGACGCGCCTTATTATTGCACCGCCTGAAGAGAGCAGACAGCTCCATGAACTGCCGGATGAAGCTCGCTATCCCCACGCTGTGTCCATCACGGAGGTCGCTTGACCATACTTCACGCTGCTGCGGTGCGGGTTGGTGGAAGTTCGCCTGGGAGGGCTCAGGACCGGTTCGGATGTCACTCGCCACTTCACGTCAGCCGTGGCCGGGAATCGAACTCGGGTCGCCGTGATTAGGGCAGGGCGGTAAACCAAGTTTCCAGTTGAGTCCACTGCGTCACTCTGCTCCCCAATAGTTAGTAGTAAGACCTCTCTGTGACTTCATGCGTATACTCTCACGACCAATATGAACCTCTGGTGCATATGAACCTCTGATTCATACGAACTTCTTGATTCATATGAACCTCGATTTAAAGCTTTCGTGACTGCAGGGATTCATCTTCTTGGTTCTTTCGGTAAAGTCACGTAGAAGGGAAGTTTTAAAATAATAAAAATAAAACATAATAAAATGAAATAATTCTCACGACGTTTCGGCTACAACGCAAGCAGCCGTCTTCAGGTTGATTGCGTTGTAGCCGAAACGTCGTGAGAATAATTTCATTTTATTATGTTTTATTTTTATTATTTTATTACTTCCCTTCTACGTGACTTTACCGAAAGAACCAAGAAGATCATATGAACCTCTGATTCATACGAACTTCTTGATTCATATGAACCTCGGATGCATATGAACCAGACGAGCAGTAGCTGTCGTCTCGATTTGTATGAATGTTGGAGCGAACATCGGAGCAGCGTCCCTTGCCGTGTGAACACTGCGCCACCGTGTCAACTCTGCCTCCACCCCAGCAGGGGTTCCCATTGCCCTCTCTGCTCGAGGGCTCAGCTGAGATATATTTACATGTTGCTGGTAACCCGTCTGTGTACGTACACAACGGTACACGCCGATGGCGTTGATGTTTACGTCGGTCAAACCTAGCTCGCACAATGGACCACGTGTCTGGCGTTCTGTCTTGAGTAGAATGGGAACGGGATGGTGACACGACGTTGGCAAGTGGCGTTGTGAAGTAGGCCCATTGCCCGAAACGTCGCCAATGTTTTTTTTACATACATAAATATATGGTGTTCTCTTTTAGGCCACGGTGTTATCGACGAATGTGCTGAGATTTTGAGAAGAATGAGTTGGAGTGACTGGTGGGACAAAACAATCGATTAAACGTGCCTGTTGGTGGCGTTGCGTTTCGATTTAAAAATCGATGATTCTTGTTATTTTATTTGTATCGGCTGCTTGGAGTCGTCTCTCGTTTGCGTCGCCCCGCTCGTCAACAGCACCACGTGGCATTAGCACCTCATTGCTCACGCCGTAAATCATCGATTATCACCCACTATTGATCACCCCGCATCGCAATATATCTGTAAAGGGTGTTTAACCAATCGATGCATCGGTAACATGCTCTGCATGGATGAAACGATTCACTCTCATCGACGGTTCGATGGATTCCCAAGATTCTGGGTCGGGATTCGGTTCAATATTTGATGGGGTTTTTTTTTTACACAGAGTGCATATAGCGTACAACGGATGTAGCGGTCACTGTGGTTAGAGGGGGTCACGTGAACCTCTATGTTTCGCATACATCTCAAGGCGCTGTGTAGACTCTGGGCCCGTGTGTTCTAGGGGGGGTGGGGGGTGGTGAGGGTGGAGTTAGTCAGCCACGGCCGGAGGTAGAGACGAAAACAAGAGCTTCATAGCTCATCGGATTCCTCCAGTCTCAATCAAGATTTTGAAGGTCTTGAGCCTCGACTGGAACAGGGGCAGCAGTCCATCGATCTCTATGTGAGCCTATGGGCCTCTGTGTGAGTCTGGGTCCTCTATGTAAGTCCATTGGTCTCTGGGCGATTCTGTGGGTCGCTTTGTGAGTATTTGGGTGTCTGAGTCGATACAATACGATGCAATGTTGATTTATCTGGCGCGAACTCAGGGCGCTGTACAGACCACAGCGGTCATGTTCATTTCATAGGGAAGAGGCAAAGTCGATCGTAGGCAAGAGCAGATGGCTGGATTTGCGCAGGGAGTCGACAGCACGGAGGGCTGGTGGGGAGGGATGCCAGACTATGCGGGACAGACGCACAGACGTAGCGATACAGAGACACACACTCACAACATGGGACCTTTTGACTTAAAACTTTCGTGACTGCAGGAATTCAAATAAAAAAAAACACCCATGTGGGTTTTTTGCTTTTCTTTTTTCTTTTCTATCTACGTGACTTTACCCAAAGAACCAAGAATATGAACATGGGACCTCTATATACACACACTTACGTAGATTACACATATACAAAACAAGACAAAGATCCCCCGTATAGCCTTAACAGACTGTACGGGCAAGTGCTGTTAGAGAACACCTATGAAGGCCGGCACGGCACACGACGGGATGGGTGGCCAACACCACGCCCGGCCGCCTTTGTCTCCCTAGTCGCGATGTTTACACATCGCACCAGGTACTAATTTGAGGCTGAGTCGACCTAGGCGAGGCCCAGGACCGGTTCAGATAATCGTCACTGGTGTTGGCCGTGAGCAGGAATCGAACCCGGGTGGCCGGGTTCGTAGCGCAGCGCGCTAACCACTACACTACCGCTCCCCATATACATACACCTACACACGTAGATTACACATATACATGCACATAGATCCCACGCACTGACACAATGACCAAGATCTCCCCGTATAGGAGTGGTGTAGTGACGACATTGTCAGCTCAGAGGGTGCGGCAATTGGTCAGGTGGGGCCCCAATATTTGATTTGACTCGCACGGTGGCACCTCGGCTATTATATAGCGTGGTTCCTCTTGACTAATCACGTCATTTGACGTTGCAGGGGCGCTCCGTCTTCGCAAAATATAGCCACTAAAGCTCTGTAGTAGTACCTCTTTGCAATATAATTTACGTGTATCTTGTGAAATAAATATCCCGGAAACGGAGTGCTATGTCCAATGTTCTTTTCACCAAGTTACTGCTGCCATTCAAAGCAAATTACGTTTAGTTACATAACGGTTTTTTACAGGTAAAAATAAACTATTACTTCCAAAACTAAATATCTAAATAGCTACGTTAGAGTTACACACTAGCAATAATAGCCAAAACAAATGAGCCTATCCTTTAGGAATACATTATTTCACAATTATCACAGCATGGCTCCTACAAACCCTTTCGACAGAAATGCTCGTCTCGAACATTTAACTGTAACATGCCAATGCTTCTTTTGAATAATCAACGGAACTATATATATATGAAAAACTATATATTGTTAACACATCACAAGGATGGCTCATATTTGATTCAGTCACTGCTCCAAATCTTCTTTCTTTTGCGTTGACAAACTTGGAGAGAAACTTTCTCCAAACTGTCGGCCTCAACTCTTTCCCTCTTGGTGATTCTCAAGAGGGGCCCCAACTCGTAGCTTTTGGCCTCCAGGGAGGGCCAGCCAAGGCTGCCCCCTGCTCCCACACTCGTCACGCTCCTGCCGTATAGCCTCGACAGACTCTTGGGGCAAGTGCTGTTCGCGGGGGCCGTTGAAGGTCAGCACGTGACACGTGAGGGGGGTGGGTAGCCAGCACCACGCCCGATCGCCTTTGTCTCCCCAGCGAGGATGTTTACGCACCAGGTACTCGTTTTAAGGCTGAGTGGACCTAGGAGAGGCACAGACCGGTTGTCACCGATGTTGTCCGTGAGTGTGAATCGGCTTCGATTAGCGCAGTGCGCTAACCGCTGCTCCCCTGTGCAGCTTTCCCCACCCTTGGCCACCGCCGCCGCTTGCCGCAGCTGAACATGAGCCGCGATCACTCACCCCGGCGAATTGAGAATCTCTGCCCTTGGACCAAGCTCAGACTTCGCTATCGGCGAGGCACTTTCTTGGCTGCGAATCAGCAACGATAAACGCTCGGGACGGGGAGAGCGAGCAGGGAGATGGAAGAGGTGAAGGAGGTGGCAGATCGCCCGAAATCCGAGGCGCAACGACCCCCGTGTTGAGTCCACGGGGGCCCCGCTCACTGCGTAGCCGCGAGACCCCGAACCGTCGACGGCGTGGAGACCGCGTGGCCAAGGGCCCTTGAGTCTCGTGACCGATAGAGCCACCCTCCTTCACGTCTCGGGGCGCTTTACTCGCGATGAGCGACTTACGCTTCAAGACATTAAAAAAGGGCGCTCCCAGTGGCAGCTGTCTGTGTGCGGCACAAGGTGATTCTTCGGCGCCCGGCCTGCAAGTGAACGTTAGTCCGCCAGTAGGTGATGGGGGGAGGGGATGATCGCTGCTGTGTAAACCCATAGTCTTTCGAATTTGTTACATTTTGGCCGTGACGATGGCACAAAAATGGCCTCCTCTTGCGAATGACATCAAGTGTTTTGTTTACGGTGAACACGCACGTCGGCGATAACCAGGGCGGCCGCAAGGGGTTCTGACCGCGAAACTCGGCAAACGAGCTGCGAACGCGCTGCCGCTGGGGCCGCGAGGGAGCCGAGGCGGCGCTTGTCGGGCGCGAACGGCGGTGTCGCCTTCCCCGTGCGCGCGCCTCGTCACACCCTCCTCCATCACTCGCGCAAAGTGGCCCGACTGACAGAATCACGAGCGGCGCGGACGCTCCCGTGCCAGCAGCGCCGTGCTGGCACCAAGTCTTAGGGTCGCACCCAGCCGGCCGGCCAGTCACCCAGCCCTGTTGTTTGTGTTGTTATTCAAGCGTGAATTGAGACGTTGTGTGGAATGACTGTGTGCGTTGTGGATCCGGTGCGGATCGGGTGGTTTCTGTTGTGTTGTATTATTCATGTGTCACCCAGTTGTTTCAGGGTCACTGGGAGACTGAAGTTCAGGGTCAGTGGGTGACTGGAGTTCAGGGTCACTGGGAGACTGGAGTTCAGGGTCACTGGGTGACTGGAGTTCAGGGTCACTGGGAGACTGGAGTTCAGGGTCAGGGGGAGACTGGAGTTCAGGGTCAGGGGGAGACTGGAGTTCAGGGTCACTGGGTGACTGGAGTTCAGGGTCAGGGGGAGACTGGAGTTCAGGGTCACTGGGAGACTGGAGTTCAGAGTCACTGGGTGACTGGAGTTTAGGGTCAGGGAGAGACTGGAGTTCAGGGTCAGTGGGAGACTGGAGTTCAGGGTCACTGGGTGACTGGAGTTCAGGGTCAGTGGGAGACTGGAGTTCAGGGTCAGTGGGAGACTGGAGTTCAGGGTCACTGGGTGACTGGAGTTCAGGGTCACTGGGTGACTGGAGTTCAGGGTCAGGGGGAGACTGGAGTTCAGGGTCAGGGGGAGACTGGAGTTCAGGGTCAGGGGGAGACTGGAGTTCAGGGTCACTGGGAGACTGGAGTTCAGGGTCAGTGGGAGACTGGAGTTCAGGGTCAGGGGGAGACTGGCGTTCAGGGTCAGGGGGAGACTGGAGTTCAGGGTCAGTGAGAGACTGGAGTTCAGGGTCAGGGGGAGACTGGAGTTCAGGGTCAGGGGGAGACTGGAGTTCAGGGTCAGGGGGAGACTGGAGTTCAGGGTCAGTGGGAGACTGGAGTTCAGGGTCACTGGGTGACTGGAGTTCAGGGTCACTGGGAGACTGGAGTTCAGGGTCAGGGGGAGACTGGAGTTCAGGGTCAGGGGGAGACTGGAGTTCAGGGTCACTGGGTGACTGGAGTTCAGGGTCAGGGGGAGACTGGAGTTCAGGGTCACTGGGAGACTGGAGTTCAGGGTCACTGGGTGACTGGAGCTTAGGGTCAGGGAGAGACTGGAGTTCAGGGTCAGTGGGAGACTGGAGTTCAGGGTCACTGGGTGACTGGAGTTCAGGGTCAGTGGGAGACTGGAGTTCAGGGTCAGTGGGAGACTGGAGTTCAGGGTCACTGGGTGACTGGAGTTCAGGGTCACTGGGTGACTGGAGTTCAGGGTCAGGGGGAGACTGGAGTTCAGGGTCAGGGGAAGACTGGAGTTCAGGGTCAGGGGGAGACTGGAGTTCAGGGTCACTGGGAGACTGGAGTTCAGGGTCAGTGGGAGACTGGAGTTCAGGGTCAGGGGGAGACTGGCGTTCAGGGTCAGGGGGAGACTGGAGTTCAGGGTCAGTGAGAGACTGGAGTTCAGGGTCAGGGGGAGACTGGAGTTCAGGGTCAGGGGGAGACTGGAGTTCAGGGTCAGTGGGAGACTGGAGTTCAGGGTCAGGGGGAGACTGGAGTTCAGGGTCAGTGGGAGACTGGAGTTCAGGGTCAGGGGGAGACTGGCGTTCAGGGTCAGGGGGAGACTGGAGTTCAGGGTCAGTGGGAGACTGGAGTTCAGGGTCAGGGGGAGACTGGAGTTCAGGGTCAGTGGGAGACTGGAGTTCAGGGTCAGTGGGAGACTGGAGTTCAGGGTCACTGGGTGACTGGAGTTCAGGGTCAGGGGGAGACTGGAGTTCAGGGTCACTGGGTGACTGGAGTTCAGGGTCACTTGGTGACTGGAGTTCAGGGTCACTGGGTGACTGGAGTTCAGGGTCACTGGGTGACTGGAGTTCAGGGTCAGGGGGAGACTGTAGTTCAGGGTCAGGGGGAGACAGGAGTTCAGGGTCAGGGGGAGACTGGAGTTCAGGGTCAGTGGGAGACTGGAGTTCAGGGTCAGGGGGAGACTGGAGTTCAGGGTCAGTGGGAGACTGGAGTTCAGGGTCAGTGGGAGACTGGAGTTCAGGGTCACTGGGTGACTGGAGTTCAGGGTCAGGGCGAGACTGGAGTTCAGGGTCACTGGGTGACTGGAGTTCAGGGTCACTTGGTGACTGGAGTTCAGGGTCAGTGGGAGACTGGAGTTCAGGGTCACTGGGTGACTGGAGTTCAGGGTCACTGGGTGACTGGAGTTCAGGGTCAGTGGGAGACTGGAGTTCAGGGTCACTGGGTGACTGGAGTTCAGGGTCAGTGGGAGACTGGAGTTCAGGGTCAGGGGGAGATTGGAGTTCAGGGTCAGTGGGTGACTGGAATTCAGGGTCACTGTTAGATTGGAGTGTGCTCCTAATCTCAGCTCGTTACCTGTATGAAAGACACCTGGGAGCCAGAAATCTTTCTGATTGAGAGGGGATCAAATACTTATTTCCCTCATTAAAATGCAAATAAATGTATAACATTTTTGACATGCGTTTTTCTGGATTTTTTTGTTGTTATTCTGTCTCTCACTGTTCAAATAAACCTACCATTAAAATTATAGACTGATCATTTCTTTGTCAGTGGGCAAACGTACAAAATCAGCAGGGGATCAAATACTTTTTTCCCTCACTGTATTGCCAGTGGACGCAGCAGCCATTGTGAGAGGTATCCTGGATGTGGTGTACCGGTGCATGTTTATGGTCACCGAAACGGACAGATGTGGGTGGCATTAAGCCTTGGTTATAGTTATGGTGGTTAAATACAGAATTATGACAGTGATGGCTTAGCGTGGTTGGAGTGATGGTTGACCATGGTGGCATAATAATAATAATAATATTGGTACCTAAAAGCCTTTGTCAATCCACATCTGGATGAAGGCCTTTGCACGCAGTGTCGGTCATGGGGGTTGTTTGACCATACTTCACCATACTGATCAGTGGCCTGGAATCGAACTTGCATCGCCGGGCCCAGAGCGTGGCGTGCTAACTGCTGCGCCGCCACTCCAGCCTCGCACTCTGCGTAACCCACGCAGCCGCGGGGTACCGGTGAGACCCCACGTTCTGGCATATTTGTCATTCCGTCACTAACGTTGAGCTCACCTTTTATTTGAACCCAGTCGTGTGTATGTAAATATCTACACACACGCGGTATTCAAAACCAGACTGCTCTCACCTGCTCATAAATACACGCGCGTATGTCTGCGTGCTTGTACGCACCATTAAACTAAAGCACCGCGGGGAGGAGATGTTTTCTCCATCATCGTTAAAGAATGTTCCTTGTGCCCCCCACCAACCCCCCCCCCTCCCCGTCCTCAATCCCTGCCTAGTGTTATTGGGAAGCAGAGCCCTCAAATCCACGGGGGATCTGTGGCTCCAGGAGCCCGACGGACACCACCTCCTCGCCCCCGAGCCACGCCGCGCTAATTTATGTACAAACAGATGGCTGCCTCCGCAAGCAAGCGCGTTTTAAATTAGATGACCCTCCAGTGGGCAGCGCCACGTGGTCCACTTGGGGGGGGTGGCGGCAGAGAGTGCGGGGGGGGGGGCAAAGTTGGGTCACCTCCAGGAGATTTCATTAACCAGGAGGGAGGAGGAAGAGGAGGGCGGCCAGAGGAAAAAAAATAGAAGCTGGGGCTCAAAGCGTCGCGGTGGTGGCACAAGGAGGAGAGAGACGCGGCGTGAGTGGGGAGCAGCAGCAGCAGCAGCGGCAGCATCGTGGCACCCTCGATCGGTGTCCGCGGGACGCCGCGTTTAGCACCATCGCTTTCCGCTTTCCCTGTGCCGGGCTGTGCCTGGCTTAGCCGGGCCTGGTCGAGTTAAGCCGTGTTTAGGAGGGCAGCTGTGCCCTCGGTAAGGGGACACTCCCCACCACCGGCGGCACCTCCCCGTGCGTCTCGGTCTCGCGCCGTGCCACGTGAGTGACGGGTGGTGACGACCGCGCGTGCGGTGACAGGACGCGTCGCGGTGACGGCAGCCACCGTCCCGACGTCTCCTCCTCGTCGACGAGCTAATCCTTCAGGTATGACGGCAGTGGGCTCACGTGTCCGGGAGATGGGGCTTTCTCGAGTGGCAGTGTTTAAACGATTTGTTTAGCTAAGTCGAGCCGCTGTTGATACAATGTGTACGTGTGGAGTCCGAACTGCCCCGCGCGTTGAACGAGCGGCGGCTTCGAGCGCAGTTCGTTGATGGCAAGTTTTGTTGTGCTTGACGGCTGGACACGTGGCCGCGAATTTGACGTCGACGTTCCCTTTGTGAAATTATTTCCGCAAATGTTTTTTTGCGTCGAATGTTGGTAAAGAATTGACGTCAAGGCGTGGAATGTTACAAATCACTGCCCCGTGGTGCGTTTGCTGCGTTTTCTTGCTGTCAGTGACGCGCGATGGCGTCGTTTGTCATCGGACGCTTGCCTCGAGATTTTTGCATTTCCTCTTCATTCGTGGACCGTCGGGGCCAAGAGTTCTGCGTTTTTTAGTGGATCGTTTTGTAGCGGTGGCTTTGTGGAAGTGCTGTGTTGCATATTTGGTGGCGTCGTTGGAGCGTCCGGTGTGGCAGGATTCGGGAAAAGGCGTCACTGCGAGTTTCCTGAAGCGGTGTTGAGACTCGGCGAGACGATCTTGCTCAGAAGCTTCATTGTTATTGTCCATCTTGCCAAGAGCGCTCCACCCTGCCCTCGCCTCGACCTCTTCATCCCATCGTTTTGAATCCAAGCAGCCTCCCACCAGCTGTCGTCGGTACCCGTATACTGATTGGTAGAATGAGTATCGCTGACAAACGCGGTCAACGCGCATTCCGCGCCTCCGATTAGCACGGGTATCTACAGAGGGGTGCGAAAGAAGTTCAACATACGTGCTTGAATTTAATGAAACGATAGTTGAACAAGAAAAAAAAACTAAATTTTGTTTGGTTTGATGACTGCAGTTGAAGTAACGATACTCATCCTGAAGCTCCATTTGTTCAACTCCAGTTCAAGCAACATTTAGCAATTAAGACGTTGCTTCTTCAACGTAACCGGTTTGTTCAAGCACAAAATGATTTGTGCACGTTTGTCCACGTGACATATTGCTTTGTTTGCCTGTGTCGGGTGGTGGAGGGGGCACAGCACAAGTTGGCATCATACTCGCACACGACCTAACCCATATGAACCATCGTTACCCATTACGAATCACGGTGGTCATGAAAACCGACGTACCACACATGCAACCGGTATGACAATCATCAGGCTTGTGCAGCAGCTTGTAACTGCTTAAATTGCATCGGTAATGTAATGCACGGCCCCTCTGTCAATCCACTGCTGGACGAAGGCCTCCCCACACCGTGTAGGCCATGGGACTCGTTTCACCCGACCTCACCACGCTGATCGGTGCGGGTTGGGAAAGGAATTGGGGTGGGGGGGGGACCCAGGACCGGCTCAGGTCTCGCTCGCCCACTCGCACGTCGCGTTCGAGCCGAGGTGACTCGTGCAACCTCGCAGAACCTCCCGCGGGGGGCCACCAGGACTGACGGTCGAGGACCCCATCCTCGTTATCCAACGGCACGTCACGGCGTGCGGGATGTTTGTCTGCGACGCGCGCACGCGGCCGCTTACGCCGAGCCGTATCCGTCGGCCCCGTGGTGCACAGTCTGGAGTTTCGCCAGGACCTCCCGCAGCTGCGTCCGTCCATTACACCCCTCCCGCGCGCCCACCTGCGGTCACGATCACCCCGGGGGCCGCAGAGAAACTCAGCGGCGTCCGTTCGCCCCGATAGCGCCCCCCCCCCCACCGCCGGCCACCGCGAGGTGCCTCGTGGTAGCTCTCGCCGGGCCGCTTGGTCGCCCCGAACCGAGACGCTCGCGGAGCCCGGAGGACGCCGCCGCGTCGCGCACGGAGCGCGAGGAGAGTCGCGCTCGACCGAGGGCGGCGCGCCCTCGGCTGGTGCCATCTCCCCCCCCCCCCCCCCGGCAGCGCCCGTGGCCCTCGCGCGCGCGCGCCTTACGTAACGTCGCGGCCTGCTGAGACAAGATATTAATATCTTTGGGGCTGCCCTTGGCCAGGTGGGGGTTGTGGGAAATTGACGTAAATCTTTTTTTTAATGGCACTTGGTAGAACAGAAAAACTGCGTAAAAAATATGTAGGAGTAAAATATAATTTTTTAAATAAAATTAATAACTTGATAACATTTTTTTTAAGATTTCAAAAATACAAAGAAGCCACGAGGGTTGATTCTTGAAAACGCTCGTGAATGCAGGACCCTTGTTCAACGGGGAAAATGGGGTTACATTCCTGGTACGAGTGAACGTTGGGTGTAAATGGTAAATGTTTAATAACAATGACTACAATAAATAATAAACTATGAAGAACTATGTGTTGTAATTACCTTTGATGATGATGTTAATGATCTGACGACGACGGATGCGGTGGTGATGGTGAGGAATTCAGGAGGATGACCCCTCGGGAGGGGCAGGTGTTTGATAACAACGCCATCACAGTTGTCATCATTTTAGCACCCTCAGTAGCGAGAGCCGCAACACTTTGCCCGATTGCATTCGCGTTCTTTCAAATGGACCTCGCAGTCGACTCGTTTACACCAAAGTGTCGACCTACCGCCGACGCACCCTCACCGGCATCTCACCCATCGACCCGCTTTTACCCTTTCACTCAAACGCATCACCTTCTCCCGCATTGTTTTCAGCGGACGCACTTTCCCCCCTCGTCGAACGCTTGGCAACCCACGATCAAGGGGGCAATTAAACACATTCCTGCGGAGGGAGCTGGTAGGAATGTTGTGTTGCTCGGTCAATGGCCAGGGTCAACGGCGGCGTGGTGCATTCCGCAAATATGCCCGACTGTGAGGGCGGGCACAAGCCGGCGTGAGTAGGTTAAACGTTGAGTTTTATAAGGGCACCACGGGGTGACCAGCCCCTCCCCACCCAGCCCCACCCTCCCCACCCAGCCCCTCCTCACCCTCCCTCCCCACCCAGCCCCTCCTTCCCCACCCAGCCCCTCCCTGCACGACGGACGGACACAATAATCCCATGTGGGCTGGTGTAACCAGAAGGTTCCTACCAGTATGTACAACATGAAGTAAACGTGCACGACAGCGAGTACAGAGCGGGACGACTGCGAGACTTGATGACGAAGCGGGCAGCCGAGGGGTCGTGCCTCATCTTCGCCGACAGCTTCACAGGCAGCAACGTTCTGCGCGCTCCTCCCCGGCGTCGGTGATCTGGCGCTGCGCACACTCGCGGATACTGGGGGCTCTGGCGGTGACAAATATGGATTTTTTTTTTTACAAATATAAAAAATTGGTACACATTTTATCATGTGCTAAACTCGCGAACCCGGAACTCGCGGATAGCGAGGGTTCACTGTACAACATTATACAAGTTTGATAACAGAATAATAAACAAAAACATACCTATATAAAGAATACAAAAAGTGCAAAAATGAATGTGGCTGCTTTGAAATGTCGATCCGGGCTGCAGTTGAGGTGAGGGCGTTCCGCGACTCGTCACGGAACTCGTCACGGAACGCCGGACAATGGGCCCAGGGCGCTCTATCGTGATGGTGCAGCTCACGGGAGCGAGTGTGCGTCTTGGATTGAGCGATGTGGCGGGAGCTTGGGAAACGTGGGGAGAGCCACGCAGCGGGAGAAGAGTCTATGGGAGGGAGTTCCAAAGCCACCGGCGACAGAGCGCTCTCACGCTCGTACCGCTGGTAAGAATTAGCACGACCTGCTTGGTCAAGCATGGGTAAATAACATCCAGTAGTGGGTGGTCAAAGGGCTGCGATTATAAATAAACGTACGGCACTATTCACAGATACAGCGGCGAGCAGATCGTGACCATGCCGGGTCTCGCTAGAGCTTGGAAGCTAAGCCGGTTGGAGCCCGGTCCGTGTCCGGACGGGATCCTGCCTGTGTCGCGTTGGGGCTGCGAGTCCGGCTAATGAGATGCAAATATAGCAGTGGATTCTTGAATCTGTGCGAATGTTTTTTTTTCATTGTCACCACCCTCGTATGCGTGATGCTCTCTCATTCCTGGAATCAGGCAACCATCCCAAAGTGGCAGGATTCTCCTGAAAACCCGTCTTGTGGCTTTCTGGCTCAATCAGGGAATTATTCCAAATCAGTTAATGTGCAGTTCCTGAGCGGATTGTTACATCGCAGGCTCGTGAGAGTTGGTGGTGACTTGGGAAGGGCTTCATTCAGCAGTGGATTGACCACGGAAAGTGATTTTTTTCAACGGTTTTACTTAACTTGATTTCTGTGTCGTAGTCAAATCTTGTAATCAAAAATTTGTCTACTTCCTGTTGTCCAATCAATTCCAAATGTTGCACACATACTCAGATCCGGTGATAATGCATGCCTCTATCAAAATCAATTAATTCGCTACTTTAAAGCAATTGAAATTTTGTATGGACGCTTTATTATTTATACATATTTGTGTGTGGGTCAAAAACGCCACGGTCCCTAAACTCTCGAATCGCTTCGCCAAAGAAGCAGGCGCCACGTGTAGTCTCAGGCGCCATTGACGTACTTCTCGACTGTGAGTTAAACGAAGTTTAAAAAAAACACTTTTTTAAAGGAGTTTATTTTTTCTAACAACAGACTCCATGCTGGGGATACACATCACCCGCCTCCATGCTAGGGACACACACCACCCATCTCCATGGTGGACACACACACCACCCATCTCCATGCTGGGGACACACACAACCCATCTCCATGCTGGGGACACACACCACCCATCTCCATGCTGGGGACACACACCACCCGTCTCCATGCTGGGGACACACACCACCCATCTCCATGCTGGACACACACACCACCCATCTCCATGCTGGGGACACACACAACCCATCTCCATGCTGGGGACACACACCACCCATCTCCATGCTGGGGACACACACCACCCATCTCCATGCTGGGGACACACACCACCCGTCTCCATGCTGGGGACACACACCACCCGTCTCCATGGTGGGGACACACACCACCCATCTCCATGGTGGGGACACACACCACCCGCCTCCATGCTGGGGACACACACCACCCATCTCCATGGTGGGGACACACACCACCCATCTCCATGGTGGGGACACACACTACCCATCTCCATGGTGGAGACACACACAACCCATCTCCATGGTGGGGACACACACCACCCGCCTCCATGCTGGGGACACACACCACCCATCTTCATGGTGGGGACACACACCACCCATCTCCATGGTGGGGACACACACAACCCATCTCCATGGTGGGGACACACACCACCCGCCTCCATGCTGGGGACACACACCACCCATCTCCATGGTGGGGACACACACCACCCGTCTCCATGCTGGGGACACACACAACCCATCTCCATGCTGGGGACACACACAACCCATCTCCATGGTGGGGACACACACCACCCGCCTCCATGCTGGGGACACACACCACCCATCTCCATGGTGGGGACACACACCACCCGTCTCCATGCTGGGGACACACACCACCCGTCTCCATGCTGGGGACACACACACCACCCATTTCCATGCTGGGGACACACACCACCCATCTCCATGCTGGGGACACACACCACCCATCTCCATGCTGGGGACACACACAACCCATCTCCATGATGGGGATACACCACCCATCTCCATGCTGGGGACACACACCACCCATCTCCATGCTGGGGACACACACCACCCATCTCCATGCTGGGGACACACACCACCCATCTCCATGCTGGGGACACACACAACCCATCTCCATGCTGGGGACACACACCACCCATCTCCATGCTGGGGACACACACCACCCATCTCCATGCTGGGGACACACACCACCCGTCTCCATGGTGGGGACACACACCACCCGCCTCCATGCTGGGGACACACACCACCCGTCTCCATGGTGGGGACACACACCACCCATCTCCATGGTGGGGACACACACCACCCGCCTCCATGCTGGGGACACACACCACCCGTCTCCATGCTGGGGACACACACAACCCATCTCCATGGTGGGGACACACACCACCCGTCTCCATGCTGGGGACACACACAACCCATCTCCATGCTGGGGACACACACAACCCATCTCCATGGTGGGGACACACACCACCCGTCTCCATGCTGGGGACACACACAACCCATCTCCATGGTGGGGACACACACCACCCGTCTCCATGCTGGGGACACACACAACCCATCTCCATGCTGGGGACACACACAACCCATCTCCATGGTGGGGACACACACCACCCGTCTCCATGCTGGGGACACACACAACCCATCTCCATGCTGGGGACACACACAACCCATCTCCATGGTGGGGACACACACCACCCGTCTCCATGCTGGGGACACACACACCACCCGTCTCCATGCTGGGGATACACACCACCCGCCCATCTTGAAGTATTAAAGATCTCCATGCCAGGTGCGGCCATAATGAACCAAACACCACCAACATTAATCTGCTCATCAATTATCGCCGTCAGGTGCCCTTGCCAACCGGGAGCCGGTCTCGCAATACCCGCACAGCGCCGCCATCGTCACCAACTTCGCCTCCCCCTCCGAGCGCGAGTGGTAACCGAACCCCGGGGTCGGACGGACGGAAGCGCAGGCGACACAACGATTAACTCCCAAGACGGGGGGGAGGGGAGGCTAACGATGCTCCGCAGGAATTCGGACACGTGCCTCGACACCGCCACCACAATGGACCGGCGCTGCCCCCCTCCACCCCCCTCCCCGTCCCGAGCGTGAATTGGGCCCCCCCCTCCTCCTCCCACCTGCCCCGCATTTCCATTCCTGCCTCGCCGCTTTGCGCAGCTGTTGTTTCTCCACGTGATTGGTCCTCTTATCTCTCCGTGGTCGCGTGGAGGGAGAGCGGCTCCCGCGTGGCCTCTGCCGATCGAGTTGACTCGCCGTAGCTCCTCTGCGTGCGAGTTTGGTTATTTCTGAATGAAATGCGGCGGCGTTGCGAGAATTTATTTTGCAGAGTGGCGCTAATAATTATTATTCACGCGGTGTGCAGCGTTCGGAGATGTTCTTTACTTTTAGGACTTCAATATCGCCCTCCGCCAGATCTCCTATCTCGCGTTGAACTTGGAACACATTTAATTTCAACTGCGGGGACTCGGTGATTTCCATGAATCTTGATTTGAAGCTTTCGTGACTGCAGGAATTCATACTACGTGACTTTACCGAAAGAACCAAAGAGTATGTATGTTGTACTTCTTTTGCACCGTACGTAGCCAACCGTGCTAATCGGACGTTCGGGAAATTACAGATGTGATGATTTGCAAAAAAATGCAAGTCAGACACATTTGTGAATCGAATGAACATACATTGCTATGTCTGTGCAGTTGTGCGGAGCGGTCGTGCAGAAGTCATCGCGCTGCGCTGCCAACCCGGCGAACCGAGTTCGATCCCCACTCACAGCCAACGCCAGTGATGATTAACTGAACCCGTCCTGGGCCTTCCTTAGGTCGACTCAGCTTGAAATTAGTACCTGTTGCGTTGTGCAAACCTTGCCACTTGGGACACAAAGGTGGCCGGGCGTGGTGCCGACCACACCAACCACTTGTGCACCATGCCTCCGATTATCACGGTGGGCTGCGCACGGTGCGAAAGAACTTCAACATACATGCATTCCAGCCTTAATAGGTGCTCACTAACAGCACTCGCTGCTCGAGTCTAAGAGGCTACACGGGGGATGATGACTCTCACTCACTGGACTATCCATTTTCAACGTTGACGATTGTCTCATCTCCAGACAGGTGGCCGCCGCCGCACAATGAGATTAGCGATCCACCCACTGCGTCCACTCAACCCACATAACTCTCGACAAAAGCTCCCACCCCGGGCAACGAACTTCCTCGGGTTATATAAAAAAATCTTTATCCCAGGAAGCACTGCCATCTTAATGTCGAGCATCCAGCGAGCCGCCCCCTTCTCAAACCGCGAAGGCTAGCGACAGCCTCATAGTTAAAAAAAAACATTGCCGGGTGATTTAGAATCCGTCGAATCTGTTGAGGACCCTAATCTGCGGGTGGTTACCTAATACCAACATCGGCCCTGTTTGCTGGCGCAGGGATTGAAGGGCCACGCGGACTAAACTGGTGCTGCGGCAGCTGTAAGTCTCGAGCCAAAAGGCGGCACCTGATACGGTCAAGGCAGAGCCACGAGAGGAGCCCCAAAGCCCTCGGAGCTCGGCGGGGCCCGGCACGGCAGGTGCGGCCTTCCAGACGCGGACCCCGCGGGGCCCGTGACCGTCTACACTGATTTAATCGCGGCGTTCCGCGGCAGTGAGGGCGCTGTTTTAACGCGTGCCGGTGATGGCATCGCAGTTTTTTTTTCAGTTTTTCATTTATTTGGTATAGCCCTGTGAGCCATTCGGCTCTTGAATCAGGTGCAACTGCAACAAACTAAAACATGAAATGAAAACATGAACAAGAAAACATCTTAAGTGACTATGTGACTATGTGCAAACAGAAAATCCAGGAAAAGACAGCAAAATATTCCAGAAAAAGCACCGTACACCAACGCTGTGTGCAGTGGCGCTGATTGCACCAGTGTGTTGATCAGACGCAGTGGATGCTAAAGGAAACAGAGACAAACGGCTAAATATGTTGGTTGGGTACATTCCCAGAGGTGACAGCTGGATGGAGGAGGCTGAGCAAGGCAGGATGTGGGGACGGAGGACAAGAGGCAGGAGTAAGTGCTGCTTGCCGTCCCAAAGGAAGTGGTGGGTGATGGGTGAGCATTGAAAGCTCAAGATTGGATGGGATGGAGGGAGTTTGAGCGAGGGATCTGCTGCTGCCATTGGGCTGAGGACTGTGAAGGGAGGTGACATTTGTGTTGTTGAGCAGCAGCGATGGCGTTTTATTTTGGCGGCGGTGACGGCATCGCATCGCCAATGGAGCCCCCCACCTCCCCCCGGCGGTGTTTGTGAGCGGTGGCCCTCGGAAGCGAGCCCCGTGGCAGCACCTTGTTGTTGTTGTTTTTTATTTGAGATTTCGCGATCTTTGTCGTCGTGGTCGTTGTTGGGAGATGCACCGGTTGTACGTGAACACCCTGCCATGGAGGGGGGCGGGGGCGTAACCCGTTCCCTTACTCTGACTTGTTACCGTGACCACTTTGCCTCGAATGTGCCCGACCTCGTCAGAGCTTTTTAAGCAAGCGAGGGTTGACACCTGGTCGTGATCGTGCTTGGAAGGGCAACTCCCACGCATCGCGAGCGTCATAGTTCACGATGTTATGCGGTGGGCAGTTTAGCAAACTCAAAAGTTGTACTGCACATCTGTGCTCCCACGAGAGCCACCACGTCGCATCCTTTCCAAGCTTACCAATTGACCTCCGTTCAAATACAGTGCGTCAGCGACACTTGGTATCTGAACTGTGACCAGGTTTTCACCTCCTGCCCCCCCCCCCTCACTTTCACCGACCCGCCCTGACCAGCTTGGTGAAGTATGGTCAAGTAGCCCCCGTGACCCGTACGGCACGTGGAAGCCTTCGCCCAGCAGTGTGGATTGACAACGGGCCCTACGTGTCCATTGATCGTACTTGGCGCTCGTTGTGCAAATATCGTTCGGCCGTTCGCCGCGTGCGCGGAATGGAGCGTCGCGTCTTGCAGCTCCTAGCGCGCGGGGGGGGTGGGGGGGTGAAGCTAAGCAACGAGCCCTGGCAGCGCGGGGGTGACCGTCGCCCCGGGTCAAGGCACGGTCAGGGTCCCGACTCCGCCGCTCCTCGTCCCCCCGCGGTCGCCGTCGCGGCTCTTGGCGCGCGAGTCGGCGCGGAGAGGCGGGGAAACGCGAGCCGCCGCCGCCGCCGCCGCCACCGCCCTGGAGAGGAATCAGATGCAGAGCGAGACGAAGGCGCTCTCTCCTACCATCAAATTAGCAACAGCTAATCCCGGTGCTCGGCCCACGATCATCGCTGGGGACGCTGGTTCTGAGTGGTCCCCCCGTTGTGGATGTTGCGGGTGATGTGGTTGTGGTTGTCTGCGATGTTGCCCGCGAGTAGACATAGCGAGCAGTGCTGGCCTCCGTGGTCCTTGGTTTGTCTCTGGTTTCCGCAGCCCAGATATTCGGAGTTTGCGTGTCTCTCTTTCCCCGTGGTCACGTGGATTTCTCTCTTGTGCCTCCGGTTTTTTTCCCTCCACATTTAGAAACATGCGTTCATAGTATTTGGCAGCTATAAATGTCCACGTGACAAGCCGCTTCGTTGAGCTATCATTTGTGGCCAGGTGGCTTCTGAAAAAGAGCTATACAGCTCAGTGGGCCTTAACTGGTTAATGACAAAATTGTTTAGTCTTAGTTTAAACGTTACTCATCGTTAGTGTCACGCTCGTTCACCCAGGAGAGCCACGCAAAGTAACGTGTCGGTATTTCTTATTTGTTCCGCATGGGGATGTTTGGCCCATACCGGTTACATCTCTGTGGGTGTTTAGCTATGGGAGGAAACCGGAGAACCCGGAGCAAACCCACGCAGAACTGAGGGAGAACAAACACACTCAAACTTAGTTCCGTTAAATCGGGGACATTTCATCCATATATTAGTTGAGTTCTTTCTCCCACGTGTGCGTGGAAACCCAGCGAGTGTCGTTGTGATGCCAGCTCGACGTCGTTTATGGGACTGTGTAATGGTTCTCGAATTGCCCACGACTGATGTGGTGGAATCACAAAGGTCCCAACGTGCAAGTAACATTAAAATGCTTGGTGAATCTCTCTTCAACGGAAATGAATGCTCTCTTGTTGACCAGAAGCCAACTGGGCCATTTTGTTCCAATTTAAAAACGGTGACGTTAATGGAAAATGTACGTCCCGATTTGTAGATTTGTTTCTAATCTTTTCATCTTTTGCTCTGCCTCCCGACCCTGCTCATTAACACCACCCAACCCTAACCTTTCCCCTAATCCACACGACTCAAATCCTCCATCCTAAATTAACACCCGTCCCCTGGCACGACCGCTCCCACGGACCCCATCATCATCATCATCATCCCACGTAACCGCAACCTACCACAACTCTAAACCCTTAACCACCCCATAACCACAACCCATCCCACTCCTCCTCCGCCCTACGTCCCTGGCGCCTTGCAGGATTAACAAGTTCCCTTGCTCCGCCGGTGCCGGCCCGGTCTCCTTGACCCCGTCGTTCGGGCCCAGCGGGCCCTTGGCCCTGCAGCTCTTCCTTGTGCAGGCCCAGCTCGCGGCCCAGCGCACGCTCCAGGCCTCCGTGTTCCCCGCGGCCGCCGTGCCGGGTGCCGCTCCCGCCCTCCTGGCCGTCATCAACCAGTTGCTGTTCACGGCTATCGGCATGTCAGGCCACCCCGCGCGGCCCACCGCCGCCCCGTTCTGCGGCCTCTTCCAGCAGGGCCCCGACGGCCCGCGCAGCCCGCACGTGGCCCACACGGGAGGCCCCGGGTTCCCGTTCGTGGGCAACGAAGCGGCCACGGTGACGCCGCAGTTCCCGCGCGACGCCGGCAGCCGCTCGGCACTGGCTGGCGGCGGCGGCGGTGGCGGCAGCGCGCCCGGCACGTGGAACTCCCAGCACCAGGCTCAAAGCCGCTTCCACCCGGCGGGGAACTCAGCAGTGCTGCCCGCATCCTCCGCGGCGGCAGCCGGCGGGAGAATGACGACGACGATGATGATGGCGCTAAATTCGTCTTCGTCCGGGCGCAGCTCCGGGCAGCAGCAGAACCCGCCGCATTTCAGCAGGGAACCGATCTCGCAAAGATCAAAGTTGCAGCCGACGCCACCATCGCACAACGGGCAGCAACAGCAGCATCAGGGCCCGACCTGGGCCAGGTCTGGCCAGCGGCACGGCATGTCGGAGGAGCGCGCATCCAACATCCTGGCCACCTTCGGCCTCTCGTCGGAGGACCTTGGGCACCTGGCAGCCTACCCCGACGAGGAGCTCACGCCGCACAACCTGCCCCGGATCCTGCAGGAAATCCAATCGCGCAAGCGAGACAACGGGTTCGCCACCACCACCATCGCCAACCACAACGACGAACGTACGAGGAGGATCGGCGAGGGTCGGAGCGGATCGCTGGTGCCGTACCGTGTGGACGTCCCCGACGGAGACGGACTCGGCCACGTCCTGTACGCAGGCACCTCGTCGTTCTCCTGCAAGGAGCTGCTGGAGGTGTACAACCCGGAGGAGCCCACGAGCGACGGCTACGAGGATGCCCGCGAGTGGGCCCTGCCCGGCTCCTGCGAGTTTGCGCCGCCGAGCGAAACCGACTCGGTCAAGAGCTGCGGCTCGGGCTCCGGCTCCGCCACGGGTTCCGGCTCGGGCTGCGCGAGCCGCATGGGCCGCAGCGACGCGGTGCGGCCCCCGGCAGGGGCGAGGGGGCCCGCGGCGCTCGGCTGGGAGAGGCTGGGCCGCACGGAGCCCACCGCGGAGGAGGCGGAGGACTTCCTGGGCCTCCCGGCCGCCGCCTTCCCCCGCACGTGCGCCGTCTGCGGCGTGCGGCTGCTGTGCGACAAGGTGCGGGATCCGCGCTGCGTGTCTCCACCCCCCCCCCTGCTCCCCCCCCTGCTCCCCCCCCCCCTGCTCCCCCCCCCTGCTCTCCCCCCCTGCTCCCCCCCCCTGCTCCCCCCCCCCTGCTCCCCCCCCCCCGCTCCCCCCCCCCCGCTCCCCCCCTCCCGCTCCCCCCCCCGCTCCCCCCCTCTCCCGCTCGCTACGACCTCAATAGGTGCTCGCTAACCACACTTGCCCTAACCGTGTGTGTAGGCTACGTGGGGGATCGTTGTCTTGTGTGTGTGTGTGCCCACGGCAGGGTTGGCGGCAGCACATCACTGGCAAGAAGCACAAGAGCAAGTGCCGTGTGTTCGCCTTGCGGTGAGTCCCGGAGCAGCCACCACCACCACCATCCACCACAATCGCCACCACTGCGACCACCACTGCTAACACGACCACCACCACCACTGCCACCACCACCATCACCATCCACTACAATCACCACCATCATCGTCACCACAGCCACCACCACCGTCACCATCCATTACAATGACCAACATCGTCACCACCGCCGACGCCGCCACCACCATCACCATCCACTACAATCATTACCATCGTCACCACTGCCACCGCCGCCACCGCCACCACCGCCGCCACCGCCACCACCGCCGCCACTGCCGCCACCATCCATTACAATCACGATCATCGTCACCAAAGACAAAGATCCCCCGTATAGCCTTAACAGACTGTAGGGGCAAGTGCTTTTAGCGAGCACCTATGAAGGCTGGAACGGTACACAAGCGGGTGGGTGGCCAGCACCACGCCAGACCGCCTTTGTCTCCCCAGTGGCGATGTTTACACACCGCACCGGGTATTCATTTCAGGCTGAGTCGACCTAGGTGAGGCCCAGGACCGGTTCAGATAATCGTCACTGGTGTTGGCCGTGAGCGGGAATCGAACTCGGGTCGCTGGGTTCATAGCGCAGCGCGCTAACCGCTACACGACCGCTCCCCACCCATCGTCACCACCACCATTGTCACCACCACCAGTGCGGCCACCACCGGTGTTAATTTCTCTGTTGTGACAAAGCACATGTGCAGATAGGAGGAGGGCATGTTCCTGGGACAAGCATCGGTCTTGTTGTTCCTACCTCCTTTTTTTAACCAGGAGTTGAGATGAACCCGTTGAGACGCATGAAAACAGCATTACGTATTTCACAAGGGAGGGAGACCTGGGTTACAGCAAGAACTGAGTGCAAAGTGCCTGTGAAGCATTTAAGTTGAACGAACGTTCACCCGGGGGTCGGCGACCTTTTTTTGCCAGTGTCAAAAGTGATGAATATTAAGAATATGTTTAAACCTTTCTGGCAATAAAACAGGTGTGAAGATACCTTGCAAAAGGTGTGTTTGTGTTTGAAACATCTTAACACCTATTTTATTGTCAGAAAGGGTTAAACCTATTCTTCAACATGATTTAAAACAATATGTTTTTATTAATTTTTGATGCTTTTGTAGTTGTAATTTCGAGACACTACACAGGCACAAAGGTCCCATAGATGTAACTGCTCGATCTGAGCTGTAAGTGTTGTCTTTGTATTGTTTGCCTCTTGGCGTTCTGTGGTCTAACACTGGAGAGACAAGGCCGTAAACAAGGCTATCTCTATACTACCCACGTGACTTTACCGAAAGACCCAGAGAGTATGAATTCCTGCAGTCACGAAAGCTTTAAGTCAAGATTTAAGGCTGTCTCTGGTGTAGGCCAATCAGTTTTTAAGACAATGCCATCTATTTATCAGAGGATGTTTGTTTGCATGTTTTGCCACAAGTTTGTGTGGTTAATGCAGACTGCATGCCTTGCAAAAGATATCGATTTGGTGTTGGAGCATCTGAACACCTGTTTTATTGCCAGAAAGGGTCAAACCTTTTTTTAAATACAGATTTCGGGAAACCGAGAGGGTGGTGACCAATGGTTGGAACCTTGCAGAAGAAAGGAAGAGATGTTGACCACGGTGACATGCCGCTGCCCTTGATGCTCGTTGTGTTGCTCCTGGTTCCAGATTCCCTACCTGGAGGCCGGCAGCAGACAGCTTGCACAGGTCGGTCTCCATTCGTACGTCCGTGCAGTCACGTGTGTGTGTGTGCCTCCGTGCGTCTTGTGTTCATGCCTCTCCGTCCTTCTCTCCCCTCTGTCTGTACCGTCTATCCGTCTGTCCCTCTATCTGTCCATCGGTCGGTGCGTCTGTGCGTACGTGCGCACACGCGCCGTTTCTTTTAACACGGGCGGAACATTACGAATCATTTCCCGTCGCACGGTGGCGGGTAGCGTTGGAGCTGCAACGCGGCGTAAATGTTTTTGCGACGGCGGTTGGGGGCCGTGGCGACCCAGCCGCGTGACGAACATAATTTTTTTGCTGGTAGCGTGCCAAGCTTTGCCAACTGGCCCTGCGGGACTCTTTAACAGGTGTGTCTGCTCCCGGCAGGTCCCCGCCGCAGTTTGGGTTGCCAGGCAACGGTCCCAGCCCGTCTGGTGAGGCCGCGATTCACCGGTGCTGCGAACGCTCGGGGCAGGGCCGCGTGCGCTCTGCGAGTTTCACTGCCCAAGATGTTATGGCCTTCCTGTGTGTGTGTGTGCGCGCGTTTTGTTGTGGTGGGTTATTCTCGTCCCGCGCGATACAAACGACGCGTGAAGACGCGCGCTCGTGCGCGGCAGCCTTAATGTCGGAAAGATTAATTTGCGAATGTTTTACATCATTGAACCGGTTGGGGACCGATGGCGCAGCGGTTCCCGGCCACGGTGTGCGCATTGATATCCGAATCGGTCCTGAGACCCAAACTTCACCAACCCGCCCTGACCAACGCGGTGAAGTATGGTCAAACAACCCCCACGACCAATGCGGCATGATGAGGCGTTCATCCAGCACTGGATTGACAAACGGATGTAAGCTATTTTTTTGTTGTCTGATTGTGAGCGTAATTCTGCGTTGCCTTCTGCAGTTGACGGGCCCAGCGGCGCCTCACCGGCGTTTGGTGGCTTTGCCGCGCTCCCCAGCCTCCCCCCCGGCGCTCCCCCCACACCGGCACAGCAGGTGCGGCACCTCGCGCACACGTGCACACACGCACTCACGCACACATGCACTCGCGACCTGGTGCGGCGGTTGTTTTCCCCGTCCGTAAGCTGTGACCCGGTTACACAAATAAACTTGCACGTGAAAGAGCTGCCGCTCACAGTGACAAATGAACCCCTTGCGCTGCTCCCCTCCGTGCAGAGGAGGCCGGAGGCGTAAGCCGTCGCTTGTGCGGGCAGCGCAACTGCACCGGGGCCTACGGGCTGGAGGCAAACTCTGAAGAGGAAGTGAAATTGGATCGGGGATGGCGGGGCGGGGGGGACGGGGACCCATTTAATTCCTAGCACCGAGGTGCGTGACAACCAACCACGCTGTGCCACCACCGGCAGGTGACCCCCCGACCCCCCCGATCGCGATGCCGCCGCTCACCTATGCTCTGCACGAGACACGCCCCACGCCCCCATTAGCGAGGCGACCCCCGGGTCGTTACATAATCGGCACGCGGACATATTTGGGCAGTGGTCGGTGAGCGCGTGACGGTCGCGGGGATCCGATGGCGGGTGCCGCTGCCGTCGAGTTGCGGTGCCAAGTCCTCGTGGGCGTTTAAAACGTGTTGTTTTTTTTAACTGCATCCATAACCTCGTTCCACATTTTATTGTTCATAAGGAGTTGTAAGGATCTCTACAGATCTCTACGGGTGTGTACGGATGTGTGACGCTTCACTCTCTGGGAGATGTGTGTGGTCTTCACGCACGGACCCGTTACCACGATTGGACTCGGCGTGCGTGCGCACATTCGTGTGGAGAATGGCCGGCTGTTGACGTGACTCCTGCCCCCTCCCCGTGACCCCTGACCCCGTGGCCTCACACGTGCCCTTTCTGTTTTGACGCTGTCGACCGCTGGGAGAAAATGTCCCTGGCGTTCAATCTCCGGGAAACTTGAAGCCGTTTCGTGGAGGATTCCCTAGGAGGCCTCTGAAGGGTACAGCGGAAGAGTTTGGCGGTCTTTATACAAAACGTGGGCGCAAGAGTCACGCTCACCACCACTGCCACCACGACTTCTCTTCCTCCACGTCTTGACTTAAAGCTGTCGTGACTGCAGGAATTAATATTCTTTGGGTCTTTCGGTAAAGCCACGTAGATAGACGTTTCGATCGCAACACAAGCAATCGTCATCAGGTGATTTTAGGCTGTCGGAAATTGGGCTGTTGCTCTGATTGATAACAACCTTGTCACTGTCTAACTTTTTAATATGTGGATCTGGCTTCTTCTTGGACAGGAGGTTGAACTTGCAAATCAGGTTATCTTTGCATTTAGCTGACATTGAGGCGGCTCAGAGAGAATAAGATTGCTCCGATTTGAACGAGACAATTTAGACAAGACTCTCTTGCAATCACACTTAACATTGACAGAAAAAATGTCTACATCTGATTGGGACCACGTAGATAACATGACAGCTTCTTCAGCCACCTCAATGTCAGCTAAACGCAAAGATAACCTGATTTGCAAGTTCAGCCCAATTTCCGACAGGCTAAAATCACCTGATGACGATTGCTTGTGTTGCGATCGAAACGTCTGTCTACATGGCTTTACCGAAAGACCCAAAGAATATTCCTCCACGTCATCTGTTTAATTTAGAATCAGCTCAAGGACACTGGAATTACACTGAGAAACAGAAATAGGAAAACGTGAATGAGAGAACATCTGCAAGTTGATAGAATCATATTGCCTGTGAAGAAAATTAAGTGGAGTTGGGCAGGGACGTTGGCCCGTGGTCGAGACTAACGCCGGAGTGGCAGCCGAAGGATGGAGTGCGTTTGAGAGGACGTCCACCGCCGATGCGGGGTCGGTGAGATCCGCTCGTGCGCACAGCGGCCACGGTCGCATCGCAAGGTCGTGATCGATGGCGGCAACTTGGGGAGGCCCTTCATCCAGTGGTTGATTTATCACGGCCGATGATAAATATCTCAACGCTGTCAGCATTCGGGCAGCTGGCCAGCATGTCCTCTCTTGGGAGCTGCTATCAATTGAAATAAAAGGACCCGCAAGCGACATTAGAAGCCTCCCCCTGACATCCCGCGAGGGCCTACCTTAACCTAGACCAATGAGCAGCCCCGTTGCGTGCCTCTGTGCCTCGCGAGCACTCTGGGCCCCGTCGGGGGGGAACGCACTAAATTTACACGGCGCGTTTAATTTCATCCGTCATTGGTGATCCATTAACTCGCCGACGCTTGAGAACCCGCTTTAATCCTCGCGCCTTTGAACCACCCGGGCTCCGCGCGTACGCCACGTCAGCACGGACGTCGCATCGTTGCCACATCGCCCCGGAGCCAATGGGACACTGAGACGCCTCTCGCGTGACTTTAATATTTTGGCGCGGGCGCCGTTGGCAAACATATAAATAAGTGGCAGTCGGGACACCGCGACTCTTCTCTTTGTGCCGCGTCGCTCACAATTCTTTGATGTCGGCTCCGACTCGAGCGCTCGGCTCGGCGCTTCTCAGCAGCTGCCGAACGTCCACGTCGCGTTTCACGATCGCACGGCGCCCGGCACGCGGCCGCGAGAACGGCGAACGCACCGTGAATCACGTACCGCATTGAACTTTGTGGGTTTATGTGCATCCACATTGCGGTGAACTACTGTGAACTGTGGTCTATATGTGAGAGTGAATGGTTGTCTATGTGGGGCTGTGGGTCACCAAATTAGTCTGTCGGTCTCTTTGTGAGTCTAATGGTCTCAATGTGAGGCCGTGGGTATCTGCGAATCTCATGGTCTCCATATGAGTTCGTGGGTCTCTATCTGAGTCAAATGGTCTCAATGTGAGGCTGTGGGTCTCTATGTGAGAGTGTGCGACTATGTGCAGCCACATTGCGGTGGACTACGGTTAACTCGTATACGAGTCTAGTGGTCTCTATTTGAGTCAATGGTTGTTCACCATTGTAACCTCCTTGGCCAGTAGCAAAATATGATAATGGGTTTTTTACCCTTTTATCTGGCAACAAAACTGACACCTAATTGGTAAAAAACCAATGATCATATTTTGTTACTGGCAAAAGGAGGTTCCAATGGTGTAAATGCTTACCCCGAGCTCTCATACTCTGATGGTGCATTGTCTTTGAGTTGTGCGCCTTTTGGCGTCATCTGGTCCAACACCATGTGAGACTACGGCTCTAAGAAAAGCTGTCTCGGGTGTGGACCAATCAATTTCAAGGACAGTGCATACATTATCAGAGTTGTGTTTTTTGTTTGCATTCCGACCGCAGGTATTGTGGTCAATGCAAACATGACTCCTTGTTAAAAAAAAGGTGTTAGTTTTGTTGCCAGATAAAAGGGTAAAAAAAAATTATCAATGGTTGTTTTGTGAGGCTGTGGGTCTCCAAATGATTCTGGGTCTCCGTGCGAGTCTAATGGTCTCAACGTGAGTCTGTGGGTCTCTGTGTGAGTCTCTAAGTCACTGTAGTGTGAGATCGCCACATGGGAGGCGTACGCCAAGGCCTTTGGCCTGCTGACTCACCAGACCAATGCTGTGCAGCATTTGTCTGAGCGAGCAAATGCTGGACGGGTCTCAACCTCCTGGGCGTCGTCTCACGCGCGCGTGTTAAACGCCCGTCCATGCAGCCCGTTACGCCGGGATGATTGTCATGCCGTTGCATGATAATGTAGATGGAAGCTCTTCTCTTCGAGTGACGACATCACGTGTATCCCTCTATCTGAGACCGAAACAGGAGGATGTCTTCACAACTCTGGCTGTCGCCTGATGAGGCTAGTTGCAATTATCGGCGAAACGTCATCGGTTTACTGTCCAACACACCGGTGTGCTGAACTAGTCACGAATTGGCACGTTTTGTTAACGTGACAAACCTTATTAAGTGGCTGTGTCGGGTGGTGGCGGGTTTAACGACGCATTTATAATCACGCAATCTAACCAGAAAACCTCTATTATAGAGATGGAAGCTGAATTTCCCGAGAAGATTGGAAGTATTTTTGATCGGCGGCTAATTGTTTGACGCGTGCCTTGCCACGCGCGGTGCTTTTTACTGAGGGCGGGGGGGGGGGGGCGCAGAGGGGAATGCAGAAGTGGGGTTCACGTGCAATTTGCAATTTTTGTTCCGATTCTTTTTTCCCCCCTTCAACCGCGAGTCCAGTAGGTCATCCATTTGTGAAATGAAAAACACGCTCAAAATAGACGGCTGCCCGTCTGGGGACTTGACTTGTTGATAACACAAGGCGATGGGCCATCGGCGTTTAAAGGGCGCGCGCGCGCGTGCACGTGACGCTCGCTGGCTGGCTGGCTCGCTGGTTCGCTCGCTCGCTCTCGTGGACCTTTGAAATCTCAGAGGCCTTCTTCTCGTGCGCGCGATCATTGAGCGGACTTTTGCCCCGTGCCGTGGGAGCGTGGGCGTTAGGGTTCAGCGCGGTGGTGATGGTGGTGTTGTTTTCGTTATAATAATAGTGATGATTATTATTATTATTACGAAGCTTGTTTACCCAGGAAAGCCTCGCTGAGTCTCAAGACACACGAGGGGGTTTGGTGTTGCTGTGGGTAATCGGAACCGAGTAAGTTGCAGGGAATATTTCAGCATTGCGACGTTTGAACCAATACCGGTTACATTTTGTCTGTGTGTTTTTTTTTGCTGTCGGAAGAAAGTGGAGAATCCTGAGAATTCCCATTACAGAACAGGGGGAGAACATAAAAGCTCCGTACAGAAAGGCACCCGAGTCAGGGAAACAAATTCGGGATCCTTGTCGCTGCCGCCCTCCCGAAGAGGTGATGTGCACTCCACGCTCTGTCTCTCCGCACGGTTAGCGAGCCCAGGTAGCGGTATTCTATGTATGTATGTTGGACTTATTTCGCGCCAGACATAGCCAACCATGCTTATCGGAGGTGCGGGGGAAGGACAACAATCTAAACAAACAAAAAAGCAAGGGTCGATGTGGGGGGCAGTTGGTCCTCACTTGGAACCGACTGGTGAGAGGCCGCCCAGCCACTCGTGAGCAGCGGGTGCCAGGTGGATTCTTGCATCGCAGGATCGTTGAAAGAGGTGGCGGTGGCAGCTTCGGGAGATGCCTTCATCCAGCAGTGGATGGACCGTGGCTGATAGCGATGAACACGGGACCCTGTGGAGGAAAGGTCTACCGTTTCACGGGAAACCTGGGGAATGAAAGTGAAAACGCAGCGCACGGCGTCGGAACATCCTGCGGGAAATTAGCACGCATGCCTCCTCCGCAGGAGCCTCCCCCACTGGCTAACGGAACGCGGTTGTTCCTCTCCCCGCCTCGCCCCGGCCGGTACGGTCGTTCCCGTGGCGCACGGCTACTGGCCGTGTGTACTCCTGCGTGCCGACGCGGCGGGGGGCGGCGGGGGGTGGTAAAGCCGCCGATCCCCATCGTGATATCCCTCCACGTCTTGTGATGCCTTTGCCGCGGTGCTTCTGTACGCGTCCTGCTTTGACGCTGCTGCCGCTGCGACGCCGTTGAGACGTCCACTGCTCTATTCTTTGCCCGACGCCCGTTTGTCGCGTTTGAGAAATAGAAAACCTAAAAAAAGAATTCGCAAACGCTTAATCTGACAAAAGGTTGGATTCGTGACTAGTTTCTTTGGGGGTTAAATTGGCGTGTAGGTATAATGGCAATGTTTAACTCTAGCCCTCCACCACCCAGCGACAGAGCTAATCGAATTGAGTTGTTACGGCGTGGGGGCGAACGTGCCGATTGATTGTTTCATCGGCAACACCACAGGAGGAGGAGGAGGAACGTTCAAAAGCCCAAGAAAGATTTTGGACATTGATTGTACCAAGTCGTGTCGCTGGAGATTACGTCCAACATCATCGACAGCGGCTCGGCTCTCCTCGCATGGCGTCTCAATGGTGACCGCATCTCAAGATGCTGGAACTTAAACAAAACATTAAGAAAACGTCATGTGTTGTTTAAGACCAGCCACCGGTTTAGTATCACGTCGGTGCTGGGGCATTAGAGGGTTGTCAATTAATACAAATTCGGCCACCCTAAACAAACCCCACGTAATTTCGTTTATACTCTCGTTCAGCTCGTGCGTAATCACCGAGCCACGCGGCCATGTGCAGCTCACACAATGTGCAACATTGTGCGTACACTGGCACAGCTGCCGATTGCATTGTCACCAAGACCCCATCAGTGGATGTTAATCCGTACGTTAACTCTCACGTTCATACACTGCATTCTGTGCATTGTGAGCGCTGTGTCTGTGAGAGCTGCCACGAGATTGCTTCGCCGGGGCGGTGGGGGCGTGGGGCAGCTGTACACCACACTCCTGTCGCTCCGCGCGCTTCTCCCCGACGCCGCCCTCGGCCCGCGTCGCGGTTCCACGTTCCACGTCGCCCGACGTCTTGCATCGCCGGCCCGACGGCGGAGGGGGAAAAGCCGGCCGGCCGGCACGATGCGACGCCGCTGACTCGTAGCTCTTCACCCCTGCTGATAGTTGGCCGCGACAGACTCACAAATATGCGACGTGAGGAAAGCCCATGCAGCCGCGACCTTTCCTCATTGCACGCGGCCTTCAGAGCGGCCCGGCACGTTGCGCCCTCGTGGCGTGGTTTTTTCACGCACGAGTCGCGCCAGAATAGTTTGCTATTGGCCATAATTTACGAGCCGCGATATGGAAATAATTGCAGAGGAGTTAGAGAGATGGGGAGGGGTGGAGAGGGAAGGGTGAGAGAGACGGAATTAGAAAAATAATTTAATTATTCCGTATCAAGGCTAATAAATTACACCGGAGGAAAAAAATATTCTTGAGCCGCCACGAAATAGCTCAGCTCGCAGTGCATTCAATGGCTCTGGGATGGATCGCTAAATATAAAACGTAATGTGACCCAGCGCAGAGGGCATTTACATGAGCTACATGGAGGTGAAAATGAAACAATGACAGCGAACAGAAAACACGTCACGCCGGCGCTGTGGGAGCCGGTGCGGGGCGCTGACGTCTCCTCGTTGGCGGAGCCTCGGGTCCCGGGGCGCTCGCTCGATCCGCTCGCTTGCGGCGGTCCCGGCCGGTCGCCATTCAGCGGCTGCGACCGGAGCTAAAATCCCGCAGTTTTTTTATTAACAATTTGAGTAACGTGATCCCCAATTTACGTCTGCTGAGCCAGCCTGAATTTGGCGGTGTGCGGAGAGCGGCGCGCCAGTGACGCATCTCTCCTCGCGGATTGCAGCACGGCAACCGATGCACATCTGCGCACGATTGGAGCTACGCGCTACACCGTTACGAGGCTTCCAGTTTTTGCTTGAAAATTTTGTTGGATATAGTGTTCCCCAAATGTTATCCAGATTGTGCTATTGGCATCACCTCACGAGACGATGAATCCGTTCTCAAAGCTCTACTTGATTCGATGAACATCTCTCGCTGTGTCACGGGCATCACCAGTGGCGATCCTGGGCCTCCCCTATGTAGACTCAGCCTCAAATGAGTTCCTGATGTGGTGTGTAAACATCGCCGCTTGGGAGACAAAGGTGACCGGGCGTGATGCTGGCCACCCGCCCCCTCGTGTGCCGTGCCGGCCTTTGTAAGTGCTCGCTAACAGCACTTGCCACAACAGTCTGTTAATGCTATATGGGGGGTCTTGGTTGCTCGGTTGATGGTTGGGGTTAAGCCAGGAGCATTAAACCTCTCTCAAGTGGGCTTCTTGGTGGTGGTGGTGGTGGTATTGGGACGATCACCACTTGACCACGATTCGTGTCGCCCATGTGACGTCTCCAAACAACTTCTCAGAGCTGAGAGTTTGTGACGTCTCCGCCGACGTGAAAGGAGCAACTGAATCTAGAGTCATTCACAACCAGCTCGTTCATCATCCTCATCATTACCACCAAGAATCATTGTCTGTCCACTGCTGGCTGAAAGCCTGATTCTTGGGTACATAAAAGGCATAGAAAGTTCAGATGGAAAGGCAACCATCACCACGTTCGTCCTCGCTCGTGCAAAGCCACCCGGTTCCTTATCGCGCCGCGTATTTCATCCCTATCATTATCCCCGTGTCGCCGGGCCACGCGTGCCGCTGACGCGTGACAGCTGTGCCCCGCAGCCGCCGTGGGACGCCGCTAAGAGGCTGCCACCCATACGTCGCATTCCGCCACCGGCGAGCGGCCCCCGCGCCGCGATCCGAATTAGCCAGGCCGCGCTCGGCGCAAGCGGCAGAAACCGCCGGCGGCCGGGAGCATTCCCGTGCCTCGCGCCGCGGGCCCCATTGCGTTAAATAAGTCTTGGGTCGTGTCCACTAATGAAGAGTGAGTTATGGCGCGGTCGTTACGTTGAAATTGGGGCGAGGGTTAAAGAGAGAGACGGAGAGAGTGAGCGCTGCGTGTGCGTGCGCGTGGAGGGTGCGCGTGGCGCTGGCCCGGGATGCGAGCGGCCAGTGGTGTAGCGTGGACGATGTGGGCCCAAGGTGCGAGGAAGGAAACGGGGCCCTCCCACCGGCGCCAGGGCCCATGAGCCCCGGCGCAGTCGCACCGCCTGCACGCTGGATGGCTACGCCGTTGCGAGTGGCTGAATCTCGGGAGACCAGGATCAGGGGACTAGGCTCTTGGCCAAAGCCACTTTCCTCACCCTCCCATCACCCCCACCCCTGCCCCACCCCGTGCCCCTGGCCCCCTTGGTGCTGCAGTTGTCTGCAGTTTGGCAGGGACCCGTGCCGTTTGACGACTCTGTTTGTACAGTGCTAGCGGCGGCGTGGCCATCGAGCGAGCACCGGGGCCACGCCGACTGCACTGCGCCCCTGGTTTTTACCCAGGAGGTCCTATGAATAGACGCACGTGCCCCCCCCTCCCCCAGGGGGCTCTCACCTGGGTTAAATAAAGGAAACCGATCGGTCCGTCATCGCCGCGTTCGCTCGGCCAGAGTGCTTTCCCCACTCGAACGAGCGCGTGGCAACGCTCGCCTCCCGTTCACACCCCAGAGCCAGCGGTAGAAATTCCACGTTCCTGTGGTGGGGGCCAACCGCCGTTGATTGTCCACAAAGCGGTACTGATTTTATACACCTCAGGGAGATGCAATGAAATCAGCTTATTGGCTTCGGGGGAGGCCTTCATGCAGCAGTGGATAGATCATATTTACTGATGATAATACGATGGCAAATTCGCAACCTGTCAATCCACCAATGCGGGTGCACTGTGGAAGTTGGGGGGGGACCCTACCAGCGAATGGCTCCTTGTGGTTTCTGGATAACCACAGCTGCTGGCTGCTACGGCTCCGTGCTGAGCTGACTGCGTGCGCTGCCATGCGACTACAGGTCCCACCGTCGGCACAATCGGCGCCAGCGGTGTCCCTTCATTTGACCCGGAGGTGGAAATCCTGGCCAGTGGCGACTCGTGGAACGATGCCTCGGTGAAAGTGGGGGAATAACGCAGATTCAAAAATACCACAAACTTTTGCCAAGTGATTTCTGTGTGGGTCTCGTAGCCGTGTTGGGGGGGGGTGTCGGGACCCCCACAACACCCACGGCACCTGCCGCTGCCTTGCGCGGGGGGCCACGGGGGCCTCCAGCCCAGGGCAGTCGGTTTTTAGCGGACGGACGAGGCGGCCCGCACGGCGCTCGTGGCGGCTCGTCCCACGCGCCGCCCCCCTGCAGCCGTAAATCTGCCTTTGGTCACGTGACCACAGAGCTTACCTTCTCCAGGGGTGACCTCCTGCGCCAGATTTTCCGTTTCGTGGCCAAACGCTGCGGGTTCTTCTGCGAAAATGTCTCCGCTTTATTTATAATGTCGTTAATTTTTCATTTCGACGCCGCAGAAGCTGAATCATCGGCTCTACAGTGTCACCATCACGATTCAATACGAGCCACATCCACGCGGCACCTCGCGGACACCGCATCTCAAGACGCTGTGCAGAAATAGCGGGATGTGGGCTTCCCAGGGAAGAGAGGCTTGTTTATCTGTTGCGTAAGCAAAGGAGACTCAGGTCTTGAGCCTATACTTGAACAAGGGGCAGGGAGCCAACAGCACGGACGCCTGGGGTAGCAGAAGCAGAAGCGCGACCTCCCACTGAGCGGCGGGGGGGGGGGAATGACTGGGGACTTCGACTCGAATCCTTGGTTAATGAAGCGGAGTGTACGTGGAGTGGAGTATAGTTGGGGTGTGTTGGTTGTTGGTGTTGGTGGGGAGCAGTAGCGTAGCGGGTTAGCATGCGGCGCTATGAACCCAGTGACCCGAGTCGGATTACCACTCACGTCCACCAACACCAGTGACAATCCTGGGCCTCCCCACGTGGACTCGGCTTCAAATGAGTAGCTGGTGCGGTGTGTAAACGTCACCGCTTGGTAGCCAAAGGCAGCCGCGTGTGGTGCTGGCCACCCACCCCCTCGTGTGCCGTACCGGCCTTCAAAGGTGCTCGCTAACAGCACTTGCCCCAACAGTCTGTGAAGGCTATACAGGGGATGTGTGTTGCTCGGTTTATGATTGTAGTTATGCCAGGGGCATGTAACCTCCCTGGAGTGCGCTTCATGGTGGTGGTGGTGGTATTGGGACGATCACCGCTCGACCACAATTCGTGGCGCCCATGAGATATTTCCAAATAAACTCCCAGAGCTGGGGAGTTTGGTGTGACAATGGGGTGGGTGGCTCTCATTCTGTGACGTGCACGGAGCGACTGAATCTAGAGTCATTAACAAATGGCTCGTTCATCATCCTCATCATTACCTTCAAGAATTATTGTTCGTCCACTGCTGGCTGAAAGCCTGACCACACCATCACCATCCCTCACGTGTCCCGCATTGCCACAATCCGCCCCGATCCTGCCCCTGAACTGATCTCATCTCCACCGAGGTCATCTTCTTGACCGCCTGTTCTCTCCTTTGGCTGCAATTCCACCGCCAGTCTCGCTCATTGGCCATCGTTCGGGCTATCGAGGTGACCTCCCTGAGCCCTCTTGATTTCCTTGACTGTCAGCGTGCCGCCCTTAACTGGCGAGCATTGGCTCAGTTTTTTTCTCTCGTGCACGCACTCCCCCCCGTCTCTCTTTCGTCTCTCCGTGTCATTCCAATCACGCGCCTCTCCGCGCTTCTTCTCCTCCGCGCTTTTTCTCTGCGCCTCTCCACGCACACCGTGAGCCTCCGTCCGTTTTCTGCGTCTCTCCGAGCGTCTTTACGCATCCGGTCGCTCGGGTCGGCGGCCGGAGCTCTCGCGAGCGGAGCGCGCCGATTGCCATAACCGGGCAGGGAGGGGGCCGCCCGCCCGCCCGCCGCTCCACCGCGTGTGCTTTATTTATACATTGCCTTTGAAGCGGCCGTGCGTGCGGTCCCAGAGATGGCAGAGCAGCGCGATCGTGCAGCCAGGGGTCGTAAATGTCCACTTAATCCCCCGTGGCGTGGCCGCCAGCGTGCGCGCAATAATAATAAATCATTAGCATTCACGAGCCTCTCCTTGATCAATCCACTGCTGGATGAAGCCCTCCCCGTGCCGTCGTTTGTTTTGCCATACTTCACCGCCACGGCGCCCATATTTGGTAAAGGTGAGGGAAGGGCTACCGAGGATCGGTTCAGATGTCACTCGCCACCAATGTTAGCCTTGGCCGGGAATTGAACTCTGCTCTCTAAGTTTTGGAGGTGGGGGTTACTGTGGTGGCTACGGAACACGTGGCCTGTGATCCAGCACTGTGTGGGGGCAGCAGCGAGAGTTGGTGGATCATGCACAGATGCTGTGAAACTCCCTTCCCGTGGGCATCGAGGAGGTTCCGTACCCTGGCTCGCCAGGAGAAGCCAGTGCAGCAAGTGGACTCATTCATAGTGTTGCCCTTTTGCACGTGTGGGATTTCAAAATACATATGTAAATAAATAACTAAAAAGAGTCCTTGGATTCAGTGTGGCGTTTGTGGATAAATATGTAAAAAAATGACTTTTGTATCGTGTTGCGTCGATTTTGGGGGCTCGTCCTTTTAAAAAAGAACCGGACAAACTGAACAAACTTCAGCCAGGCGATTTGTGAATCCGCCTCGAGCTTGACAGCTGCCGCTGCCTTCCACGCAGGACGGGGCCGGCCGGCCGGACAGCGCTGGCCGCGTGGTTCACTTCCACAACCTTCCGCCCGTGGCCTTCACTGAGGCCGACATCATCCGGCTGGGCCTGCCCTTCGGCAAGGTCACCAACTACATTCTCATGAGGTCCAAAAACCAGGTGAGGGCGCGGGTCGTGGGGGGGGGGCGCGTGGGTTAGGGGGGCGATGATAGCCCCGCGCTATGAGAATGGCGCGGGTACCAAAACACGCGATTTGGTCTGAGCGTGCTGGCGTCCTTTACAAACACGCGGCTACAAACGGAGCGGCTCGCTCCCCGTCAGACTCTCCGCTGCCGCACGGCGATGGTGTACCCTTTTCCACGTTCTCAAGTTTGCAAAATATTTGCATTGTGGATTGGCTTAGTCGGTCAACGTGATCAGGTGTGTGACCTTCTTAACCGGCCTGGAATATAGTTGGCTGTTACTACAAATGTCATGGCTTTTCATTCCATTTAAAGAGCCACCGGGGGCAGTTTGTTCTATCTGCCCACTGACTTTTGACCGTTCCATTTCTGCCCGGTTTGCTACTTTAGTGTTTGTCTCATTGTGCCCCATACGCCCTGCACAGCGTAACCCAATGCGCCGCGTGGCCAATCGCCAATGGCCAAACCTTTATGGGAATCCTCGAAATGCCTGGCCGAACGATGAATGAAATGTCTCAGCTTGCGCCGTCATTTGACCAGCACATGGTTAAGAGACGCGTGACACGTTAAGGCCGACCTGGGTTATGACATGAAGACATTTTCATTACACGCAGTATATATGTAAAAAAAAAGATGTTCATCTAACAAATAGAGACCAAGTTAAACAAACATCGTAATTACGTAACGTCGTCCGACCGAGTTGCGACCTTCCTTGCGACTCGCGTGCGTGGTGGTGTGGGCGACGCTGTCTGTGCAGCCGCGTCACCGTTATGATTCATGCCGAGAAATCTGCTGCTCAGCCCATATTTGAAATAATCACGCTCTCTCTCTCTCGCTCACTCTGCCTTTTGGCTGCATCCCCAGTTCCTTAAGCAGAAGCGGCATCACAGCCCCTCACCCCTCCACCCCCCCCCTCCCCCGAACTCCTCACATACGCGCACCGACATGTGGACACATAGACACTGCCAGGAGCAAACGCTTTTGATCGATAAGGCGGCAGCTGAGTGAAAGTACAAACTTTCGCTGCTGTCAAAAAAGTGTGGCTTCTGATAGCATCTCAAGGTCGTTTGTCCGGGAATACAAACGGCAAAGCAACGGCGGCCGCCACGCACCACCGCGCGGCATCTTCATCACGTGCGTCGCGGCGCACGGGACATTCCATTTACATTTTTTTCCCCCTTCCTTTTTTGCTTGCTTGCGCGAGCTCAAAACAATCAACACGTGCCCCAGCGGGCAGCGTTGCATGGGGCGAGGCAATGTCAAATGTGCCTTTGTTACCGGTGCGTTCAAATCGCCACGCTGCAGGTGAAAACGCTCGCCTCTTCGCTTTTTCCTTCACGCTGCTCCGCTCACTTGCCCGTTCGCTCGCTCACCCGCTCGCTCACCCGCTCATGCACTCACCTGCTCACTCACCGCTCATCCACTCGCTCACCCGTTCACTCGCTCACCCGCTCATTCACCACACTGCAGGTCAGCTCATTTCTCTTTCCACTTCTTCCCTCGCACCGCTCCACTTTTGCATTTCCCTCCATCCCATCATCGTTTCTTTGCTCCCAAGCTCTTACAACAATAACCCTGCTCAATTGTGTGCATGTATGTTCTTCTTTCGCACGTACTTAGCCAACCGTGGCAATCGGAGGTGAGATCAGCACGCGATTCGTGACTCGCGTTACACCCTCGCATAGTACTACATCACCGCTCCTGTTCGTCGCTGGCCGCTTGGCGTTTTGAGCCTATGTGTCCGCAAAGCGCGGTCGAAATACACCGGTAGCCGGAAACGGCGCGGCGTGCGCGCTCTGCTCCCGGCGGCTCGCAGGCTTTCCTGGAGATGGCGAGGCCCGAGGCGGCGCGGGCGCTGGTGAGGACGTACGCGGCGCAACCACCACTCCTGCAGGAGCAGCCCGTCGCCGTGCAGATGTCCAGCTCTTACCAGCGCCTCGTGCTCAAGGTGCCCTTCCCTCCCGTCGCGGTGGGGTCCCGGAACCCAGGGTCCCTCGTGGTGACCCCCCCACGTCCCGCCCCCCTCCCCCACGCCCCCCTTTTGCCAACACCATCGCGGCGATCCTCCGGCCCGGAAGGTCGTGCCCGGCCCCGGCGACGCAGCTGCTGATGTCGGCCAAATGTGACATTTGGTGGGGTCTGGGGTCGTCAGGTTCGCGTGCTGACGGAGGAGGTTGGCCGACCCGGAGATCCGGGTCGCGGCGCAGACTCGCAGGGGTCGGCCACTTAGCGTATCGCTGTCCTGCGTGAGCGGACGTGATGAGTTTCAGCCGGAACGGTCGGGAACGACGCTGTGTCAGGATTAACGTCGGCACCTCCATCTCGCCTTACTTGCCATATAATTATAGGGGCATAGTCGAAGTGATTTCCTGCTCAAATAAGCAGAATATGGTGGAAATTCCATATTCACCATTGCAGGGGCGAGTCTATCAACAGGACAACCACTGATGACTTCCCTACAAAGTGGTGCCTATTTTATCGTCCCCAGAGGGATGATGAGGGGCTGACTGTAACCCCAACCAGGATGTGAACTTGCAACCTTCCGATTGTGAGCCACTCGCTCTACCACTGAGTCACCTGCCGGTTATACGGTGCAGTAACATAGGGTTAGTATGGATAGCCACACCTTGCACACTAGTGGTAGTGCCTTACGCTGGTAATCCAAGGCAGCCCTAGGAACGATCCTGAGAATATTGCTTGAGAACTGAGTGCCCGGTGTACGTTGTGCGGTGTCTTCCCGCTGCCCTCTAACCCATGCCCATATCCCGTGCCCTCTGCCCCGTGCCCCATGCCCCTTGTCCCGTGCCCCATGCCCCTTGTCCCGTGCCCCATGCCCCGTGCCCCGTGCCCCGTGCCGCGTGCCGCGTGCGCGTGCGATATCTTCCGCCGGTAGAAACCGGGACGCCCTGTGGACGAGGTGCTGATGGAGGAGACGGGGCACTCGGCCAGAGCTCGCCCCGGCACCGCCCAGTACGGCCACCCTCCTCCACACTGGCACTCACCAGCACCACGACACTCATCATCATCGACATCGCCATTGCCATCATCTATCCACTGCTGAATGAAGGATCCTCTCCAAGCTATCATCATCTCTCGCGGTCCTACGATTCAAACAAATCATCGAGCACCCACGCACACGAGCCGATTCCTCACTCATCCTCCGTGGTGGGGTTTTCCAACAGCACTCCAATCGGCTCTTTGTCAGCCTCTCTCTTCCATCATTTTTCCACCTTTAATGACTGCTCTGGTTTAGGTAAAGGCGCAGCCCTGCAATTGCTCGCTCGCGGCACTGCTCAAGGAAGGGCCACCAATACAGGGACCTGGAGAGACCCCCCCTCTAGTGGGGGCCCAGTTCACCAGATGCACTGAAAACAACGATGTGGCTATGGAGGTGGGCGAGAGCAGGTCCGAGTGCTTTTGAAAAACCACAACCGACTGCTACAGTCGCGATGCTGGTCGCTGCTGGTTCCTGCTGGTTGCTGCTGGTCGCTTTTGGTCGCTGTTGGTCGCTGCTGGTCACTTATCATTCCTGCTGGTCGCTTTTGGTCACTGTTGATCGCTGCTGAACGCTGCTGGGTGCCGAGTTGCCTGCTGATGCCAGTGCCCGCTGTTGTATCGCCGCAGGAGCCGTGTGCGGTCGCGCAGCCCCCTGTCCCGCGACCGTGAGTCTCCCACGGCCAACGCGGCGCGCTCGTTTAGCCCGGTGCCGTGGAAACGGAGCCGGTCGCCCTGGCGCCGTGAGAGCCTCTCCAGCTCGTCTCCTGGACCCTCCACCCCCTCTCCTCGCCGCCAACCCCAGAGTCCACTGGAGAACCCCTCGCAGGGCAGGACCAGGCCGACGAGCCCGCGCGAGCACGAGGCCACGATGGATGACGGCGAGACGATGATGAGGGAGAGCGAGACCAAGGGGGAGAGCGAGACGACGACGAGGGAGAACGGGGCGAGGCCGAGCCCTGCGCCGAGCGAGCTGGAGGATCTCGCACAAGGAGCGTGGCGACGCGACCCCACCGAGCGGCGGGGGGATGGAGCGGGCGAGACGCGGGGGGGCGCGAGCATGGGCGGCGGCGCCGGCGGCGGCGCGACAGAGGAGCCGAGCAGGCTCCACACGCTCCGTGATCGCGATGAGGAGCAGGACTTCTTCCTGGGCGACGTCGGGTTCGTCACCGTGGACGAGGTTGGAGCCGAAGAGGAGATGGGGGAGGAGGAGAAGGGCTCCGTTCACCTCGTCGTCGGCGAGGGATCAGGCGGGGAGGAGGCGGCGGCGGCCGACGAGGTCGCCGCCGCCGCCGCGGCGTCTGTGGCGGCGAGGCTCGTGGATGAGCGGGCACCCCCGGGCGGTGGCGATCGACCGTCGGGTGACGAGGTCGCAAATCTCCCGGACGTCGCCCCCCGCGGAGGCGACGCGGCGGACACGGAGGAGACGGCGCCCGCGCCGGTCCCGGCCGCCAACGGGGATGGCCGCTCGGAGGGGACGGCCGACGCGGACGCGGAAGCCCCGGCCCCCCCCCCGAGTGCCTCGCGGCACGCGGGACGAACCCGCGTCCTTCCCGCGAAGCCGCAGGTCGGAATCCGACGGCGACGTACAGAACGCCGAGGGACCACGGCCCGGGGTGGTGATGGAGGGGGACGAGGGGGCAGGCAGCGGTGACGACCGTCGCGACGGGTGGCCCAGAGTTGTGAAGCCCGCGGGCCAACCCCTCGCTCCAGGTGCGTGGCAACTCCTGATCCATAAGCGTACACGGCATTGTCCGGATTTGGGGTCGTGACTTTATTTAAGACTCGATCAATATTTGCGTGGTACGTTCGTACCGTCTTGACCCTGGCCTTCACGAGTAATTTGCACAGTTCCTCATTCTTCAATTAAGAGACGCATGTGCGCACATGCCGGGGAGGGACGTCCATCGCGGAGATGAAGCGACGAGATCGGCTCTTGTGTGCGACGGCTTGGGGGGGGGGGTGGCTTGGATAGAACGTGACCGCCTCGAACGATGTGCGTGGTGTAGATTTTTTAAATCGCTGCATCCAATCGTTGCGCGCCCGGGAGGCAATCGAGTCAGCGTGGCCACAAATCATCTCCATCTCGCGTCTTCCATCGTCTCGAGTCGCATCCCTCTCGTGTTTTACGGCACCGAGCTGCTCCCTCCGGTGGGGGCGGCGGCATCTGCCACGCGTCTGGGGGGCTGTCGGCCGCAGCGGCGTGCGTTGATCTAAATAGAAATCGTTAAGCTATCGAGGGGCACGCGCGGCGATAAAATCTTCCGCGGGGGGGGGGGGGGCAGGGGTGGTTTTGGTGATGATTTATAAATGTTGTTTCTGACGGGTTGCGTCGCTCCCGCTGCCCGCTGTGGAGGTGTCTTGGAGTCACGCGCCGGCTCCTCCCTCTTGGCAAACGAGACTCCTACACAATACAAACATCACTTTCGCCATACTTCACCACTCTGCCAGGCGCTTAATACGGTTTTTATTTCTTTATCCGTATCTGTTTTTTTTGTGTCGGGCGACGCGTGCTAGTAGTTTTTACGTCACAATTCTTGTCGTCAACCCCTCCACCACCCGACGAGATTGTCCGGTTAAACACAGACATTATCATTGTTGTTGTTGTTCGTACCGTGACGATGCTTTGATCAAACTCCGATAGAGCTGCAGCTGCTCACCGGCGGCTTCGGACTTCCCCCCACCGAGTTCAACACCAACGTGCGACGTTTTAAATCTGGTCAGGTGGTGGAGGGTTAATGACAAGACACTGGCATAAAGCCCCCGCCACGTGTGACCTAACCCAAAGACAAATGTGGGAACCCCGTGGTGCTGGCTACGAAAGGCACGTTTTTAACGATTATTTCATCTCTCTCATCCGCGGCTCGATGCTGCCCCCTGCTGGTCGCGTTCGACCGGGTTCCATACACCAGCTGCCCTTGAATTGCTTCCCGTTCGTAGCAACGTCAACGTTAACAGCCTCCTTGTCAATCCACTTCTGGATTATTACCTCCCATCGGGGTTGCTGGACCGTACGTCACCCAAGCTGGTGAGTGCGGCGGGTTGTTGAAGCGCCGATTCGGATGTCACTTGCCGTGGCCTGGAACGTTAACTCGGGCCGCCAGGTTTGTGGCGCAGTGCGCTAACCGCAGTTCCGCCGCTCCCCCCTCTGCCGTTTTAAATAACAATCTTAGGTGTGATTTTTGTGACAGGCTTACAAGGCCCCTAGAAATGCCTGTATGTTTTTATTATCTGGCAAATCATGTCGAGTCGGTGAATTCTAAACACAACGCATCCAAAAAACCCATGAATCTACTCAACACGACGATGATGATGATGTTGATGGTGACCAGCGGTGGCGCTAGGCATACAAACGCCAACCAAGTTCAAGCTTAGGGCCCCACGCAGCTGAAGGGGCCCCAGATTCATGAAAAAAATATGGTTGAACCAAATATCAACAAATTCAAACCCTAATAACCTTAACAAGGGGAAGTATCTCTCATCCCTCGACATTGTCCTCATTCCTTTTCTCTCATCCCACGCGACGTCTCTTTCTCTCGTCCGTACGTCTTCTATCATCTCGCTAGGCTCTTAGGTATTGAAAGGGGGAACCCCAAAAATTGATTCTGCTTGGGCCCCCATTGGGCCCGCCACGACCACTAACGATGGCACTGGAGCCCGAGGCCTCAACGTGGGTGAGCCGTGCAACCATGTCGTGCGTCACGCGCGAGTTGGTGTCAAGGGGCACCGCGGCGGCGAGATGTTAACTACCTCGCCTGGTGTACATGAGGTCGGGGGTTCCATCCCGACCCCGACGCCTGTATATTTGGAGTTTGCGTGTCTCTCTCCCTGTGGTCGCATGGATATTTCTCCTGGTCCTCCGGTTTTTCCCTCCACATGTAGAAACAACAAGCGTTTAGATTACAGTATTTGGCTACTGCTATACATTTGCACATAGTAAGCCACTTCGTTGAGCAATCGTTAGTGGCCAGGTCGCTTCTGAAAAAGAGTTATGTAGCTCAGTGGGCCTTACCTAATAAAAACAACAGTTTAGTCAACATCGTCCGTGCCTCTCGCTCCTCCGCAGAAATCCTCAGCGACCTGAAAAGATGCACGGAGTCCCCTGCGTGCGTCTCCGTGTCGGCAGCTGGCGAGGAATCGCTCAGTCCTCCTATCGGCAAGTCCACCACTGCACCACATTCTCACTTGAGGCTGAGTCGACCTAGTCGATGTCCCTGGGACAGGGGCAGATACCACTTGCCCCACCGATGTTGACTGGCCAGGAATCACACTCCGATTGCTTTGTAGCGACACACACACACGTATAGCATGCTTAGACTATTGGGGAGTGCTGTTAGTGAGCACCTATTTACGCTAATGTGGCAGACGAATGGGTGGTGTAGCCAGAACCATATTTGGTCATCTTTGTCTGCGCAGTGCTGAGATATTTACACATTGCACTGCGTACTCTTTTATAGCCAAGTCGACTGAGGGGAGGCCGAGAACCGATTCAGATACTTGCCATGATGTTCGCTGTGAACGGCAAGTGAATTCTGGTCTCTGGGTTTGTAGTGCGCTGCGCTAACCACGACACACACGTACGCACACACACACGCACGCATACTGCAAATAGTAAAAATTGATCGTGAGCTTTAAAGATTGTGAGTAATGTTTTGTTGGCAATGGCGACTGCAGGACAAAGTGAAATGGGGGTCACAAAGGGGGGATGGCACTGTCGGGGTGGGGGGGTGGATACACCCATAGCTGCACATGCTGGAAGAATCTTCAAGAGCTGAATATTGAATTCAGTTCCTGGAGAAGCTCCCAGCAACAACGCGTGCCACGACCCGACAGCTCCGTGCCACGGCGCAACAGCGAGAGCGCACGCGGCCGCAATCCGCTCAGGCCGACCGCGCGACCGCACGCTCGCTCCCTGCCGTCGGGAGCGGTCTCGCTCACGGGTCGGGGGTGGGTGGGTGCGCGCCAGCCGGGTCCCGAGAGGCGAGCGCATTGGGTCACGGTGGGGGGCCTCTCGGCCCGGGCGCCTTTGATGCATGGTGCCGCTAAAAGGGCCCCAGGGCTCGCGGGGGCACGAGGGGTCAACGACTAAAGGGGTCGGCCGGGGGGAGGGAATGCCTGCCCTGAGTGCGCACTACCGGCGGGCGCGCGGAGATCGCGCGGCACGCGGCCGGGGCTAATTGAGAGGCTGCTCTGTTGAGACGACGTCTCCCGGCAATGCCTTCCGCTCTTCCGTTCGTGCATCCGAAACCTTGGTCGAATGCGGCGTTATGAGCGTGCGACCCCGACGTTGTTTAGCGCGGCGGGTCCCGCTGGACCGGCGCAGGTTGGCGGGGCCGCGCCACCTTCAAAACGCGGCACGCGCTTCCGCCCCCCCCGTCACGGCCCCGAAACTTTCTAACAAACGCGTGTAGCGCCGCGTTTGAAGTTGGCTCTTCGTCGCTTTATTTCCCCCTCCCCCAAATGTTACCCCAATTGCGCGGTCGGCGTTGCGCAAGCCTCTGTGTTAGTGAAGGACATGCGGAAGTGGATGCAACAAAACTACATGTGACATCCCTGCAATTGAACTGGTTCACACGGGTTGCTGAAGTGGAGAGTGCGTGGAGTAGAGAAGAGTGAGAAGAGAGGGGAAAGGTTGGAGAGTGCGTGGAGTGGAGTAGAGTGAGGGCAGAGGCAGACAGGGGCAAGTCCACAGAGGATCTTAAAGATGGTGAGCAGTGCGATCTTAAAGTTGATTGGGGATTGGCCTTGGAGCCGCTGTAACCATCAGCACCGCTCTGCGAGACGTTCCGCGCAGTGAAGCTTCGCGTGGGCCGCCACCGGCCGCTGTCGCACGGCACGCCGGGCCAGCGCCCTTCACGCTGCCCTTCCTCCTGCAGGCGTGAACTTCGTGGTGCCGCGCACGGGGTTCTACTGCCTCCTGTGCCGCCTGTTCTACGTGTGCGAGAGCTCGGCGCGGGAGGGCCACTGCCGGAGTCCCACGCACTACCGCAACGTGGAGGTGAGCGACGGGACTGCGATCCGTTTCCACGGTTGCCCCCCCCGGAGCACGGAACCGCGGGGGTTGCCCCGGTGATGCTCTTGTTGGGTGCTCTCCCGGGTCGTGACGTGTGTTCTGCTTGGCGCGAACGACAAAAATCCGAGATGTCATCGCTGCCAGTTTTTAAATCCTTTATATTAAGTTCACTTGCTTGCTTGCTTGCATGCTTACGACCGTGCAAATCTTTCGGTCGTTTTTTAACCCACTTCCCGTGATCCAATCGAGCTGACATTTTGTACACAGACTCATTGTGCGTGACAATTTATTTTCGTGAAATTTTCTTCCAAAATTTTCCACTTTTTAGGAAAAAAAAAATTCATATTTAATTTAAAATACCAATGTGATAAAAATGAAACTCTTACTCAAGAAAAACAGAAATGAATAATAAAATAAAACCGATGCCACGCATATAAAGGATTTATAGTGAAAAACTTTGTTTTTACGGGTTAATTTTTTCCTCTCCCTGTTCAAGTGCAGGCTCAGGATCTTGCACCCTTACCTCTGCCCGTGACCGACTGCCTCTAGAGAATATCCCCACTGTTTCGAGATAGCGTCATAAGACGCAGTCGCAATTTGAGTGCTCATTCAAAATGTAATTGTTTTAAGATTGAGTGAAAAATCTGATTTGATTATGGCTTTCTTCTGCCGTAATAAGAGACTGCACATGAGTAGTCTCCTGTGAGACTACGTTTAGAGTATTGGCTTTTATAAATTTTCACATAAGCCACTTTGTTGAGCTATCATGTGGCCAGGTCGCTTCTGAAAAAGATCAATATAGTCCATTGGGCCTGACCTGGTAAAATAAGGTTTAAATTGTTTAGTTTAAATAGTCTCGGCTCTAAATCGTCAACTCACTGGACTTGAGAGCCTGGTATAATTACAGCAAACCTCCGATTCCAGCCAGGATATTCAGCGATGCCATCTCAATGTCTCTGGCCCCTCGACCCACCTAGCCACCTCTTGAAACCCAACAGTTGTTGTCCCAAGTCGTTAAAAGTGTCCACTGTTGCCTTGTGTCCGTTGCTCCGGCAGAGGTACCTGATCCAGAGGCTGAGGGAGCTGGGGGAGAGCGGGCTGGGGGAGGCGATGGGAGCGGAGTGTGGCGAGCACGTCGCCGAGGGACATCGGACGCAGCTGTGAGAAGCACCACACGCTCGCCCCCCTCCACAGCCGGGTGGTGCATCCTGAGGTCGTGACCCCAGGTGGACATCACACGCTGCTGACGAGGCTTCCAGAAATCCCGTGCGCTCCCCAGCAGCTCGATGTTGAATCCTTTGGCTTTATTTCACTCGATCTCCGACGGCCTACGTGTGACCAAATCAACCCCGGATCGCGCCCGATTTCATCAGAGCTTGGAATCTAAGCAGGATTTTGGAGCCTGGACAGTGCTCGGATGGGCGACCACCATGCATACAACGGGTGGTGTAGGCTTTGTCAGCAGAGGGCAGTGTAGCAAAATCCGTTGTACTCAACTCTGCTCCCCCCACTTCCAAACCCACACTGACCAGCGTGGTGAAATAAGGTCAATAACCCCCACGATGAATGTGGCATGGCGAGTCCCTCATCCAGCAGTGGATTGGCCAGACCGTACATGTTCAACCTTTTACCTGTTGTACTTTTTGACAGAAGGAAAACAAGTCTAAATGGCTGTTACAGGTTTTTTTTGTTCATTTAGTTTATTGTTGTGAATTGAGTTGATATTTGGCGTAAGAAAGGCAATTATTTATTTATTTGTATTTATGGGTCGATATTTGTAAATGGGGTATTGAGACGCCAACAAAGCCGCTCTTAGGTCTTCTCAGGTACGTTGCCATCATCATCGCATATGGAGCCGACTTGAATTTGTCGCAGATTCGTCCTTTGTGACACACGCAAAACAGAAACGGTACACTTGGGAACAGGTGAAATCCGAGTCGAATAGAATCATTACATGCGCCGCTATCGTTACAGGGGGCAGCACGACAATCGCCGACGGGTTCTCACAGGAAACATTTTCCCTTTGACAAAAAACCGACACCAAGAAACTTTTTCACCCAACCCGCCAATACGTTTTTAGGCTGAAATAACAAATCTGTTTACCCACTGTGAAGACACGCCCGATACCAAAGAACATCAGAGTGGCCACGTGGGCGCATCTTTTATTCATCGCATCGAGCACCGTCTCGAGTGCTTATCATAAACGAGCGTTGTGCACATCAAGTTATTTATACACTTGCACATTAGTTTATTTGTCTGTGCAACTTCAGACTCGCACTTCCGCAATGCCACACGAATACCCCAGAGTGGAATGTGTAATCACACTGCATGCCGGCCTGGCAAAGGAGGCTCTTGCAGCTATTGGGAGGTACAGTAATGTGGCAACAACGTTAACGCTCATTTCGTCTCCTTGCTCGGGTGTTTGCTGCAGTCCTTTTTCATGTTTTGTTTTATAATTTTATGGGAAAATATTGAACTCTCAACATTGCTGTGAAAAGGTAAATATCTGTAAAATAAAATACCCTCGTTTGAAAACATTTACATCCTCGTGGATTGTCATTGAACACAGTTCTTTGTCATACGTCTTAAGTCAAGCCTTCATGAGGCCCAGATTCTTCTCTACGATTCTGTCCCAAGAGTTTTGTATCTTGAAAATGCGCCGAACTCAGGGAAACAACAAAGATCACGCGAAACACCAAATTGTAATTAATCAAGAAAATGTATTTTTATTGACTGCAACTTCAAAGACGTTTCACACATCCAATTAGCACAGTTGGCTACGTGCGATGCATAAGAAGTCCAACATACATACATACATTGCTGTTGGTCAAGAGTTGATTTCAAATCATCGTTTCTATGGTAGTGTAATTCACACAAATGAACCGGACACAAATTTTCCAAGAAGCATTGCAAACACTGGTAAGATGTCACACGTCGTAAAACTTTTAGAAAAACAGATGAGAAGACAGACCCTGGCAGTGCTACTGATAATACGGACTAAGTCTTCTAAACTGTTGTAGGCACTCTGCAGTGATTCAAATTATGCCAGACTCCGATTTCAATACCAGTTACTTACGCCTGTTTTTTATCTCTCCTGGAAAAATCACAACCGCAGCTACAAAGGTTATAAAATATAAAAAATGCATCCAATATTTATCTACCCTTTTCTCAACCACCAAGTCGAAATATGTCGACAGCAGTGGATATGCACAAAATTTGTTTTATCTGTTCAACGATTGCAAAGATTTGGTTGATATATTTTTCATTGTCTCTTCGTATATTTTACAAATGCTGTGTATGAAATTCAGAGTCAAGGGGAAACAAAAAGACTGAAACATTCAATGGATTTTGCTGTGATATTTGGCATTCCCAAAAATATAGTGCACAGTATGAAACCAGCAATTCAACATGGCAAACGAAGGCACCGTACAAATGTAAACTTAAATTTGGCAAGCTGCAAGATGAACGTTCGATCATGTGAGTGTACAGAAAAGGGAATCTGCTGGAAGCTCGCGAGGAGCGAGGGTACTGGGAGGGCTCTGGCACGTCACCTCCGGCCTCTCCACCACCAACTAGTTCTTCTGATCGCCTGGCTCCTGGGTGGCCACGCTGCCATCCTGCATCCCAAAGTAGGCCTTCTCCGCCATGCCAATAAACAAGCCCGTCTCCACGACCCCTGCCGCACAAACACGCACAAAAATACCCCGTATAGCCTTAACATACTTTTGGGGCAATTGCTGTTAGCGAGCAACTATTAAGGCCAGTACGGCACACGATGGGGTGGGTGGTCAGCACCACACCCGGCCACCTTTGTGCCTCAAATGGCAAGGTTTACACAGTGCAACAGGTACTCATTTGAGGCTGAGTAAACCTAGGGGAGGTCGAGAACCAGTTCAGATAATCATCACTGGTGTTGGTCGCGAACGGGAATCAAACTCTGGTCGCTGAGTTTGTAGCGCAGCGTGCCAATCGCTACACTTTCTCTCCCCGCACTCACACACACACACGGTAAGCACAGCCGTGTGCAGCAACCCTAGTCAAGCCTGGGGAGAGGACTTCTTCTCAACGAACTTTTCACATATTAAATAAATAGCAACCCGAAGTGGCTATGGTGGCAGCAGCACAATTCCTTGTTGTACCACTGCCACATCTATACTCTCTGATATAACCAACCCACACTGACCAGAGTGGTGAAGTATGATCATTTACCTCGCACAGCATGGGGCTGTATCTGTACAAATAACAAGAATGGGCATCTGTCCATGGGTTCAAATGTTAACCAATTTTTTTGCGTGAGGAATGTTTGACTGAAGTTTGTTTGACCGTTTTGTCTCATACCTGGGATGAGCGTTATCTGCGTGTTGACCACCTGCCAGTCGTGCTTACGGTCGAACTTCCAGTCCAGGATAAAGTTCCCGTTGTCCGTGACCACCGGACCCTAGAACATTGCAGGACGTTACGACCGCTAAAATATGCCACGGCCATTTCAGAAGCGAGTCTGGTTGAGTTATAATAGTGGAGGGGCAAAAAAAAAAGCGTGAATATGCATAGCGGCTAGAAAAAGCAGAGCAACACGGCGCTCTCCACCGCAGAACATCCATCATTCGGACAGACCAACTGTTACCATGGGCTGAGAAATAATGAATATGGAACAAAGCAAAAATTACAATAAGCGGTGAATAATGGGCGCTCACAGCCTTGCTGACAGCCATGCGCAGGTCGGCGGTGCCCCCAAAGCGGGCGGCAATGGTGCGCCCGACCGGAACGTACGCCATGGGCACCACCTCGATGGGGACGCCCTTCTTCCACTGCTGGCCCAGCTCGGACGATCGCTTCCTGAACAAAAGTCAATGGCGAACGGTGCTGGAGGTCATCGCTTCCAATCAAAAAGCTTCATAACGAGGTGAGGTGCCCAGTTAAGAAGAGGCTCGTTTGCAAAGAAAGGCTTTGAGTTTAAAATACACAGCATGAAAATATGTTACAAAGTATACATCATCGCAGTCGTGGGGCAGAATTTTTTTTATGGTTACAAGAAATGTTTTTAAAATAAAAATAAAACATGGGAAAATGTACTTCATATGGTTATTTGAAAATGAAATCCATTGTCCAAGCACCAAGAAAAAAAATTCAAACTCATTGAAGAGTCGAATGGAATACATTATAAATGTAAAACAGATGAGATTTTGTTCGAAGAGAAAGAGGCATCAAATCTGATGAGGATTTGCAGAGTACAGCGCTGACTTTCACCAATGCCGTTGGGCGCCACTGTAAATTACTTCCTCCCGTCAGATCACTCGGCTGTCGCAAAGCAGGCGAGCGTCAAAACGACCATGACACCCTGACTGTGTCCTGAGAACGGAAAACCCCGACATTCAAAGGACATCACGTTTACTTCCACGCTTCATTTCAGCCAGCTCTGAACGGGTCAGCGACCCGGTAAATATTTCCGCACCCAGAATGCACCCCATCCAGTCTACCTCTTGTTATGGCTGTGGCTGCAAATCACATCACCATTCCAATCTCAGCATAAACCTGGAAAACATTCAGCGAGACATGAAACCCCCCTTGTTTGCTTACCTGTAGTCGGCAACAACGATAAAACGCTTGGCACAGCTCGCGACGATCTTCTCCTGCGTGAGGCAGCCCCTGGAGCGTGGGATGAGGAGCAATTACCACACACGGCCGAGGCAGCGAGCCGCATATACAAGCCGCTCCCACGCCCCGCCATGGCGAGCGGTGCCGTGCGGTGCTCATTACCCTCCTCCCTTGATGCAGGTCAGCTTGGAGTCCACTTCGTCTGCACCGTCAATGGCCACGTCCAGCTGCAGGCGACACAATAACAGCAATGGCTGCTGGTAAATACTGAATTTTCACTCGAGCGCTACTAAATATTTCCTGCTCACATGAGAAGTGAAGTTTTGCTCATCTCCTCTTTACAGCCCTGAGCCAGTGGTAGAAATTACCCATTCCTATCGCATGGGTGAGACTATCCACAGGACATCCGCTGTTGACGTCCGCAAAAAGTGGGATTCGTTGCATATCGAACCAGGAAGGATGATGATGGGACATTGGCCTCATACTCAGCGAGTCGCTCGCTCAATCGCTAAGCCAGCTGACCAAATTAGTAATGCCTCCATACTAAATCCCAGCACTGCAAGATATAGAACTCAGCTGCCAAGTCTACGAGTGGTAATATGCTCAAGACAATCCTTTGCTAATTGAACACTCATTACAACTGCCGATTATTTTGGCTCCATGGATACCATAGATCAAATGTGTAATGCATCTAAATACAAGAGCTGCTCAAGACACTCTACAAGGCATCCGTATAAAAAGGTACACACAAGCCAAGCGAAAAATAAACTAACACAAGCAGATTTGGCAGCATCAATACAGGCCGTGCCACAACCCATCCATCAGTGCCTGATCTGGGTTCGAAGGTCAGACCTCAACGGAGGGCAGCACAAGCTCCCAGGACAAGGTCCCAGCACTCCCTCCCAGCACTCCCTCCCAGCACTCCCTCCCAGCACTCCCTCCCAGCACTCCCTCCCAGCACTCCCTCTCAGCACTCCCTCCCAGCACTCCCTCCCAGCACTCCCTCCCAGCACTCCCTCCCAGCACTCCCTCCTAGCACTCCCTCCCAGCACTCCCTCCCAGCACTCCCTCCCAGCACTCCCTCCCAGCACTCCCTCCCAGCACTCCCTCCCAGCACTCCCTCCCAGCACTCCCTCCCAGCACAAGCTCTCAGCACATCCTCTCACCACAAGCTTTCAGCACTCCCTGTCAACACAAGCTCTCACCAAACGCTCTTGTGATATTCCCCGAGCTGGAGCTGGACCAAACTCCTTGCTGCCATCCCACTACCATCATCACGTTCGTCTTTGCCACTATCCAATCGTATTCAAACATATTCTCCCCATGCCAGCCACTCACCTCAGGGTGTCTGTCGAGGTCGCTGAGCGTGAGGCCATGCTCCAGGATGAGCTGTCGTGCCTGCGGAAACGGAAACACGCCGACTGACTCTTGCCCACCACGGCACACATTTCCCAGTGCCTAGATGGTTACCAGAGCGGAGGATTTTCATTGATATTACACTGCTCTAACATATTGGAATGAACATGTAATGTATATCTTGCCTTGGTGAGCCTAGGCAATTGGCTAAAGCATCTAGGTGAAATAATTGTACAAGTCACTCATTAACGTTTCACTTTGCTTGGTATGCATAGGACATATCTGGCTAGGGCGCTGTCGACACCTGGGAAGAACATTCGAAACAGCCCATATTGATGGCCTAGCGACTACTATATGGGAAGTGCCAAGATATTGGACGTATATTTGAGACATTTTTAATATGCGGGTAATAATTTGTATAACCATGAAGTGACTTATTACTCAGGCATAGTGTCAATCAATTATAGCTGTAACAATTAAATGAAGAAATGTTTGTAACATACAACCGTGCCGTAAGTACTCGTACAAGCCGACTTGTTTCTATCCGCGCTGGGATGGCGTTGGCACATTCAGTTTCATGCAGTCATTTCACGTACTCCATGAATAAGCCACATCTTCCAAAATCATAACCATACATATCTATTATTAGCATGAATTTGACCGCGACGTTACCCAATTTGTGGAACTGCCTCTATTGGTTTTGGAACCCTACCATAAAGCTAACGTTGTGCAACAGAACCCAGCTGGCAGGCTGCTCTTCCACTGGCACAGCATCATCTCCAATGCTACCGTGTCCATGCCTGTTAAAGCCCACGTACTGTACCTGGAAAGATGTAGGGACGCATATGATTTTCAAATTTTCACTCTTCACCTTTTCCGCTGCAGAAAAAACAATGCCCTTAAAGCAAGCAATTACAGCTTGCCCATTCATGGGTCCGAAGCTGACGAGTCCAGTGTTTCACAGCACCATAACATGAGCAGAATGTGCAAGACCTGAAAACACCTTGATCGCGACAGCAAGTCGCGTCGATAACCAATGGTTAATTGTGTGGTGGCCAGTTTTCCCAGTGGCTTGGAGGTCTGACAGCTGAGGTGGCATTCCTGAGACTGGTTACCTAATGCAGTGTTTATTTAGCGAATGCTTTTACGCGTAACTTTTATACAGTTAAGAGTACCAGCTCCACCGGAAAACGAACTAATTTTATGCATATGTGTGTCAATGTTATATGAGTGGACGTCAGCCACGTAGCCACAGAACCATGTGACAGCCTCCTCCAGCACGCTGGCCGAATCATGATCCTGGCCAACACGTGACTACAGTTAAATGCAGTGAGTTGATGGTCTTAGCTCTGTCAGCAAATGACTGCATACAAATACCATCACATTTAAATTAATTCTTTACTTAATGAGGATAAATTCCAGCTACGTAAAAGTAAAAAGAAAATATCAGTTTGGGTGCTAATTCATAAACATTCGTCTGTGGCAAATGCTGCCCTCTACTGTGTGTGAACCAGAGGTCACTTGAAGGGATCCCGGGAGGTAGCTGTGATATCAGCTTCTGTGGCCCATTCTCAAACACGAACCATGACACCACTCTGTGGGCGACCCAAGCCCACGTTTGGTCTCATGGCGCCGAAAGCATCACCAGGGGATGAGACTTTTTAAATAACGAAAAAAGGTGTGCAGTTGCCACTGGTGATGGTGTAGAGCCGAGGCTGCCTCACACAGTCTCTCCACGGCGAACACCACGGTGGAACCGCTCCCAATTCCAACCACATGTCCACCCTGCAGGGTGCCAGGAGACACGGGGACAGGAGGGACACGGGCACACAGAGAGGAGACACGGGGGGACAATGGGAGACAAGTGACAGAGAGGGGGCACAGGAGGGACACGGGGTCAGACAGTCCCAGGCATTGGACTGAACCTGGCAGTGTCGCACAGCGGACTGAGTGCCGAATCTGTCGGTTCAGGTTAAGGCCCAGTTGAGCCAGGTTCGGGGTTCAGGTTAGGTAATGTATCGGCTATGTCAGGGGTCGGCAACCTGCAGCTTTGAAGCCGCATGTGTCTCTTTCCAAACTGCTCCGTGACATAATGTATGTCGTCACATGCATCGCGGCTCTTGAAATATTGAGTTTCTGTACCGAATTCGGAAAAAATATATATTTTTGTTACGTTGTTTGCCGGCCCCTGGGCTATGTGGAGCCAGGTTCGGCTACGTCGGGGGTATACAATATGTGGAACAGCACTGGCTACGGGGCTGTCAGGGTGAGTCGGGGGTTAGATCAGGGTCAGTGGTGTGGCGGGCTCAAGAGCGGAGGAGTTGAGGGGGGGGTGCAGGAATCACGAGGGAATCAGAATCTTTATTTAGACTGGAGGAATCCGATAAGCTATGAAGGTGTATGGGGCAAGTCAGCAAGTTACAATAAACAACGCAGAAAACGATTGGAGTGCAAAATAGCGAAAAGGTTAAGCAAGTCACCAAATATAAATGAATACAAAATAAATGTATTATTTTTATCAAGCTTGGGCATGCCAGCAAAACAACAACACAGTCCCAGACCACACCAAGATAACGCCACCCAGTAATCCCTCAGTGATAGGGATGGTGGAGGGGATCCCTGTTAGGGTGAGGAGTGAGGTGAGTGGGAGGTAAATGGACGAGGCTAGCAGGGGGACAGTGAAGTGAGGTTAGTAGTACAGGTGATGTGAGCGAGGTGGTGAGGCGAGCGGTTGAGGTGTGAGTTGAGAGTGGTGAGAGAGGGGGTGAGTTGAGAGTGGTGAGAGTGGAGAGAGGGGGTGAGTTGAGAGTGGTGAGTTGAGAGGGGGTGAGATGAGGGGGGTGAGTTGAGAGTGGGTGAGATGAGATGAGAGGGGGTGAGATGAGATGAGAGGGGGTGAGATGAGATGAGAGGGGGTGAGATGAGATGAGAGGGGGTGAGATGAGAGTGGGTGAATTGAGAGGGGGTGAATTGAGAGGGGGTGAGTTGAGGGGGGGTGAGTTGAGAGGGGGTGAGATGAGATGAGAGGGGGTGAGATGAGAGTGGGTGGGTTGAGAGGGGGTGAGTTGGGGGGGGTGAGTTGAGTGGGTGAGATGAGAGGGGGTGAGATGAAAGAGGGTGAGATGAGAGTGGGTGAGTTGAGAGTGGGTGAGTTGAGGGGGGGTGAGTTGAGGGGGGGGTGAGTTGAGGGGGGGTGAGTTGAGGGGGGGTGAGTTGAGAGGGGGTGAGATGAGAGTGGGTGAGTTGAGAGTGGGTGAGTTGAGAGTGGGTGAGTTGAGAGGGGGTGAGATGAGAGCGGGTGAGTTGAGAGTGGGTGAGTTGAGAGTGAGGTGACTGGTTGACGTGTGAGTTGAGTGGGTGAGTGGGGTGAGTGCATGAAGTTAGTGATTGACCTGCATTGAGTGGGTGAGGGGAGAGCGAGTGGCTGGGGGGAGAGTGGGGTGAGTGATTGACGCGCGAGTCGAGGGGGTGAGGGGTGAGCGTGGGTGAGGGCGGGTGAGGCGACTGGTTGACGTGTGAGTTGAGTGGGTGAGGTGAGTGCCTGACGCGCGAGTCGAGTGGGTGAGGTGAGTGTGTGAGGGGGTGAGGAGCCGCTCACCCTCACGTGTTGCTCCACCGCGGCCCGCGCCGCGCTCCGCTTCGCCGCCTCCTCCGCCATGCGCGCTCCGATCCGCGCCGCTCCGCTCAGCGCGCGCTGCATGCCGGCCCCCGAGCGCTCCTATTGGCCGCGACGCCACCACGTGGGAGCGTCGAGGGCGGGACCGTGAGGCGGGGGGGCGTGTCCTCACGCGGAAAGCGCGGGAACTCGGCGCCGTCCACGTGCACGAGAGAATGAGAATGTTTTATTATTGGTTCTTTCGGTAAAGTCACGTAGAAGGGAAATAATATAATAATAAAGATAAAACAATAAAATTCTCACGACGTTTCGATTGCAACACAAGCAATCATCATCAGGTGTGAAAACCACAGCAAGAAAATTTTCAATTTTTCAAATTGTATTATTTTTTCTAATTTTAAAATTGTATCATTTTCTTGCTGTGGTTTTCACACCTTATGATGATTTCTTGTGTTGCAATCTAAACGTCGTGAGAATTTGATAGTTGTATTTATTTTATTTTATTATTTCCCTTCTAAGTGACTTTACCGAAAGAACCAAGAATATGAATCCCTGCAGTCATGAACGCTTTAAATAGAATGAGAATGCTTATTTCGACTGGATCAGGAATCCGAAGATCTTTCAAGCTCTTCTTCACAGACGTCCAGTAGGGGCGGGTCAGAAACGTTACAACAACAAGTGATACTAAGGCACGATAGGAGTGCAAAGTATAGGGAAGGCAAACAAATCGGTAAGAATGCACAAATAAAACCAATCTCTTTTACTGAGCTATTAACTTATTTTTCAGAAACTGCGGAGTGAATGATAAATTGCCTGTGTGTTGGCGGCGATCGTACCGGCCTTAATAGGTGCTCGCAAAAAACAATTCGTAAAAGCCAAATCCGGGGTACTCGGGGGGATCTTTGTGTGGAGAGCACTGCGCTACGATTCCCGTTAAGGGGCCGTCCATAAATGACGTCACGCGATTTTGGACGATTTTTGACCCCCTTCATCACACGGCGTCACAAAAGGCAGACCTCCCCCTCAAATATGACGTCACAAAGCTCCCCCCCCCCAAAAAAAAATAAAACATGCTTCAAATCGCTTTAAACTATTGTCATTGTAGTGCGTATTTAATGTGCCGCTGCACTCTGATGTTGTAGGAGAAAACATTTATTAAAAGTCTACTTAATTAAGTAGAACGTGTTGTCTATATTTATTTAAAGTTGCACATTTTCATGTGACGTCACATTTCGCAACCTCCCCCCCCCCTCGTCACACATCGTCACAGATGTCTGAGCCCCCCCCCCCTAGGTGCGTGACGTCATTTATGTACGGCCCCTTATCAAGTGCTCACTAAAAACCGTGCACGTCTCAATGGAGATCCGTTTGGAGTACACGTGTAGTACTGCGTGTCAACAAGCGAAGGCGGTAGTCATGAGTGGTGTATCTCTAACCCCATTGACAAAGATCCCCCATATAGCCTGTAACAGACTGTAGGGGCAAATGCAGTTAGCGAGCACCTATGAAGGCCGGCACGGCACACGAGGGGGTGGGTGGCCAGCACCACGCCCGACCGCCTTTGTCTCCCCACTGGCGATGATTTTACACACTGCACCAGGTACACGTTTGAGGCTGAGTCGACCTGCGGGAGGCCCAGGAACCGGTTCAGATCATCGCCACCGGTGTTGGCCGTGAGCGGGAATCGAACTCGGGTTCGCCGGGTTCGTAGCGCAGTGCGCTAAGGGGCCGTCCATAAATGACTTCACGCACCTGGGGGGGGGGTCAGACATTTGTGACGATGTGTGACGAGGGGGGGGGGTGAGAAATGTGACGTCACATCAAAATGCGCAAACTTTAAATAAATATAGACAACACGTTCCACTTAATTAAATAGACTTTTTAATAAATGTTTTCTCCGACAACATCAGAGTGCAGCGCCACATTAAATACGCACTACAATGACAATAGTTTAAAGCGATTTGAAGCATGCTGGTTTTTTTGGGGGGGGAGCAGAGCTTTGTGACGTCATATTTGAGGGGGGGGGGTTCCGACTTTTACGTCGTGTGACGAAGGGGGGGGGGGAGTCAAAAATCGTCCAAAATCGCGTGACGTCATTTATGGACGGCCCCTAACCGCTACGCCACAGCTCCCCATATCTCTATGCCGTGAGTTGGCTCGCAAACACCGCCTTGCTGAGGTGGTGCCGCGGGTTTCACCAATCAATGAATCTGCCTCGACACTTCCCATCAGCACAGTTGGCTACGTACGGTGCGAAAGAAGTCTAACATACATAAACTAATAATTGCATTTGCTCTTTGCTTAAGCGTTGTGATCGTTTATTTCATTACATACTAGCTTTACTACCCGGGTTCGCCCGGGACTTGGATTCACCACGCCCGGCCGCCTTTGTCTCCCCAGTGGTGATGTTCACACACCACACCAGTTACTTGTTTGAGACTGAGTCGACCTAGGGGAGGCCCAGGACCGGTTCAAATAATCGTCACCGGTGGTGGCCGTGAGCCGGAATCGAACTCGGGTCGCCGGGTTCGTAGCACAGCGCGCAAACCACTACACTACAATGCGTTACCGCTTCCACATGCGCGGGTCACATGACAGAGTTGACGTCACAGCTCACTTGCTGTGCAAAAAAGATATCCATTATTGAGCCTACCTCCGCCCCCCCCAAAAAGTGTATTTGTAATCATGTTTGCATGGTGTACAGTCTGGAAAGTACCCACCTGGCAAATTTCAAATTTGTTGCATGTCGGGAAGTACGCTCAACATTTTGAACAGACACATAATCACAACTTTGCCTTTTATATATATGGCGATTTAGTCATTTTGGCGACCCAAGTCAAGCACATTTTGTTTACGTACGTGGCGTCTTTCTGGCACAAAGCTGCCACTCAAAGCGCCATCACTAACTCCTGGTTTCTCGAGTTCTCGCCTGGCTCGACGACTTGGACTCGAACCGTAGCGACCAACTCTTGCGGTGCAGAATGACCGCGCTCTCTACCGAGGGATGTGCGCTCGTCCCGGGCTACAGGTGGCGCTATGAGCTCGCAATGCCACCAAGTCATCCCCGACAAAGGTGGCTCACAATAAGCATGCCTCCTTCGTTCCCATTGCTGTTATCTCTCCAGTAATTTCCATCAAAGTATCGCTTACACTCGTGGTTCTCCAACTTTTGTTGGCTACTGTACCCTTTGTTGAATTTAGTTCCTACCGAGTACCGCGCATGGCCTGGCCCAACATGGTTCTGAGAAATAAATGTATGAATAATGAACGTCAATATTTTAACCAATTGCCCATTGTGTGAGGTATCCTAACTGCCCAGTATCTGCAAGCGAATAGAAACACAAAGCCAAGGAACGCTCTGCACACGTGACGCGATTTGTTCGCGCTCGCTTTTAACATCGTTCTAGGTTACCATATGGATAAAACAATGTTTATCGTAGTTTTTTTTTATATTGACAGATTCATATATGATTATTGACCAATGACTCTCCTGTACAATATAAATTCACACATTTATAAATCGGCTCACGTACCCGTACCCCTGGGACATGTTCACGTATCCCCAGGGGTCAGCGTGTAACCCCCGGTTGAGGACCGCTGGTTGACACCACCCACCAGCCGCACGGCCTTCTGGGGGTGTATCCGTGACAGCATTGGGTCGATACAAGCAAATTCGACTGGTCTCGCCATTCAATGTCTCATCACCAGTGAGGCCTGCTTGAAGCAATGCTGGTGAACTGCCATATGTTTATAGGAAAGTACTTCGCGCAAAACTATATAACCCACAGCGGAACACCGGGATAAGTGGCGGCGCCATCGAGTGTGCAGGCGGTGCAACTGCCATGGGACCATCGGGGCCGGAGTGTCTCAAGGTGTGTCGGGATATTTGGCTGTATTCGAGTATTTGGCTTCCATAAATGTCCACACGATAAGCCACTTGGCTGAGCTATCATTTGTGGCCAGTTCGCTTCTGAAAAAGAGCTACGTAGCTCACGCCCTGATTATATTGTCAACGAACGTCGTGATTTATGACATGACGCACACGCGGACGGCACAACTGCAATATAAATAACATCGTTACAGAAAAGGAAGGCGGGCCGTGTGTGTGCGCGTGTTGGACTTCAGTTGGCAGCAGCAGCCGCAGCAGCAGAAGCCGACGCGAGGCGCAGAGATGGAGGCACGGGGCGCTCACGGCAGAGGGCGCGCGCCGACCGGGATAGGGGGGGTCACCGATGGGGGGGGGAGTGTTTCCCAACGGAACGTCGCTCACCTTGAGCCGCGTGAGCGCGTGAGAGAATGTTTGAGAGAGAGAGAGCCGGCCAGAGCGAAGTAAGCTCGAGTGTGCAAGAGTTGGCATGCACGCAGCAAAGCGACGGCGCGCGTGCGTGCGCGTGTGTGTCTCTGCGTGCGCGTGTGTGTCTCTGCGTGCGCGTGTGTGTCTCTGCGTGCGCGTGTGTGTCTCTGCGTGCGCGTGTGTGTCTCTGCGTGCGTTAAGAGCTGACGAGTTGAGTGCTGCGCGAGAGCGTGCGAACCTTGCGGCGTCGCTGTTGTGGTGCCGGACGCTGATGAGAGGGGGAACCTCCGCTCTCTTCGCTGTCAGGTACGAGCCGTTGCGGACAAGCCCGACTACAGATGCCCCCCCCACCCCATCCCACCGCCCTGTAGCGTCGCGCTTAGCCGTGCGCGCGCGTGCGTTGTACTGCACTGCGTGTCCACAGAGCTCGACGCTTGATTCGCGTGGTGATGGAGAAAGTCTCTCAACGTCCGACTTGTACTTTTTTGTTGGTGGGAACGCGTCGCCCGCTCCCATCACCGGCACTGGGAAGTGGTGCGTCGCACGGCGGGGAAGCGTTTGGGCCCTACGTGCGAACGCACGCAGCCAGTATCGGGCTGGTTGGGGGTATGAGGCGTGGTGAGCAGTGTAAGCCGCGGTATAGATTGCCATTGTTACGGACTGTTAAGTGCCTCGGTAAGCCGCGCACGGCAATGGAAGGTCACGCGCATTCGCCGTTCGTGTCGGTGGTCGTACACGATGGATCCTGCGTCGCGGCCGTGCCCCGCGGGTGTCAATCACTCGACAGCGTTCGCGTCGCCGAGTGAAGAGCGATGCCCGTGAATGCTCTTCGCGCCTCGGACCTCGTGCGCACCCTCGTCAACGCCAGCAGCCTCTAGCCCAGGGGTCGTCAATCTTTCAAAGACGAAGAGCCATTGTTGTTGCTTTTGTCTTTGACCGAAACAGTTGAAAGAACCGCATGGCACGCAGAGCTACTTGTACACAAACACAGCAGCAGGTATACAGCAGATGACAACAACAACACACATTGTGACTTAAATAAACAAAATATGTGATGCAATAAACTGAGTCTATTCGGCTTCCCCCTCCCCTTAGCTATTCATTAACAATACAGTTTGTTGTACATTTTTTTGTCAAATAGACATTCCATAGCGACCCATTTCCTGTCACATTTAATCAATTATCATTACGTTAAATTGTGTTAAAGATCTAAGCGTGTTTTTTTTTACCGGCTGCCCGCAAGGGGGCAGCCAAAGAGCCCCCAGGGGACAGCGAAAGAACCCCCAGGGGGCAGCCAAAGAGCCCCCAGGGGCCAGTCAAAGAGCCCCCAGGGGGCAGCCAAAGAGCCCCCAGGAGACAGCGAAAGAGCCCCCAGGGGGCAGCCAAAGAGCCCCCAGGGGGCAGTCAAAGAGCCCCCAGGGGGCAGTCAAAGAGCCCCCAGGGGGCAGCGAAAGAGCCCCCAGGGGGCAGTCAAAGAGCCCCCAGGGGGCAGCCAAAGAGCCCCAAGGGGGCAGCCAAAAAGCCCCCAGGGGGCAGTCAAAGAGCCCCCAGGGGGCAGCCAAAGAGCCCCAAGGGGGCAGCCAAAGAGCCCCAAGGGGGCAGCCAAAGAGCCCCCAGGGAGCAGCCAAAGAGCCCCCAGGGGGCAGCCAAAGAGCCCCCAGGGGGCAGCCAAAGAGCCTCCAGGGGGCAGCCAAATAGCCCCCAGGGGGCAGCCAAAGAGCCCCCAGGGGGCAGTCAAAGAGTCCCCAGGGGGCAGCCAAAGAGCCCCCAGGGGGCAGTCAAAGAGCCCCAAGGGGGCAGCCAAAGAGCCACAAGGGGGCAGCCAAAGAGGCCCCAGGGGGCAATCAAAGAGTCCCCAGGGGGCAGCCAAAGAGCCCACAAGGGGGCAGCCAAAGAGCCCACAAGGGGGCAGCCAAAGAGCCCCCAGGGGGCAGTCAAAGAGCCCGCAAGGGGGCAGCGTGCGCCTCGGGAGCCGCAGGTTGCCGAGCCCTGTTCTAGCCGAGCCCCTTCGACCATGTGCTGGGGGCAGAGGGACTGGTGCCACCGCTACACAAGTGCCAATCTATTTACAGGGCCGATAAGAGTGAATTACTTGATAACGCCCGCTCATTTCAAGTGGTCGCCACACAATTCTCTGTTTGTTGTCCGCGTTCAGCAGTAATTGGAACCGCTAAAGTCACGCCACATGAGGTGGGGTACCAACAAGTGAAGACTCCGCTCTGGGCTCGTGGACTGCACAGCATAGGTGTAGGGTAGACATCGTAAGTGGGGATCTTTCCTCTCATGTTATATATGTTATAATATTACAACTGCATGATCCCCTTGGAATGGAACATGTCTCTGGCATTGGTATCCAGTGATTTCAACTGGCGCCAACACAGCGACACGCGTAACTTTGCTTGTCTCTCCAGGAGAGCAGCGCTGAGACGCATGACTGTTTTTTTTTCAGAATCAGAATATTTATTTATGCTGGAGGAATCCGATGAGTTATAAAGCTCCTTTTCACAGATGTCCACTAGACAGTGGACGGGGAGGGTCCCGCATTGGGTTTTTATTTTTAAGACGTTTTCAGCCAATCAATGCTCAATTGTGTTTATTAATCACGTGGGAGAAACCCGGAGCACCTGGAGAGAACCCATGCGCGCGAGCGATCGACACTCCATCCCTGTACAGATGGAAACAAATGGCGAGTAGATTGCTCGCTGTACTGCCTTTTGTCCTGGCTAGCCATGGGCATGTGGCACCTCCTCGACACCAACGGGAAGGGAACTTCGCAACATTTGTGCTGTGAGCCACCAACCCTCGCTGCTGCCTCCACAGTGCGGGACCACAGCTGCCACGTGCATCATAGCCACCACCGCTCGGCCAACGGCACACATTACCCACACACGCGTTTGTACATGTGTATGTATGTTGAACTTCTTTCGAACTCTACGCAATTAACGGCCATAATCCGAGGTGCGGGGAAGAACAACAAACGAAACACAACATTGTCAGGTCGCACTCATTACACACAAAGTGCTTGTCACAAAGGAACCACAAAACCTTGCTGATCTCATCATCACGCAAACTTCGGTCATATTCGCAGTGGTTTTTGGGTAAACATCGAACAATTAAGTTCACTGCATCGCGCGCTTTCAGATGTGCTTCTGTGGCCGTCTGGAATGCTCTTCAATCCGACATTAGGAAGCCACTGGAGCTATACACTTTAAAATCATCTAGATTTAAAATAAATGTATTTATAACTACTTTTTTGGTGTTTAATTTGTTGTCCTTCCCCCGCACCTCCGATTAGCACGGTTGGCTACGTACGGCACGAAAGACGTTCAACATACATACACATGCACACAGCATTTATTTACTCGGTGTCAAATAAATTTGCACAGCGATGAGAACACGAACGAGACGCCCAGTGCACGGCGCGTGAGCGGAACGTCACACTCAGTCTCACAGCAGAGGCACGGCACAGACCGCCCGCCCGTTCACACGCAGAGTTCCCTTGGCTTCTGCTGCTGCTTGCTGGCTGCTGATGATGATGATGGAACGCGCGTCCCGGACGGGTGATTGGTTCTCGACCGTTCGAGGCGTTAAAGCCACCAACCCGTTTACCCCCCCCAAACCCCAGCCCTGTTAACCCTTGCTGTGAATGTCCAGCCCTCGTCTCGCAAAAGTGACGCCTGTTCACACTTGAACTTAGAACAACCACGCTCCCACTTGTTGATCTTATTTACTGCCCCTCTGTAAATCCACTGCTGCGTTAAGGCCTCTCCACGCTGGTCAGTGTGGGTTGCTGGAGGGAGGCTGGCCAGCACCGGTTCAGATACCACGACTGATGTTAACCGTGGCCGGGTTCATCGCCACCTATCTACCCCCCACTTACATTCAAACCTACAGACATGATGACCAAATATTCTCAGGTTTTTTCGGTAAAGTCACGTAGGTAAAACATTAAAAGTAATGAAAAGTAAAATAAAACAAAACAAAATAAAATTCACGACGTTTCGGAGGCAACACAAGTCTCCGTCATCAGGTGGGACCGTCACAGCCAGATTAGCTGCATCAACGTCGTGAATTTTATTTTGTTTTGTTTTATTTTACTTTCATTACTTTTAATGTTTTACCTACGTGACTTTACCGAAAAAACCTGAGAATATGAATCATTGCAGTCACGAAAGCTTCAAATCTAGAATGATGACCAAACCCATCTGAAACAGAATCGTGCAGCTACTAATTCTCACCCAAACATAAGCGAAGAAAACCTCTACACGCCCTAACCCCAGCACACTTTAACCGTGCAAGCTTGCGTGAAGTGTTACTATCCTAAGCCACTCAACAAAGACGGTCACTGCATTGCGCGGCGCTTTCAGATGTGCTTCTGCGGCCGTCTGGAACGCTCTTCCTCCCGATATTAGGAAGCAACTAGAGCTATCCACGTTAAAATCATCTAGTTTTAAAACTCATTTCTTGAGAAGAGCTTTTTGTGTTTACTTCGTTGTCCTTCCCCGCAACCTCCGATTAGAACGGCTGGCTACGTGCAGTGCGAAAGAAGTTCAACATACATACATACAAGTGTTCTAAGTTTAAATTCGCACCACCAGACTGTTTAAAGTTGAACCTGCAAAACACATCCACCATGCATTTAACTAAACCCCAACAGATTCAACAGTACACAACGCGTCTAGCTAAACTGAGGCTGAAGGACCTTGTCCTCACTGAGATAATGGGGAGACTTGCATATTCCCTTGGCGTTATCCTGCAAGCATCCTAACGCGAGGGCGCCATCATACCAACCCCCATAACATTCACCCGACGGCTGCCCTTCCTTCACTCTCACCACCACCACCACCACGCAGTTTCCAAATGTAGAGACACAAGCTAACAATCTCGCAGTGCTGAATTATAACAATTATCGTTTGCGGTGCGTTTCGAAGCGGTAGACGCCTCGTGGCCGCGGTCCGTGCGAAATGAAAATGAAGTTGCGGGCCGCGTGTAGCCCAGCGGGTCCTGGACGCATGGCCCTTAAACTTGCAAATCGGTGAGCACGCCGCGGTGTGGACAATCGTTTTCGTGAAGTTATTTTGTGGTTAATTGTTTCTTGAAATTAACATCCACCTTCACGCGGGTTTTCGTCTCAGTGGCGGGGACGACGACGATGCAACGAGGCCCAAACAGCGTGCGGCTATCACAATGACTTACATCGCACATCGCTGCGAAGCCCCGGTGCGATTCATTACCAGGCACGCGGGCCACTGACAGCCCCTGGTGGCCTTTAGTACAGCTCCTGACGTGCGGCCCCTGACAATACACAACGCGTGAAAACACCTCCCCATCATCATCATCATCGTGCTGCTGTCAAACCCCAATGGTTTCAAATGTGTGGCGGCCCTCACACTGATGATATCTCATCGGCGAATCTGCCCCCACCCCTCTGAAAATGAGTGAAGAACGCCTCTGTAAAGTCTCAACAAAAATAAAAAAAAGAGTGCCACGGGAACTTATTGAAGAACCTGCGCCGTGACAAAGGTGTTAAGGTGCTGAAACATGACGAGTCGACCTGATGCTGACACGGTGATGGACTCGCGGCGGAGTTCCCAGGAGGCAGAGGAGGAGGCGCGCGCTAGAGGACGTCCACCACCACGGAGATGAAGCGATGAGATCGCCTCGTGTGCCGCGGGACCCAGATGGGTTTGTTTGCATCGCATGACTGTGGCAGATGGTGACAGCTTGAGGAAGGCTTCATCGAGCAGTGGACAAGTCATGGATAACGATGATGAGCTCGGAACCCCTGAAATTAAAACAAATTTCTTTAGAACTGATTTTTGTGTTTAGTTTGCTGTCCTCCCGCACCTCCGATTCGCATGGTTGGCTACGTACGGTGCGAAGGAAGTTTAACATACATATACATAGATGGAGACGTTACACAAAATAGTTTCAAGAAACCAACAACAGAAACGCGCCTTTATTACAAATGTAAAAGTGCTACGTGTTGCTGATGGCTTGGCGTTTTGTGCTCGGCAAACTTGATTTACAAAAACACCAATCCCTCTGAGCACGAGATAATGAGTCGAGTTTCTCTGGTCAGTGGCTCGCGTTTCCCCGACCCGCATCTCTGCCACGGCTTGGCCGAGCCGGGGACCCCAGGCGCTGACCCCGGGGGCTTCAGAGCCATTCAGCCTCGTGCCCCCACGCAACGGCCTGGGGTGGTGGAGGTGCAGGCGACACTGGCCGGAGTCAAACTGCCACGGCAGCGCAGGGTGGGTGGGTGGGAGGAGACGGACGAGTTTGTGCATCGTGTGTGTGTCAGTATGTGTGTGTCAGTGTGTGTCAGTGTGTGTGTGTCAGTGTGTGTGTGTCAGTGTGTGTGTGTCAGTGTGTGTCAGTGTGTGTGTGTCAGTGTGTGTCGTGTAGCTGTAAGCGCGCTGTGCTACACACCTGGCCACCTTGGTTCGATTCCTGTTCACGGTTAACACCAGTGACGATTATCTGAGCCGGTTCTGGGCCTCCCATAGGTCGATTCAGCCTCAAATGAGTACCTGGTTTCGATGTGTAAACATCGCCACACGGGAGACAAAGTGCGACCGGGCGTGGTGCTGGCCACCCACCCCCTTGTGTGCCGTGTCGGCCTTCATTGCAGTCTGTTCACTGCTCTACGGGGCATCTTAGTTTTGTTGTTCGTCAGTTTGTGTGTTTTTGTGGTGTGTGCGGTTTTGTGCGATTGTGTGCGCGTCTTATTGGGTGTACATGTGTGTGCGTGTGACTGCGCTGCCGGGTTTCTGTGTGTGTGTGTTTACACGTGATTGCGTGTTTTTGTGTGTGTGTGTATATGTTTCCACGCGTGTATGTGTGTCTGTATTGTTGGATCTGTGAGATATACAATATGTAGGCCACCATCCCAGCTTCTGTCGGCGTCAGATTTGCACGGTACTCAATCCAGCAGTGGATACACTATCCCTGGGGACTTGAATCCGGAGAATCCACTCTGCCAGTAAGATCGATGCTCTATCTCAATTCAGCCCTTGAAAAATATAAAAACGACTCACTACTGCATGAAGGTCACTCCACGCAGTGCTTGGTGGTCGTGTCATTGTTTGACCATACTTCACCACGCTGGTGAGTTCGTGTCGGGGAATGTTAGCGCTGGGAGTACGCAGGAGTTATCGATCGCCACCAATGTCAGCCGTGGCCGCGAATATAATTTAGGGTCGCCGATTTCACGGCGCAGTGCGCCAACCGCCCCAACCCCGCCCCCACGTGCCCCCCAATATTCCCAGTTCAATGTCATGAAATATAACATCATATTACAAATGGTGGCGTAAATAAGGAATAAGCTCATTTTTAGATGATTATAAAATTTCCATTTATTGCTTCGTGTTGTTATGGAAGCATAATTAAATATTCGAAAGGCACGGTTTCAATTTACAAACGTGAATGCACCCATGAGTACTGCTCTCACGGTGCACACACACGCGTACACAGCCAAGTACTCGCCTGCGTACGGTCGCCGCCTTCACTAGCCCGCGCAGACCAGCGTGGTGAAGTATGGTCAAATAACCCCCCCCCCCCCCCACGACTCGGACGGCGTAGGGAAGTCCCCTCATCCAGCAGTGGATTGATGAACTGCTGAACGACGTGCGACACATGGGGGAAAATGTGAAGCGCGTTGTATCCGTCTTGGTCTCTCCACTGCTGGATGAAAGTCTCTGCGCGCCCGAGTTGGTCGCTGGAGTTGCCTGACCATACTTCACCCCGCTGGTTATCGTGCGGTCTGAGCGATAAAGGCCCAGAATAGGTGTTAGATATCACTCGCCAGCCATGTCGCCGAGAGTACGGGGGCAGTGCGCTAACCACTACACCACCGCCACTTTTTTGTTGAATATACATGGTAGCGGTTTAAGATAACCAATCTTGTTACATTAAACACTTCATCAAGTGGAGATTACATTTACCAAGATTATTTATCAATTATACATCGGCCAAACGTTGCAAGGCAGGAACCTCGTGCGAAGGAGTCTCGAGACTCGGCGAAGGCTTCCCTGAGTGAAGGCCACCATTATGGGTTTCTGGTTGTTGTTGTTGTTATTCTTGTCTGGAGTCACCCACCTACAGGCGGCCCCCCTCTACTTGACACCCCCACGGCCCCCTATACCGACCATCATATCGGACCCCAACACTTATTTCACCGCTAACCGCGCCACGTGACGGCGTTGAGCAAACCGCCATCGTCCCAGCTCCGCCAATCCGGCAGTGCGCCCACGCTGTGCCAAACGACGACCTCGCAAGATTAAAGTTTCACGTTTAGTTTGTTCAACCAGTTGAAAACTCAAGTCACCGATATAGTTTCATTCGCAAGAGTGACCCCCAGGGGCATTAGTCTGCCAGTAGGGGGGGAGGGGCGATGACTGCTGTATTGGCAAATTTGGACCCTGATGCCGGCACACAATGGCCTACCGACTCTTGCGAGAGACGTCACGGGATGGGCAACGTTCACGCCCGCAATACTGAGCGGGGTGGCCGCTGGATTCGAGCCGTGAATCTCTGCAACAAGCGGCGATCGCGCTACCGCTGGGCCGTGTTGCCGCCTCCAATGATATCATGAATTGCTCGTGAACGTCACTTCACTCGGCCTCTTTTCAACAATAAAGTTGTTGCAAAGGCGTCTCAGAGCGCAGTTTTTAGCCTAGGGGACCCGCCTATGGCAGCTGTCCCTCTTTACCACATTATAAGTCGCACGCCTCCTACAACAATATCTCTTCAAGGGGCGTATTCGTCCCATGGCAAGATGGCGGTTGAGAATTTTTATTGATAGAATTGTCCTTTTTAAGGAAAACCCAACATTTAATTTGACGATTTTTGTCCTCCTCTGGAGTCATCGGTGACCGAGGTTACTGCTTTGGCTTTTGGAATTAAGACGCCCACGCACAAAACAACAACAACATCAGAAATAACACCAAGAGATGATTCCCGGTAGCTACTGCACAGCTATCCAGCCCACACGGTCCGTCCCACGCTCTGTGTAACTACGTTGGTGCGTGCCTCGTCCGGAGCCATGGAACCAGTCCAGGTGCTCGATGAATTATTACATGGCCGGATCGTGAGAGGTGGCGGTAGATTGGTGGGCGGGGGGTGGAGGGGGGCGGAGGGGGGGGCTTCATCCAGCAGTTATGGTTAATAATGATGATGATGACGTTTGGTGTCTGTGTGTCTACTCAACCACGGGGTGGATGACATCAGCGGCACCGCTTGCTGGGTTTAGTTATAATGAATATAATTACGTAGTCATTGAGTTTATATACGTGTGTGTGTGTGTATAAATGGCCGTATCGAGTTACATTACCATTAAAACAAGTTATGGTCATTTTAGATTATAGAAAATGTACGTCTTGTAAATGTAATTTGGAATGTAAGTACACAAGCTATTACGTGTGATTTATATATATATATTCTAGTTGTACACGTGTATCATCAGCAGCCATGGTCAATCGACTGCTGGATAAAGGCCTCCGCAGATCGCTGCTACCTTTCACGTTCCCATGGTGTGATAACGCACGTGTGTGTGTATGTTGGAGTGCCGCGGTGGCGAGATGTTAACTTCCTCGTCTGGTATGGAGGAGGTCGTGGGTTCGTTCCCGACCCTGACGCCTGTATATTTGGAGTTGTCATGTTCTCCCCGTGGTCACGAGGGTTTTTCTACAGGTCGTCCGGTTTTTTTTCTCTCCATATCTAGAAACATGCGCTTGGAATATTTGGCTGCTATAAACTTCGTTGAGCTCTCATTTGTGGCCAGATCTCTTCTGAACGAGTGCTGTATAGCTCAGTGGGCCTTAGCCACTAAGCTATACAGGAGGCCTTAGCTTTGTGTTGAATTTCTTTCGCACCGTACGTATCCAAACGTGCTGATTGGAGGTGCAGGCAAAGGACAACAAACTAATCACAAAAAGCAGTTCTAAAGAAACGCGCTTTCAATCTAGATTATTTAAAAGTGCATAGCTCCAGTGGCTTCTTAATATCGGACGGAAGAGCGTTCCAGACGGCCGCAGAAGCGCATCTGAAAGTGTCGCGATGCGGTGACCGCCGTTGTTCGGATTCGCATGCATAGCGTCTCTTGCTTAACTACCCCAGGACCTCATCGAATCTCGAGGTGTGTATCTGGGGATCATGCGGCAGCTGCTGCTGCTGCTGCGTTGGCAGCGGTGCAAAAGCAACAAGAATAACGCGAGGGAAGAAACCGCCAAAACATTCGACATTAACATTTTCATAGCACATTACATGCACTTTGAAGATGGGCCATTAGTCGAAACTTTGCCAATATTAAGGCCACACACACACACACGTGATGTTATTGATGGACATGTTGAGTGCTTTTTTGCTTCATCGCTTCTCATCTCCATCCTTCCAGTGTCCACGTGCCGGTGTGTTTATACACATTGCACACAAATCGTGGTATGCATATGTACACCTATTCATGGTACACACACACACACACACGTGTTCACACCGCTGTATTTGTCAATTTAATTAATTGTTGCACGTGACATCGACGTGACCCGCGCGTGGCGTTTGGATGCCGCGTGCTGAGCGGCTGATCTATTCCGCTCATTGTAGTTCACGCACGCTCAACTATCTTCTTCTTATTCTTGGTTCTTTCGGTAAAGTCACGTAGAAGGGAAATAAAATAATACATATTATTTTAATAATATTCTTGGTTCTTTCGGTAAAGTCACGTAGAAGGGAAATAAAATAATATATATTATTTTAATAATATTTTAATAATATATATTATTTTATTTCCCTTCTACGTATATTATTTTATTTCCCTTCTACGTGAATTTACCGAAAGAACCAAGAATATGAATCCCTGCAGTCACGAAAGCTTTAAATCAAAATGTATCTTCTTGTTATTTTGCAAGTAATGTATCTATATGCGATATCGTATATAATAATATTTGTTTTTAACCAGGTGAGTAGAATGACATACATATATACGTATAACCGAGTTATTCCCATTCAGGTTCTATGAGAATATAATCTAAACATTCTATTATTTGATTCATATATCGAGTGACATAGGCTACGTGTACATAGACTTGTCTCAGCTATGTGTGTATCTACGTGTGTGTACACACTAGGTCGACTCAGCCTCAAATGAGTACCTGGTGCGATGTGTAAACATCGCCACTAGGGAGACAAAGGCGGCCGGGCGTGGTGCTGGCCACCCACCCCCTCGTGTGCCGTGCCGGCCTTCATACGTGCTCGCTAACAGCACTTGCCCCTGCAGTCTGTTAAGGCTATACGGGGGATCTTTGTCTTTGTACACACTGTGTGGGGAGCGGTAGTGTAGCGCGACGCTACGAACGCGGCCACCCGAGTTCGATTCCCGCTCACGGCCAACACCAGTGACAATTATCTGAACTTCCTCCCCTAGGTCAACTCAGCCTCAAATTATTACCTGGTGCGGTGTGTAAACATCGCTACTGGGGGAGACAAAGGCGGTTTGGCGTGGTGCTGGCCACCCACCCCCTCGTGTGCCGTTCTGGCCTTCATAGGTGCTCGGTAACGGCACTTGCCCCAACAGTCTATCAAGGCTACACGGGGAATCTTTGTCTTTTGTATGTGCGTGTGTGTGCGCGCACTTCATCCTCATTGCTTCAATCCTGTCTTGCAGGGCCATCCTGAAAATCACGAGACTCCGTTCTTACAATTGTGTGAATATAATGATATACAGATAGACCAACTCAAAAGCGTACATACCACACACATGAATAAGTATGGATCCTTTTTTCGGGCCTACAGACTGTTGGGACAATATCTGTTTACGAGCACTTAAGCAATTTAGAACCGGATACTAGCGGTAGAAGTGGCCAAAACTACACCCGGTACTGATATCCATACACCGCACCACATACTCATTTAAGTCTGAGTCGACTTAGGGGAGGGGGGCGAGGAGCAGTTTATAGATGTACCCCCTCATGTTGGCCGCGGCTTGGAATCGAACTCAGGTAGCCTGGTTCGGAGCGCGTTGCGTCACACATTAACTCACTCACACGTGCATTCAAACGCGTGCATACGCAAACATTTACCCACACAGCATTATACACGCATATGCATAGATACAGACACGAGTGCAGGTCACACAGAGATGTATACACACCGTTTAAAAAGGCGAAGATCCCCGTACAGCCTTTAACAGGACTGCTGGGGAAAGTGATGTGAGCGAACACCGATGAAGGCCACGCGAGGCTATGGCCGTGCCCGACCGCCTTCGTCTCCCCAGTGGTGATGTTTAAATACCAACTACGAACAGGCGGACACACGTAAACGCACACACCCACGCACAATCACAAACATACAAACATAATGCCGCACCCCCGATTAGCACGGTTGGCTACGTACGGTGCGAGAAAAGCTCCACATACATACAATAACAAAGACACGCGCGCATACGAACACACATACCCAACTACAAACTCACACAAAGATCGCCCCTGTAGGTTTAGCAGACTTCTGGATTCACGATGTCAGGTCCGCGTGGTACACGAGGGGGCGGCTGGCCAGCATCACGCCCGGCAGCTTGTTTCTACCTCGTGCCGACGTTTACACATTTAACCAGATATTCATTCGAGGCTGAGTCGACATAGGGGAGATAATCGTCACTTGTGTTGGGCCGGGAATCGAACTCGGTTCACTAGAATCGTAGCGCAGCGCGCTAACCACGACACTACCGCTCCCCACACACGCGCGCGTCCAAACGTTGGCCACGAGAGGAGCGAGAGCCGCCGCGTGTGGAGGCTGCAGGCCGCGCGCCGCCCTGATGGATTTACGAGGCGCGCGAGACGTTGCCGCCGCCAGATATGGCGGAGCGACGCGCGGCCGAGCGCAGACTCCGGTATGCGAACCGGTAATCAGCAGACGCCAGCAGGGCTGCCCGATAAGACGGATGGAGCGGCTGATATACGGGGCGGGCGACACGGCAGAGCATCGCGTTGCGGTGGGAGGCAGGGGAGGAGGGGGGGCTGAAGGAGTCAATCACGAATCATCATCACAGCGGCGGAAACTGGACATGACATAGAGGCACGGAGAGCTGGCGCGCTTGTGCACGTCCACACACGTGCACGCGCGTGTGCGTGTACATGGGACGTGTTCTGCAGTGGCATTAGCGAGGATGGTACGGGCCCTGCTGCCAGGATCGAATTGGCCCCCTTCTCCCCTTCCCCTCACGCTCGTCCAATTCCTCTTCGTAGTCCGACGTCTGTGCTCGTCTGGCACGTCCGTGGGCTCCGGTGCAGATGCTAGCGCCGGCACCGCTCCCCGAGAGCTCTGCCGCTGCGGGCGCGATGAACGTGGCAGCGACGAATGTTCATGTTTTTTCCCGTCCAATTTTCGGATTAAAACTCTGCCGAAGTTTCCCATAAAAAAAAATCAACAAATCGCTCCAAGATGTGAGTTTGATTGCGCGTGTGTATTAATAGTCACTGGGTCGCTGGCAAACAAAAACAAATGCGCTACCAAATGGCCTGGTTCTACGCTTGGCGATGGTATATATTTACTTAGCGCGAGAGACCGACAGACCGAGCCTGTCCTGGAAGTGAAACCGATCAACGACCTCCGGAGCCGTAATGCTGAGGGCCCAAATTAACTCTCTTGCGTCGGTGATCTCATTCAAGGCTGCGTGCGCTACACACGCAGTGTGGTGATGCTACGTGATGTACGTACACAGCAACAAAGACAAAGATCTCCCTTGTAGCCTCAACAGACTGCTGGGGCGAGTGCTGTTGGCGCGCACCTATGAAGGCCGGAACGGCACACGAGGGGGTGGGTGACCAACGACCTCTGTCTCCCGAGTTGCGATGTTTACATATCGCACCAGGTATGCATTTGAGGCTAAGTCGACCTAGGGGAGTCCCAGGACCGGTTCAAAACAATCGTCACGAGTGTTGGCCACGATCGGGAATCGAACTGGCGTTGCTGGGTTCGTAGCGCAGCCCGCTAACCGCTACACGTGACATACAAGGCATTACGGGAGCCGCGTTCTTATGGTCACAATCTAACTTCTTTGCTGTCTAGAAATCACCAATCCCTTGTATCTGTTTCTCTGTGTGCCTGTCTGTATATATGTGTGTGTGTCTATGCGATAGTAGAGCGGTTAACGCGCTACGAACTTGGCGACCCGAGTTCGATTCCCGCTCACAGCCAACTCCGGTGACGATTATCTGCACCGGTCCTTTGTCTCCCCTAGGGCGACTTAGCCTCAAATGAGTACCTGATGCGGTGTGTAAACATCGGAACTCGGGAGACAAAGGCGGCGGGGCGTGGTTCTTGCCACCTACGGCCTCGTGTGCCGTCTCGGCCTTCATATGTTACCTAATCAAATGAAATGTTCAGCAGTTAATGTGCTCGCTAACATCGCTTTCCGCAAGGCTATACGGGGGATTTTTGTCTTTGCTTTGTATAGTGGTTAGGGGCTTGAGTGAGCGGTAGTGTACTCATTTGCGCACTGCGCTACAGAGCCGGCAACTTGAGTTCGATTCCGGCTCACGGCTGACATCAGTGACGAATATCTGAACCGGTCCTGGGCCTGCCGTACCTGGCGGTGTCTACAACAATGAGCCCAGGTGAAACAAAAGGCGGGCGGGTGTGGTCCTGCCCCCCCTCCCTTCCCCACCGTGTACCGTGTCGCTAACAACACTTGCCCCCAACAGTCTGTAGGTTTATACGGGGAAACTTTGTCTTTGTGTGTAAGTGTGGATACCATTCCTGTCGCTCACAATTGCCCGTTAATTATGGTTGACAAAAAAAAAACGATTATATATTTTTTACATATTTCCTTAATATTCGTACGAATGGATTATTAAAAGCAAAAGCTGTTGTTCTGATTGTACATTTTAAGAGTTAAATAAATACCCCCCCCCCCCAGGTGTGCTGAAATGTGTGTAAAATAGATTCATAGCAGTCGCGTAAATCATAGCTACCCCACCGCTCCTCACGTGGGGTCGTCCTGCAGCCTCCACTCGTGAATTCCGAGTGGTTTTGTTTACATCGTGTGAGTTGTGTCCTGTGTTGTTGCAAAAAAAACCCTCTTTATATTAATAGTTGTTGTTGTGTTTACCAAAATGTATCTTCTGCTCTCAAATGACATCTCTTTAAACGTTAAAATACGACTATAATTCCAAATAAGTATATTTTGGGTCAGATCGCTTTGTCGGCCAATTGATTGGTTTACCAGCAAATCTGGAAAATCCTAAGAAAAAGTCTTCTAATTTTAACGTAGAAAGTTTTAATTATGAACCATGAAAGCTTACAGTATAACATAAAAATACAATTAAATACTTCTGGATGAAGACCTCCCCACGCCGTGTCGGTCATAGTTGGTGTTCGACCATACTTCACCGCGCTGGTCAGTACGGCTTGGTGAAGAGTGGGGTAACTGGGTTCTGTTCATAAGTTGCTCTTAGCCGTGGCCGGGTATCGAACTAAAGTCGCCGGTTTCATCGCGCACGCTGTGCTAACCGCATCGCCACCGCGCTTACCAGGTCATCTCTCCGCCTGTCTGGCAAGCGATTGTATCTATTTATTTATCTGAATGTGTGTCAGTCTTTATGTGTATGTCCGCGTATTTGTCTATGTATCTGTCCATGTCTCTGTATCAATGCATCCATGCATCTGTCTCTGTAACTATTTACAATTGTCTATGTAATTGTCTATATATATGTCTGTTACCTGTCTGTGTATCTGTCTGTGTCCCTATATCTGTCTTCGTATATCTATATATGCATCCTATCCCTGTGTCCGTGTCTCTTTGTGTGTCTGTGTGTAAGCGCGAGTCTGGGCCGGTGCCGAGGCGTCCGTCACACGCGCGCCCCTGTCGCCTCTGGGCTGTGCGCTGCTGCTGCTGCGGCTGCGGTGTGTAAACACTGCCGCTTGCGTGACGCTCAACAATCAATAACGGGTTCAGTCAGTGGCGTCAGCTGCTGGGTGCGCAGGCGGTGCAACAGCGCCGTGACTCACGGGCCGCATGCAGGGGCCAGGCACCGGGTGACCTGGAGGGTTGGTGAGGAGGGGGGGGGCGGAATTGCGGGGGGGGGGGTGGATTTTTAATGCCTTGCACCAGGGCCGGTGCCAACCACGCGATGCCACGGGGGTTGAGTACAGTATACACACACACATACACGCGGTGTTTCGTGGCCAGTCAAAGAGGGAGAGGGGAGCGTCTCGACGTTCCGGCCCACTGGCCTTAAACTCGTCAAGTGAATGCAAAGTCAAATTGTCTGCCCCGACGAGCAATGGGCGGGTTACCCTCGACACGTAATGCGGTAAACAAACAAAGACAAAGACCCCCCATATAGCCTTGACCAGACTGTTGGGACAAGTGATGATAGCGAGCACCTCTGAAGTTCGGCAGGGCGCACGAGCGGGTGATGTGGCAGGCATGTACCACGGAGGGCCGCCTTTGTCTCCCCAGTGGTGTTTTTACTGACCGCACCAGGTACTCAACGCATGTTTATGTAGACCTCTAGGGAATGATCAGGACCGCGTCTGATATCACTCGCCACTCATGTTAGCCGCGGCCGAAAATCGTATTCAGCTGGATTCGTAGCGCAGTGCGCGAACCGCTGCCCCACCGCTCCTCTATTTACACACTCGTGAGTACGCGCACGTGGAGTGCAGGGAGTTCTGTTGCGTCTCAGTGTGCGTGCGTGTGCCCGTAAAGCTCGTGAGAGTGTTTGAGGAACTTGGCCACCCGAGTTCGATTCCCGGTCACGACAAACAATTATTGGCGAATATCTGAACCAGTGCTGGGCCTCCCCTAGGTCTACTCAGCCTTAAACCCATACTAGGTACGGTGTATAGACAAACATCAGCATGGGGGGGGGGAGACAAAGGCCGCCGGGCGTGGTGCTGGATACCCACCCCCTCGTGTTCCGTGCCGGCATTCATAGGTGCTCGCTAACAGCACTTGTCCCAAACATCTGTTAATATTACACGGGGGATCTTTGTCGTTTGGATACTTTCATTTTAAAGTGTGTAAGTCGAGGAGTGGTGCGCTACGATTCCTGCTACCCGAGTTCGACTTTCGGCCACAACTAACATCAGTGGCGTATCTAAACGGGTTCTGGCTGTCCCCCTAGGTCGACTCAGCCTTTAATGAGTTTATGAACAATCAGCACTGGGGATACAAAGGCGGCCGGGCGTGGTGTTGATCACACGACCCACTCGTGCGCGCCATGCTAGTCTTCAAAGGTGCTATCGAACAGCACTTGCCCCAACAGTCTGTTCAATACTTCACGGGGGGATCTTTGTCTCTGTGCGTGTATGAATGTGCGTGTGCGTGCGAGTGTGGAATAAGCGCGCCTGCGTTCGGATGGAGATCGGCACACGGGGACACGGGCGGAGGGAGGGGGTCGCGGGGACACGGAGACGCGGGGACCCGCGCGGACACGGGGAGGGGGTTGTGGAGGCGACCTGGAGACGCGGGGGTCGCGGTGCCCAGGTCTCCCGTCCCGCGCCGCCGCCGCCTCCTCCTCGCCTCGCAGCCGCTCCCGGGCGCCGCGCCGCTCGGGACAGACCCCATTGTGGCCAGCGCTGTATTAATTGTCTCCATATGGCCGTAATTGAGCAATGCTAGGAGTCAAAGGGCTGGACAATGGTGGGGTTTGTAAAAAAAAGACGATAGAGGAGGGGGGGGGATAGAAGAGAGAAAGAAGTGGAAGAGAGAAAAAAGAAAAGGTTTTCTAGGCGTGATTGATAGCCGCGAATAATCCAACCCAAAATCGCCAATTCACATCAAAAGGGGTTTAGAGCGAGGGGAGCCGGCCGGGGGTGGGGGTTGGGGGGAGTCGCCGGGGGGGTGGGGGAGTCGGGAGGGGGGGGGCCGCTCCGCCTAACAAATGGCGTCTTCTCATAGCAGCGCAAGTTCGTTCCGCCACGCGGCTATATTAAACACCCACAGGAGCGCGGCGCGAGGAATTCAATTAGTGCGGCCAAGTGTGGCGATAGCGCCCGCGTCTCCCCCTCCCCTCCCCTCCCGCGCCGCGCACGGCGAGGCGAGGAGGTGTCCGGCCGGCGGGCGCCAACCCCAGCACCGTGCGCAGTGCCTCGTTAGCGACGCGCCGCTTTGAAGCCGCGGACTCGTGAATGCATCCAGCAGGGCTGGGGTGGTGGTGGTGGTTGTTGTGGTGGTGGTGGGTGGATGAGATGTGATGACAGTTTGTGGGTGGGTGGGTGGGTGGATGAGATGTTGGTGATGGTGGATGAGGTGTGGCGATGGTAGTTGTGGCTGGCTGGGATGTGACGGCGGTGGTGATGGGTGGATGACGTGTGGTGGTGGTGATGGTTGTGGTGGTGGAAGGTGGTTGAGATGTCGTGGTCATAGGCGGTGGCATGGCCGTTGTGGTAGGCGGCAGTGGTGGTGGCCGTTGAGTGGTGGCGGTGGTGGAGGCAGGCGAGAGTAGCGGACCCCGGTCGTGTTCTCGGTATTCGCTCAGCGGCCTCGTGGCGCCCGGCGACCTTAGGGCGGTGGGAGGGAGTCACGCCAGAGGCTCGCGGCGCTCACTACAGCCTATAGCACCTGTGCTGCACGCAGAGCGGCGGAGGCTGCCCCCCTTATTACGCATAAAACCATCACCACGATGGTCAGTGCTAGTTGGTGACATGTGAAGAGGGGGGTTGGGCGGTGTAAAGTCATAAGCAGGGCTAGTTGAGGTATTACTCGCCTCCGCTACTGATGTTAGCCGTGGTCAGGAATCAAACTCATGTGGCCTGGTTCAGAGTACAGTGCGAGAGTCACTGCGCGAACGCTGCCCAACTATAACAGCAGTGCATTTGTTCTTTGTCTCTGCTCTACTCTGAAGAACAATTGCTCTAAACGTCAATCTACTTCATATATATTGTTCTTGTATACGACGTGCTAATGCTATGCCATGTTAACGTAAGATGGCAATACGGCCTGGAGCTAGATGCCAATGTCGAGGTCTGCTCGCCACGACGAGAGGGCTTCAGGGTAGAGAGAGTTCGTTATTCCTCCTCCGTTGACGGAGCGCAGACTGCAGTCGGTTGACTTTATGGGCCCATAGTTTGGGTTTCATGGCCACATGAGCGCTTCAGACTACTTGGTTCTCTACGAGTCCATATATCTTTGTGTGTATGCATGGGTTTACGATATGGCCCATCGTTTTGTTGTCCTTATCCGCGTGTCCGATTAGCACGGTTGGCTACGTACGGTGCGAAAGAAGTTCAACGTACATACATAGGTTTCGTATTCTTAGGTTTTTTACCGAAAAAACCTAAGAATATGAATCCTTGCAGTCACGAAAGCTTCAAATCTAGAATACATAGGTTTGGTTGCATAGCCACAATCACACGATTGTGGCTTGTCTTTAATGTATCCCGATGTGTCTCTGTATATCGATATACGTATCTGTGTATCTCTATGAGTGTCTTTGTATCTCTGTGAGTCTCTACGTGTCTGTCTCTTTGGGCTTACGACATGGGCCAACAGTTTGAGTCGCATGGCCACAATCGCACGGCGGTGGCTCGCCTCTTTGAATTCCCGTTCACGACGCATGAGATGTGCGCGTAGTCGGACAGGTTGGCGTTCTGATGCGGTCTGTGTGCCACCGCCGGTGCCTTCGAGGAGGAATATCAAATCCCCCGTGGGTGATGCAACGATGCTGTGGGTCTCGAATGAGGTTATAGGCAGCGTCAATGACTCGCGCGGTGAGAGATGTTTTTGGATTCGTGTCTCTCATAGTAATTCGCACTTAACCATCAACTACCACTTAACGAGTGTTAGCGCGCACAATTCATACTCATGAGTCACGCACAATGTTAGACGTGTATTACTAATAATTATTAATAATTTGTAAACCTTTGTCAATCCACTGCTGGATGAAGGCTCTCCTACGACGTGGCTGTCATAGAGCTGGTCTGGCCATACTTCACCACGCTGGTCCAGTGCGGGGTGGTGGGGGAAGGTGGACCTGGGACCGCGGTCGGGATATCACTCGCAGTCGAAATTTGGGCCACTGGTGCGCTAACCACTGCGTCACCGCTCCACCCTGAACATCTATCGCCGTTCAGGAACCTTTATTAAATGTATTTGTAAAGGTCGCGGACGCTGTGTACGGGTACATACACCGTGCAAAGCATGTACACGTGCGCTCTGATTTTAAACAGCAACATGTGAAATTACATCCACACTATGGCGACGGCTTGGGAAGGCCTCTGCCCAGCAGTGGATTGATCATGGCTGATGATAACGATGATGTATGTAGAACGTAATTTGTGTTTAAACCTCACGTCCGTTCATATTAAGTCCCGTCAGCGTTATATTTAACACGTTTCCATGAATACACGTGTGTGTACTTATACATGGGAGTGGTGGCACAGTGGTTCGCTCACTGCGCTACGAACCCATCCCTCTCGGTTGATTCCCCAGCCACGGCTTACATCATTGGCGAGTGATATCTTAACCGATCCCGGTCATCTACTGTTCCTTTTGCTGATTCGCATTGACCAGCGTGGCGAAGTATGGTCAAACAAACCCTATGATCGCCACAGCATGGGAAAGCTATCGTCCTGTCGTCAGTTGACAAAAAAGGATTACTAATTAACATTATTTATATGCAGTAATATCCCGGTGTATGTCGGGGATACGTTCCTGAAAGGTGCGACGACGAATAGCGAAACGACGTAAATGAAATCATTGTTTCTCATAAGAATGAATGGAATAAGGGAGGATGCGTTCCTAACGTCGCCACCTATTGTTATATTCGCTTGTGCCTATGACATTGCCCTTTTTGTTGAATGACAGTTATGTTCAAATACACATCTAAATTAAATAGACATTATCAGACATTTAAATAAAAATAAAAAATATTTAAAAAAAACTTACCCTCCGTACTGGGGCTGGCTTCGCTTGATGGGTAGACGGTGGCGGCATACACATCAGAGATCCATACACATCATAGACTGTTGGGGCAAGTGACGTTAGCGAGCACCTATGAAGGTCGGCACAGCACACGAGGCGGTGGGTGGCCAGCACCACGCGCGGCCGCCTTTATCTCCCCAGTGGCGAAGTGAACTCTTCCACAGATCCACGCACACAAACTCACTCACTCGCAGGAGCACGCGCGCGTGCGTCTCGTCTCACCGCCGGCGCCGAATACAGTGACGTCGATTCTCACTTCTACGGTAGCTAACACTTGTACGCTGCCTCTGAACTACAGACACATCCTTGTCACTTACAACACGCTTAGGAGGCGTGATGTTTAAGGATCACGTGCCCGCAACGTTCCATTAAATTATATTTTTTAAACGCCGTACTCAACACGATTGTACAGAAGTAAACTTTAACTCACATTATAAAGAGTATACAACAGGATGCAGTACACTATGAAACATCACCAAAACGCCGTACGTAAATAATACATTCTACTCTACAGTGCATTACATGTCGGTATGCGCGACGCAAAGTGGTTTGTGTACCCCCGTACACCAATCACCTTGCGGGTTGGTGAAGGCGAGGGTTGAGAGGCTTCCGATACAGAGGGACGACGTTGCTCTCAGCGGCGTGAGAGTGTGCGGGGAGCAATTGAGGCGACGCAAATCGGGTTGGCGGTGTTCATAAAGTGACGACGTATGTGCGAAACGACGTTCAAGGGGGACACGTCAATCGGGGGTATTAGTGGCAATGCAATATGTGTATATGCGTTAAGACTTACGTTCCTTATGCGTGCGTGGGGAAATCGCTGTCGCAAAGTCACTTTGCCCGAGTATAAGGCGCGATGCCATGGCCGTACACGACAGCCTGGTGAATGATTCATGCACGGGAACAGACGCCAACTTCGTCATCAAGCACCGCCCGTATGATACACAAAGATCCCCCGTGTAGCCTTGACAGACTGTTGGGGCAAGTGCTGTTAGCGAGCAGTACCTATGAAGGCCGGCACGGCACACGAGGGGGTGGGTGACCAACACCACGCCCGGCCGCCTTTGTCTACCAAGTGGCGATGTTTACACACCGCAACAGGCACTCTATCACACACACACGCACACACATGCAATAATGATAATTGTGACTCATGAAACTTTTAATAACGTTCTAACAGCGGCTACGAAGTACAGTACACAATGTTTACGCATATACTAGAGTCTAGGCTTGTAACTTTGTAATCTATTTATGTACATTGTGCTCCACAAAGAGCTCGACGCGTAGTTTGTATACATATAGTTAAACCTCTTTCGCACCGTACACAGCCGACCGGTTTCGCTCCGCGGGCAGCCCAGATCGAGGTCTGGGCACCGCTCCTCACTCGGGCCGCGCTCCCCGTGCGCCGCCGCCGCCGTCAGTGGGTCGAGGGGCCCACGACCCCCCCGGAGTGTGACGAGCAAGCCGATAGAGAGCCGCGGGCGCTCGCTCCTCCTGCCTGCGAGCTCACGCGTGCACGCGCGCGTGTCGTCCTGCGCGTGCTCGTGCACGCGCGTGAACTCGTGCGCGTGCCGGCTACGCGGTGCCGAGCGCCGCCGTCGTTCTGTCCAAGAGGCGAGCCGCGGCGGTTACCCGCATCAGCGGACTCGTGAGAGTTGGTGGTTGGTGGTGATGGTTGGTGGTGGTGCTGGGTGATGATGACGACTTTTCACCCAGTCATTTACGCACACGGTAGTGTAGCGGTTAGCGCTACGAATCTGGCGACCCGAGTTCGATTCCCGCTCACGGTCAAAATCAGTGACGATTATCTGAACCGGTCCTGGGCCTCCCCTAGGTCGACTCAGCCTCAAATGAGTACCTGGTGCGGTGTGTAAACATCGCCACTGGGGAGACAAAGGCGGCCGGGCGTGGTGCTGGTCAGCCACCCCCTCGTGTGCCGTTCTGGCCTTCATAGGTGCTCGCTAACAGCACTTGCCCCAACAGTCTGTTACAGGTTCAAAGAAAATAAAAAATACATTAAAAAAAACTACGACGTTTCGATCGAAAGTACAAGAGGGGGACTTTTAAAAGGTTTAAAATGGTTGTACACAATGTGTGTGCACCCATTTTAAACCTTTTAAACAGTCTGCCTCAGCAGCTTTCCCCTTCTTTTTTCTTCCTGATGACGAACGCTTGTGTTGCGATCGAAACGTCGTAGTTTTTTGTTATTTTTATTTCTTTGAACCTGTCTACGTGACTTTACCGAAAGACCCAAAGAATAAGAATTCCTGCAGTCAGGAAAGCTTTAAGTCAAGATTTAGTCTGTTACAGGCTCTCCGGGGAATCTTTGTAATTTTGAAAAAATATATATGTCATGTGATCGACAGACAATGACCAATCCACTGCTGGATGAAGGCCTCCACCACAGAGTGTGCGGACGCCGTGCACGTTGTGTGTGCGAGATTTGCATCCTGCCAAGTTGACACGCACGTTGAGACGTCGTTGGTTTCCAAAAAACAAGTACATCACCTCGCCGGACTTTCAGAGTCTCAAAACACACGCGCGTACAGTATTATACTCTGTCTTGATACAAATGTATAACACACACACACGGTGCATTTCGAGTTAGTAAGTATATAAGCGGTTGTCGTCAGGCTGTTGATGCAACAGCCCAGGGCTTGCGAGCCGCTTGCGTCTCCCACGGTCTCCCCACGTCGTCGTCGTCGTCTCCCCTCCGGGCCCGTGACCTCCTCGACGAGCCGCCCCGCGCTCGTGTCGACCAGGGGGAGGGGGAGTGGTGGTGGTGGAGTGGGGGGTGAATAACGCGTGAGTCGGGACTTTCTGCGAGCGGAGATCACAGAACCTCATTTCTATAACTTGAAAAGGGGGCAGAAAGCCTTCGGGGGGGGAGGGGCGGAGGGGGGTCACGGTGAATTGTGTGGGGGGGAGGGGGGTGTCATCATTTTTTTTACTTTCTTAAACACAGAGCGAAGAGACAGCAGATCACCAGTTAGGCGGCGCACGGGACGACGGACTCCTGGGGTCTGGGCTGTGGAGTTGCTCGCAACTCCACGTGAGCGAGCGGGCGCCCTTGCACAAATACAAATATCCCCCGTATAGCCTCAACAGGCTGTAGGGGCAAGTGTTGTTAGCGAGCACCTATAAATAAAGGCGGTAGTGTCGCGGTGAGCACGCTACCCCACGAACCCGGACACCAGAGTTCGATTCCTGCTCATGGCCAACACTCACGATGATCTGAACCGGTGCTGGGCCTACCCTAGGTCGACTCAGCCTCAAATGAGTACCTGGTGCGGTGTGTAAACATCATCTCTGGGGAGACAAAGGCGGCCGGGCGTGGCGTTGGCCACCCACCCCTCGCCCCAACAGTCTATCAAGGCCATACGGGTGAATCATTGTCTCCGTGACCAGATCTGTATAACTTTACTTGACACCTGGTTGCTGGCAGCGCGTGTTCCAATCCCGAGCACGCGGTAAATTACTCGTCGAAGTGTCGATTGGAGCTCGCTGCGAACGGACACGCGGACGATGTCCAGACGCCGGAGTAGCGCAGCGGCTCCAGATGCCCTCGCCATCACGCGCTCTGCACATCCACGCACCATTGTTTCACGCGCGCATCGAGTGGAGAATACTCACTGATGATATGTTGCGGAGACATCGGCGCTCGCCAATGGAACAAACAATGTCCGGCCCCTCCAGTCACATAACCACCCACCCTACGGCTTTTGTTTATTGATTACCGTCCCGCATATAAACATTCACACAATTACTGTAATATTAATACTAATGTCACGGCCCTTTGTTATTAAATATCCTTGTCGGATGAAGGCCTCCCTAGCTGTAGAGTCAGTCGTGGGGGGGAGGGGGGTGTTTTAACCATATTTCACCGTGCTGGTGAGGGCGAGTCGCAGCCCTCTTAAAACTTGGATTAAGGAGGTTGGCCGGTGAGGGTGGGGTATGACCGCGTTAAACACTCAGCAGAGCGAGTAACGATGTGGCCTGCCCACGTCTCTCGCACACTCTGCTCTGGCGGTCACCCCACGTCTATATATTGTTCCAACATTCGTGGTTCGACTGTAATAATGTATAACGTGGAGGGGCGGGGGCTGATCACGGAGAAGGGGTTTTTAGCACCTACTAGCATCCCAACGATGTTGATAAAGGATAAATAATATTTGCTCCCGATAAAAAGACCAATTTTTCTGGATTTTAAAGCATATTTGGGGGTGCGTCTTAGAATCGGATCGGCGTGTGTGTGTGGGAGACCGAATCTGTACGACTGCATAGCCACCTGGGCATGAGTTTGGGGGTGCGTCTTACTTTCCGGCGCAATCCTTCCAGTTCGGAGAGTAAGATAGTCACACGCGCGGAGCTCGCGAGAAACACCTCCTCGTTACCGGACGCGTGAGCGGAGCGATGCCGCGCGAGGTATGACGGGAGAGGCGAGGGCATCTGTCGCGTCAACGAGCACTCGGGAACGAAGCTCTTTGCGTTCGCTTGAAGTCGCCTCCACGCGGGTTCAAGCCACGGCTCCCCCCCGACACTCGCAGCTCCCCCACGGTCTCCTCTCGTCGCCACCCCCTCCTCCTCCCCCATCACCCCAAACAATCCGCACTGGTGCACAGCAGTCGTCTCCACTCTGCGGTCGAGGCCGTGGTGATGATGATGATGACGGTGGTGGTGGTGATGATCAGTCCCTGCGTGCGTGAGAGCGCTAATGACTCGCATCTGTTGATGGCTAAACTAGGAAGGCCGGGCCGTCGGGAGATTCGCGCGCACGCACGCGCGCGCGCGCACGCACGCGCCCCCAGAAGACGCTTCCAAAATCCCCTCCCCGCGTGCCGGGGGACTCAGAGTCTGCACCAACGCCGGTTCCGTCAATCACCAACCGTGCAGATAAAACGCTGCGGAGCAGTTCCCAACGACGTTTCAGGAATGATGTTAGCACCCAGACACATCTATCTCGCCGTATATGTCCTCGTGATGCTTGTCTGCGGTCGTGTGGATAGGAATATCGGGTACAGTGATACACGAGTATTATTATTATATCTAGGTGTAATATTGTACTCTCGTGGCAGAGCCTTACACCGATAATAATAATAATCCCCATTGTAAGCCAAACCCAAGCAGCGTTCCGGAAAATGTCGACTAAGGAACAAAGCAAGCCCCTTTGCGTTACAGTTAATTATCACGGAAAGATAAACGCGTGGATGAATTACATTGAGAGACAGAACGAGGAACGCGTGAGTCAATGGAACAAACACCGAGTCAGAGGCGCCACAATGACATTTGGGATTGGTAAAGGCAGTAAATGGGCTTGGGCAGGACGCATCGAGAGACGGGGATGGTGCCGGCTGGGCGAGACTCGTAACGAAGTGACAGCCGGGACCGCGGGGGGTGGCGACGGCGTGAAGATGCCTTAATCCAGCAGTAGATAGACAATGGCTGACAATGATAAGAAGTAAATGTATTTACAAAATATATTTATATTCATGTGTCAATCCACCGCTGGATGACGGCCTCCTTGTCCACACTACCTATATGAGAGTACATCGCAGTAATACTCTGACCATAATAAGCGCGTCTGTGTGTGTGTGTAGATATAGCGATGTAACAGATTACTGCACCCCGCTCTCAACCCACCGCTGGATAAAATCATCACCTCCCAGGAAGGGTAACGGGGGTTGTTTGACCACCATACTTCACTACGCTGGCTCAGTGTGGGTTGTTGAAGTGGGTTGGTGGTGTGGGGTTGAGGGTCAGGTTTGGTTCAAATATCACTCGCCACTGATGTTAACCGTACACGGGAATCAAACTAGGGTTGTTGGGTGAAGAGTGCAGTGTGTTAACCACTGCGCCACCGCTCCACACTAATGCATATACAATATTAACTGTTTATAGATACAGTGTGGTGTTCACGGAGGTCCTGAAGAAAGGAGACGCACTCTGGCCTGATCGTGTGTGCGTATTGTGTGATGGTATTACAAATTAGTTGTATATCGGCTACGCTTTAGCTGCGACGTTTCGTACAAGGGCCCTTCTTCAGCACTGGCCAAGTTTACACCCACTGTTGCAGCGAAATCAGCTACTGCTGCTCATAACTCTGCTGCTGCTGCTGCCGCCGCTGCTGCTGACGATTGAGTTGCTCCTCCGACCATCGCTGCTGCCACTCCCACCGCTGCTGAAGTTGCCGCACGCGGCGCGGCTCGCACGCGGTCCGCGTGGCTTCTTGAGGTTCCGGCCGGAGCTTGGCGAGAGCGAGGGGGGCCAGGGGGGTCCAGGGGGGCCAGGGGGGCCAGGGGGGCCGGTAGCCACGAGGGCTCGGCCACGGCGGCGCAAGGTCCCCGTGTCGGGGGTGGGGGGGGGGTGGCGGTCGGGGCCGCGAGCACCTGGGCCGCGCTTTGATTCGGGATTCCGGGCAATTTTCCGCCTCCTGCTCCCGACTTCCGGCTTTAAGAGGATTTACGGCCGCGCCGGACGATGATGGCGCGGGGGGTGAGGAACTCTGCAGGGCGGGCGGGAGACTCGGCGGCTCGCGGGGTACGCCTCCTGATACCCCCCGAGATGAAAGTGGGTTACCTGGTAGAAGGGGCGCCCGGTGAAGAAGAGGAAAGGGGGGGGGTGGTCCGGTGGAGATGGGGTGCCAGGCGGAGAGGGAATAACCGGTGGATAAAGGTGTCCAGAGGACAGAGAAAGTACCCGGTGGACAGGAGGGGTACTTGGTAAGCAGAGAGGACGCACGGTAGAGTGAGGATATCCAGATGAGATAGGGGATACTCGGTGTGGAGAGGTGGTGTACGCTGGAGGCAGCGAGCGGGGTGACTTCGCAGAGGGAGGATAGCTCGTGGGGAGAAGGGGGGGGCACTGGGTGGGGAGAGGCGATTCTCCCTGGGACGTGGTGCCTCCACAGCCGAGTGTGAATATAGAGCAGCAGCAGCAGCAGGAGCAAGAGGAGGAGGAGAAGCTCGTGGCTCAGTGTGAATTGGTGTCTGGTGGCCCATGAGTGGCTCCAATCAAAGCTACGCGTGATTATCCCTTCACGAGATACCGTACAATTGTAGCATATAGCTTCGATTATATAAAACTGCACGTTTTATGTTGGCTCCAAATGAAGACGATGTCGGATGTCTCCTAATTAACTCCGTGTCGACGGGCGGGGGTGGAGAAGGGAGGGGGTTGTGGGGTGGGGGGCTAATTAGTAACGGGCGGAGGGGGAGCGAGTTGATGCGTGGAGCCGGATGCGCGCGCGCGCTCTCGGGGAAGGAGCGCGTTCGGCTCGGGGGATTCAGCGCCGGCGTCTGCGGCGGAGACAATCGCGAACCCCGTCCGCGCTCGACGAAGAGGAATGCGCGAAGCAGAGGCAGTCCCCGCACCAGAGACACGCGTGGAATGACGCCGCTTCTCCGTCCGCTACGAGTGTGACGAAGTCGTTTGTGAACCAGCGCGGCTCGAGAACGGCACGCGCGTCTAACGCGACACCAGATAGTAGCACACAAAGCCACTCCGCTATACACGACGAGAACGATCATGCACATGTACAGCCGCGTTGGTCCGCGGGGGTTGTTGTTTCACCATACTTGACCACGCTGGGTCAGTACTGGTTGATGAGTGAATAGAGGGGGCGGGCTATGGCCGGTTCAGATACCGCTCGCCATCGATGCTAGCCGTGGCTGGGAATTTATCTCGGGTTGCCTGATTCACAACTACACAATATGCATATATAAAGAGAGAGAGAACACACCGTAATATATAGCTGCATGCGTGTGAAATGTGGCAATTTCAGACCACGCATGTTGTGTATTTAACATGTCTCCCCAGCGACGCAGCGCAGCGCTTAAGTATTATGGTTACACACGCGGTGATCGATGAAAGTCAACGATATAACAAGCCACGTGAAGTCGCCTCCATAAACAACACCGCGCTTAGTCACCGAGTGTCAACGGAGCGCGTGCAATTGTGACGCAAGGCGCGCGAGAGAGTGTCCCTGTAGGTTGATGTTAGGGCCGGACTCCTCGAATGGAACTAAACACAGAGGCGCAAGACCCCCCCCCTCGCCCCCCACACACACAAATCCGCCCAAACGGCCAAGAAGCGATCAGCACTCGCTGCTCAAAGCAGTGATCGGTGGCAGGAGTCGAACTCGTATCGGCGTCATCAGTGCGTGTTTGCCAACATCGGAGGAAGGGTAAATATTTTTGTTTGTCATTATTATTATTAATCCTAGCCGGGTGAATTTTAAACAACAACTCCACCACATACCAACTTCACTCGTCCAGCCGTGTTGGGGACGCGGCTCTATCAGACTCACTGTTTAGTCCTCATTCACACTGCGTTCAACCACTGCACTGCAGTTGACAACAACACTCACCCACTCACCACACTGCAGGTCACAAGAAAGGCAAAGATCCCCCGTGTAGCCTTAATACACTGTTGGGGCAAGTGCTGTTAGCGAGCACCTATGAAGGCCAGAACGGCACACGTGGGGGTGGGTGGCCAGTACCACGCCTGGCCCCCTTTGTCTTCCGAATGGCGATGTTTACACACCGCACCAGGTACTCATTTGAGGCTGAGTCGACCTAGGGGAGGCCCAGGAGCGGTTCAGATAATCGCCATTGGTGTTGGCCATGAATAGAAATCGAACTCGGTTCGTCGGGTTCGCAGCGCAGCGCGCTAACCACTACGCCACCACAACACTCACCCACTCACCACTCCGCAGGTCTGCAACACTGACGCGTCCGCTTCTTCCTATGCACCGCTCCGTTTTGTAATTCCCTCCCCCCCCCCAAGTCCCGTACAATAAATAACTTTGCCCAATTCAAGAAACGTATTTGACTTGAACACACGGCATCACATCCTCAACAGTGACTGCTTGTTGCTGGCCGCTCGGCGTGTCCGGCCGTTCGAGCAACGAGCGTCGATGCGAGAGGCGCACGTGACCCACGCAGGGACGTGGGTCACGTGGCCGCACCTATTGTCACCTGGAGCGCGGGGCACGGGGGCTGCCGGGGTACACGCGTGCGACGGGTATCTGGACGAACACAAAAACAGGCAAAGATCCCCCATATAGCCTTTTTAACGGACCGTTGGGACAAGTACTGTTAGCGAGCACCTATGATGGCCGGCACGGCGCAAGCGAAGGTGGGTGGTCAACCCCACGCCCGGCCGCCTTTGTCTCCCCAGTGCTGATGTTGAACACACAGCACCAGGCAATCGTTAAAGCGGAGTCGACCTCGGCAAGGCCCAGGACCGGTTCAGATATTCGCTGACACTGTTATTGGTCGTGAGCTGGAATCGAACTCGGGTCGCCGGGTTCATTCATGCGCAGTGCGCTAACCACACACACACACGTTCCACTAGACATATACTGTACACATTATACACTATACACATACATGTTGCGCACGCATATGCGCTACATACACGCACGCTATACACACACACACGCATACCGTACGTTATGAATACATATGAACATTTAGCATACGAGATATACAATGATATATATGATACGTTATATACACACAGATATATAATATACTTAATGCACATACATATAGCATACATTACTGACACGTATCGTATACTCTAGATGCACACATCCCCCACCTCCGATTAGCACGGTTGTCAACGTACGGTGTGAAAGAAGTCCTTAAGTAACGCGGACATAATTCACATACACATATATTGTTAGGAACATACAGATAAACGATACTAGGTGGCTTAACACGCACAGGTACACACACTTATATATTGCAAACACACAAGTGATATGTGGCCTAGAGCAGGGGTCGGCAACCTACGGCTCCGGAGCCGCATGCGGCTCTTTACGGACTGCTTCTTGACGATATGTACGTATGTACAGTATGTACTCAGATGCATTGCGGCTCTTGAAATACTGAATTTTGTACCGAATTGGAAAGAAATGGCTCTTCTTGTTATTTTGGTTGCCGACCCCTGGCCTAGACAAACCAATATTACACAACAAACATAACGGAAACACAAACGTGCATCATGTTACGTATACATATACAACATATATAATGCACTATATGTACATAACGCAGATACATCATTCGAAAAAGAAAAAAACACGTGAAACCAAACACGTACACACAATGGTGGTGACGGCACACAACTACTACCCCCAACTACACCCATATGTATATGCAAAGACAAAGATCCCCCGTTTAACCTTAACAGACTGTATGGGCAAGTGCTGTTAGCGAGCACCTATCAAGGCCGGCACGGCGCACGAGGGGGTGGGTGGCCAGCAACCACGCCCGACCGCCTTTGTCTCCCCAGTGGCGATGTTTTTACATCGCACCGACTCCTCATTTGCGGCTGAGTCGCGTTCGTAGCGCAGCGCGGTGACCAGACATCCCAAGTTTCGCAGACATTAATCAAAACACACGAATGCGCATCATGCACGATATTACAGACCACTCAAGGAGTGACTGGAGACACACACAAATGCAGACACGTACAATGATACGTAAAATACACAATAATTACACAATAAACATACAAAAACACACACACACACCTCTTGCATAAAATACGTTAATAACAAAACGATCGATTGACAAACATACAAAAATAGATCATATTTATCACGATCTAGTGATACACAAACGACGGGACACTGGACCATGCACATATAAACACATAACATACTTTAAACATATACATCGCCAAGATAACTGAAGCACACAAACACTTAACAGATGTATCTTATACATAAATAAAATAAATGTTGTGGTTGTCGGTTGCACATCTAACACATCTAGAAGTACACACACGACACAACATGTTTGTGCATAGAGCATATGCAGTGCCCGCACAAACACAATCGTTTACATCGAATACACATCATTAAAAGTATGCTTGCAATTCTAGAGGTAACTGGACATATCTATACAATACACTTACACACATGGATGTATATACACGCAGAGTACATAACACACACACACGCACACACATGACCAGAGGTGGCAGGAAACACACACACATATACGCACAGCATGGCATACATACACTACGCAATTACACACACACATTAATTACATACGGCGCATACCCATGCGTGCAACACCAGCCTACGCCGACTAATCGACAGAACCGTACACAGATATTAAGATTCGCCATCTCGCTTTAGCAGACCGTTGGCCCAAGTGCTGTGAGCGAGAACTTATGAAGGCGGTACACACACAACGATCCCCCGTATAGCCTTAACAGATTGTTGGGGCAAGTGCTTGTTAGTGAGCACACCTATGAAGGCCGGCACGGCACACGAGGTGGGTGGCCAACACCGCGCCCGGCCGCGTCTCCCTAGTGGCGATATTTTCACACGTCACCAGGTACTAATTTGAGGCCGAGTCGACCTAGGGGAGGCCCAGGTTCAGATAATCATCACTGGTGTTGGCCGTGAGTGGTAATCGAACCCGGGTCGCCAGGTCCGTAGTGCAGCGCTAACTGCTATACTACCCCACACACACGAACACGCCGTACATAAATCACACACACCGCGGGTGTATTTACACACACACCTCGATATTGCCGCTCACAGCCAGCGCCGTTGTATGGCTACAGAACCTGTCCATTGATTTACAACTTTTTTATGCGGCTCCAAATATTCAGTGGCTTATCTCCAGAGGTGGGACAAAGTCATTGTTATGCAAGTCCAAGTCGAGTCGCAAGTCATCAAATTCATGACTCGAGTCTGACTCGAGTCCAAGTCACATGACTCGAGTCCACACCTCTGCTTATCTCTGCAACGCGCCACACGAAAATTACACGCGCACACATCTAAATACGAGGCCGTAGACCATGTACTTACACACACACAGTGTATGCACCATGCGGGTTGTCTGCGTGTAGCCTGTGGGGACCGGTAGCGCAGCGGATGGCGCGCAGTGCTCCAAACACCCGGCGAGCCGAATTAGAATCCCGCTCACCGGCCAACACCGGAGACAATTAACGAATCCATTCCTGGGCCTCCTATAAGTCGACTCGGCCTCAAATGAGTACCTGGTGCGGTGTATAAACATCACGACTCGAGACAAGCAAAGGCGGCCGGGCGTAGTGCTGGCCACCCACCCCCTCGTATGCCGTGCCGGCCTTCATTCGGTGCTCGCTAACAGCACTTGTCCCAACAGTCTGTTAAGGCTATACGGGGGATCTTTGTAGTCCCCAAGCTGTCGCATTTACCAAACCCGCACCCTGTTGCACGCAACTTGCAGTAATGATCAAAGTTTAATGAAAAAAATATCGCCAAATTATCTCGCGTCGACCGAGTTGTTTTTCAAGTAACATTCATCCTAAATTACTACCAGCGACAGCTCGCTTGGAGAAACACCACAAGACCCCTTCTAAATAAAAACACACCGCGCGAAGAGCTGCATTGGCGTCGATGCATTGCGTCGCGTGAACGCTGGCGAGACGGCGGCGGCGTTCGTGACATCGCCGCGGGCGGTGGAGGCCGCGGGCGGTGTTCTATCGCCTTGCGAGCCCAGGGCACAATCTCGCGCTCGTCCGGAGGAAACAAATAAAAACCCATCCACAAAGTGCGTATAACTCACACCAAGTATTTTATTGTCGATGTTTCGTAGTACAGTAATAATTATACAAAAAACGTATAGATCATTGAAAATGCATAATATAATAACCTATATATGATATAATTTACACTATGGTACAAGGAGGAGGTCCCTTTTGCGAGCTCAGTCCGTGGCGGCCGTCCCGGCGCCGTGGTGCCGCTCACGTGGTCAGTCCCCGCACAGCAAGGGGGACCCCCTCAAACGGCACCGCAGGGGGGCGTCCTGGACTGGAGTCCCCTTCTGGGTTCCTTTATCGAAACGAACTGCTTCCGGAAAATAGTTCTTAAGACTGGGGACGGTGGCGCTGCTACAGTAGGCCTAAATACGGAGAGGGACGTTCACGGGCCATGGTGGAGGGCTGGGAGGGAGGTCTTCAGCCCGCCTCGTGCCCCGCGCACTCACTGCGTGCAGCACCGTGTGGACTTCAGTTTTTCGGTCTGCGTGGGGGGGCCCACGAGTACGTAGCTCGTACCGGGGTGAGCGAATCGGACACACACTCACGTACACATGAACAGACAAAGAATAAAACAAGAGACACAGATAGAGACAAATAGACACACACACATTCGTATATATACGCAGAGACGGGCGTATACGCAGAGGCACACGGAAACATGCATACTGATACGCAGACAGACATGAATGTGGAAACATATGCATACAAACGCATAGACAGCCACATACATAAGACATTGAGACGGATACACGGGCACACAGAGGTCGCACGCAGACTCGCGCACAAGTACACAGATTCCTCGGACACTCCCACGCGCACTCACACGCCCAGGCTGGTGCCGGACCCTGCGCCACACGTAGCCCAGGTGCCAGTCGCAGCCGTGGCCACTCGTGACGCCATCGCCGCTCTCGAGGTCGCGACGATGGTGGCAGCTGCGGCGACGATGGCGATAACGACGGCCCCACGGTCCAACAAGCGGCCACACGGGCCACCGGGGTCCTCACGACAGCGGATACATGCCGTAGCCCATGGGCGCCGAGTAGAGTCCCAGGTGGCCCATGGGCAGCGCTGCCCGCGGGAAGGCGGGGGACACGCTGGCCGTGGCGTACAGCGGGGCCCCGAACTGGAACGGTAGCCCGAACCCAGCGGGCGTCAGTAGGGGCTTGGCCGCCGCAGCCATCTTCAGCTTCTCGAGCTCGGCCTCCTGGAGGCGCTTGGCCTTGGCGCGCCGGTTCTGGAACCAGATCTTGACCTGGGTCTCGGTGAGGTTCAGCGAGTTGGAGAACTCGGCACGCTCCGCGATGGACAGGTACTGCTTCTGCCGAAACTTGCGCTCCAGCGCCAGCAGCTGCGACGTGGTGAACGGCGTGCGCGGCTTGCGGGACGCCTTGTGCTTGCGCAGCGTGCACGCGGGGGGGCTCAGCCGTCCTGCGAGTCGGGGGTGGAATGACGGGAGAGATGGAGAGTTAGGGGAGGGCTGGGGGGGCGAGGGGGGAGTGAGGCTGGAGTTTTGGATGAAGGAGCGCCCGCGGTGCGTGGAAGGGAAAACGCGGCCCAACTTTTCACGCCACGCACAACCTCGTCAACTAACTCGCTTAATATAAAATAAATTAAACGCATTATTATTAAAAGAGGATTCACCTGAACGAAATGCCGAGTCCTAATTATCCTGGATAATTGTTATAATTGCGCAAACAAATGTACGGACTTGTGTTGACAAGTCGTGTGCAAGCATGACCTAATCGCGCGCGACATTCGTGACACAACGCCACCTTATAGACAACGGCTGTTGGACAGCGGCAAAGATACAACGCCAGAAAGCATCGTTACATCTGATGAAGAGCCGTTGCCAGAAACGACGGCCTCGCGTTTCCGCTGCAAGCCACAGGAGCGCTCTTTCGCGACGAATTTGCTGCGCGTTTTCAATTAGCGTGAGGTATGGTCAAGAACGACGTGTGACCAACGCAACGTGAACGAGCCCCTTTGCGGCAATGGGCTAATAAAAATGGACTGTAAAACACACACGCGCGAGCATTAATTAACCTATCTAAATCGGGGAATAAGTTAAAAGACTTGGGACAATGGGAAACAAACACCGCTCCCGTCTCGATAAAGTTGACACAATATCGCGAGCATGTTTACCGAGTGCAATATAAATAACGCGTCCCGCGCGCGTGCAGTTTGTGCCGCTCATTCAGCGACAGATCGGTGTCGGCGAGCACGCGGCAGGCACAACAACCGCTCGCCCTGGCTAGCGTTCACAAAGGAGATCGGGAAAACATTAAAAGATGCAACTACGTTTACCGATGCAATTCTCTTACGAGAAACGTAATATAATTAAAAACACAAACTGTGTTTAAACAATATGCAAATTAATACAACTGTGTGTACATATATACAGTATACAGAACACGAGATATAAACGCGTGTAATTATGGACGAGTACGTTTCGGCGGATTCGGGTGAAGTTATTTAATGTTTTATGGCCAAGTTGAATTCGAAACTCGGGAGCCACCGACGAGAGTCTTAAACTTCGTCCTCGTATTTTTCGTTGCAATAAAAACGCTCAAATCGGCGGCGCAAATCACTGAAACTGCTTAAGGGATCGTGAAAAAAGGGTTTCTCTCCCAGCGATTCCGATGGCATGCGAAGCCAAGTCGTAGAGGCCATTACGCGCTACCAGCCCGCGATGAAAATCGAGAACCCAACACAACTGGGCTGGATAACATCGGTACAAAAAAATAGAGAGAGAAGTTCACTCGGCTTGGACGTGTCGATGATATCTACCGTCTCTAGAATCTAGTCTAATTTACATAACGCCACAATAAACATCCGGCATAACAACAACAACAACAACAGCAGCTCGAGTTGCGTATGCGCGGACGTATCGGGTTGGCACCGGCGCGCAACATTTCGGCTCAAGTGAAAGTCGGTTCCGAGTTCGAAAAGTTACTTCCGAAAACGCAATCACAGTTCTTTCAGTTCGGCTTTAGGATCCGTTTGTAGTGTACGAGTCTAAACATGCCCACCCTACAGCATCATGTCCACCCGACGGCACGATCACCGCCCTACAGCTAACCGACACACTTAATAGGGTCGTTCTCCCTAAAAACAAACGAGTGGGTTCTCGACATCGCGAATCTATTCCGAGTCTCCTGCGGCCGGGAGCACCGCTGCCCCAACACACACGGCACAGGTGAGCGGGCATCAGATACCACAGGTGAGAGAGTGTATCGGCGATACGTACTAGGCGGCGGGGAGTAGGCAGCTCCGTGCATCCACCCGGCCAGGCCGTCCTGGGGGTCGCCTTCCGCGCACGGCTCCCCGCCGTCGGCGCAGTGGCTCTGGGGCCCGGGGCCCGCGGGCCCGCGGTGCAGGAGGCTCTTGACGGAGTAGGGGGAGCTTGCGGGCAGCGGGCCCGGGGAGCGATCGCCGGCCGTGCCGTCGCTGGCCGAGCGGAGCGCCAAGTCCCTGCTCGGTCGCCGGTCGGACATGAGCGACTCCACGCTGAAGGGCAGCGCGCAAACACTCCGCGCGCTCTTCGCGGCCACATCGAGGCCCGACGGTGACGATGACAACGACGCCGACGATGATGTTGTGGACGACGACGAAGACGACGGCGAATGTGACGACGAGAGCTCTTCCCGGGCGGCCTTGCCGTCCTGCATCGCGGCGGGGCTGTGTTCCGCGTCCGACGCAAACGAATCTGGAGTCGGGGAAAGTTTATGCGACTTCGCGTCCTCCTCGACCGCGAAGCGAAATGCGTTCATGTCCTCGCGACTAAAAGCCACTCCACCGCAACCTTCACTGCTCTACAAATCCAACAACAACGACAACTGCCACCACCACCACCAGCAGGCAAGCAGCAGCAGCAGGGTCTCCGGGTTGCGAACTCCCGCGCCTCGCTGCGTGTGCGCCTCGCCGCGTCCACCTGGCGACTGCTCTCAGCGCTGCGCAGCCGGGCAGCAGGGAGCGCAGTGCGGTGATGACACGGATCTGGGAGCCGCGGTCGTTCTCATGGCCGGGGGAGGTGGCGAAGTGGTGAGGTGAGGCGGGGTGGAGCGAACGAGAGAGAGGCGGAGGAGGAGGGGGGGCATCGAGCTACCGCGCCGGGAAGTCGGGCTCCCATCTCGGCGAGGAGGTTTTAAAGGAGGGGGGGGGGGGTCCGCCCACGGAGGCGGCGCGCCCCGGCTGACGTTGGCCCGCCGGGCCGCAACCATTGGCTGCCCTCGTGGGCCGGCTATCAATAATCATTGCGAGTAAATTAGTCTGTAATCACCCGGACCACTCGCGGTGAGCCGGGTTTATTGATGGCCCCGGGCCCCTCTAATCTCCGCCGAGCAGGAGCGCCCGTGGAGTAATTTTTAGCCCAAAATTGTCTCTGGTCTGGGGGAGTCGCGCCGACTCAACCCCGCCACACGCAATTACTCGCATCATATGGTAGCGTCGATGATGATGATGGGCCGTGGGTATTGGCGGTGTTTAGTTAAGTACGCCGCGCTTAACGCGTTCCGAACGTGCGCCGTCGCTAAATGAATCCGCCAGTTTTTAAATTCTCGAACGCGCGGTGCTGGTGGAGGGTGGGGGTGGAGGGGGGTGGAAGTGGTGGACCCCAAGAAGCCTTAAATGGTCCCGCGGGATCGATTGGTTGCCTGGAGGCAGCCCCGGACGGGCTAATTGCGAGTCTAACCCCCTCTGTCACTATTAGGCGGATGGTTTAATAAGGCAGACGAGTGGGTTGTTTTTAGGCGCCAGCGTCGGCGGGATCAAAGCGCGTAACCTCGGGGTGAATGGGCAAGGGTCCCTCCCTCCTCCCGCCCTCCTCCCTGCCTGCCCGCCCCGCCTCCCCCGCCCGCCCCGCCCGCCCGCCCCGCGCTCCGCCCGTGCTGGAATCGCCGCCCTTTGCGCTCCGGCGCAACTGCACGGATCACGCTCAGCGCACCGCTCCTGATCGCATCCCAATAGAGTGTGGTGGTGGTGGTGGGGGGACGATGTTCATGCACGGGAATGGAGAGCGCGAGAGACTAGGGGAAGAGGGAGGAAAGGACAAGAAGAGAGAGGGGCAGAGAGAGAGAGATAAGTGATCGAAAGCATCAGCGGGGTCTGTGTCACGGGGGGGAGGGAGTAGAGGAGAAGACGGCGGCACGGGGGGGGGGGGTCATAGGAGGAGGAGGAGACGCTGAGAGGTGGCGGAGACCGGCTCCATGGGATAGAGGAGACTGGGGCCCAGGGTGGGAGGAGACGGGGTGGGGGTACAGGCGAAGCTCGGGGGGGGGGATTGAGGAGACGTCGGCCCCGCCCTCGGCCAGCGGGGAGCGGCGCCTGCGCGCTCTGTTGCTCAATTAGCGATCTAATGCGGCAATTAGCATAATGGGCGTGACCATCGCGAGAATGAGGGCCCGGTTCTCTCTCGAGCGGCGCTCAGGGTCCCCGCACCCCGTGCATGGGGAGTGTAATAGGCGCTCGCTAACTCCGCTTGCCTCCTCTGTCGGGCTCTCGACACCCCGCCGTGTCGCGCGCTGTGTTTCGAACGCGGCCAACCGCGGTTCGAGTGCTGGCCGTGATGCCGCATTTATTAAAACCGGTGGCAACTGGTGTCTGAAAGTGGGGCGGTTTATCCTCTAGGTCGACTCAGACGTGAATGAGTACCCGGTGTTGTGGTGTGCTCATGAACGTCAGCGCGGGGGGATACAGACACGTCCGGTCTGATCTTGATTTGAAGCTTTCGTGACTGCAGGAATCCATACTATTTGGTTCTTTCGGTAAAGTCACGTAGGTATAAAATAAAATAAATCACGACGTTTCGGGCGCAACACAAGCGTCCATCACCTGGTGATGATGGACGCTTGTGTTGCGCCCGAAACGTCGTGATTTATTTTATTTTATACCTACGTGACGTCCGGTCTGCGCTGCGCGGTGCAGGCCACACCAGTCCCTCCGTGTGCCACGCTGGTTTTTTTTTATCGGTACTAGCTAACAACATTTCCCTCCATCGTCCATGAAAACATACTAGGTCCAAGTCTTTGCATGAATACGCAGACAGAGGCGACGTGGTCCGAACGGCTCCAAACCCTTCGTTTCACTGCCGCCCTGTTAGCCACTGAGCCGTTGATTATTGTAGTCACAGTTCGACTCCCGCAGGCCAGCGGCCCGTAACGATTCAATCTGTACCTTACACATGTATTATTTACTCTACCGGCTGTGAAGAGGAAGTGGGTAACTTTAAGCGGACGAAGCATATAGCTCAACATAGATATTCTTAGCGTGAGTAAAACGTTGGTAAAAATACAATGACTCGCGATTGTATTTCTGGCTGCCTCCAACACGGGGCTTTGGCCAGTCTGGAGACTCGGGGAAGGCTTCCTCGCCGAGCTAAATCATCACCATCAGCTATGACCTATCCACTGCTGGATGAAGGCCCACTTCTCCGCAAGCCGTCGCACGACGTCAACAATCCGCCAGGTTCGTCGTATGTAAGAGCTCACACTGTATCGCTGCGGACGTCCAACTCACCCTCAGGTAAACACTCGTCCTTGCACTTACTATTGTTATTTAAAAAAACGCAATAAAGTTAAGCATCTGGCCGCCGTCATTCGTGATACATCACGAGGGAATAGATCTCGCTCGTGCGGGAAGGCGTGGTGCCATCGTGAATTACGAATGTCGAGCAGCCTCTTTGCTGGCACGAGAAGCGTTTGCAATTAAATTCCTCTGCGTCACCACAACCACACGCGCGCCCACCTCGCGATCCGGTAGTTTGAATGCGTCACAGTTCGGGTCTCGGCTGTCGGGACTCATCTCGTCGTCGCCTCCCTGTGCCGCTAAAACAACAAGAACCCGTTTGTACGTACGAATGTTGAACTTTTTTCGCGCCGTACGTAGCCAGCCGTGCTAATCGGAGGTCAAGGAATGTTATAGATTAGAATCGGACGTTTCAGAAGTTTATTATCCGAGTGATTTGCCAACTGAGCTTTGCAGCTCTTTTTCAAGGGTGACTCAACGGCAAACACGGCAGCAAGAGTTAAAAAAATAATTTGTAAATATAAACACAAATTACAACGGAAATAAAAATACAATTATCTCACAAATCAATTACGTACATTCCCATTTGTATTATTTCGATCTCAATAGTGTGCGGGCCGCGAGATTGGAACGTGCAATTTCCACTGATGTGGCGCGCACACAAAGGCAAAACAAAGGGGCAGTCACGGGTACAACCGCTCGTTCGACGTGACGACACTCACACGTGACAACTCCCGCCGGTGTGACGTCACCGCCTGTCGCCTCCCTCTGGATCCTGGGAAGTGTTCCCCAGTCTCGTCGTCAGTCACGCGCAGCTCGTGGGGGGCCCGGGGGCGTGGTGGGGGGATGGGGGTGAGACTGTGGGGGAGGGGTGGGGGGCCTTTATTCAGAGACTGACGCCACACGAGTTTTTACCTGCAGGGGAGGTGGGAGGGGGGTCAGCGAGTTGCTATTAAATAATAGCATTTGATTTTAAATGTTGTTTATATGTTTATGTCGTGCACACCGTGTTCCTGATTATGACTAATTAAAATACTGTAGTTGGCTCAAATACGTAGGGTGGGGTGGAGCGGTGGCGCAGTGGTTAGCGCACTGCGCTGTAAGACCCCGGACCTCTTCATCTCGATTCCCCGGCTCTCATTCGTGGCGAGTGAACTCTGAACCGGTTCTGGGCCACCCTCCCTCTTCACAAACCACACTGACCGGCGTGGTGAAGTATGGTTTAACGACTCCCACGACCGACACAGTGTGGGCAGCAGGCCTTCATCCAGCAGTTGATGACAAAAGACGACACACATGAAACATCTCCTGCTTATATCTCTATGGCCCATTTAAAATCTGGTTTTACACTATATTTACATTATTGTACGTGTTTCCAAATCTCACGAGTCATGCCATCTTAGTTACTGGTTGTCAACAGTTCTAGTTAAGATTTTGTAGGATACTGTACCATCTTCTGGAGTTTACTGAAACTCCCGCTGTTAAGGAGTGACTCATGCTGCCAGCTATGGCTGCACAGTTTGGTCGTACATGTTATGTATATCGTTTATTGTTAAATTTGAATCACAGTTCCTATGATCACTGTTACGTTGTTTTTATAGCTTTAGTTTGGTCATTTCGAAAACGTTTTGGATTAGCTATATTTGTTTGTTGTTGTACAGAGTTAGACCGATAACTTTAATCTAAATTGTCTTATGGTTGTTATTGTTTGACTTGCATCCCACTGGGATTTTTGTACACAGCATTGATATACGGTGCTTCTTCTGGAAGACTTTGCTGTTTTTTTCCTGGATTTTTCTGTTGCGCGTCGTCACTTTAAGATGTTTCTTGTTCATGTTTTTGTTTGTTGCGGTTGCACCCTATTCAAGAGCCGAATGGCTGACAGGGCTATACCTAATAAATGAAACTGAACTAAAAACGAATGAACTGAACTGCAACAGAACAACCAATCACTTATCTTGGAAGAAAATTTCCATTTTCCGGATTATAAGACGCACCCTGTGCGTGCGGGAACAGATTTGCACAACTTTATTGACACCGGGGCACGCAATTCGAACTGTCCGGATCACTGTCCGGATGATCTTAAAGTTCGGGGAATACGGTAGTCAATGAATTAGTTGAGTAGCTTACTTTACTTCGATCTCACGATTAAACGCACGTTGGGGCCCCCCAACAAAACGTGCCCCCCCCCCACCACCACCACCAAGCCCAACACGGGTGAGGGAGCGTGTGGGCCTCTGGCCGTGAGAGTCGAGTCTGCACCGCCTCCACACGCGTGCAATTACGTCTCTAGTGCCTCTCCGGCGGGTAATTTTTGACTTAAGGGATAACGAGAGCGATATAATTACGCGGCAAATGATATACGGCGGTAGTACGTAGGTGCCCTGTGTGTGTGTTGGTGAGTGCGTCCGTGCGGCGTTGGTGGATGCAGAGGTGGAATTCAGCACTGTACCGCACAACATTCGCACAGAGATGCCTCCGCGTTATTGACCACGGCGGGACACGTGTCGCCCGGAGCAGTGTGAATGGAGTAATTACAATCGTGACATTTGAAGAGGGCCAAACGCTCGGGATCACTCACGATTCACTCTCTCGGCCAGGGGGATTAATCGTCCCGATTAGAGTCAATAATTCGTTTTGTTCGTAACCGTTGCACCCTCTCGAGTGCATTGTCTGCTGCCTGTGATGCTTCGTCTAATTGTTTTGGTCTCCACCGGTAAATTGTCGCGCAACTTTCCCACCGTCACCATCATCACCGCTGTAATTATCACGAGCCAGTGTGTATCTACTGCTGGATGAAGGCCTCCCCATCCCTCACTGATGCCCCAATGTGTCATGCTGCTGCTGCTGCGCTTGAGCCGATCTTGTGGCTTGATCTCCGCGGTGGTCGTTATCTCTGTCTCTCTCTGTGTGTCTCTCTCTGTTTTCCTCTCTCTCTGTCTGGTGCAGGGCAATGCGCACTGATTGGAAAGAAAACAAACTTCCCTTCTGATTTGTTGATTTTTTTGAAGATCAAATTCAGCGTCTCTAAAAACACTCCGCTCTGATTTTGGTCCCCTCGTTATCAGTTTTAGGCGCCGCGGAGGCGAGATGTCAACTACCACGCCTGGTATACGGGTGGTCGTGGGTTCGATCCCGACCCTGACGCCTGCTGCTGTATATTTGTAGTTTGCACGTCCCTCTCCCCGTGGTCGCGTGGATTTGCTCCGGGTCCTCCGGTTTTTCCCTCCACATTTAGAAACACGCGTTTAGAGTATTTGGCTGCTGCTCTACATTTCCACGTGATAAGCCACTTCGTTGAGCTGTCATTTTGGGTCAGGTCGCTTCTGAAAAAGATGTGTATAGCTCTCTTTTTTTCAGAAAATAAAAAAAAGTTTCGTTTCAGTTTTATCCCGACGCGTCTTAAATACTGTACGGTGCTTGATTTACGCATAGATACAGTACATATTAGCACGGTTGGCTACGTACGGTGCGAAAGAAGTTTAATATACATACAGTACTTGCTTTATGCATACACATTCTGCTGTTTCCAGTTGTGTCCGTTACACAAATCGATTATTTCACGCGAAATGAGATACGTGCAAGTATAGCGTGTGTCGTCATTGCTTTTAATTGACGATGAAAATAGTTCAATGCCTAATGAATGAATAAAAATCACGAGTTGAATTGCGATGAAACAGCAGTGGGATGCTGTACCGCGTGTTACATTGTTCCACTGTGGTAGTAATGATTGACAGGTCTTTGTGAGTTTAGTGAGCTGATGGAGGCGGGCGAGGGAGGGAGAGAGAGAGGACCGATACTAATGATACGAGCCATGGCCGGGAATTAAACTCAGTCGGCCGGGTTCGCATAAGCGGGGCGCTAACCACAGCACCACCGCTCCATCCCGTGGCCCGTGTCAATGTTGAATTCCTAATCACGTCGTTTAAACGTGGTATCTGATTGTTTAGTATGGAACACCACTGAAGCGGGCAACGACGTCTCAATGAACATATTATTATTGATTTGAAGCTTTCGTGACTGCAGGAATCCAAACTCTTTGGTTCTTTCGGTAAAGTCACGTAGGTGATTTATTTTATTTTATACCTACGTGACTTTACCGAAAGAACCAAAGAGTATACATTATTATTTACGAGATCCCCGTGTTGTTAACACGCCGTTTGTGACCTTACGAATATTCGATTCAAATCGATTTCGCCCACCCACGACTTCACGTGCATCTCATCGTGAGTGTAAACATCGATTATGCATATAACGTTTCCTTTTTCGGCCACTATCAAAGTGAGAAAAATGAAATCAGAGCATGTTTGTTGAATGATTGGAGCATGGTCACCAAAAGCGCGTGCGGTCAACGCATCAGACCTGATTCCTTGCAAAAGGTTTCTGTTTGGTGTTTGAACATCTCAACACCTCCTGTTTTATTGCCAGACAGGGTAAAACCTCGTCTTGTTTTTCATACATCGATTGAGCGATTCGACGAATTCCGATTATTCGTTTGCAACGGCCTCGTCTCCAGCGGCTCCCTTTTCTCGTTGTTTTCTCGCTATTCCGGCCACGCTCTCTGCCCGGCAGTGTTCGCTTCGCTCGCCTCAATGCACCATTCGCACGCGATTTGCATAAACCGTGAAGCGTTTTATTACAATTAATTACGATCCAATGCAAGGTGTTTGTAGGTCAACGATGCCTCCAATGTGCGCGTTCATTACCCTGACCCACGTGCCCAGCCCCCCACCCTCTGTCTCTCCGTGTGCATTGGTACTTCGACATGTCACACACCACTACCCTTGTCAATACGCACGGCTTCCACGACCGGTCATATGCTAATTTTGCTACTCGGATAATCCGGCAATGCGTCTATTCGGGATTCTAAGACGCTCCGGGAAGTAAGATGCGCCCCAAACGTGTCAATAAACACATTCAGGAATGAACACACGCGCACCTTTCTTTATTGTATGTTTGTTTTGCTTTTGTAATGTTGGTGACCCTCTTGCAAACGACACTCGCCCCTGGTCTCTTAAAGTTCTCACCCTGGTTAAATAAAAAAAATATTTATATTAATCTGGAACCTATCGGATTATAAGATGCACCCAATAAAGGTTTTCAAATCTGCTCACACGTACACAACACACAGACCCCCCCCCCCCCCCGTGTAGCCCTAACACACTGCTGAGGCAAGTGCTGTTAGCGAGCACCGATGAAATCCCGAACGGCACACGAGGAGGGCTTGTTGGGTCGCCCCAGCACCACTACGCCCGACCGCCTTTGTCTCCCCAGTGCCGATGCCTAACACACCGCACCAGGTGCTCATTTGAAGCTGAGTCGACCTCAGGGGGAGGCCCAGGACCGGTTCAGATAATCGTCACTGGTGTTGGTTGCCGTGAGCGGGAATCGAACTCGTGCAGCAGCTAGCTGTGTTCGTAGCGCAGCCTAGCACTAACCGTTGCACCACCGCTCCTCAATTACGACGACGCCACCACGGCGCCTGTGCCAGGCCAGGTGCACTTTGAGGCTGCCACGTGAAGTGCCGAAGGCTCGCTGCTGGCAGGAGGAGGTCTCGGGACAGACCCAGCAGGTGCCATGGGTCGGCTGACTGAGATGACCGGTAGATGCACCACCAGCTGTACCCCCTACCGCGCCAACTCGCTGCATTGTACCGCTCCCCACGTACACACACGTCCACCGGATTATCCCCCAGCCGTCTCTTCAGTAACACGACATTCTGCGTCTTATAATCGGCATCGCCGTACGGTGTAGGGTCCCCCCCATGTCTTCCCGGTGCGTCATCAGACTAGGAAGTCGTCGAACTTCCGCGCAACGTTTCAACAGTCTGTGTGTGTGTGGTATGTCTACGTTTATTTTCAAACATAGTTTATTTTAATATACAGGACCCACCCCACCATCGATTTTCACTGCGTCGTCCTCTACCCTTGACTGATGTTGGCAGTGGCCCAGCGAGTGGTGGATGAAATGGTGAATAGCCAGGGCCCAAGCAGTGGTGTAGCCCTGGTCTCGGGGTGGAGGTCTCGGGGTGACTCACGATGGCGCAGCAAGAGGGCCCTGCCAAGGGGGCTGCAACCTCCGAGGTACAAAACACTGACCGGGCACACATCCAGAGAGAAGCGGGATAACTGCTGTACAGCTAAACACGCCTTCGTTGGCTCGAGTCGCGTGTTCTTATTCATGACCTGGGCAAGGCCTTATTCAAGGTCCTCCAGTGCAACGGCTGTGAGCACGATCCTGGGAAGACCAGGACGCGTTGATCAAGCGAGCTCAGCCTCTGGCGGCCTCGGCCTACAGGGGATCGGCGTGCCTGGGTGCAGAGGGGGCGGGGAGGCTCGGTGTGGCCCAGGGTGGAGAGTGCGGCCCGTGGAGGCCCACCAATGTGACCTCACTGTGGCCGAGTTGTAATTAACAACACAAACATATCTCGGTTGCCGAGCTAAAGGCCTAAAAACGCCACGCGTCCCAGCTAGAAGTAGCCACTGTTGAAGGTGTGCCCCAGATACCTCGGTGATGAATTGAGCGAGGTTGTCGACAGAAGTTGGAGGGAGGGAAAGAGACAGACGGGAGGGAATTGGTCCACCCGCACCAGTGGCCGAAGTGGCCCGCTGGGTGGCCCGGGATTGGGGTGGCCCAGGGTTGGGTCTAGGCCCGGCTGCCTTGGGGTCTCGTAATTGCGAACTGACTACGCCCCCGACTCTCCCGTCTCTCTGACGGAGATTTAAATGAGAGTTGGACATGAACACGGCACTGTACGTGAATGTAACTGTTTTAAATGGAGGGTAATTATGTAAATTACAGTCAAAGTGAATTCGCTTTGACAACTGTGCAGGAATTGTGTTCACGAGTAGCGCGCGTGCGACTTGAACAACACCAACCACCACCACGTTTGTAATTCGTGTTTCCGCAGCAATCCTTTAACGATGCATCATCGATTACTCGTTTAAGATCGATGAGCACACGCACAATGACACGCCATCGTTGTTTCTTGGAAGACCTTTAACTGCTCTGTGTTTACGATTTAAGCAGATATGCTGTTATACTGTCATCCAGCAGTGAATTTGCCACGGCTGATGATGATGCTGCTGCGATTATGTCATTTAAGATGATAAACTTAACCACGTGTATAAAACTACACGGTAACCACTCGACAAAGAGAATCGATTCTTGGGGGCCGTCCATAAATGACGTCACGTACCTAAGGGGAGGGGGGGGGGTCAGACATTTGTGACGATGTGTGACGAGGGGGGGGGGGTGAGAAATATGACGTCACATCAAAATACGCAACTTTAAATAAATAGACGTTTTAATTAATGTTTTCTCCTACAACATCAGAATGCAGCGCCACATTAAATACGCACTACAATGACAATAGTTTAAAGCGATTTGAAGCATGTTTAAAAAAAATTTGGGGGGGGGGCAGAGCTTTGTGACGTCATGTTTGTTGTCCTTTTTGACCCCCCCCCTTCGTGTGACGAAGGGGGGGGGGGTCAAAAATCGTCCAAAATAGCGTGACGTCATTTATGGACGGCCCCTTGAGCCGGCAACTTCCGCGAGGCTGGGTTCGAACCCAGGTAGGTGGGCTTCTCTCTCTGGTTAAGCGAGTTGGAGCTCACGGACACATTATCAATGATGGCACAACATAAACTTGTTCGTGTAGATGCTTCACAGTAACAGGTTATTCCAGCTGTGTGTGTGTGTTACACACGTTGATTTGGTGTGCGACCAATACTCTACAGGGCTTATACAAGACGTTGCCCCACGTGGCAAAGCGGTGTGCTGCAGTGACTTCAGCAGTAGCTCTGTACTCAGTGGAGTCATTCTCCGAGGGGCCGTTTTCTGACACACGAGTGATGGATGATGCGCCGCTGGCTGCGACAGTTCCGAATGGGAATTTCTTCGTCAATTGACGTGAATTTAAATAGAATCTGAGGGGTCAGGGCGGCTTGTTGTCATTGCTCAGAGTCGTTGAGCACTCACCTCATCTTCTAGGGCCATTCTCTGACACACCGTGGGTTCACCACTCACTTTGAGAGTTACAAATTGAAAGTTCCTCGTCCCGTGACACAACAGGCGACAGCACAGCTGGGATACAATTAGGAGGGGGTAGGGCGGGAGAACGAGACACAGAGTAGTTACTGATAAATTTCTAATCCTGGATGGGGGTTGACTCAACCGATCATTTTTACGGGGTCAATGAAATGGGTCCCACTTTGTGGGGTAGTCAAAAGTGGCTGTTCTACGTATAGACTCAACCCGCCATAGGAATGTGGAATTTCCACCGCTGGCTCAGAGCCGTACACAAGAGGTGAGCACCGTCTCAATTCTCATTTGAGCAGGAAAGTATAATTTATTTTTGTTTGTTTGTTTTTTGACCGATCAGCGTGGTGAAGTACGGTCAGAGAACGCGAGTGACCCGCACGGCGCGGCCAGGCCCTCATCTAGCAGTGGATAGACAGAGATGAGGGGCCTCTCTCCCCGTGTGCCATGGTCAGAGCGAGGTGTCGAGCTTGGGCCCCGAAGGCTAGAAAACGCCAAGCGGCCACCAATAAACAGCACCGCTGAAGGCTGCAATCGCTAAAGGGTTCATACGCGAGACGACTATGTGCCGTGTTCCCGTTATCAGGCGGCCGAGGGACCCCCAGCCCACAGCTCCGGTCGACCCGAGAGGACGCGGGGGTCACGCGTCGACGCCGACCCCCGGACGCCACGGTGGGAGGGGGTGGGGGATGCCCAGGTGCGGCACTCGCTGAGCTGCTGCACGCTCTGCAGGTGAGTAACGCGGACACGGCACGGCTCGGCCTCCCCGCACACGCACACACACAGACGCCCCCCCCCACCCCCATCGTGTACTGGGCGCCACGGTGGCGAGATGTTAACTCCCTCGCCTGATTTCCAGGAGGTCGTGGGTTCGATCCTGACCCTGATGCCTGTATATTTGGAGTTTGCGGTGTCTCTCTTTCTGTGGTCGCATGGATATTCCTCCAGGTCCTCTGGTTTTTCCTTCCACATTTAGAAACACGCTGCTCTAAATTTCCACGTGACAAGCCACTTCGTTGAGCTTTCAATTGTGGCCAGGTCGCTGCTGAAAAAGAGATACATAGCTCAGTGGGCCTTACCTGGTAAAATCAAAATAGTTTAGGCCTTGCCAGACTCGACGGGACGGGGGGGGGGGGGCAAGCACTGATGGCGACGGTGTCGTGTGGAGGATTAGCAACAGGGTGGCGTTAAGTCTTGATGACGTCTGGTCAAGAGCTTTGGCAGATGCGGAGTGTATCTCATTATTAGAGATGTTTCCTGGGATTGAGTAACAGTTAACAGTTCAATAGATGTAAGTACATTGACCCTTGGGCTACACCCATTTCAAACCTTTTTAAAACAGTCTGCCTCTGCAGCAGACCATGCTTTCCCACCTGATGACGGACGCTTGTGTTGCGCCCAAAACGTCGTGATTTATTTTGTTTTATTTTGTACCCACATGACTTTACCGAAAGAAGCAAAGAGTATGTATAATTAACTTCTTTCGTACTGTGCGTAGCCAACCCAGCTGATCGGACGTGCGGGATAAGGACAACAAACTAAACACATAAAGCAGTTATAAAGAAATGAGTTTTAAATCTAGTTGATTTAAAAGTGCTTAGGTCCAGCTGCTTTCTAATATCGGAAGGAAAAGCTTTCCAGACAGCTGCAGAAGCGCATCTGAAAGCACGCAATGCAGTGACTGTCTTTGTTCAATGGTTCGCCAAAAGCTGCTGCGATGATGACCGGAGTTCATGTGGTGGTTTATCCTCCTTGACGAGATCAGCAAGGTAAAGGAATGATGTTGTTAGCGAGTACCTGTTGAGTCCGGTATGACGCACGAGGCGGTGGTGTGCCTAGCGACAGAGAGACCCAGCCGCCTCTTATTTCCCGAGTGCTGATCGTACCAGGAACTTATTTAAGGTTGATATCTATGGGTTCCTTTTTGCCGGTATCAAGATGATGAAAAAACAATTATAATCATCTTGATATCGGCAGAAAGGGTACCATGCTCAACCCGATCTATTAATGCTTTGACATTAACATTGCATTAGTGCTGTTCACATTGTGGCGTTCCCTGGTCTAATACAGGTGAGACAAACCCATTAAGGAGGATGCCTCCGGTGTAGGCGAATCAGACAATGCATACATTATAAAAGCACGTGTGTATGTTTTGACACAAGCACGTGTGGTTACAGCAAACTTGATGCCTCGCAATAGGTGTCTATTTGGTGTTTGAACATCTTAAAACTTGTATTACTGCCGGAAAGGGTCAAGTAAATTCCAACACCCATTCAGATATGACTCGCCACCGATGATGGACATGGTTAGCAATCACACCTGGATTAGCGGGTTCCTCGCCTTAACAGACTGCTAGGACACGTGCTGTTAGCGAGTGCCTATGAAAGTCGACACGGTTCACGAGGGAGTTAAGTGGCCTGCACCATGCCCAACCACCTTTGTCTCCCTCGTGGAGATGTTTACACACTGCAATATGCAATAGCTACTCATTTGAGGCTGAGTCGATCTAGGGGTTGCCCTTGATCGGTTCAGATAATTGTCACTGGTGTTGGCCGGGAGCGGGAATCGAACTCGGGTAGCGGGGTTTGTAGCGCAGCACGCTAACCGCTACACATACACACAGACAAATATCCGCCATATAGCTTTAAATACTATTGGGGCAAGTGCTCTTAGCAAGCACCTATGAAGGCCGACGTGTATATACACACACACACAAACGCACGCACTCGCCAGCGACGTCCACAGGGCACAGCTGCTCGAGTTTCACAACCTTGCCCACTGCATGCCGGTGCTGCAGCACAAATCCCAAAATAATCCGCGACAACATTTTTAAAATCGCTGAGCGGCATCGAATAGGAAGTTCACATTCACAGGACGACAATTGAATTGTTATTGAGATCTCTTCGCTTGATTCAAGAATGGCTTTAAAAAAATATCCGCTTGGTGCGAGAGCAACGGTTTGGGGTGGCAATGTTTTTAACGATCCTGGGGTGAGGGGTTGAGGGTGAATTGCCCACACCACCTCCCCTCCAACCCCCATGCATCACCTGCACAGGGATTTCTCCGATTAGTCAGGAGGGTGCACAGTATCGCGCAAGAGATTTGTTTAAAATGATTCCAACGCTGCCTGCCGAACCTCCCCCCGGGCCAGGCTTGCTCAGTGTGAGGTCGCCCATTCTCCTCTGCTGCTCCCAGAGGTGTGGACTCGAGTCATGTGACTTGGACTCGAGTCAGACTCGAGTCATGAATTTGATGACTTGCGACTCGACTTGGACTTGCATAACAATGACTTTGTCCCACCTCTGGCTGCTCCCATCGCCTATAACTCCCTCCCCCCAGCTGCCCGTGCTGTGGACTCCCTGCCGGCCCCAGTTCAACGCCTTCCTCTGCTTCCTCTGCCTATGACCGACTGCTTCCCTTTCTCTATAAAGTGAATACGCCTGCTGTTTCTCTACTGCGTCTTGAGGCATGGTCGCATTTAGACACGATATAAATCATCGTTTGTATTGACTCGCATAGAGACCCGTAGACTCGCATAGGGACCTTTGACCGCCTCAATAAAAACTATTAATCTCACTGTTTATGTACAACGTTGATGTAACAATTGTATTGTATCGACTCGTGCAGAGATTCATAGACTCTGAATTTAATCTAATAACTCAAATGGACTCATTGACTCACCGGGCATCACTATGACCGACTTGCGTCTCTCTCCCTAAAATAAGCACGCCCCCCACCGCCCCTCTTCCCCCGTATCCGCACAGCGTCTCGGGACGCTGCGACGCGACCCGAATCGCGTCGCTTCGTAAGCGCGCACGTCGGGTTTTCACCGAACGGCCGCAGCACGAGTGGACACTCGCGCACAGCGCCGAGGCGTCGCGTTTCTCTGGGCCGGCCCCTGGAGAGCGCGCTGGCTGGCGAGGCGCGGACCGGCTGGCCCCACACGTGTTATAAATTAGGCGCTTATGGAGCGAAAACAGTCGCCCTCTCACAGGGATACGCGACCCCTTTTGTAGCGACTTCCTGCACGCCGGCAACACGGCCCGGCCCGCGGGGTACGGTCGGGCGATGGAGTGGGGGTGGAGGGGTGGGTTGTGTGTGTCGGGGTCGGTTGGAGGGGTTCGGGAGAGGGGAGCAGAGGAGGTGCGGCGGTGCGCGGATGAGGATGGAGCGCTGAAAATGTCTCGGCACGATTGGGAACCGTCCGGGGCCCGCGCGGCATGGTGACACCTTCATGCCCTCGTTACATTTGAGACGTCCCATCGTTGCATTTGAGACGTCCCATCTGAAGGGATGATTTGAGTGAAATGTTTTTTAAATTAGTGCATTAAAAACATCGCGCGTTGAGACAGAAATGATGGGATTCGTGCTCCTATCACGGCTGCTTTGCGCTCTCCCCGTGCGTTCGGGTCGTACCGCGAGAGCGCGTGGCGCGGAGCCGCGCGGTATGGCCAGCGACCCAGAAGAGCGGGGCCACTCCTCTGGGTCGCTGGTCTCAAGCGGCGTTGCGATGTCACACGACATACAAGGCATGATGGGCGGCTCGAGCCTGTGGCCACAGTTGCACCTTTTGGTCTCCGAAATCACTTTGTGCCTTTGGTGTTGTTGTTACACTTTATTTGTTTACAGCCTGCACATGCGAGTTTCTTTACATTCACAGAAAGCGGCAGAATCGGTCCTTACTCATTGCTGTGATTGGCAGTGTGAGTGCCGGGAAGGCACACGGTTAGGGGGCGAGGGGATCCACGGGTAGAAGGCGAGGGGACCCACGGGTAGAGGGAGTGGGGACCCACGTGTGATTGTGGGAGAGGTCACATGACTCGAGGAAGGGCATTTCCCTTCCGTAAGCTCTTTTTCGACTTGCGCCAATGCGCGCTTTCCCGAGCCATTTCGATTCCCCCACTCACGATCGAGTGCGTCCAATCACGCGTGCAATGTTTAAATCTTTACCATTCATGCAAATCATGTGCAATTATTTGCAACGTTGACATTGATGCTCATGGGGCAGACGGGACGGAGCGACGGGAACGGACACGGGATGGGGTACGCGAGACAGAATTTGAATCTGCTCTCGGATCGAACGTTGGAATTGTGACGACTGGTAGGTTCGCTGGGAGAGGAGGGGCTTGGATCGGACGACCGCGCTCGTTTTTTTTCCATGGCTGAATCATTGGCGGAGAATGACGGTAAGTTACAACGTGGGAATCTTGGAGAGATGTGACGGGGCGAGGGTTATGCGTTCGCTGGCAGATGTGTTGGCCTCGGCAAATGAGAACCACATTTTAAAATATTTTCGCCGAAGAGAAATTTGCTCTTTAGTGTGTGGTTTGTTCGGAGTTCATTCTCTTTTTTTTTTACTTTGGCACTGCATTAAACATCGCGCGTGTTTGTACTCCGCAGTGAGCGTTTGAAATGATCCTCTTCAAACTGCAGCTCTGTGTTTGGCATCGAATGTCGCGGGTGCTCGGTTACTCCGCTCCCTGAATCTATCGCTGACATCCGATCGTAGAGTTTATATTTTTTTTCTCTTGCGACGATGCAATGATAACCGCCTCTGAAAAAGAAACGAATTGTTTTCCGTTTTTTTACCAACCTACATGTGAATATCACTTCCATAAATGATCTTTTTGACAAAATCGAACTTCTTTTATCCGGCTCGCAACCGCGGCGGACATCCCCTATCACGACCACGTTGCCGAGGAGCCGCGTTCCAGTCGCCGTGACCACGCAGGTGGCTCGGGGCACCAGGTGTGCCGGCCGCACGCACGGTCACCGGGCAGCCAGGTGTGCGCGGGTGACAAGGTGACGGTTCCATCCCGTCATTCCACCGCGAGATGTCATCTCCCTCGCCTGGTACGCAGGAGGTCGTGGGTTCCATTCCGACCCTGTCTGGGCCCTTCGGTGTTGTCTCACATTCAGAATCAACACACGTTCAGAGTATTTTGCTGCTATAAAATCCCACACGATAAGCCACTTCGTTGAGCTATCATTTGTGGCCAGGTCGCTTCTGAAAAAGAGCTTTATAGCTCTCAGTGGGCCTTTCCTCATGAAAAATAAATCGGTAAGTAAATAAGTGAATAAACTACCAGGTGCGCTACCCGGGATCGCCTGCCAGACCTGGAGCCAGGCGTGCCGTGCTCCGGCAAGTCGATCAGGACATCACGAGCCAACGTGCGGAGCTCTGCCGGGTCTCGCCGACGGTTGAGTCGCACGTTTCTCAAGGAGATTTGTTTCCCGAGCACTCGCGGCTACGCGCTCGCTTTCGCGAAGCCTCGCAGCCACGCGACTCGACAACGCCGCAAGGTAATCGCGAGCCGCCGAGGCGGCACGCTGTAGTGCCGTGTGTTGACCCCACAGAACCGCAGTCGCGCCGACGAGCGTACAGTGAGTGGGGCGGCGGCATGCATCGTTGTGCCCGGACCCGTGCTCATAAACAAACACAAACTGGAACTGTTTATTCATCCCGCACAGCTCCAGCCTCCTTCACGCACCACCTCAAGTCTGCCCCCCTCCTACACCCGACTCCGAACACAACTAAACATCTCCCCGTGCCCGCAACCCCCAGCACCCCCCCCCCACCACCCTCCTCCTCGTCACCTCCCTCTGCCCCCGCGCCCCTCTCCGTGCCGCCGGCCACGCCCTCTCCCCAGACGGAGCCGCGGAGCCGTCCTGACGCCAGCTCGGAATGGAGCTGCCTCCCGTCTGAGGCCGCCGCTGCCTCCTCTGGGAGCCGCAGCCTTTGATGTTTATTGCCCAGAGCCACGGGTCTGCAGCCGGCCACCAGTCTCTCTCTCCTCCACCACCACCACCACCACGCTCTTACCCCCACTGCTTCCTGCTCGCCCGCTCTCCTTTAACTCGCTCACTCGCTCCTCCCGTAAAGTCACTCGCTCGCTCACTGCTTCTTCTGTTAACTCACTCGCTCGCTCTGTGGTACGCTCGCTCTTATGTTAACCCACTTAATCACTCGCTCGCTCACTCGCTCGCTCACTCACTCACTCCCCTCTAAAACTCGCTCATTCCCCCCATGAATTCACTCGCTCAATGCCTCTTCTTTAAATTCACGTGGTCCCTCTTCTCTAAACTCTCTTGCCCATTTGTAAACTCGCTCACTGCTGCTCCAATAAACTCACTCGCTTGCTTATTTGTAAACTCACTTGCTCATTTGTAAACTCGCTGGCCCATTTGTAAAGTTGCTCGTCCATCTGCGAACTCGCTCGCTAACTCTGCACCCCGAACGCCATGGCGGGCCAATGCCAGCCTCGTTCCTGCTTATCTTCCTGGCTCCTCTCTCTGCCGTGATGCCGAACTTATGAGCAACCCCCACCCCCCCCCAACCACCACACACCTGCCCCCCCCTTCTCACCCCCCCACTGCTACAATTCAGACCCACCGTTAGAACAGAGCGGACGGTGAGATGGGGGAGGGGGGGCGGTGGTTGTGGGGGTGGGTGGTTGTTTTGAGGTTGTGTGGGAGGCGGTGGCTGGGTGGGTGGGGTGGTGCCTGGTGGATGGTATAAGCAGTTAATTTGTCCCCTGATGAAGTAGGTTCTGTGCCCTAGCCCAGGAATCCGAGCCTTGCAGACATCAAAGGGCAGAAGTAGCGGCAGCAGATAAGTGCTGTTGGGAACAATGTGCAATCTGAAGGGCCCTGTTTGGTATACAGCCCTTGATGTAATTGGGCTCACTGCGTGCAGGTTTAACCAAGCCTTGTGTGTGTGTGTTTAAGCGAATAGACGTTATTCCGTCACCGTGGACAGATGGGCAGCTCCCTGTGTTGGTGTGGTTGTCTGCTCGGTTTGAACGTTCGTTTGCCAGGCACCATCATTCTGAATTTGGTGCAACCCCCGTGTTGCGTGCTCATCTCTCACATCGTCTGTTTGTGTGACTCCCCCCCCCCCCCCCAATGCCTCCCCTGCGAAAGAGAGTGGGCTGCCTCATCGCTTTATGCAAAGGTCACCGCTTTGTCTGTTGGCGGAGCGGAGGCACAGTGGTTAGCACGCTGCGCGGTGAACCCGGCCACCCGAGTTTGATTCCCGGCTGCGGCTACCATCACCAAAACTGGTCCTGGGGACCCCCACCTCCAATCGCCATCCCACACCGACCAGCTTGGAAAGACCGTCATCCAGCAGTGGATTGACAACGGCTGCGATTAACTTTTATTGTCATTCGTGGATGGTGCCGCTCGTCGCGTGGGCGCGTCGCAACCCAGCGCGGGATCCTGCTGTCTCCGATCCGCTCAGATGACGGCGATGATAAGGCTTTTTTTTTCTCCAGAGCACCCATCCGTGCGCCCTCGCCCACCCGCGGCCAGAGCTCCATCCCCTTCCTACCCACAACGTGCGCGATCGGCCGACGCTATCTCCTCCAAACCGCCAGCCCCGCTAGCCCCGCCGTCACCGCTCGGGCAGATGGGGCCACGCCACCGCTCCGCCTCCCTGCTCCGGCCACCGCCTCGGCGCCGCCAAACGAGGCCCCTTATCATGGCCAGGGGCTCCTGGCAGTTGGCACGCACGCACACACGCATGCGCGAGCGCACACACACACAGACGATTGCACACACGCGCAGACGATCGCACGCACACACCAGTGCACACACGATCTTGCACATACACAATTGTGCACTCACACGATCGAATACGCTCAGAACCACGAATGCACACACGCACACATACGATCGCACATACACACGATCGCACATACACAAGATTACACGTACACACAATCGTTCGCACGATCACACACGCACACACGATCGCACAAACACAAGATCGCACGTACACACGATCATACACATGCACGCATACACGATCGCATGCACACACGATCGCACGCACACACACACACGATCGCACGTACACGCTATCGCACGCGCGCGCACAGAGCCACGCACACACTTGCACGTGCTGCTGGGGACTGATGAATTGCCGTGTTAATTTCTGTGACGTGAGATGCATCGTGTTCGATGGCAGCGAAATATTACTTGTGTTGTTACCCACAACGACAATTGTCATTATGCGAGCAATTCAGGAGTGTCACGCCGAGTGATTTTTGATCATTGCAACTTTATTCCGCGTTCATTTTTAAAAAGTAGCGTCGAAAAAACCTCAACTGGAGGCTAAAAATAATGCTGCGATTATTGCTACAAATAAAAGGCATCGTAAAGAAGCGTAATCTCTGCATCATCGTAAACAAAATCGTAATCGTCGCACTAACCCTAATCACGCGAGGGTAATGTGCCGAGGCGGGGGAGCGGTGCGAGGGTTTGGGTTTCTTGTTTTAAACAATTTCAAAGTGTAAACTTTAAATTGTGGAAAATGTTGAGGATGCAAAAAAAGATACGGAGCCACCAAATAACTGAAAGCAACAACAAAGGAACGGGGAGCTGCCTTGTGCTCGCCGCGTCTGGCCGCGAGTGCTGCCTGGATCCGGCGGTGCCCCCAGCCGTCCGTCTCCGCGCTGGCGAGCGCCTCCGAGTTGGCGATGCCTCCTCTTGCATTGTCGGAGCGCCTCCTCGGGGTATCCCTTGGTGCCCACGGCCTCTAAGTTTGGCAGCGAATGTCCGAGTGGGCAGCCTCTCCTCGAGGTGTCCTCGAGGCAACGTTGTCTCCGAGTGGTCGCTGGCATCCTCTGGCCGTGTCCGCACCCTGGCGGGGTCGCGTGGCCCTCGCGTCCTCCGCTGTTGCCGTCTCCCTCCGCCGTGCCGCACAGCGGGGCAGTGGGGTCCTCGGGGTCGGTGGTGGGCCGGGGGGGGAGTGGGGGGCTGTGAGAGTGCGGGGGTCGTGATGATCATGGGGGGCTGTGAGAGTGCGAGGGTCGTGATGATCGTGGGGGGCTGTGAGAGTGCGGGGGTCGTGATGATCGTGGGGGGCTGTGAGAGTGAGAGGGTCGTGATGATCGTGGGGGGCTGTGAGAGTGCGGGGGTCGTGATGATCGTGGGGGGCTGTGAGAGTGCGGGGGTCGTGATGATCGTGGGGGGCTGTGAGAGTGCGGGGGTCGTGATGATCGTGGGGGGTTGTGAGAGTGCGGGGGTCGTGATGATCGTGGGGGGCTGTGAGAGTGCGGGGGTCGTGATGATCGTGGGGGGCTGTGAGAGTGCGGGGGTGGTGATGATCGTGGGGGGCTGTGAGAGTGCGGGGGTGGTGATGATCGTGGGGGGCTGTGAGAGTGCGGGGGTGGTGATGATCGTGGGGGGCTGTGAGAGTGCGGGGGTCGTGATGATCGTGGGGGGCTGTGAGAGTGCGGGGGTCGTGATGATCGTGGGGGGCTGTGAGAGTGCGGGGGTGGTGATGATCGTGGGGGGCTGTGAGAGTGCAGGGGTGGTGATGATCGTGGGGGGCTGTGAGAGTGCGGGGGTCGTGATGATCGTGGGGGAAAGAGGCCCCGGTGCCATCTCCCCCTCCCTCGTGCCAACCTTCCCCCTCCCCACCGCACCCCCGATTGCGCACATCCGACCTCCCCAGGCCAGTCTCTACGGCTACAGACTTCCCTCACAGGAGAATTCCCTCCAGTTACCCGATCAGTTTAACCACTTTAAATGCTGTCTGGAGAGCCGCTGTGTTGACATTTGCCTCTTTTTTTGAACTGCGTGCGTCTCTCCGCGTGCGCCTCTGCTGCAGCTATTTGCTCGCTGGCGCTGAGCCGATCTAATCTGCGGCCCTTGCTCCAGAGAGCGAGCGATGTCAAGTCGTCCCCGCGCCGCCACCGCCGGCCACGTCGGCCGCGTCGGAAAGTTGGAGGGGAGATCAAAACCCGGAGCCCTGGCAGAGGGCGCCCAAGCCGGGCCGACGGTCGTGCCCGCCGAGCCGTGGCGCGCCGGTGGCCCCGGGGTAACGGCGCGCCGAGCCCGTCGCGCGCAACCGCGGTGCCCGTGGGGTGTCGCGCGCGTGGCGAACCGATGATCTTTTCGCTTGCGCCGATTCGTGTCATTCAGGATACAGTGAGGTTACGTTCTGGGTGGTGGCGCGCGGGGGGAGGGGGGCGGCAGCCAAAGGATGTTTCCACACGAAACAGCGACGTGTACGGGTTGAGAGTTGGTGAGTGGGCGAAAGTGATCGAACATTCCATCGAGATACTGCCACAAATCGTAACAATTCATCGGATCACTGGGGGGGGTCGTGGGGGGGGGGGTGGGAATCACCACGGGCTGACTGCCACATTTCGTGTATTCGTCAAATCGCTGACTTACTCCCGAAGTCACCCATGTTTTCGAGCACTTTGTTGGCATGGATTTGAAATGTTTACCGCGAGGCGGTGGTTGTTGAGACCTCGTCCGGTGGACAATAACGCCGCGCTGTCACGAGTCGAGGACACGACAGTGGAAGCTTCTGATGCCAGGATTCCCTGCGGAGGTCTGCGGGTCCTCACTAAACGAGCGGTGCGTCCTGGTTTGCAGGAATTGGTATTTTGAGATTCCTCGTGCTCATTTATGCCGACAACCGTGCTGCCTCTTTTGGTGGCCCTTCTGCCAGCGGTGGCGTGGGCCGGCAGTTGAACTGCGGCTCCTTTACCTTTTACACGAACTTTGCGTGTATTGCGACTCCATTATCTCACCGATAATTTTTTTTTAAAAAATTTTGCAAGGAGACCCGGGGTTTCCTCAGTAGTTTGTTAAATCTAGCGCACTGGCTGCTGCTGCTGCTGCTGCTGCTTCTGTCGTCTCAAAGCAGAGACCGTGCCAACCCACAATGGCCTTGCACCATTTGCGTCGTCTCGAGGGATCGGTGCGACGATCGATCCCAGTCGGCATAACCAATAAGCGCCGCTCGGATTACAAAGGGAGCCTCGCAGCGCAAACATATGGACAGCAGTCTGACGTTTCAAGCAGTTGTCCCTCCCTCCCCGGAGCAGAGTTGTGAGAGTGGGCACAGAGAGAGAGAGATTGAATGACTGTGAGTTTGAAGACGGCGCTTTCAAATGAGTTTTGTACTCCAGTTCTTATTCACTCGGCTTACTCTTGGCCCAGCCGTGAATGCTGATGCCGGGGGCAGCCGACCGGTGCTGTCTGGAGCTGCAGTCCTGGTGGGATGATGACTCCAGTCCGGTGCCAGCGCTGCCGTGGAGCCGGGGCGCTGGTGGGGGGGTGGTGGTGGGGGGGGGACCGGAGGGCGACTCGGATACGCAGCCCCCGATTTTTATCTCGCGTTCCGTGCTTTGACCCAACAGGGGAGAGCAGTAGATTGGGAGTAAATGGCTTGTGAAATGGAGAGATTATATAAAATGTTTTGCAATAAACATCGCGTTTGGGTCCCTTCGCTCGGGCAAGATGCACGGTGGCGACTCGCGTTAATCGCTGCCCTTTGATCCTTCGGGATGGGGGGGGGGGCAGAGGAGGGGGCAGCGCATGGGGAGAGGAAGGAGCCAGGGTTGTGGGGGGGGGTGGAGGCCGAGGGGAGACATTTAAAGAGGGGACCTCACCCTGTTACGGATGGTTACGCGCTAAGAGTCTGGAAACACAAACACGCAAACACGCGCACACAAACACACAAAGCGGGGAGCGCGCGGCTGTTTACATCGCGCCGGGGATCTGGGGCGGCAAGGGAGAATTATGTTGTTAGAAATAATTTTATGAGGGGGAAAAATGGAAGGGGAGAGGGGGGGGTCGCAGATCAAGCGATGGTCCCAAAAAAAGTAAATGTGGAAAATTATGAAGGCACGAGGAGAGTTCAAGAGAGGGAGGGAGGAGAGGAGAGAGGGTGGCGGGGAAAGAGAGGAGAAAATGTGTGCAGGAAGAAGGGGTGCGTGAGTTGGGAGAGGGAGAGAGAGGGAGGGAGAGCGAGAGAGGGAGGGAGGGAGGGCGGGCGGCAGCCGCAGCCAGCGACACATGCCCTCTGGGGGAGAGAAAATAATCCGTTTGAGAGCGTGGCCTATCATCCCAAGCCACTCGCTGGGAAACGGGTCAAGTGGTTAACTATTTAATTACTGCGGGGATGCTTAATTACCTTCAGCCATCATTAACGGATGCCTGATTTAATTAAGGATGTCACTGCAATTTATTCCTGCTTTGTTATGAAAGCGGTGGGAAGCTGGCGGGGCGGCCGGGCCTACACGGCCGCACATCCCGAGCCCCGCCGCTCCGCTGCCGCTGCCGCCGCCGCTGATTTGTGTCCAATTTTCTAAGCTAATATTTATTCGCAAGAAAAATAACAAATAAATTACGGTGATTTAAGCGAGGGTTTTTTTTTACTCTCGGCAGTGTCAAGAGAGGATGCGCGGCCCTGCGAAGCCAACGCGGTCCCGCCTCTTAATCCCTCAAATTATAAATAATGAGAGAGAGAGAGAGCCAGTACGGTGCGCGGCGCGTTCGCACACCGAGGGCGGCCGCGGGGCTCGCTGAGCGAGGGGGGAACTCGGCCCAGCGCGATGTTACGTCAACGTCGTTTCCAGGCCAGTCCTCCGACTTTACCGATCGTGCAAATTATGTAAATTACACAGCGAGAGATTTGTGTTATTGTTAAGCAGTTTCGCGTCGAGAGAAGGAGTGAAAACAAAACCTGGCACGGAGTCCTTGCCTCGAATATGTTTCCCAAGCATCATCATCAAGCTCAAGTTTGTCTCGTTCAAGCAGATGGGAATTCAAGAGACCACGGCAGAGGAGGCTCATGTGCAAGAGTAACCTTGCAAGCGCTGCTCGTGTGTATACGCCCAAGTGAGCAATTTTGCGGTGTCATTTTTCAACTTTGGCAAATGTGGAGCCAAGCACCCGATGGTCCACTCTTGCGAATGGGGGATCTTGAACGGCACGTGGTCTTGTCACACTCGCGGTATTAATCACGGCTGCTTTGGGTCGAACCGTAAGCCTCTGCAACGAGCCGCCAATGCGCAATGTCAACAATCGGTTCAATGGATTGTCACGACTAGGAGTCATTGTTGGAGTCAATAACCGAGTCAAATTTGTGTCGTTTTTACCCCTCTCATTTGTATCGTTTCTCATTTCCTCCCATCGCGTTTGTACTGTCTCGTTTGCACCATTAGCCCAAGTGTAAAATGAGCATGCGCTTTGCATGCACTTTGCATGTGTCGTGAGACGTAATTTCTCACTCGTGTGATCCGTCGACGTGTGAAACGAGCGCATCAGGTTCCGTTTCAATCGAAGGATCTCCGCATTGTAGTAACGTGCCCAGCAATGGCATTACCACGTTCATATTTCATCATCATCAGGAGTATCATCAACATCATGCTCAATCCGCTGCTGGATGAAGCTAAAGTTCGTGGCCTTGCGTGCCCTGCCTTCGTGTGACCTGCGCAGGCTGATGGAGCAGTGGACTGACCGTGGCTCATGATGATCATGATGATGGGAGGGGGGGGAGAACATCGCCTAGCCGCTTTATGTGCACCACTTGTTCACGGTTACAATCTAGCGGCTGCCCTGGTTAATACCGCGGATGCGTCAACCGCACAAATACACGCGTCGTGTGCATCACGGTGGACGTTAAAGATGTCATTGGCAAGAGTAACCCATCGTGTGCCAGTGTCAGGGTCAATTGGAAGCTATGTAGCAATCATCGCCCCCCTGCCTTCAAACAAAAAACTAAAATTAAGCTATTTAGATTTTACCTGGTAAGGCCCACTGAGCTATATAGCTCTTTTCAGCAGCGATCTGGCCACAAATGATAGCTCAACGAAGTGGCTTGTCATGTGGAGCCAAACACTCTTAAACGCGTGTTTCTCAATGTGGAAGGAAAAACCAGAGGATCTGGAGGAATATCCACGCGACCACGGGGAGAGAGACACGCAAACTCCAAACAGACAGGTGTCAGGGTCGGGATCGAACCCACGACCTGCATACCAGGCGAGGTAGTTAACATCTTGCAACTTGTTAACAATTTGGCAGGACCCTCCTGACAACGAGTAATCGGGCCTACGTGGGGTAAACAAGCGGAGTAACAGCAATGATGATGCGGACGATGAGTCCGGCGGGGTGCGAGCGCCCGCCCCCCGCGCTGCGTGCCGAGGTCGAGGACGCGCCGCTTGCGTGCACCGAGGAACGCCGCCGCCGCCCCGCGGCTCGGCGCGCGTCGCGGGGCGGACGGTCCGGCGCGGTGGCGGCGGCGGCGGCGAGGATTCCCCCGCGGGGGCGGGCGCCGTCTTCGTGATTTACGGCGTCTCGCGGACTGCCGCGTTGCTTCTTCGTCTCCTCGCCCGCACCGCGGTTGGAGCTGACCTTCCCGTCACACGTGCACTCCGTTGTTTTGGTTACCCCGGGGCCTCCCTTGAAAGTGACCCCCTTATTCTCAGCAGGCTCTCACCTGGTTTAAATAAAGTTTCCTCCCCCGCCCCTGTAGCGCGCGGGCTTTGGAGTGGACGTTAAAGACTCGGCGAGTAAGCACGGGCCGCCTTGCGTTAGTGTCACAGCCCCAACGTGTTAAGTTTGAAATTTGCTGTAAACCAATTTACGAAAACCCTTCGCCGAACCCCCCTCCCGGTGACTACCGTGGTGAAGTATGGTCAAACACTCTCGGATCAACATGAGAGTGGATCGTCAAAGCGCTGTAAAATAAAGAAGATGTTACGATGAGTTTATTACAGCTGCTTCGGTGTTACACCTCAGGCCTTGATCCTGAAAGTGATTTTCATATTCTTAGGTTTTTTCGGTAAAGTCACGTAGGTAAAACATTAAAATTAATAAAAGTAAAATAAAATAAAAATAAAAATCACGACGTTTCGGAGGCAACACAAGCTTCCGTCTTCAGGTGGAACCGTCACAGCCACGACAGCTGTATCAAGTAAATGAGAGATCACAAGAAAGTGATGTTGTATTTGGTGCTTTGAGTTTATAATTAAATAGTTTTGCCACTATCACGGTTAAAATGTGCATTTGGCTAAACGGTGTGATCCGTCATCGGCAAAACGATGCCGACGAGTTGTGGTTTGATCGCCAGCGCGCGCGCCGACGTGCCGTCGCGGCCACGGCACGGCACGGTGTTCCCGGGCGAGAGTCGCGACCTCGCTCACAGTCGCGGCCGTTAACCGGTGCCGGCAAACCCGGCTGACGTCGCTTCTCATCAATTACCACGGCCCCTGCGGCACCGCGGCGGAGCGCGCTCCTTCACGGCTCGGAGCACTGCTCGGCGAGAGCGGGGCTTCCTCGTCTCTCGTTGCCCGACTGCTGCTGCTGCTGCTGCCCGGGCCTCCGTGATGTCACCCGGTTTCGCCGGGCGGTGGGAGGGATCGCGGATAAGGAGCACGCCGCGGCACAACAACAGCCTTTGTCTCCGCGGGCGCGAGCGCTGTTTGTGTACCTACTCGTTCTGGGATTGTCACGCCCACCCTTTGTAGTAATCCACACAGAAGCAGGACTCGGGACTCCTCTCTCTCTCTCTCTCTGTCTCCATCCTTCATCCACACCCCCATCCTCCTAAGAGAACCCAGCTCCCCCCTCCACCTCCCCCCCCTGCCCCCCACCTCCTTAACCCCCCCCCCCCCCATCGCTTTGCAATAAAAACTGGAGCCACAGTTAGTCATCTTTGGCTTCTCGCTTGCCCGCTCTTTGTGTGCGCAATAAACTGTGCGTAAGGATCATTATGCCCGTACCCTCTCTCTTTGAGATTAACGTGCCGGCGCTTTGTGTCTCTCTGACCGCAGGGAGCTGGAGGATTTTTTTGGTAGCGACGCTGCTGAATGGACTGGCGCTGTGCCGCTCTTTATTTCTGGCTAATAGGATTAGCCGGCCGAGGAAGGGCTCGGCGGCGAGGAGGCTGCAAGGGGAGGGGGGGGAGTGCGGGGGGCTCCGTGTCCCCTTCCACCCCCCATCCCCCACGTTACCTCCCCCCCCCCCCCCCCCCCGGGTGCCGGGGTTCGCGGGGGAGGCGCACGAACGACCGCTCGGCGTGAGAGCGAGCCGGCCGGCATGCCGAGGCGGCCCGAGCCTGGTGGGGGGGGGGGGGAGCGGCCGTGCTCGCTGCCACGGATCTCCCAACGCGGCTTTGGGTGGCGCCGCTACGCGCCTCGTCGTTTCACTCCGCGTGCCGAGGGTGCTTCTAGCGAAACGTCGGACGTCGCGCCGAGCGCCGTGGCCGACCGGGCTGTAGAGTTGCAAGAGGCCGTGTCTGGTGCGGTCGAAGAGAACGTTGCAGCCCACGCCACGAGCGGCAGCTGTGGCCACCGCCCCGACATTTCCGTGTTTTGACACCATATTTAAACGTAGCGCTTCGTAAAAAAATACTTTTAATTGGCTACTTCTCCGAGGGTAACGAACCCCACCCTCACTTCGCCACCCCCCTCCCCCCAACGCGATTTGATGAGCTATCACGATGCAGTGATTCTCGTCGTCTGATTCTTTTCTGATCTCTTTACAAGCACTGATAATCACTAATCGATCTGAGTTTGCTGGTTGCTGACTTTGCCGGTTACTGAGTTTGCTGGTTGCTGAGTTTGCTGGTTACTGAGTTTGCTGGTTGGTGAGTTTGCTGGTTGGTGAGTTTGCTGGTTACTGACTTTGCTGGTTGCTGAGTTTGCTGGTTACTGACTTTGGTGGTTGCTGACTTTGCTGGTTACTAACTTTGCCGGTTGCTGAGTTTTACCGGTTGCTGAGTTTGCTGGTTACTGAGTTTGCTAGTTGCTGAGTTTGCTGGTTGGTGAGTTTGCTGGTTACTAAGTTTGCTGGTTGCTGACTTTGCTGGTTACTGACTTTGCTGGTTACTGACTTTGCTGGTTGCTGACTTTGCTGGTTACTGACTTTGCTGGTTACTGACTTTGCTGGTTGCTGACTTTGCTGGTTACTGACTTTGCTGGTTGCTGACTTTGCTGGTTACTGACTTTGGTGGTTGCTGAGTTTTACCGGTTGCTGAGTTTGCTGGTTGCAGGGTTTGCTGCTTGCTGAGTTTTACCGGTTGCTGAGTTTGCTGGTCGCTGGTTGGCAAAGTCGGTGCTTGCGTCATCAAGAGGCGAGGAATTCAGCGCTCTTCCGTTTCTCAATCACCGAGCAGCAATCGATCGGTCGGGTCCCCTCTGCTCTCTTCCCAGAACCCACATTGACGACGCATTTCTTTGATTCACCGTAGGGGAGGGGGGGCGGGGGGACAAATGCAGCTACGTCCTCGTCCTGTCCCTTGCAAGTACCCGGCCATGTCAACCAAGTCTGGGGAGACCAAAGCTGCAGCTCGCTGGCCGAATCGTCACGACCCCAGCCAACGCGTGACTGCAGTTACACTTCACATAGCATCGACACACATCCATTTATTTATTACATTTTCTTGTGTACGTATGTATGTTGAACTTCGTTCGCCCCGTACGTAGCCGACCGTGCTAATCGGAGGTGCGGGATCCGCTGCTCTTAATCGTGTAAAGGGAGTCGCTAAATACAAAGCGCGGAGATCCCACTGGTGGTGTTGCGGCGACGCGCATTTACGCGGCAGCTCTGAACCGGTGGCACGTCGCTGGGCTCGGCTTGTGCCAAGGCCCACGCGAATTTTATTAAAAACGCAGCAACCAAGAGAAATGCGGCGTTGTTCTGCGTCAGCTGAGAGCCCCATGAGTCTCCTTTTGCCATGGAGACCAGCGATAAAGTTCCCTCTGTTTATTTCTGTAATCCTATTACTGCATTCACTGTAAATTCTAATTAATATGTCATCTTTTACATTCCTTCGTCATTGCACTTCTAGATAAAGGCCTTCCTACCTCGTGTCAGTCATGGGGTTTGTTTCACCATACTTCACCACACTGGTCGGTGCGGGTTGGTGAAGGTTGTGGCCCAAGACCGGTTCCGATTCCACTCGCCAGCGGTGTTAGCCACGGCCAGGAATCGAACTCGGATTGCCGGCTTCACAAGCTCATCGCGCTAACCACTGTGCTACCGATCCTCCCCGTGCGTGGAGTCGAATCGGTGCTCGCAGGCGTTGCACCGCATCACGCCGCCACTGCCGCCGCCGCCGCAGAGCGTTGGGCCATGCGGGTGGGGAGCGAGGGTCAGCAGCGCTCCACGGCTTCGTGCGACACTCCCCCACGGCTTCCTTTACAAGGGCAGCTTGGAACCCCCTCAGTCCAGCGCCCGCCCGCCTGCCCGCCTGCCCGTCTCTCCAAGCGCTCGCCCCCGCGTCCGCGATGAACCTAACCAAGCGGCGATGTAAGTTCATCCCTCCGGCGGCCCTCTCCGTTGCTCGCGCGGCCCCCTGATTGTGAGCGCTATTCTTTAAAGGGCCATTTCCTTTGGCCACGGGGGATTCGCGCTGGGCTTTAGACGTGGCCGGCAGCAGATGGGATTACGTGTCATTACATTCTCGCCTCTGTTTCTGCCGCTCATCTCTGAATAGCTCCACACTCGCTTCATTTCTCTCCTTTATCTTATTCTGCGCTTTTATTGCCCGGGCGCCAGAGAGGGAGCGAGGGGCGGGCGAGCGGGCGGGCGGGCGAGCGGGCGGGCAGGCGGGAGGAGAGCGAGGGCGGGGGGGGGCGGCGCGAGCCGTCCGAGCCGAGCCGAGCGAGCGCACGAGCAGGCGGGGCGGGACGGAGCGGCCCGGCGTACCCGGCGCGGCCCGCCCGAGATTTGCGCGATCAATCAGTGAGGGACTATGGCCATTCTGCCGCCCAACAGGTGTTGGGAGCCGCTGTCTCGCAAGGCAGCTGTCCCTATTTTACACGCTCGTTATTTATTTATTTACTCGAGCATTCTCTAATCACGGTGGCTGACCGCCCCCAACCCCCCTTCCTCCCTCTCTGCCAGCAGATCGTAGCCCCCCCACCACCCACCCTGCCCCAACCCCTTGAACGTCCGGGCAGGTGATGACCTCTCGGAGCGTCGTTGCGCCGGCCAACTCGTCACAGCGACCGACCCCGCTCGCTCCCGACGCTGCCCCCCCCCCAACTTCCCGCTCCCCTGCCCCCCCACCGACTGCGTCACGTCTCCCCCGCCCCGCCCCTACGCAAGTCATCACTGTGTGCCTAAGGACGTCTTACGCTGCCGCTGCTGCTGCTGATCTGCCTGGAGGCCGCCCTGGGTAAGTGCTTTATTAAACACAGGCAGGCGGCATTTATCTGACAGCTCCTCCTAAACGATGCTGCCGTGATTGAACCCACTGACTGCGGCTGCTTTGAAGCACCCCTCCCTGGCCCCCCCTTCCCCCCCCCCTCCGGGCCCCCCCCCCGCTCCGGCATCTGCTCCGGCTGGACGGCTGCCGAGACGTGTAATGTTTTAGGGAAGGAGTCTGGATATTTTATTCATCGCGGCCTGTTATTACCGCCGTGCACAAACATCGCGGTGCGCTAAACGCACAAACGGTCTCTTCATTATCCATTTTTTTATTTTTGTGACGGGAGATTAAAAGCCGTCGCTGCACCGCGCGGCCTTGCGCAGAACGAGCCCAATTATTGTGTTAAAAGCATTCTTGCGGTGGTCGTGCTGATCCCGGGAAGGCTGTGACAGCGGAGACGCGGCGCGATCGCACGTGGGGGCCCACAGCGATGGAACCGGTCCTCTCGCGTCGCGCTGACGCCACGACGCTGCCCCCCCTGCCGCCGCCCACCGCCCCCCCTCCGCCCATGAGCGCGCCTGACAGCCCGGCTCGTGTGACGACGCGGATCGCAACGTAAACAGAGACAAAGACTCCCCAACCCCATGTAGTCGTGCGGATTGCCGGGGAGAGTGGTGTTAGCGAGCACCTATTAAGGTCGGCACGGCGCACTCGTCTACAGGCCCCAGTCGACCCAGGGGAGCACCGGAGAAGGGGTTTTGGTATCACTTGATAGGTTAGTCACGGACTGGAATTGAACTCGCTTCTCCTAGTGCGTTGCGGAAACCACTGCCCCACCGCTCCCACAGACTATATATAGATACAGACAAAGATCCCCCGTGTAGCCAAGTAGACTCTTGGGGCAAGGGTTGTTGGCGAGCACCTATTAAAGCCCGCATGGCACACGATGGGGCGGTGTGGTCAGCACCACGCGCATCCCAGTGCCGAGGTTTTACTCGCGGCACCATGTACCTCGTTTGAGGCTGAGGTGACCTAAGGGTTGACCTAGTTTTTCTCTCCACGTTCAGAAACGTGCGTTCACAGTGTTTGGCTGCTACTACAAATTTCCACACGATGATGAGCCACTTCGTTGAGCTGGCATCTGTGAAGGCCAGGTCGCTTCTGAAAAAGAGCCATGTGGCTCAGTGGGCCTTACCTGGTAAAATACAAATAGTTTAGTTTAGATGTTAACACACACACTCACGTACGCACACTCACACGTACACACGCACACACGCACGTGCGGCACTCACACGTACACACGCACACACACACGTGCGCACACGCACGCTCGGAGGAGGGGCGGACATGCAGTTTGAGGAGACACTTAAGGAAGTGGCGCACGCCTAATGTGCTTTTGAAGTCCCATCACCAAGGAGTTGCGATCTTACCGCGCGAGTCATCCCACTGCACACACGCACGTGATTTATGTGTCACCCATTGTATAAATCAGTCATTGTTTGCTCATGCGCTTTACATTTTTCCCAACTCTCCACTTAAAAAGTAAAACGATAATAAACCATTGCCTCCGTGGGCTCTCGCCTACAAGTGAAGGGTTTCTTGGAGTAGCTGCTGAGCGTTGGTGGGTCGCGGGGGGGGGGGTTATTCTCCAACGCGCCCGTGCCGCTATAGGCGATGCTCGCTCCCTCAGCCCTTGTGCGTGGACACCCAGCGTCTGATTTTGTTGTCTTGCATCGTCCGATTTTTTTGTCTAAAACTTTCCAGTGTCTCCATCGCTGACGATGCCCTTGCGCTCCGTCAGCCCGAGTGGGCCAGCGTTGTCGGTCAACATCACTCGTTTGGGTCGCAAACTATTCCAGCTCGTTTTGACTTCTAGATTAGAAGTTTTCGTGACTGCAATCTCATACTCTTCGGTTCTTTCGGTAAAGTCACGTAGGTGAAAATAATAATAAAATATAATAAAATGAAAAAAGTTAATTTAGTTGTTTTCATTTTTTTTTTTAACCTACGTGACTTTACAGAAAGAACCAAAGAGTATAGTTTTGACTTCCCTGAGTCTCATCAGCGGGCTTTGTGTCCTGTTAAAGAAGTGTTGCGGCGTTGCCTGGAGTTTTAGGCAGAAGTCGTGCGTGATCACTCCGAAGTGAGTGCAGTTCAGCAAATGTTCTGTGTGAGAGGCAGACTCTGAGAGGGCAGTTGGTCAGGGTGAGAGGCGACGGAGAGGCATTTCCACGATTTCGACGTCCGTGTCAAACACCCTTCAGATGTTGGACACCCATATCATTGTGAAGTGTTCTTCGTTACCTGAGTGTTTCAGGAGATCTGTAAGTCTAAAATAAATCAAAAGTAAATAGGGCTCATAAAATCCCGCGGTGTCGGAAGTATGCGGACGGAGAATTCAGACCGGGATGGTGACGGTGCATTCATTACCATGTACGTGTCAAACCTTTGACGCAGATTCTTAAACTCGAGATAATTACCCTCCAAATAACCCTCCGGACGATTATTGAAGTTTGCGAAGTTGCGCAATTTTTGGCACTGCTCAACAGTGTTTCCCTGGGCGTCATTTCAGCGGGGTCGGCCATATAGAAGAAAATATTTCCGCACCCGGCTCGCCACGTTCACTGTACACCTCTCACTCTGGCTGTGGCTCCTCCGAGTCACGTGCCTGCTGCAGTCGACGAGCGAACGGGGAGACACGTGAGCGAGAGAGCCCAGGGCGCCGTGGCCCCTCGTGCGAGCGCGCGCAAACTCACTGTACGGCGACGACTGCAGCGCCGCTATGGTCCTCGACTCATTCCGCGCTCGGGGGAGAGTGATGTCATCGGCAGTTTTGAGATTATCGAGGAAATCGCTTAATGTGAGTATTAAACAATCACTTGAGTTAAGGGCCCAGTAATCGACTCCCGTTTTGTTTTACCTGCAGGGCCGGATTGCCGTGCACTAGATTCGCGCAGGGCGGCGCGTCGCCCATCGCTCTCAAAGCAAATGAAAGAAATGCGCTCGCCAATCAATGCTCTGGTTCCACGTACAAATAACATGTGTTTTAGTTCCTCCCCTATTACAAGCTCGCTCTGAGAAATATGTAATAAAATTGGATTTTAAAGAACCGATAGCACCAGCATCGTTCCTGATATGGCTCGAGAGTTGATCTCCGGAGACGGGGGGCGGCGTGACGACCGCGGGCCGCTTCCCTCCTGCTTCTACGCAACTCTGCGAGCGAGCAAAATTTAATTTGGTGCCTTCCTGGCCTCGAGTTGCGATGACTCAGAGAGCACGGGTGTCAGCATGTGCCGTCGCGACTGTGGAAGGCTCAAGACCGCGACGACGACGACGATCATGATGATGAAGATGACGGCGGCGAGGGTAAAACGTGCGGGAGCCGCGCGACGCCTTCGACTTTGGGGCCCGGCTCCCGGTGTCCAGCGCCGGCTTAGCAGATACAACACGGGATTAGTGTCGTCAACACGGAACGAGAACACCCCCCCCACCATCCTTAAACACCACCCCCACCGCTTCCCGTGCCCATCACCCCCTCCTCCTCCCTGGGGCTGCCGGTCGTGGCTGCTTCTTTCCGCTCCCTGCTTGGTGACAAAGCCTTTAATGAAGCGTAATTGGCTCCCCTCCCTTTAAAAGTACGAGGCGCTGGGGTAATTTGCACGGGCTGGGGGCTATCCCTCCCTCCCTCCCCCCCCACGTCCTCCCTCGCTCGCGCGCGCCTGCCGGCCGGTGCGGATTACGCGGACGCGATGTGAGAAGGTAATCCCCGCTCGCCTACGTGCCGCCCGTAACTCCGCCACAGATACCGTGGCTGGCAGTGCCCCTCACCTTCACCCCCAACCTCCCCAACCCCCCAACCCCCCCTGTTGGGGGTTGGGGGGGTTGGGGGGCCATTCCCTTGCTGTCCTGTAGCTCTCGCCGCCCACGCGCGCGGTGGCTACGAAGAATTTCCCAGGGGCAGATCGTGAGTTGGTATTTCGTTCCAGGGGCCTATCATCTCTCTTGGGCTCGTGAAATGACTACCGCTTTGTGAGACGCCAACCAACAGTGGCTGTCCTATGGGAGGTCCGGGCACCGTCCTAGACGCTTGAAACGTTGAGGATCGCACCACCGGCTCGGGGCGGCCAGTGGAGGTGGGCCGCAACTCCGTTCCTTCTAACGTTACTAATTCCAAAGTCTCGCCGGCGCTGCCGATCACGACCGGCGATCGTGCCGGGACGATGCTGTTCCGCGCCGTACCGCGCTGTCAGCACCGCTAGCAGCCCGATCGGTCCGACAGGACGCCGGCGCGCTCCGACGCTGCCGCGCATCTGCTTCCAATAACGCTCCTTCCGCCTCGCGTCATGCCGAGCGTTTAGCGCCGGCTGACCGGCAGCAGGCACCACGACAGCGGATTAGTCCGCCCGGGCTCGGAGCGGGCACAGGCGCACGGGCGCAAGACTCGCCGGTATAGAACGGGGCGTGCGCGGGGGAAGGGGCTGGTGCCGGGTGGCGCTAGCGTGTTAGCTATCGTGCGAGGGCATCGCCGGGGCGAAACCAGAACCACGTGCCGGTGCCGCCGTCGCCAGGCCGGGCTTTGCGAGGCGGAAACGCTGGCGCACGCTCGTGGTGTCCACGTGCTGCGCAGGGACGGCAGAGGCGAGGGGTGGCCCAGTACCACGGTGGCACACGGCGGCACACGCAGCAGCTTCATGACTACAGTGAATACTGCGGTGCCCGCGACTGAATGAGCCAGAAACTGCCACGGTGAATGACCCGGTGCCTGCCACAGCGAGCTTTTTCAGGAACTCGATTGAGCAGCTCACTCTCTCCCTGGATTATTTCCCGTTATTATTATTATTACTCTACGTGTTTATAAATCGTCTAAACGCGACGGCATCTCATTACGCGTGCATTTAAATGTTAATTATCGCAGTGCGGTGGATAAACGCCGTGTGTGGAGATGATCCCTAATGAAGTTTACGTTGGAGAAGATTGGTTAATTGCTCGTGTCGTGTCAGTATTGCTGATGAGCGTAAACACAATCTGCGTGTTTGTTTAGCGGGCTGAAGGGCATGCCGCTCACGACTCTCCATCGCGGTTCCGCATCACGTTGCAGCCAAAACGCCGTCGCGTTGCTCTGTTCGCCAAACACGAGCCCAGGCGCTGATTACTGGACGCCTCCATTGATGAACTTTAATCACATCTCAAGATTTTTTTATTACTTAAAAAATATCGTTAAAATGTATATTTTCACAACGTAATTTTGTGCGCATTAATACTTCTGTAAACGTAGGTATTATTTTTTATTTTATTTTTCTACCTATGTGACTTTACCCAAAGAACCAAAGAGTATAGATTCCTGCAGTCACGAAAGCTTCAAATCAAGATGAAATGTGATAAATAGGTCAGAGCTCGAGGTCGAACTGGAGTTGTTTGGAGGCACTTCACCACACTGGCAGTGCCGGTTGGCGAAGGGAGTGGCCCCACGATCGGTGCAGAGATTGCTCGTCGCTGATGTTGGCCGCGTCCCGGAATTGATCTCGGCCCACCGTTTCACATAATTGTCCACCTTCCGCATCTAAATTAAATTGCACTTGTGAGTTAGCGGTGAAGTATGGTCAAACAACCCCCACGAATGGCACGGCACGGGGAGGCCTCCATTCAGCGGTGGAATGATAACGGGCTGTTTCGAGTCGAATGAATGACATGATTAATTAATTAGCTGTTGAAGGGAGCGTGAAGCTCCGTTGTCTCTCACAGCAGTAGCCGGCTCCAACTCAGCCGGTTCCGTCTGGGTCAGCGAGCCGGCCGGATAAAATACACACCCGGCACACCACATCCACCATTGACCTCTCGCTACGACCGCGACTACTGCGACTACTCGGCACGCACCACCTACTCCGGTCTGGCGGCGGTCCGACAAAGTTATCCGGTGAGAAACACAAGCCGTGGCGAGGCCCCTTGTCGGTGGCCGTGCGGAGAGCGGCGCCGACGATCTGCCCCGTTGAGCGATCGTGCCACGCACCCCTTGTGCGCCCGAGCAAATATTTTCCCTGTTAAACAAAGTGTTGGTTTCTCCAGCGCTGCTTTGTGAAGCGGCGGCAGCAGGGCAGCGGCGAGGACATTTACGAGTGCCCAATGATGAGCTGCTCGGCCCCATTCATCCTTCAGTCTTTAACAACCTCACAGTGGAGTCCTTGACAGCCCCCCCCCCGACCACCCCGCCCCCCCCCTGCCCCCATCCCATCCCTCCCTCCTCCCTGGCCAACCAACCCTCACCCCCACCACCACCACTGCCGCCGCCGCCACCGCCGCAACCCCGCGGCCCCCGGGTCAAACTCTTTAAAGAGGCCTTCCTCACCCCATTCCGGCCCCATTCTCTCACTGCCCCTGGGCACAAGTGGCCCCAGGGTGCCCACAGGCTGCCACCGATGCAGATGAAAAGCCCCGGTGTGAGTGAGGTTCACACGCTGCGCTGATCTACTCCACTGCTCGCGTACGAACCACGCTGACTCTCCCATGCGTCTGGCACCTAGTGAACCCAGAATGCGCCCCGTCTCATCAGACGTTTGGAAATCTCAGCAGGCTTTTGAGCCTGGCTAGAACTTGGATGGGAGACTGCTTGAGAATGCCGGCTGTCGTAGGCTTTGGCGGTGAGGTGGGTAGATGGCCGGAGAAGCGGAGGATCGTTGAAAACGTCTGTGCCGAGTTTTGAGCGTTAGCCCATCGTGCGCCTGGGTTTTCTCTCGGTGTTCCGGATTCCTCCCACGTGAAGCCACGTGGGATTGGCAGAACGTGCCAATGCAGGATCCCTCTAACAAAGCCTTGGGACGTTCACTGTAAATCACATATATATGCATGTAAGAAAACATGATTGGCTATTTTTTTTTTACATATTAGTTTTTAAAATACCCAATCGTTTGAGTGTATTCTGTGTCCTGAGGTTTTAAATTACTTAAAGGAAGCGGAAAAAAGGCCGTAAAAAAACTCCAAAGAAACCACACGCGCTACCCGGGTGTCTTGAGTTTCTTAATCTAAAACATTTGACGTGAAATGGATCCAAATGATTCATCAGAGATTATACCCTCTAACTGGAACTGTCAAATCTTGGCTTTACATCCCAGAGCTAATTTGTCATATTTGGCTCCGAGAAGGGAACAAACGCCTCTTAAGACAGATGCTGCATTTAACGCATGCGCACAGACACGTTGACGCACACAGGCCCGCTCGCACGCGCTTGCTGATGCACGCGCGTGCATCTACACTCAAATTTACAGGAACACGCAAAGACAAAGATGCCCCCGTATTGCGCTCCACAGGCTGTTGGAGCAAGTGCCGTGATAGCGAGCACCTCTGATAGACGGCACAGCGCACGAGGGAGTGGTGTGGCCAACACCTCGCCTGGACGCCTTTGTCTCTCCAGTGCTGATGTTTTACACGCCGCAACAGGTTTTCATTTAAGGCTGAGTTGACCTAGGGGAGGCCCAAGACCAGTTTCATCTATTCACCGACAATTGTATCCAGGGGTTCGCCAGGTTCGTAGCGCAGTGCGCTAACCACTGCACTACCACTCCCGAGACACGCGCACGGGCACCCACTCGCATGGCAATACTTGTTTTTTACAAGTGGTTATCAAGTCCTGGATAAACACAGCTGCTGCCAGTGGCCATCGTGGTCCCCGTCGCTGTAATGAACTGCCTGTATGTAAACGGAAAAAACAACAGTGGCAGGGGAGGGGATGGGAGGGATCGTGCTTGAAAGGGGAGCTGCTGCTGCTGCACATCAAAACAGCGTGGGGGTGGGGTGGGGGGGCGGTGGGGGGGTGGAGGGGGAGGAGCGGAGGCTGCTATGCTTTATTTTATTCATATGGAGCCTCTCAGTGCGTCTGTGCACAGCCGTGGCAGAAAATCATCGGCCTCTTTGTTTAAGCATCGCTTTGGGCAAGGGGCCGTTGTGCGTGAGAGAGAGGGAGGGAGGGAGTTGTCCTGGGCCCGGCCGGGTGGGTGGGGGTAGGGGTGGGGGTAGGGGTGGGAGTAGGGGTGGAAAGGCGAAGGCTGCTGAATTTTGCCTGCCGAGAGGCTGGGATGGGACGGGGCTGGGTGTGGACAGGGGGCACGGCTGGGGTGGGGAGATGGGGGGGGGGCGGGGGTTGGGGTGGGGGCGGGTGGCTGGCGCTCTGTGGTGAAGGGAAGATCAAAGGATGGTGGCGGCCCGTTCAGGCAAGCTGGCAACCGTCAGAGGAGTCCGGCGGAATCGAGCGGCATCGCGATATGGCGCTCGCCGATAATCCCCGTCGGCGCGTCGTTCGGCACGCCGCGAATCCCGAGGCCGCTCCTCGTCATGGGCCGCGCCGAGCGGGTGCCCTTGCGTGCGGGCTCTCTCCGCGGCGGCTCCCTCTCGCCGGGCCCCCGCTCGGCGTCGCGCTGTCCGAGCAATGCGGGGAAGATTTTGCGGAACTTGAGAAGGCTTTTGCGGTTTTTGGGAAAAGTTTACCGGGACGCGGAGCTGCGGTCGATGTGGAGCAACGTGCCGCTCACCCTCCCCCCCTGCCTTCCTCTTCCTCCCCCCTCTCCGTGGTCCGAGGAGTTTTGACCCACGCGGCAAGGCCACCTGCACGGCAGCGCAGGGTTCAGCTCGGACCCCCGGGCAGCCCACGGTGCGTTTGCGGGAGCCCAACACGAGCGCACTTCCTCCTGTTGTCCTCCTGCATCCCCTTGTAAAATCATTGCTTGGCGTTTTTTTTACGTCTCCCTCTGCTGAAATCGGAAAAGGCCTCTAACGTTTTTTGCCCCTAATAGCCGATTATTAGCTCTTAACCTCGGCGGCTCTTGGCTTTGATGCCGCTTTCCCCATGGGGTCTGGGTGGGCGTGGGGAGGAGGAGCGGTGGGTGGGGGGGGTTTGGGGGGGGAGCGGTTGGGAGCGGTTGGGGTTTGGCCGTGGAGAGCTCTTATTGGCCTAATAACTCCAAAACGGCTCCGGCTCGCGCATTATGGGGCGTGCGTTTGGGGGACGGCGGGTTGCGGGGGCGGGTGAGCTGGGAGGGGGGAGGGGTGGGTGGGGTGAGAGAGCGAGGGAGCGAGGGAGCACCGGCGTCATGTGCGTGCCGCGAATCGGCTAAATGAAAAGCAGCTCCGGGAGACGCGCGAGCGAGGCTCCGCGGTGCAGCGTGCGTTGGCCTTCCCTCTCTGGGATACTCGGCCTCGGACGCATCGGCGACCGGTGCCAATTAAGATCGTGGCCACCGGTGCCACTTGCTCGGTCCATCGTAGAGGGTGCAGACGGTGACGGGGGCACCGTGGGTGAGGTTTTGCCAGGGGAGTCGTTGCCCCCCCCCCTCCCCGGCTACAAACCCCGCGGACGGGGAATGACCGGACGTCAAAATTGGTGGCTCCATTGAGTTTCTAGCTGGGCAGTGGCGGTGGCTACGCTGCACGTGGCAGCCTTATTAATCCAGCACCGTGGAGGCAGTAGCGAGAGTTGGTGGATCACACAGATATGTGGTGTGTAAATCCTTATTTCGTGCGCATCGTGGAGATGCCATACCGTGGCTCACCAGGAGAAGGCGGTACAGCAAGTGGACTAATCGCCATCAGCTTATTTCACCTGTACGTGGATAGAGTGTTGCCCCCTTGCCCATTCGGGTTTTCTCCGGGGTGCTCCGGTTTCCTCCCACGCGTATAATAAACGCCGGTCATAAATTGACTGAAAACATCTTAAAATCAAACCCAATGTAGCAGGAAGCCTTCTGAAAAAGAGTCCTACGACTCTCTGGTATAAATAAGTAATTAAATAAGTAAGTCTCCGGAGACGCCTTTCACCGATTAACGCGCGCGCTTGTTTTGAGCGCCGTCACGGGCGGCCGCCACGACTCTGGCGTCCGTTTCTCTCTCCCGGAGAGGAATGCGCCGCCCCCTTTGCCGGCGAGCGCTCGCGCCAGCAAGGGGGCGGTTTGGTGGCGGTGGCGTCTGCCCGCCCCGGGGGGTCGGTCGCCCCACAGTGCCCCCCGCCCCCCTCACCCCCCCCTTTCCCCCTCCTAGCCCTACCTCGCCCCTCCTTGCAACCCTCCCCCCCCGCCCCCCCTCGCCCCCCCTCCGCCCTGTCGCGATGATTCTTCTCCTCCATGGCGCCGCCACTGCCACCGCCGTTCTCGCCGTTTTAAAAACGATTAAACATTTTTTATTTTATTTTACCAGGCAAGGCCCA